>NC_059326.1:174847500-175503250 GCF_018350155.1 Leopardus geoffroyi
CAAGAGGTGATATGACTGATCTAACCTCAGTCATGGTAAGTGGATTGCTCCAGATTTGGTAAGAGGAAGAATCCAGTCTCTGACGTAGGCTTTGCTAGTTCCAAAACTCAGAATCTTTCTGATACCATAGAATCCCTCCTTCCTAACCGCGGGCTGTTGTCTGAGACTTTGGTACCCGGCTGACTCTTGCCAGTTTCCTGGGGTTACTGCTACGCCAGGAGCACCAGCCCCTGGCCAGGCTCCCCTTACGTACAGACACATCTCCAGGTGGTGCCCCTCCCACTTGGCCAGCCCTCATGGCAGCTCACAGTCAATGCCGGCTGGGTCACTACTGCTAGACTCAGCTGAATGGGCACTGGGTCCTGCTTTTTGGCGCTATGTGCTGTGGTCTGGAGACTGGCATCTTATCTCCCCCGCCCATCCATGCTTGCTGTCCCCAGAGCCGGGCCTGGCAGCTGCCCCAGCTCCCCTCTTCCGCCATCCCCGGCCACCCAGAGCAGGGCCACACCGTGCAGCAAAGACAAGCCCCTTTGGACTTTGCCCTCCGCCCCTGAGAGCGGCAGCCAGAGGAACTCCTGCCCAGGAACAGCCCTCTCCCAGCCATTTGCAAGAAGGTCTTTTGCAATTTCTATCTCCAGCTCTGCTGAAGAAAATGGGAATGGATGGGCTCACTGAGCAGAAAATGCCAGAAGGCATTCCAGAGCCCAGAATCCCAAACGCAGACCTTCTACAAGGGGACTGAACAGACAGGCAACGCTGGGAGGAAAGTCTTACCCCATGTCAGGCTACCCAGGCTCAAAGGGTTATTTATAAATGCTAGAGTACGTATTTTCAAGGCGGCTATTGAGCGGGAATTGGAATAGAGCAAGGAGAGAAGTCGTGCAGACATCCTAACCACCCTCATCCCAGCGTTGACACTTAGCAGCTCCTGGCCTTCGTTCAGCATGCAGTGACTGGTGTTCAGCACCTACTATGTGCCGGGCACGATGCAAGGCACTAGGGATACAAAGGTGAACGACCCTGAAAGAGAAAGTCTTTATTGTGGGGCTTCATTCCAAATAAACAAATGCACGTTTACAGGTTGTAATGAGGTGTGAGGCCGGCCCAGAAACGAATGAGGGTAAGTGATAAAGCAACAGGAGGAGGCCAGTCTTTGGGGAGGACGGTTAGGAAATGCCTCTCGGAAGAAGTTTGGAGAAAGACCTGAAGAATGTGATGCCCGCTGGGAAGCGTGGGGAGGAACCCCACCCCCACCCCCGCCGCCCCATGCAGAGGGCACAGCACAGGCAAAGGCTTGGAGGCGGGAGAAAGCTTGGCATGACCAAGAAGTCAAAGAAGGTGGCCAGAGTTGATGCCCAGGGGTGGGGTGGGGGGCCGGGAGTGGGCATTTGGGCACGAGATAAAAGTGGTAACATAGGCAGGACCAGAACGTGCGGGCCAGCCAAGGCACGAAAGCCTCTGGATTTTTGTCTTAAGAATGAATTGAAGAGCCTTTAGGCAAAGGAATGATGAGGCTCCATTTTATAGGTTTGAAAAAAAATTTTTCATGTTTATTTATTTTTGGAGAGAGAGGGACAGAGCGCAAGCAAGGGAGGGGCAGAGAGAGAGGGAGACCCAGAATCCGAAGCAGGCTCCAGGCTCCGAGCTGTCAGCACAGAGCTCAAACCCATGAACCATGAGATCATGACCTGAGCCGAAGTCGGACGCTTAACCGACGGAGCCACCCAGGCGTCCCATTTTTTTATGTTTTTTAAAAGGTCACCATGGCTGCTGGCAGGCTGGAGGAGGACGAGAGCGAAAGCTGGCAGGCCATTTAGGAAGTGGATTAGCAGAGTCGACCGTGGTCACCCGTGGGAGATGTTATGGCAGTTGGGGCGTGAGGAGGGTGGCCGGAAAGATGGAGAGATGTGAGTCGATTTAAGAGAAATTAAGGATGCCAAAAAAATCAGTCTCAGTGATAAATGAGTACTGAGGGCTGAAAACTGGAAGATGTCTAAAATGATGAACAACTGAATGAATTTGATGCTATTTTCCAAGAGTGAGAAGGCCCAGGGAAAAACCGACTGGAGACAAAAACGTAGTGGGGGAGGGGCTCCAGAGCTGGGTTTTGGGCATAGCGATTGGGAGGCATCCTGATCCTGGCACAGATGGTGAGTAAATAAAACAGGAGGAAAGATGAGTCTACAGTTCAGGGCAGAGGCTGGGATTCAAAGTATAACTTTGGGAGTTATCATCTTAATATGTTATTTCAACCCTTGGAACTAATGAGAGAGGAACTTAGGACCCAGCCGCATGGAGGTCCAACATTTAGAGGTGACGTAAGTTGCTTCTCTTCTCTGAACCTCACTGCTCCCATCTGTAAGGTGGGATGATAATCGTATCTACCTTCCAGGAGGATCACAGGAATGCTCGTTCCTTTTTCCTGCCCCTAGTTGGGCATACTGGTCCGAGGACTCGGGTTTGAGAGTTCGGCCCTTCCTGTCACGCTCATGTGCTGTGGGGCCAGGATACTTGTGGTTTCCATTCCCACATCGCGTGGTCCTCATTTCAAGATCTCTTTTCTCTCCCCACCTTCCGAAAACTCCATGAACGCATGTGTCGTGGACGCCTTACTCTCCTGTTGCCCGCCTACCTCCCTGCCCGGTCCTGTGGCTCTTGGCTGGCTCCTTCTCCCCTCTCCAGGCCTCCAAAGTCTTTTTGGAATGCCGCAGTGCTCTGTTCTGGACCCAACCGCTGGGTATATGTTCTCTTTAGGTCACTTCACCCATCTCTCTACTTCTAACCAGTCAACCTGATTTTCCAAAACTATGATCTACGACAAGGTCACAAGCTTTTTCTCTAAAGGGCAGACCGTCTGCGAGCCACGTGGTCTGTCTTGTGGCTGCTCGACTCTGCTATTGTAGCATGAAAGCAGCCACAGAAAACGTACGAATGAATGTGGCTGTGTGCCGATAAGACTTTATTTACAAAAACAGGTAGCAGGCTGGATTTGGTGTTCGGATTTGGGTCGGATTGCCCGACCCCTGGGCTATGATAGAAACGTGACCCCAGTCATTGAGCTTTTAGGCTTTAAAGGGAAGTTCTTGTAACTCAAAAAAAGTCAAATGCAGGACTTTTCATTCTTCCATGCTGAGCTGTAGTGATGCTTCATTTCAGCAGGAAGCATGCAAGACCCTAGTTTAGAAGGGCTCGGCTGTTCTAGAAGGCATTTGGACACATAGGGAGAAAGAACTTTAGGGGTTGTTTCAATGACTGGGGAAAGGCTTTGTTAGCTTTTAGTAACCAGAGGCCAGGGGGACGGAATGTCTTGCAACATGTAAGACAGTCCCTCGTGACAAAACATGTCCCTCCTCCAATGCCAGTAGGGCCCCAGTGAGGAAAACGTCTGCATGGGGGAAAGGTTGGAAGATAATAAGAAACACACTGGTCAGACAGTCAAATGCAACCTCGCAGCAGAATAAACTGTGGGTGGCTGACGTGTGCCCTCTCCCAGCTGGACCCTCGGGGGGATCTACAGTGACCTGCTGATCTGTCCCCTCTTGACTCTCCAGCAGCTGCCTTGGGCTGGATCACCCAGGAGTTGAGTGTTCAGTCCCCAGGGCTTCCAAAGCATATTCTCAGGACGGTGGAGATGGCCTCCCTGACCCTCCCACCCACTCTGCCAAGTACAGCCCGTCTGTCCTTTGCCCCTCATGTCACAGCCGTGTGAGCCACAGTGAGAAAACTAATCTCCTCTTAGTTCCAACTCCTGTTTTGCTGGGCATTCATTCCGACCACAACACAGTTTCGTAATATAATTCTGTTTTGTCCCCACCCAAGTAAACTTGTCCAATGTCCCTTGCAAGTAGAGGGCAGGAGGAACCCCAGAGAGCTCACCAGATCCACACCCCTACCTTTGGCTGGAGTGTCACCTGCGAAGGCGGGGCTCATACGCTCACCTTTATCATATTCAGCCGTCTACCTGGCCCAAGACTTTCTTATGGGCGATCATCCTTCAGGTAAGGCCTTCCCCAAGAGCCTCTCCAGTTCATGGTCTGGACCAGGCCCAGGAACCCGTGGGCCACCATGGTCAGCCCCCTCATCCTGAATTGTTCCTTGGTTGACGAGGGAGGCCAACAGATAAACAGTTTCTCCCAGTGTGACAAATGCAATGCAAAGGAGGGGGAAAAAAATTCTGTGAGGGGTGGCAGAAGCAAGAGAATTTGCCCAGCTTGAGGAGAGTCCACAAGCTTTATCGAAAAACAATTTTTTTATTGCTGTTGTTCCAGTCAAACTGCTATCTGCTCATGGGCAGAATGATTTGTAATAAAAAGCAACCAACAAAAGGAAGTAACTCTTGAGATGAATTTTGAACATTCAGTCAAAGTTAGCCGGGACCAGATAGCGGGGCGGGGTGGGGGGTGGTGTTCTAAGAAGAGGGTACGGTGTGAACAAAGCCACGGATGCAAGAACGTTGAGAGAATGAGGTTGGAGGGTTGTTGTTGGGCCATACGATGTGAAGAAGGCAATGGAGGTGGGTGAGGCTGGACAAGTGGCAGGCACCTCAAGGGACCTTCCAAGCCGTGTTAAGGTAGAGACAACATCGTGTGCACAATGGGGGACCATGGAGGGGTTTAGGGCCGTGGTTCTCAACTGGGAATGATTTTGCCTTGGGGAGCATCGTACAACGTCCGGAGAGATTTTTGGCTGTCACCATGGGGCGGGGAGGGGGGCGGGGTGGGTGGGAAGGGAGGGGTGCCATGCCGCCGGGATCTAGTAGATGGGTAGAGGCCAGGGTGGCTTCCTACGATGTAAAGGACAGCTTCCCCTACAGCGAAGAATTTTCCTCTCCAAAATATCAGCAGTGCCAAGGTTGAGAAACTGGGTTACGGCAGTGAGTCACCCCATCAGATCAACTGCTCTGGGTGGTCTCCCCACATCCGACCAGAGGCCCGGTGGCTCCTGCAGAGGAGGGCAGTCTTACCGACCCATTCATTAGAACTGGAGTTTGTCTCCGTCTCTGTCTAGTTCGTGGAACGGTGGGGAGGCTCGCAGAGCGAGGTTGAAGGCTTAGCTCTGCTTGGTCACAGCGATCACCCAGCAGTAAAACGCACCCGCCTTAAGTGTACAGAGGAGTTTGGACAAATCCCTATGGCGTGCCTCCATCACCAGGATCAAGATAGTAAGCATTTCCATCTCCCCAGAAAGTTCTTGTGTGCCCCTTGCGGTCAATCCTCTTCCTCCTCAGCCCCCCGCGGCCCTGATCTGCTTCGTGTCACTAGAGACGACTTTGTGGTATGGAGTCAGCCGATGTGTGCCCTTGATGCCCGGCTTCTTACATCCAACCTTCCTGAGATTCACCCTTGTGGCCGCGTGTATCGATAGTTCATTCCGTTTTATTACTGAGTGGTGTTTCTCTGCACGGGTGTATCACAGTTTACTTATCCAGTCACCTGTTGGTGAACATCTGGCTTGTTTGCGTGTTTTCTGTCGTACATAAAGATGCTATGTGCAGCATCTATTGCCTAAAATACTTTTAACAGGACTCCATTTCACTTGGAGTCAAATTGGAGTTCCCCACTATGTCCCCCAAAGTCTCCCTGGTCTGGATTCTGCCTCCCTGTCTGACCTCATTTGCTCCCCTCGCTTGGTCTTCTTCATCCACACTGGCTCCTTACAGTTCCTCAAATAAAGTCAGAATTGCCAAAGAGACACCATCGCCCTCACCATAATCCTTCTGGCTCCAAACCAGCTGCGTGCAACTGGCTGCCTGCCTGGGATGTGCATTAACCTTCTGGAATCATTAAATCAAACTGATACTTGAATCCTAATCTCTAGTGAAGCATTTTATTTATTTTAATCCCCTAAGCACTTCAGCTCGACTTTTCCTCCGGGCCTGCCATTCTGGGAGAGCTCAGAGAGCCCACCTGATCCTTTCTGATTGAAATCCCCCATGGGCCAAGGGGTGGGGATGTTTCTAATGATTTGCTTAACCCTGTGACAAGTCATTTTTTTTAACCCCATAGTGATCGCCGCTAGCATTAACAGTGGGGGAATTAAATTCGCAGGCTTTGTTAGGTTACAGACTCACTGAACTTCTTTGGGTGCTATGGCACTTCAGTTAGCAATTTCCCATGCTCAGTTTTATCAATTTTAATCCTCAAAATAACCCTGTGAGATAGGGATGTCTTCTCTTCTGTAGAGGAGATAGAGTTTCTGCAAGATGCGTGCTGGGCCAGAAATTTCTATATGACAGTCTGCTTTTATGTTTCATTTTGAAATGTTCATCTTAGTAAATCTGAGATGTGCCTTCTAGTTTCCAGTAGTTATAAACTAGAGTCTTTAGATCAACTCTCTTACTGAAAAACAATTAAAAAAAATTCTGCCTCATGTGTAAAGGACACGTTGAGGGGCTGAAGAGGCGACAAGGTTGTCTTTCTTGCAGGCTAACCATAACAAGAGAGGTCGGAGAATTTAAAATCATCAGTCACTTATCCCTGAGAGCATTTGTCATTTCTTTGCACTTGGGATCCTATAAGGTGGTTGTGAAGGACAAGGGGGTCAGAAACCAAGGGCCAAAGTGTGAATGTTGAGAGGACATCTTCTTCACATTGAAATAAGTCCCCCAAACATTCCACCAGATCTAAACTTGCACTGCTCCACCAAGGTAAAATTCAGAGACTGCTTTGGCACTGAACAAAGCAGGAGGGGAGAGAATAAACAGGGAAAAATGTTCTGAGAAATTGTGGGTGTAGACCAGCTGTATTATGGATTTGCATCCTAGGAATGCATCTCCTGGGTGGGCCTGGGAACTTTAAAGTTGTGAAATTGCCATGAGTCGTTCTCAACTGGTAGTGCCCCCTCACCCCGCCCCGCACCTAGAATAAGCAAAGGCAAGCCTCCTAGATCACTGACAACACCCCGAAAATACCCGTTCGTGGGCAATGAGCAAACAGCCATCAGAGATAACAAGGCATACAAGAAAACAAGATTTATGAATGAAAACCAAGACACAGTGGAAGTGGACCCACATAGACGTTAGATTTTAAAACAACTACATTTACCAAATTAAAAAAAAAAAATAAATGATAAACTGAAAAAAAACTTCATGGGGGCAGAAAACAATAAAAAATGATGCAGCAGATGTGAACATAAAAACAAATGTAACTTCTACAAGTTAAAAGAGTATAGTAATGGGGCGCCTGGGTGGCACAGTCGGTTGAGCGTCCGACTTCAGCCAGGTCACGATCTCACGGTCCGTGAGTTCGAACCCCGCATCAGGCTCTGGGCTGATGGCTCAGAGCCTGGAGCCTGTTTCCGATTCTGTGTCTCCCTCTCTCTCTGCCCCTCCCCCGTTCATGCTCTGTCTCTCTCTGTCCCAAAAATAAATAAACGTTGAAAAAAAAAAAAAGAGTATAGTAACTAGAAATGAATACGAGGCATTTTGTCACAGAAAGGACACAGCAGAAGAGAGGACCTGGAATACAGTATGGAAAAGAAAAAAAAAAGAATAACAGAGAAAAGAGGGTAATAAATAAAGGGAGTACATTGAGAAGTTCATGCATTTGTTCAGAGGTTCAGAAGAGGTGAGACAGAAGGGTAGAGAGAATACATGAAAAGATGGTGGGTAAGAATTTTCCCGAACTGATAAAAATCACCTATGCACGGATTCAAGAAGCCTAGAAAATGCCAAGTAAAATATCTTAAAAAGAAATCTCAAACGTAGAGTCAAAGGGAAAAATCTTGAAGACAGACAAAAAGACAAATGATTTTGTAAGGGAACAATGGTTGTATTTACAGCAGACTTCCCAGTAGCAAATATGGAACCCCACACCAGTAGAGTCATATTTTAAATGTGCTGAAGGAAAATAACCACCAGTCTAGAATTCTAAGCTCAGCAAAAATAAAAAGATTAAAAAAAAAAACAAAAAAACACCCCCTCCAAAAAAAAAAGGAAAAGGGAGAGAGAGAATTTGTCACAAGCAGAACTTCACTGAGGGAAACATTAAAGGGTTCATTGTTCCAGGCACAAAGTCTCCCCAGATGGAAGGTCTGGGATAGAAGAACTAAAGAACAAGAAGAACCTGCATATGTATGGGCAAATGGAAATTAACAACAGTTATAGGAAATAATCGCAACAATGTCTAAAGGTGTGAACATTTAACAGTTTTGAGTTAAAACCTCAAACTGCAATGACATATAAATGGATAAATGGAGTTAAAATTAAGGTTTTCATATTTTCTGGGGGAAAAGTAGTGGTTTTGATAAATTTCTACTTTGATCAGTTAATTATATATGATGTGATTTTTCAGGTAAACATTAAAGATTAAAAGCAGAGTGTATTCATATGTGGAACCTAGAAAATAAGTAACTAAATCAACAAAGGGCAGAATCAGACCTTTAAATACAGAAAACAAACTTGTGGTTGCCAGAGGGGGGGTGGGGGAAGGGTAAAATGGGTGAAAGGAGTGGGAGATACGGGCTTCCCGTTATGGAATGAATAAGTCATGGGGATAAAAGGCACAGCATAGGGAATGTAGTCAATGGTTTTTTAATAGCGCCGTGTGGGGCGCCTGGGTGGCGCAGTCGGTTGAGCGTCCGACTTCAGCCAGGTCACGATCTCGCGGTCCCGTGAGTTCGAGCCCCGCGTCAGGCTCTGGGCTGATGGCTCAGAGCCTGGAGCCTGTTTCCGATTCTGTGTCTCCCTCTCTCTCTCTGCCCCTCCCCCGTTCATGCTCTGTCTCTCTCTGTCCCAAAAAAAAATAAATAAACGTTGAAAAAAAAAATTAATAGTGCCGTGTGGTAGCAGATGGTGGCTACACTTGTGATTAGCATAACGTAATGTACAGAGATGCTGAATCACTGAAACCAATGTAACATTGTGTGTCAACTACACTAGAAAGAAAGAAAGAAAGAAAGGAAGAAAGAAAAGAAAGAAAGCTGAGTGTATTACTTCCAGACTTGTAGAGTGATTCAAAAATAAAGGCAAAAAATAAGATTAAAAGAACAGAAGTAGAAATCCCAATGTAACATGGTGTAAAATATCCAAGGAGCTCTATTTTATAGACTCTAAGAGGCATTAGTAAGAAGCATCATTATTTTATGTCCGTTTAATAAAGAAAAAGTATTGGCCATTAAAATGGCTACAATGCTTTCCAAGCACTTAGAATATTTATTTCTTACTATTGAAAGAGCTCTTTCAGATTTCTTTTTATCAGGTATCATTAGGGCCTATAGGAGAAGGGCATTATAAGTTAATAAATGAGCTAAGATATTCCTAAATCTTCTTCATATTCAGGAGCTATCTTTTTAAAAAAATGCTTTTTTTTTTTTTTTTTACTCAGAGTTGTAGATATCTGTATTTTCCTACATATCAGACTCTGTGCTATTGAGCGCTTGGGTGATGCAGCATTTCATAAAAGGACTCCACTGTTGCCTCAGAGATTTCTCCAGAGCTGCTGTTACTCTAAAGATGTGACTGTGTATGTGCAGGTAGTGACAACTGCATCCCAACTACTTAGCCAACAGTGAATGCATAGCAACTTTGGAGACGCCAAGGTGTGGATAAACATGTATTTAAATCAAAGAAATACATATTATTTTAAATGATATACATATACAAAGAAATACATATTACATTAAATATAAATGAACTATATACTTCAGTCAAAAGACACAGGCTTAAAGCCCACAAAATCTATGTACTATCTAATAGTAAAGCATACTATTTTACTATTCATAAGAGATACATATAGTCAATCCTCATTATTCACAGCAGTTATGTTTTATGATGTCACTGTAAACACTCCATTGGCAAAGACTGAGCTGTTGCTCCTACAGGAAACACAGTCTCATAAGTGATAGTCTTAAATCCTAAAATCTTATCTTGGTAGATTCTATTTTCCCCTCCTCCTTCTCCTTCTCTCCCTCCTCCTCCTATCCCCCACCTCCTCCTTCTTTTACAAAAGAGAAAATCAGGTTCAGAAATGTAAAATGACTTGCTTGAGGACACCCTACTAATAGATGCCAAGTTGAGGTTCAAACTCTGTCCAGCTGACCCTAGAGCTGGAGCTTCCTGCACTACGTGCACAGCCCTCTGCCATCTCCATCCTCTGGTCATCTCTGTGTGAGGCTGAGACAAGACAGCAGAGAGCATTGCCTTGTTCAACCTCACTGGAGAATGTGCACAATTTTAACTGCTCTGCACATGTCTACAAATGACCATGAAAACACCGTGAGTATTGATAACTGTCAGAACTGTATTTCCGGGGCACCTGGGTGGCTCAGTCAGTTAAGCATCTGACTTCAGCTCAGGTCATGATCTCACGGTTCCTGAGTTCAAGCTCTGCATCGGGCTTTCTGCTGTCAGGGCAGAGCCTGCTTCATATCCTGTGTCCCCCTCTCTCTCTGCCCCTCCCCCCCCCACCGCTTTCTCTCTAAAATAAGTAAATAAATCATTAAGCATCTGACTTCAGCTCAGGTCATGATCTTACAGTTCGTGAGTTCAAGTCCCACATCAGGTGAGCTCGAGCCCCACTTCAGGTAAAAAACACAAGCCCCATCTCGGGGGACCCCCACTTCTCTTCCTCTCTCTCTCTCTCTCTCTCTGCCCCTTGGGGGTTCTGTCTCTGCCTCTTGCTCACTTGTGCTCTCTCTCTCTCAAAAAAAAAAAAAAAAAGAGGGGGGAGGAGGAGGGGAGGGAAAAAGGAAAAGGCCTTTTACAAACCATCCATTCACCCACCCATCCATCCCCCTGTCCAAAAACGTTCACTGAAGACCTACTGTATCCTAGGAACTCTAACAGATTCTAGAAATACAGAGATTATCAACATGAACACACACCCTGCTCTTTGGTGTAGTGGACTCATAAAGGAAAGGAGTCCAGTCTCCCCAGGGATGTCCAGAGGGGACTTTTTAGAACTTCCATTTGTAATTAATTTGTATTGCATTCTTTTTCATTTTATTTGGGTTTGTGCTTTTTTAAAAAAAAAATTTATTCATGTTTGAAAGTGAGAGAGACAGGGCATGAGTGGGGGAGGGGCAGAAAGAGAGGTAACACAGAATCTGAAATAGGCTCCAGGTTCTGAGCTGTCAGCACAGAGCCCGATGCGGCGCTCGAACTCACGGACCGCGAGATCATGACCTGAGCCGAAGTCGGACGCTTCACTGAGTGAGCCACCCAGGCGCCCGGGTGTTTGTGTTTTAAAGTAGAAAATGTGTTAGTAGAATGGTACGAGCATACACTGTGTAACGTAATAAATATAGAATAAAGAAGTACTCACTTTTTATTCTTATTTTTATTTTTTTGACCAGTAGTACCGTATGATCAAACATCCCAGACAGCACAGGGAGAATATGAGGAGACTCCAGGTCACCTCTCCCAGAGGCTCCACAGACCTGCCTACATTTCTCTATTAAAGCATTTACAATGTCTTACGATGACCCGTACAGGATCCTAACGAAGAAATCGGGCTCTGGAGGCAGACGAATTGAGTTTGCATTCCAGCTTTGCTATTTACTGTCTAAGTGACCAAGGTGCCTAGCCTCTGAGGGTCTAGCTGTGGAAATTCCTCAAGTTAATACATGACACATCCCTAAAAGAGTATGTGTAGGACTCAGTCCCACCCATCATCCCCCTCAGCCTTGCCAGGAGGAGGCAGCTGTCCCCCAGGGCTAGCACAGTGCTCTGCACCGAGTAGGTATGCACGTAAAGGGGTGTTGATAAAACCTCATCCACTCTGCGGGTGGATTTAGGGGATCTCCCCCTTCCCAACAAACACCAATCGCCTCATCAGCAAATGGAAGCAAGCCACATTCAGAAGCGCTCTCTCCCTTCAAGCCCAGAGACGCATATGGTGCAGGAAAGCCATTGCATCCCGTCTCAGGTGTTAATTACAAGCGTTTAGCAACCCAGCTCTGAAACAACACCGAGGAGAAGAACTTGCCCTATTTTTAGCAATATTTTGACAGCTACATTAACAGACAACAGTTTCCCTACCAGCCACCAGCTGATCACTACGTGCCACCCAATAGATCGGCCCTCAGGTCTGCAAGGATAGGGAGAGCAGAGATGGGAAAGCGTCCCTGCTTGGTGACAGTCTCTGCGAACAAGGTCACTGACTTGATGACGGTCTCAGCCAGGCCTTCTGTTCACCGCCCGGTGGAAGCTGTACCCCCTTTGCCACTTCAACCTGCGAAAATCAGTCGAGGGGCCCAAAAATGGCAAGATGGCCTCGGACCCAGGTGGACCCCACGGCCCCTTAGGCTGGACCGGAAACACAACCCTCGGAGGCATGAGGTCCAGGTGGAAGGCGAGGAACTTGGCCAGCGGTCTCTCTCTATTACATACAGTGCCCGCGCTGTACCATGTGCCGCTGCGATCACAGGCTTCCAGATGAACACAGGGGGCCTTTTCACATTCATACACGAAGACACTCGTGATTGAATCACCAGTTCCTGGTTCAGGGAGCCCGCGCTCGTTGACGCGTGGCAAACATACACCCCGGCCAGAGGGGCGCTGGGGCAGGGGGGGATGGGGGCTAATCCGGGCCTGGACTTGCCAACCTTCCTGAGTGACATCGAGTGACATCAACCGACCCCCACTCGATGAAATCAACAGCGACTCTCCGATGCTGAGATACTGTCACGTTATCAGTGAGAACGAGAAGGGGAGTGAGAGGCAGAAAGAAAAGGAGAACTGGAGGGGCGGTGGGAGGGAGGCAAGGTGGAATTGGTTTATCAAGACGTAAATTCTGAAGAACAAGACAGCAGTGCCCGTGATTAGGGAGTAACCGATAATCGATTTCAATATTTGCCAGGGGCCCGTCTGCAGCAAGATGGTTTTTCTGACCTATCCATGTAAAATGCGCTTTCAGAGGAACACCATCTGGCAGTCCAGAGTCCTGGACAGGCAGCTGGGGGCTGGAATCTTGTCCTCGCGACCGGAACAGGTGAATTCACTTCTCTGCACCCCCCTCCCCCCGAGACTGTACTTCGGTCAGAGTGGTGTTAGTGGAGGAGTAGATAAAATCAACGCGCTTCTTGGACTTAACACGTGAGTACTTAGTACCCAGCATCGTAAACGCCTGATAAACAGTTGCTTTAAACAGAAGAGCGTCCTTCGAGGGGACCCATTACCAACTAACTAGGTCTTTGTGGATTGAAGAACTGAGTAGGTTTTCTAGGGCAGGAGCCCTTTGGGGGGTGGGTGTCCCCCGATGTGGGAGCCTCCTAAAAGTGCACAGCTGGGCGGGGGGAGGGTGCAGTGGACACAGCTGCCTGCAGGTGATAAAAACAGGAGCGAGCTGTCACATCTTCCCGTGGTGCGCACACAAATGAAGGCTCCGGAGAAAAGAACGACCTGGAGTTGTGGGAACCGCTAAAAAAGTTATTTTGTACTCATCTCTCTGAGTCGGAATTCACCTGGCAAGTGACAGTTGTGGCTCGAACAAATCCATTTGCTCAGAGGTCGGCAGGAAGCTTTTTCCAGAGGAGGCTGAAACGAAAGCCCTCGGTCATAATTTCTCTCTTTTTTTTTTTATTTTTTATTTTTTTATTTAAAAAAAAATTTTTTTCAACGTTTATTTATTTTTGGGACAGAGAGAGACAGAGCATGAACGGGGGAGGGGCAGAGAGAGAGGGAGACACAGAATCGGAAACAGGCTCCAGGCTCTGAGCCATCAGCCCAGAGCCCGATGCGGGGCTCGAACTCACAGACCGCGAGATCGTGACCTGGCTGAAGTCGGACGCTTAACCGACTGCGCCACCCAGGCGCCCCATAATTTCTCTCTTTGATGTGCTGCAAGGCTGACTCCTTGTGCACTATGGGAGACGTGACTTAACTTCGCTCTGGAATGTTCTACGTCTCAATCCAGGTGGCCCGGGGCGTCTCCCTTTCCCCACCAGGCCTACTATGTGAACTGGAGATTCAGAGCTGCTACCTGATGTGTACTGTGATCCCCTTCGAAGGCTTTCTCTTGGGGCTAGGAAAGTCTCGAAACGCTGCCTCGATGCAGTTTACAGACGGCGTCTTCCCGGGACCCTGCACAGCACAGCTCACCCTGCTCTAGGCTGCCCTGGAGGTCAGGAGGCTGGATGTGAGAGGCCAGCTCCAGCTGTCCCTGCCCCCAGGCAAGCTAGAGGGCACGGGGGGGGGGGGGGGGCACGTGAGAAGCAAACCTGGAAACTTCTTTCCCAGGGTTTCCAGGAGACCATGAGTCTCGCTTCCCTTGGGGCTAAAGGCCACGTGGGCTCCCTGACCTCTAAGCAGCTTGCTCAGTGCGAGGACCAACTGTGAGTGAGTTCGGCTTTTTATCTCTCTCTCTCTTTCTCTCTCTCTTCCTCTCCACACACACACGCGTGCACACACACACAGTATCTGCAAAAGCCTCTCTCTCCCTTTGATCAAAGTACAATTGCTTTGAATCCCATCACCCCTCCCCATTCCACACTCAGGGGACGCCCAGGATCTCTGGAATTTCTGGCCCTTCTGTCCTGGCTGCCTCCTCTGCACGTGGGCTCGCACCCCCTCACATGTAGCTGCTGTACCCAGGCCTCGGAACCCGGACCTAAAACGCACCGCCTTCCTCTAAAGGTCACCAAAAAGCCGTCCTCACATTCTGGAGCACAATAAACTTCAAATCCGGGGTAGGGGAGAGAGGCTAAGAACCTCGTTCAGATGGCTTTGGTATCACCATTCCCAAAATGTCCTCCAGCCACCCTGGAGACTTTGCTGCCCCCTTGGCTCCCAGCCACTTCCGACCTTGCGGACCCCTCTTCTGTCTCCTCCTATCTGCAGTTCCAGACAAGCCCTTCCTCTGCAAAATTGTGAGTAATCATCTCCTCGCCTCAACTCTCAGCAGCGGCTGCCACCCAGGACCTCACGTCCGAGCCTTGGCATCTGCCAGGTCATTTTTCTAACAGCCAGACTTGCCCAGGCATGATCACCCATGCCGGTTGGTAAGATTTGACGCAGGTAAGGTTTTTCCTTATCATTTATTTTTTTCACATCATCACCACCATGACGGCCGCCATCATCATAACTATGGTGGGAAGCAGCATTCCATGATGGATGGCACACAGGTTCCGGAACCAGGTAGGAGCGGGTTAGAATTCCACCTCTACCATTGGCCAGCCGTGACACCTGGGGGCAAGATTCTTAATCTCTCTGAGCCTCACAGCCATCAAATGGCGACTGTGGCTATCACGTAGAGTTGGTACAAAAAATTCAACCATACATGCGAGCCCTCAGCACAGCCCCTGATAAGGTCAAGCAGTTAATAAATGGTGGCTGGCATTATCATCACCACGCACATGTACCTGTCCAGCTGCCGCCCCCTGGCCCCAGTCTGGGCGAATAACACACATGCGTACGTGCGTGCACACGGAACCCGTCACACGTGGCAGGGCCCTCCTTGGGTTCCTGTCGTGCTTATTAGCACCCAGCTTCACTGATAGCCAAATTAGGCATTTATTTCCCTTGTCCTTTGCATGATTCCATAACCTCCGTAAAGGCAGGGACTCGGGCCATCTCCACCTAGGATCCGACGTCCTCTAAATACTCAGCAGATGTTGACTGAATGAAATTTCTCATCCTGGAAGCGGGGGAATGCGACCTCATCAGATCTCGGAGTCGTCAGTTCTCTGCGCAGCACAGGGAGGGTGGGTGGGGGTGGTGGGGAGGAAGCTGGGGTGCTCTGACGCGGTGGCCGTCACCCCAAGGCATTACCGCCATAGGAAAATGGCAGCACAGCAGCTAACCGAGGTTCTCACGAAAATTTTCTGGAAAAATTGCCAGGGCCAGGCTGAACTCAGTGAGAAGCTACATAATAAATGGTATTTGAATGAATGGATGAGTGAATGAATGGATGCATGAATGAAGGAAGGAAGGAAGGAATAGATCGCCCATTTTGGCGCTTGGTATTTTTTATATAAAGGCCCTCCTGAAAAATTCTTCCCGGAGTGCAGGGTCAGAAAAAGCTGATTTCTCTTCTGTATAGGAAGTTTCCTTTTCATTGGCGTCCTGCCTCTTTAAGAACCAGCCCATCGCCACCAGCATAAAGGGCATTCGCTAGACCAGCCCTCATACTCACCCTCACTCCCTAGTGAAACTATAGGGTCTGGTCCCACAGTGGCACATCCCACACGGGCCATTTTAGCTCTCTGCCCTTTGCTTGATTTGCTGGCTGGTTTACCACTCGCCCTGCCACCCTGGGACACGGTTCCTTAGCCTGACCTCTCTCTTTTCATGATCTTACTCATTTCACAGTTCACGATGCCTAAGATCTGCCCCCGTGTGAAACCTCACAAAGTTGCAGGCTGGTGTCCTGATCTCTGTCTCCTCCCCCCCCCCCATCACCTCAAAATGCACAGCTGGACCGTTCCTCCTACGAGACAAGAAGAACTGTGCAACCCGCTGTGTTTCCCTCTTCTCCTTGGCTGCCAGGGAACTCAGAGTTACGCTTTATACGCAATATAAAAGTTAGGTTTTTAGATGCCATCTTTTCACTCCCTTTTCTTCCTTGGCTCTTTTAGCTTTTAACTTAGGATTTTTGTTTTTGTATATCCGCCTCATTTGTTTTAAGATGGAAGGCTTAAAAAAGGAAGAAGAAAAATCTTCTGGTTCCACGGAACTGTTTAAAATTCTACTCTCATCCTGTCCAGCTTCTCCAGGGAAAAGGAAAAAGGAAATCCCAGTCTTGGCATGCTATCTGTAGATGCTGTCCCCACACTGTCTCACCAGCCCTGCCCCCATTTGGGCACCTTTTACCGAAATCGTTTGCAGCCAGCTGGGCCTCTCAGTTTCTCTATCTCCAAGTGTGCAGTGACCACAGAGCCCGCTTCCAGGTCACCCTTGGGAGCAGCCCCTGTCCGTGTGTGATGTGATCTCATGCATGAGGCCGTGGCAAATATAAGGCCAGGGATCACTCGTCCTCTGCGGCCCTGTGGCAATTCCTGTGGTTTTCCCAGTTTCGGTTCACTGTATCTTCAGCTGCACAGTAATAATAATGAGAGCAACTATTTATTGTTCCCTCTCTATTTGTGAGGCATTAGGCTTTGCACTTGAACGTTTATTTATTTTTGAGAGACAGAGAGTGGCAGAGCACGAGTGGGGGGAGGGACAGAGAGAGAGAGAGGGAGACGCAGAATCCGAAGCAGGCTCCAGGCTCCCGGCTGTCAGCACAGAGCCCGAGGAGGGACTCAAACCCATGAACCGCGAGATCAGGACCTGACCCCAAGTCAGAAGCTTAACCGACGGACCCACCCAGGCGCCCCTATGCTTTTGCTTTATACGCATCCTCTTTTTTAATTCCTCACTGAGGGAGAAGGCATTTGACTCTCCACTTTCAAGAGGACAAAACTAAGGTGCACATATTTCTTTTTCTGTATCCAGGACATAAACTCCAGGGGAATAGGTTGCTGGCTGTCTTTTGTGCCCTTCTTAGCGCCCGTCCCCACCTGGCACAGAAGTTCAGTATGCAATTTCGGATTTATCTGTTTATTGATCGACAGAATGAACACGCATCCCCCAAAATAATCATGACACCTCCCCAGGGGAGTAAAGTAGGTCATGGAGCTCTGAAACCCAGCTGAACTGGATTCTGCCCAGGGCTGCCCCAGCCGGCAGGACTGATGTTCTTATGCGACACTATCAGAAAGGTGTGGGGACAGAAGTCAGCTCTGTCCCTGAGCTGGGCTGCACAGCACTGTGGGGTCTAGGGGCAGGGTCTTGCTGGGGCCCAGCCTCCCTCTGGCACGAGTCTCAGCCCATTCTTTTTTTTTTTTTTTTTTTTATGAAATTTATTGTCAAATTGGTTTCCATACAACACCCAGTGCTCATCCCAACAGGTGCCCTCCTCAATGCCCATCACCCACCCTCCCCTCCCTCCCACCCCCCACCAACCCTCAGTTTGTTCTCAGTTTTTAAGAGTCTCTTATGTTTTGGCTCCCTCCCTCTCTAACCTTGTTTTTTCCCTTCCCCTCCCCCACGGTCTTGTGTTAAGCTTCTCAGGATCCACATAAGAACGAACACATATGGTATCTGTCTTTCTCCGTATGACTTATTTCACCTAGCATAATACCCTCCAGTTCCATCCATGTTGCTACAAAGGGCCATATTTCATTCTTTCTCATTGCCACGTGGTACTCCATTGTGTATATAAACCACAATTTCTTTATCCATTCATCAGCTGATGGGACGTTTAGGCTCTTTCCATAATTTGGCTATTGTTGAGAGTGTTGCTACAAACATTGGGGTACAAGTGCCCCTATGCATCATTCTACCATAGTTTTTTTCTCTCCCCGTAAGTGCCTTAGTGGACTGGCATAGAGTGAATGTCAATGGATGGATGGATGGAAGGAAGGAAGGAAGGAAGGAGGAAGGAAGGAGGAAGGAGGGAGGGAAGGAAGGAAGGAAAGAAGGAGGGAGGGAGGGAGGGAAGGAAGGAAGGAAGGAAGGAAGGAAGGAAGGAAAGAAGGAGGCAGGGAGGGAGGGAGGGAGGGAAGGAAGGGAGGAAGGAAGGAAGGAAGGAGGGAAGGAGGAAGGAAGGAAGGAGGGAAGGAAGGAAGGAAGGAGGGAGGGAGGAAGGAAGGAAGGAAGGAAGGAAGGAAGGAAGGAGGGAAGGAAGGAAGGAAGGAAGGAAGGAAGGAAGGAAGGAAAGAAGGAGGGAGGGAGGGAGGGAGGGAAGGAAGGAGGGAAGGAAGGAAGGAAGGAGGGAGGGAGGGAGGGAAGGAAAGGAGGAAGGAAGGAAGGAAGGAAGGAAGGAAGGAAGGAAGGAAGAAGGAAGGAGGGAGGGAGGGAGGGAAGGAGGGAGGGAGGGAAGGAAGGAAGGAAGGAGGGAGGGAGGAGGGAGGGAGGGAGGGAAGGAAGGAAGGAAGGAAGGAAGGAAGGAAAGAAGGAAGGAAAGAAGGAAGGAAGGAAAGAAGGAAGGAAGGAAGGAAGGAAGGAAGGAAGGAAGGAGGGAGGGAAAGAAGGAAGGAAGGAAGGAAGGAAGGAAGGAAGGAAGGAAGGAAAGAAGGAGGGAGGGAGGGAGGGAAGGAAGGGAGGTAGTTGTGTAAGTTATGAGGTAGCTCACATATCAGGCTCTAACACTTTCGTTTTAAAGAGCACAATCATCTCTTGGTGGGGACAGAACAAGAGTCCTGGGGCAGGTGAGCGTAAGGAACCTTTGGAAAACGAGACTCCAAAGAGCTAATGACAAGACGGGCCAAGGCAAGCCTGCAAAGACCAACCTTTTCCAGGGACCCCACCGTTTCTCCAAGCGACTGCCCCCAAAGCCACAAGCAGTCCCCAGCTCTGGAATCCACTCGTTGGTGAGCGAGACGCTCATTTTTCACATCACTGCTTTTACACTCTTCCTATATTTGGGGCTGACTAACTCCAGCGAAAAGCACTGCCGACAGCTGAAAACTTAAAACAAAGGGTCTGTGCAAAAGAAACTTGTTCCTCCTCCCTTTCATTTGCTTAAAACAATTGTACCCTCTGCAGTCCCGTATGGCTCCTGCATAAATTGCTCTGCAAGACGGGCCCGCTGCTCTCATGCCTGCCTGACTGCCTTTCCCCCCTCTTCAGAGCTGCCAGTTAAGCTTTAAGCATCTTGAAAACGTATTGTCTGGAATGAAACAACCAATTATGCTTTCAGGTTTTGTGGCATAATATCGCAGAAACCAGCAATTACGGAATCAGAGTGGCATGAAGTGAGGGTAGAAGGGAGTCAGCACGGCTTATTCTTTAAATAGCAGTTACATGAACTCATAATAAATAGGTATTAAGTGTTAAATGTATGATAAGTAATTCTTGACAATGCAATTATCCAAACAGAAGAGGGAGAAGTGGCAATATGGCATTGTGAAATTCTTTTGTGCACAGCACGCTAAGTTAGACTGAGAGATGGAGAGGATTTGTCTTTGTTCCAGCCGGTGGTGGAGGCAAGAGTGCAGAGGCGGGCACTGAAGGGAATTTGGTGAGTTCCCGAGAGATGGCAAGGTTGCAAAAGAGCAAAGCCTTTTCCACCGGGGCAGAATGGGGCTGACCAGAAACTTCCGTCGACCGTGACCTCAGTGCAATGCATAGCCAGTTAATCAAACATATTTGAGGAGTCCCTGCAACGCCTTGCATATAGGTGGATAGCCCTGTGCTTAGCAAATAGCAGACGTATAGGAAATGTTTGCTGAGCCTGTCTGGCGCTTATAGGCAGGACTGCTGTGTAAGGTCATCTGGGTTGTGCACTGCACAACTCTCACATAGATTAAGATGGGACTAGCTTTCCTGGATGTTGTGAGATGCTATGTTCCCGCTTAGAAGACGCAGTGGAATTTGTATCGGTGAGCTTGGCACTTAAGCTGGACTCTCAAAAAAGGAAAATCAAATTTCAACTCAGTCAGTGATTTTTAGCAATATAAGTTAAAGATTAAAAGGCAGCACCTACGGCCAGGCTACTTGAAGTCAAATTCAAGCTTCCTTTATACAAGCTGTGTGTCTTTGGGAAAATCACTTAAACTCTCTGATCCTGTTTCCCTAGTTATAAGATAGGGAGAGATAATAGTAGCTGGCACGTGGGGTAGTCATAAAGATGAAATGAGGTAACGGATTAATGAGTTTGTGGACAGCTGTTCATAAAACGTCTTCCCTTTTCTTCATAGGCACTTGCTAGACTACACTTCTTACTTGTTCTTCAAGGTCAAAATCAGTCTCCTTCCTCTGGGAAAACTTTCGCGGTCTCCACTGATCTCTAAGCTATTAAAGCCTACAGGGTGGACGGTGTCCCTGCGCCTCACGTCTCGGTCCTCCACTGTCACTTCACGCAGGGGCAGAGTCGCCCCACAGCTTGTTACAGGAATGGCTTCAAACGTGTTCACATTTCCCTGTATCTAGGTTGTTGGGTAGATCCTTCCCTGGGGCAGGGACCCGCCCTTGAGCAGACTGACTCTCAACTCTTGTCAGTCCACCAGCTTTGGCCAATGGGACCATATGAATGTGATGCGGGAGACAGCTGGAAAGTGCTATGTCTGGGGATGTGCCCTAGCTCGCTGTTCTTAGAAATTTGAGCCTCCGTGTGGACAAGCCCAAGCGTGCTAGCGGATGAGATGTCATGCGGTCCAGTTGCCCCCGTTGCCTCGCTGACGCCCAGGAAACCCCCGGAAGCAAGCTGCCTTGCTGAGCGTGGATGCATCCGTTAGCCCAGCCAAAGCAACACAAAGAAGACACAAAGAGCTAAGCCCAGCCTAAATCATCGACTTGCAGAATCAATTCAGCCACTGGTCGTAGGTTTAGTCACTCATTTTGGGGGTGACGCACACCATCCCTCCCAGAACAAAATCCAGGGTCCTTACCATGCTCTGCAGAGCCCTACACAATCTCTTGGAACTAAAACAACCTACACATCTACCCTTTGTGTCGACATTAATAGGACTCTACTTGCTACTTTTTCATCAACACGGTTTTACTAGTCCGGGAAACTCTTGCCGTGGAGGAGAAAAGTTGGCAAGCAGCCGTATTACTCATGCCACAGACTTCCCGAGAGACCCATCAACTCACCGACCAAGAGCGTCGACCAGTGGTTTACAACTTGAGACTCTGAATCCCCAGCCTCGAAAGCCTTGGGCATCCTCGCAGTGTCCGCCAATGTTAAACTGCTACATCGTGACCCTCAGTCCGTCCCAACCACGATCCCTCCCTGAAAGACCTGCCCACAACCAGACGTCAGACTTTCTCATATCCATCCCAACTTTGTCTCTCCCTGTCTGAGGCGCCACTGAGGCCCCGTTGAAGAGGCCTCCTTCCTTCTTTGGGTGAGAACAAATTTAGCTTTGCTGAACCAACAGGGGGTTGGTGATTATTTTCAGGAAGCCAACATGAGCTGTTTCCATTCCCTACTAACCTTGCTCACTGGGCTCCTTGTTCGCACGGAGGCGGGTGTGGTGGTGTTCCGGGCGCGCCAGCTTCCGAGCTCTTCCCTGAACGTGGCAAGGGTGTATTGCCTCAAAGACTCTGCACTTGCTGTGTCCGTTGCCTGGGATCCACTGCCCTCGCGATTTGCCTGGTGCAACTCTCCCTGCACTCAGATCTGCGTTCAAATGCCACTTCCCCAAAGAGTCTCTCATATCGGAAGCATCAGTGTCCTTCGCTCCCTCCCATCTTTACCTCGCTTTAGTGTTGCTTTTCTTCATAACGCTTATCTCTACTGAAACGCACACACACACACACACACACACCCACACACACACACACTTGTGTGTCTGTTTATTGTCTTTCTCCCTTTTTAGAAGCTAAGTCCTGCGGGGGAGAGCACCCCCGCTGCCCCCCACGCCACTGGGAGAGCAGGGTCTAGAACACAGGTGCTCCACAAACACTTGTTGCGTGAACTCTGATGAAGGGACACTACGTGCTGTCGTTTTGTTAATGCCCTGTTGTTACCGTCATCGTCCCATCCCGCGCTGTGTTTCTTGTCTCCAGGACCCAACTCTGGCTGCTCTCCTCCTTCCCAAATCCTTCCGAGAGGCCTCTGAGGCCCTCTTTTCAGAGGACATAACCTCCCCCGACACACCCTCCAACTCTTCCATGAGCCTCTGCTCTTTGGCGGAGACGGGGCAGTCTGCTAAAGTCGTCGGTTCCCCAGGCACTCGTTCCACAGGTGAGGACCTGGACGGAGCACTTCCTCCTGCTTCCCCCCCGCTTCTAGATTGCCATTCTTCAACTTCACATGAAGCTCTTGTTGCTCGGACCTCATACAGTTGTCCTTCATGGTCCCCTACCCTTCCTCACTGTCGGTCTCCTATCTACTGGCCCATCATTCTCATCCCCCACTGAAGGCTGGGGCTCCTGGCTCCATTGTCCCTCTCCCTTGCCCTCTGCTCCCCAAGCCCTGCTGGGGAAGTCAAAGCGACTCCAACATCTTCACGGGCACCACCAATCCAACACTCTGGTTTTGCCTCTGATGTCCTCTCTGCTCATGACGTTTGTTTTTTCTTCCCTCCATCCACTCACCCCCATGGTGACTCTCTGGGCTCGCATGACATAGGCCTATTCACAGAGGAAATGTCAAATCTAGGAACGGTGCTTTCGGAATACAACCTCTTATCTTTCCAAGACCCTCAGACGGTTTCCTCCCCCACGTCCGCCCTTCAGATTCAGAGAGACCCCAAATCCCTCAACGTCTTGGCTTCCTCCTCCGCCCCCTCCCTCTCTCTCATCTCCCTGTCTATCCCCACCAACTTGGACCCGAAAACTCATGACTTTCACATTCCTCTTGCCAATATCCTCAACTCACTGTACTTCGGTCACACCGGCCAGCCAAGTTCCAGCCTTCCTTCAACCTTGCCATCTGATTTATCCGTGCCCATCCCCAGGCCGCTGGACCCCAGGGGAAGAACTCTCACCACCCTGTAGTGAGACTACAAAGCCAAAGTCTTCGGCCCCCTCTTGAGCTCAGTGCTTCCAGAAACTGCTCTCCGCTTCCCGAGTAGGCTCTCTCCCACTCTCTAGGGTAGCTTTTGCACATTTCTCCACATTTCTCAAATTTTCTACTCTATCATCTCCCACTCGCTCCAGGCAGATACCCTTACCTCCTACTGCACAGAAAAAAAAAAAAAAAACAAAAAACCCAGAAGGATTTAGACAGGGACTCCTGAAAAGATCTGATGCCAGACCTGCAAAGTGAGTTCCCTCCCTTCCTCCCGTGATAGAGAAGGGGCGAGGAAGGGCACACCTTCTCCCTCACCCGTGCCCTGGGTTGCCTCCTCTTTTTCCTCCTCTACGACCTCCCTTGACTGCCTTCACTCTCCCCTGCAACTTCTAACTCTTCCTTTCTTATTGACTCTTTAGTCTCCAGATTGAACTTTGAAAGTCGCTCTGATTAAAAGCAAAATCCCCCTTCCGGTCTCCGAACCTGCACTGGCTGCAGCCTAGCTCCCTCACCCAGCAAAGAACTTGGACAAGATGCTCATCCTTGCATCCTCCATCCCTTGCCCCTCTCTGCCTCCTGGGTTCACCGCAGCCCAACATCTGTGCCCACCACCCCGCACAGGCCGATCTCATCAGGGGGATCAACAACATCCTTAGCCACACAGTGAAACCCCGCGGATGCTCCCCTGTTCTCCCATACTTGCCCTTTCTACTGTCGACAGTGTGACTCTGAAGTCTTCCACTGGCCAACTCCCACGGCAATGTAACTCCAAGCGTCCTTCCGACTTCTCTGGCCCCTCCAGCTCATTCTGCTTCATGAGGGCTCATCCCATCTCTCCCTCAAGTGTTGAGGTTCCGCAGGATGGGTCTAGCTACTCTCCCAGTGTGGACTCGGTGTCTCTCTCTGTCTCGTGTGGTGCCTTCCTCTGGCTTCAGGAACTCTCAGTGCCGATGCCTCCAAAGTCGACACCTCCAAGCCAGCTCTCCCCTGAGTCTCAGACAAACTACCTGGCTGTCAGTAGGTTCATCAGCTCGCCCTAAACCTGCCTTTCTCCAAAAATTCCTAAGTTACCTGCCTGTAGGTGCCCAAGCAGAACGCCTCATGTTTCCTTGGGTTATCGCTTCTCCTTCCTCTCCATTTCAACCTCCTCTTTTTCGTCTTCCATTAGTCTAATCTGCCCACTACACATTCTGTAAATTCATCCATTTCTCTCCAACCTCACTGCTCTATTTTATTAACATGCCTCTCATAGATTCCTGCTCTGCCTGTCCTTTCTACGGTATAAATCTGGCCACGTCAGTCCCCTGACTCAGTCCCTTCCACGGTTCCTTGTTGTTCTTAGGAGAAAGTCCAAATCTTGCTCATGGCTCCTGAGGCCTCCATGTCTGGCCCCAAGATACCTTCTCCAGCCTGGCTCGTGTCACCTCTAGCTCATGTCTGGGTTCTGAGCAGACAACCCTACTCTGCGATCCTTGAACAGCCTAGAGTGTCTTGCCTCTGGGGGTTTCCTCCATGCTGTTCTTCTATCTGGAACACTTCCTGAGTGTTCTCTAGCTCCACTAATTCCTATTTGTCTTTTGGATCCTAGTCTACAGGCCTCCTCCTCCAGGAAGCCCTCCCTGTTTTCCCAGGCTAAATTAAAGGCCTCCCTCTGTGTCCTCAAAGTCCTCTCTACTCACCCCATCCTAGCAATTGGCACAGAGCATTGTAACAGATTCTTTATGGGTCAGAATCTTCCACAGACCATCAGACCACTTCCCAAGTGGACATCTCTGGTACCCAACACAGGGCCTGGAATCGATGGGACTGGGGTAAACGCTTAGCATATAAAAATAAAGTCGTAAGGGATCCATGGTGACGAAGAGATTGGACAGCCCCAGTTTATTCCAGTGTTTTCCATCAGCTCTGCTCACCCCCACCAAGAGGGGCTAGAAACTACTTTAACAAACAATCCTTTGGTCTCCACGCCACCAAAAGTCTCAGGCAGTTAACTAATTGTTTTATCAAATGGACAAAACCCTGGAGCCCTCTCAGATACCACAAATATTTTGTAACACGTAGTGTCATTCCCCTCCCCCCCAATTTCAAATGCAATACACGCATAAGGTAAAAATTAGCAAAACACAGGGAAATAGCAGCAAAACGAAATCACCCATAGGCTACCACGCAATGGAGCCTGTTCTTACATTTATAAAAAAAAAAAGATTTTTCACATTGACTTATTTTTGAGAGACAGAGAGAGACAGAGCATGAACGGGGGAGGGTCAGAGAGAGGGAGACAAAGAATCAGAAGCAGACTCCAGGCTCCGAGCTGTCAGCCCAGAGCCCGACGCGGGGCTCAAACTCACAGACCGTGAGATCATGACCTGAGCCGAAGGCGGACGCTTCACCGACTGAGCCGCCCAGGCGCCCCACCTGTTATTACATTTTTAATGTGTATTCTTCTAGCGCATTTTCTATTCAAGTCCATGAAACTTTTTGATTCTACAAAAAGTTAACAACCACGGCACACACAGTAGCTTGTTTCTGAAAAAATGGCACAGTTAAAATGAGCACTTTTTAATGTCAGCATATATGCTTCTCATGGTCTGTGGACTTAGTGAATGTCCTGAATTTTATGTACATGAGGTGCCATGGTTCCCTTCACCCAACTCTGAACTGGAGAGAATTGGACCTTCGGGTTACTTCCATTTCCTGCAGGACAAATCTTAGAACTTTATCTTTGTGCACATTCATTTCGACCTCATTAGAGTAAAGGGTGGACATTATTAAGACCTCTGATACATACCCGAAATACATACTGAGAAATTCTAAATTAATTCGCTCTCCTCCGTATGTATGAGTGGGTCTGTATCATTAAAAGCATGTGCGTACAGGGGCGCCTGGGTGGCGCAGTCAGTTAAGCGTCCGACTTCAGCCAGGTCACGATCTCGTGGTCCGGGAGTTCGAGCCCCGCGTCGGGCTCTGGGCTGATGGCTCAGAGCCTGGAGCCTGTTTCCGATTCTGTGTCTCCCTCTCTCTCTGCCCCTCCCCCGTTCATGCTCTGTCTCTCTCTGTCCCAAAAATAAATAAACGTTGAATAAAAAAAAAAAAAAAATTTAAAAGCATGTGCGTACATAAATGCCTGCCTAGCAGGCCACTCTTACCGCTAGAATGTGTGTCTTTTATCGCTAGAGCGATTGAGCTTATTAAAATGCACTTGGGGAACATGAAATCATTCTGCACTTTTGACTCTTAAATCATTTCAGCGTGGTTTTTCACACTTCGTGAAAACGGAGTCACCCCCAGGCCAACCCGACCCGCATCGAAGTCGAGCTCACTTGTGCAGACGTTATCTGCATCTTGTTACACAATACAGAAGTGTCGACGGGATGGCCCTTTGGTTCTTTGGGAAGAAACCGATTCAGACATTGGTCCACATTGAGCTCCACCGTGTTCCAGGCCTCGCTTGAGGCACCGGGACCACAGCAGTCAGAAGACAACCGAGATCCCTGTTTACCAAATACTTGCAGTCCGGCGGGGGAGACAGACAATAAAAAGTCCGCACGCGGACAACACGAGACAACTGCAGCAGTGATAAATACAACGAAGGAACACAGGATGTAATAATAGAGACGGGTAACGGATGTCGTAACCGAGAATAGTTGTGGGTGCGGGTGGGGCACTCAGGGGGCGCTTTTCAGAGGACATTTGAGCTCCAGCGAGGCATCTGATATGGCAGGAGTGCCCGGCATGTCTGGTGAGAGGGGTTTGTGTCCCAGGCGGAAAGCACAGAAATTGCCTAAAGTTGGCACACTCGGGCATCAGAAAGGAACTCAGGAGATCTTAAAAGTAGAAAGCGTAGGGGTGGGCGGGAAATGCAAGAAACTTAGGTCTGAGAGGTGGGAAGGAGCTGGAAAATGTAGGCTGCGGGGCCATGGAAAAGAGTTGTGAATACCTAATAAACAACCAGGAACTTTCAAGTTTCTAACGTCATGTTCTTTCCACGAAACCCTGACTATTATTTAGTATTTATTATCCCATTTTATGCAGTTCCTGGCATCGATCGGACCCTTAGTCATATTTGTCAGAGAAAGAATGAAGGAGTAAGTGAATGGAAGAAGCTGGGGCACCAGCACAGAGCGCCCCCTCTGACCCCACTTTGGCATGGAAGAAGCTGGTGGAATAATCGCCCAGCTAACTGGAGCCTTCTCCAGGTTCACTGAAGTTGCAGAAGCTTCTCATTTCAAAATGATATCCTGACAGCAATAATCCTGAGAGAAAGGAGTCATAGGAAAACACAGGCTTTGAAAGACTTCGAGTTAAATACAGCACAGCACCCAGAGCACTCATTTGGCTAATTGTGGGTGGAATTCTTTGAGGAAAACATCTTGTGCCTTCAAGCCACTGCAGGTGCAGGCAGAGAGGTTTGTAAGAATCTTTAGCCAAATTCGGTCCTCAAAGTTCCCCCAGAAGTTGGCACTGGTTCCCTTTCCTCGTGGTGCCTTCGGTCCCTGCTTTGATGGCAGAAGCGTGTGACAGCTGTGAAGTTTATTTGGCAAGTGTATCCACTCAAGCGGATTTCCTGTCTCCTTTCCTCCTTAGCAGATGCGAGAACACAACTGAATGTGTTTCTGAGTTCATTATTTGAGGGACTTCAGAGATCGACTCTCTGGTCCATAGACAGAGACCAGAACTCTATCCACTGTGCCACTGACTCATGCATTCATTCCGTCCCCCCGCTTTTTAAAATTTCCAAGCACTTACTAGACAGCAAAGACGAGCACAGCCCTTACATGGATCAGGTAGGCAATCATTAAGTTATGATTAGGATAAAGGCTGCAAATACAAAGTCCTGAGCACCGAGAATGGGAGAAGCCGACTTCTGCATAAAGGTCAGAGGCGTCTTCCCTGGGGAAACAAAGTTTGAACTGAATTTAGAACAATGAATAGAAAGTAACGTATGTACCAGGTTAGAATGGCAGGAGATGGGAAGCATTCCCAACAAAGGGACGCACAAAATCCTGGAGCGGGGAGAGTGGGTTGTGTTGCAGATTTGAAAGACCAGTGTGGCTGGAGCTTAGGAGACTAAGGAGAAGATATCAGAGATAAAGCTCAAGAGGAGGTGTCCACTGGAGGACTGTAGGTCATGTTGAGCAGTTAGACGCTTGACCAGAGGATCGACGGCATGTTGGTTAGCTATTGCTGCGTAACAAACCACCCCATGTTGCAGTGACTTGAAGAGTCAGTTATTACTCCCATGATGGGGGCGGGGGGGGGGGGGCAGCTGGGAATTACCGATCTAAGTTGTATTCAGGTGTTCGTGGCTGTGCTCATTAACCTTATCTGTGTTCAATCGATCTTGGCTGTGCTCTCTCACGTACCCACAGGTTAGTGGGGGGCTGTGCTCTAGGGTGCACTTGGCTGGAGCATCTGGGCTGGGGAGGCTCTGATCTACAAGTCTCATCACCCTCGGACTAGTGAGCTAGCCCGGGCAAGTCCAGTTTAGGGATGATGGCACATGCATGAGTGGGCAGGCAGGGCATCCCAGGCGGTCCTGTCACCTCCATGTCGTTTTATTGACCAAAGCAAGTCACGTGGTCAAACGCGGATCAAGGCTAAGAAAACAGACTGCCTCTTTACTAGGAAGAACTGAGCAGTCACTTGTGAAAGGTGTGAATACGGGCAGAGGTGAAGAATACGGGCTCATTAATGTAATGTACTATAAGTGGGAAGCTAATGACAGTTTTTGAGCAACTGGTTAACATTATCACCCAAGGGAATTCTCCACAGCACCCAAATCTACTCCAAGAGGGCCCGAGCATGGCTTTGTCATATATCCAGACATTCATCTATTATCCTAATAAGCTCCCTCTCCACCCCACACTTACAGAATCTTAACTTTCCATTTCAAGCTTTCAACACCACTCCTTCTCCTACATCACCACCACCATTCTCCTTAGTTTCTATGTTTATCATCTCTTCCTGAACTATCGTAAGTGTCCCACCCACCTCCCACATTGCCCCCCAAGCAGCCTTTAACCTTGTCTTTTCCACAAGATAAGACTTTCCCTCTTTGGCTTGGCATTCAAGGCCCTACTTAAGATGGTGCCATATTTCCTCTCCAGGCCCATGTGCCATGCTCTCTGCCCCGGAAGCACTGTGATGCAAACATACCTGACCCATTATGTTCTCCCAGCTGCCTTCACTTTGGCTTACTTCCGAGCCCCTGTTCTGAACACTCTTATTTTCTCTGCTTTTCTGCCTGAAATTTCCCTTCCCCTTATTGGTCATCTGGAAAACTGTTTATCCTTCAAGATTCAACTCAATAGTCACTACCTGTCTGTTATTTCTGCCTGCCTTCCTGGGAAGAACTATTGGTCCCTCTTCTCGGCTTCTCTATATTGTATCTACCACAGTATATGCTATTATTTGTTTCCAGCCTGGTCTCTTCTTACAGCATTTGGGGTATACATCCCTCTTGGCACGTGCAAGATAAATTGGATGTAAGAAGAAAATATTAAAATTTTGTGGTTGCTTATTTTGACTAGTATGCTTTAAAATTTTATATTTCTTATACCTGTTCTATAACATATTAGTGTAGGAGCATAAGAATATAATTTGTAGGGGTGCCTGGGTGGCTCAGTCGGTTAAGCGTCCGACTTTGGCTCAGGTCGCGATCTCACGGTTCGTGAGTTCAAGCCCCACGTCGGGCTCTGTGCTGACAGCTCAGAGCCTGGAGCCTGCTTCGGATCCTGTGTCTCCCACTCTCTCTGCCCCTCCCCTGCTCACACTCTGTCTCTCAAAAATGAGTAAACATTAAAAAATTGTTTAATAGGGGCGTCTGGGTGGCGCAGTCGGTTAAGCGTCCGACTTCAGCCAGGTCATGATCTCGCGGTCTGTGAGTTAGAGCCCCGCGTCGGGCTCTGGGCTGATGGCTCAGAGCCTGGAGCCTGTTTCCGATTCTGTGTCTCCCTCTCTCTCTGCCCCTCCCCCATTCATGCTCTGTCTCTCTCTGTCCCAAAAATAAATAAACGTTGAAAAAAAATTGTTTAATAACAAAAGACCATAATTTATAAATGATAATTAGATACAATTATTCAAGATATATGCTTAAAATGTTTTTATAGACTGGTGTGCTCAAAAGAAAAATTGGAGAGCATATTCTAGACAACACACTCCCTAGTAGGTAGAAGCTAAATTATCAAAACCAGACTTGAACTTATTTAGTTTTAAATGACAGCCAAAAGGACAAACTCGCCCAGAATATTTTCATTGCAATGTTGAGCAAAGCTGTCAGGTATAAAGTAGAAAGCCTCCCACCTCCCCTCAACCCCCAACACACACAAAAATAGCCATCGAGGAAGATTTTATGCCACACTGTAGTTTTCCTCGACTCCTGGAAATAAACAAAAAATTGGCTCTGGATATGTAGGAAATATATCTCTGCTCACCACGTGGGTGGGTCAAGGGTTTGTATTCCTTAGACTCAATCCCAGGGAAAGACGAAAGTAGGTTCTTTTTTATGATCTATTGTACAATGTTTGTTTATATAGGGAAAGCCCAGAGTCTCTTTATTTTTGGTATAAACTCAACATGATTGAGGGGAAGAGCCTGGCTGTAGACTGTTGACCCTGCAAATCATCTTAATTCAAAAGACTCTCTCCAATTCTGGGCCATGGTTGCCAGAAATGGAAGTGATTACTTAAATGTCCTTGTCCCTAGAGCAAGATGACTGCATTTAATAGCGAGAGCTATTAATGGCAAGAGTCACCCCAGAAACATTGTTTGTTTCTAACAATAATAATAATAGCTTTTCCATGGGGCACGCGGGTGGCTCAGTTGGTCAAGCATCTGATTCTTGATTTCAGCTCAGGTCACGATCTCATGGTTCGTGGGTTCGAGCCCCGCGGCAGGCTCCGTGCTGACCGCACAGAGCCTGGAGCTGCTTCGGATTCTGTGTCTCCCTCTCCCTCTGCTTCTCTCTGGCTCATGCTCTGTCTCTGTCTCCCTCACTCTCAAAAATTAATAACCATTAAAACATTAAAAACAAATAATAGCTTTTCCAAATACACATTGTGTCCTCGGCACTCTGCTTCGTGCATAATCCTCCCAATAACCTTAACATAAATGTTTTTAGTATTCCCATTTAATAGATCAGAAAACTCAGAGCCTGAATGGTTTGTCCAAGGCCACGCGATTAATTAGCGGTGGAGTGACGATTAGCTTCCGGGTCTACCTTAATCTACAGTGAGCGCTTTTAACTATTATGCTAACCTAGGTCGAAAAACAAATCAATCAATCCAAACGAAGAGGCTGGAGAACATTAAGAATTTTTCCCAGTTCTAAAGTTCTAAAGTTCCCTGAAAAAAAATATTCTGAAATATTACGTAAGGTATTCTGAAGTCAAAGAACAAAAGTCTTTGTTTAGCAGCTACTGTTCCGGAAGCTCCATGCCTCGGTACCCTCTCTGGTCCGCCAACTACCTCAGGTCGCCCATACAGATCACATGCCATTGAGACAAAAACAAGATGCCCAGCTCTAGGGTGACAACAAAGCACTGCAGTGTCCCCCCACCCCCCACCAGGGCACGTGTGACCCCGCTGTCGTCTCCTTGCCAGATGTGGAGACGAATGTCTTCATCTGGGGAAAATTTTATAATTGCCCAAGATGACTATTATACTTTTTTTTTTTTTTTTTTCAGAAACACGGGTTCATTTTTAGAAAAGGCAAAATAAAAAAAGATTGCGTAATGGTTAAGTGGAAATTCACAAGCAGGCGGGCAGCAGCACAAGTGCTGGCTGCTCGTTTCTGCCACAGAAGAGAGGGATGAATTCCAGCTTAAATACTAGTCTGATTATGCTTCCAGATGGGAGATCACTTTTATGGAGTTTAATCTAATTTTTAAAACAAACTGTGTGTCAAATAAATATTTCCAGAGATGTCATTACAAAGAGCAAAGCTAAAAGGCTGAAGCGAGGGAAACAAAGTTGACGGAGTATCGAACTTACAAGGAATGACGCGAGCCGAGGTTACTCAGGAGTCAGAGGGAAAGGAAAAAACGAAGACCTGAGAAAGATCTCGAGCCCCTGGGGGTTTCTCCTTAAATTGCGCCTTCCTTGCCAGGATCTGGGCCTTCCTCTCCTCTCCAACCTTTTCCCGCTCTTGGCCCCTCCCCCTGCTCCTCTCCCCTCCCCCGCCTCCTCCCCCACCAAGGGGACTTCCTGACCTCCGTTTTCCCAACGCTGCTCTTTTTTCTCCACCACCCGCCCCCCGCCTTTGAAAGGGCCCCTATCACTGCCCTTGCTTCAGTTTTCATTCCCAAGTGTGTGAGTTATGATGGAGGAAGTGAGGGAGCCCCATTAAGAACTCAGGTCTGAGATCCTTGCAAGCAACGGGGGAGGGAGACTTCCCCCGAAGGAGGGTGAAGGCCAGGTCTTAGCTTGGATTCCCCCTGATGCAGGCCCTGAGGTAAGGACGTGGGCGCAAGTTGTGAATTCGGGAGGTGAAGGGAAATGCTGGTTGGGGGTGAGGAATACAGCCGATTGAAGAGTGCATTGCTGAACAGGTTAATGCTGGAGGTGACTGGTGCCTTATAGTGCCAGAGAGATTCCAGGGTGTCAGAAGGACACAGCTGCCCCAGGGTGGACCGGCTGAGGCACTGCCCAACTCCCATCGGGCTTTGGCCGAGAGCTGATCCTAGAGGCCTAAGTTTCCTGAGCCGCAGCAGCCTTAGCCTCAGTGCCTACCACGTGACTCGGTTCAGCAAATGTATAAATGAACACTTGTTGGATAAATGTACAAAGTGCTACAGGAAATACAGAGGAGAGAGCAACTATTTCTCACAATACTTTTGCCACAGAACCTGGCTCAGGTTTTGCCTATCCCTTTCCTTCCCAAGCGGACTGAATTCCCAGCCTTCTTCGCCGGTAGGAGGGGCCACGTGACTGGGTCGTGGCCAGTGGGATGGTCACAAAGACATCACCACCTCCAGGCCCTGGTCCACTCGACTTCCCAAGTGCAGTCCTCCGGACCTTCTCACCTGTGTGTGGGAGAGAGCCCCACGGCCCTGGGGAAAAGGCTCGGCCAAAAGACGGAAATCCTGGGTCACTGAGACTGTTACTTGCGGGAGAACTGCCTTGGAGAACAATGTCACCAGGAACATCATGTTAGACATTTATTGATAAAAAAATAGACTTTCATTGGGACAGGCTCCGGGGCTTTTGGAACTGTTGGTTATGGTGGCTAGCCCGCCGGGATTCAGTGAGAGCTCAGCAAATATCTGTGAGTGAACAGTTGGACAGGTGAATGGCTGTTAATTGGAAGAGATGGTCTAGTTCACTCTGCTCGAAGTTGACAGTACTTGGGGCGGGGGTGGGGAGCCTGAAAACAGTGGGTCCCATGAACAGCCAATTTTACGGCATTCTCAGGGGCGCCCAAAGCCAGCCGTGCTGTCGGCCCAGCGAGCAGGACCTGTCTTATTTAAATTTTCTCTTGCAGAAGTACGAGTCTATTTCTCTTTATCCTATTCCCAGTAAAATGGAAGAGACTTGGCCTCCCGCCTGCGTAAAGTCACCTCTCAGACACTTGATGGTTATTACGTCACCTTCCCCTCTCGTAAGTTCTCGATTCATCTGATGAATCGGTTCGGACACTCACTTTGCAATTTCGGCCCTTTGGACAATGAAGCAGCCTTGCGAGGGAATCAGCATTGCGGGAGAACTGGTCGCTGGGGCCAGGTCTATGCGAAGTGAGCAGTTTCTTCCAGAGCCGGCCCGCCGATCACTCTCCTCTTCCGTGCCTCCTCCTTGAACAAGGGAGGCTAAGGCAGCAGCAGCCCAGAGATTTCCAAGTGGAAGAATAGGGAAGAAAGTATCAGACACTGACTTGGTGCCGGGTCCTTCCGTCATGTTCTCCGTCATAGTTGAGTCTGGCAACAATCCCATGAGTACGTATCATGATTTCCGCTTCACAGAGAGGGAAACTGAGGCAGAAATAGATTAGGTGATGCCACATGGAAGAGGTCAAATAGATGATGTGTTGTGGGAGCCACAGTTGGAACCCAGTGCTGCTCATTTCTACCGTGACATATGGTCCTGGTGCCTTGAGCCGCATACTTACTATCGTGCGTTGAGTTGTGCCCCTGAAAGAGATGTTGGAGCCCTAACCTCCAGGATCTGTGAATGCAAGCTTATCTGAAAATAGAGTCTTTGCACATGGCCAAGTTTAGATCAAGTTGAGGTTTGAGGATGGGCCCTAATTCAATATGACTGGCAGAAAACGGTGATGTCTGGACATAGGCATTCCCAGAGGGAAGACCATGCGAAGACAAGGTGATCGTTGAGGCGAGCAGAGAAGGCGACAGAACGGATCGTCTCCCACAGCCCTCAGAAGGGAGCAGCCCCGTCCAGACCTCGATTTCAGACTTCCAGACTCCAGCACCGCGAGACAACACATTTCTCTTCTCAGAGCCACCCAATTTGTGGTACTGTGTTACGGCAGCCCCAGGAAGCAAATACACGGACCACCTTGGAGTGTCAACTTTCTCATCTGTAAAGCGGGAAAATGAGCAGCGTCTCCCTTGGAACATTTCGGGGTCCGTTGGTGAGATCATGCGTTTACCCCCACCAAGCAGGACTCAGTGAACAGCCCAGTTATTATGAACATTATTCTGGAGGAAAAATGCCTCCATGACGCTGCAGAAAAGCTCCCAGTGGTTTCATTCCACCCCTCACTCCCACTCCCTTCCTCATTTTCTTACTCCGGGAGGCTGCCTCATTTTCTAGGACGTTTCTTTAATAATGCGGTAGTAGTTAACCAACCAAATGAATAGAATGTAATTTATCTTCTAGGACTGTGTGAGCAATCAAAGAAAGCATCTATGTTAAAGTTCTTAGCGAGGGGTCCAGTTCTGTTCAGCTGTGAGGGGACGTGATCGTTTGTCGTGAGGAAATGTTTATGAAGCTGTGACCCAAGTGTCCAGTCTCCAAACGCATTCTCAGTCCAACAGGCAGGGTCTAGCAACCAAAATCATTGTCAGTATAACTCAAGTCCTTTCTTGTGTTTGTCCAGTGCAGTGGCGGTGAGTAGGGAAAGGGTTAACGTTAGGCATGGGGGAGAGAAGGGACCCTCCCAAGGCAGGTGGCAGCTGCTAGAAGGAGGCTGAAGCCTGGGGGGTTTGGGGGAAAAAAAAGGATAAACGTATTCCAGACCCGCCTGGGCTAGGTGCCATGGGTGGAGTCTCACAAACTTTCCAATAAGGTTCCAATAAAAAGTCAGGGACAAAAAATCCTTGGCATCTGCTCAGTCAGGACCCCTCTCGCTCTTGAGAGCTTTATACTTTCCCTCAATAATCTCTACCACCTTGCTTACTCTCTGTTGTCCGCGAGATTCATTCTTCGACTCTGCGAGACAGGACCAGGGAGCGTCTCTCCCACCCTTCTGTAACAGCAGCAGCTTCCAAAGTGTCCTCTCTGCCCCCATGTGCCACAGCCTGCCCCCTGGCTTCCGGCTCCCAACGTCTCCAAAAAGCACCTCCTTCTTCTGCCTCTTTCCATTCCATTTTTTTTTTTTTTTTTGTCTCCCCTGCCCCCTTTCCTCCCCATCCATGTTCTGTTTACCCTTCCCTGCTCTGCGTATGATAGAAATCAAACCATAGGGCAAAGTTGGAAGAGGGGAGGAAGCCACCGCTCTCTTTAGTGGCAGGGGGAAGAGGGAACACCCACCGAGGACACTGGTGTGTTAATCCCGTCCCACTCCAGGGAGGGGGAGGGCAGGGCTGATTCCATAAAAGGACAATGTCAAAGGCACAGTCAATATGATCTGAATTTAAATCCCCAATCTGGCAAATGCTAGCTGGGCCTGGTACTTAACTTCTTGAACCTCTGACCACTTATCTGCAAAATGCGGATCCAAATGCACATTTCACAGGGTATACCCAGGATTAAATAGGATCACAAATGCCAATCACTTGACGGTATCTCACCACAGTAGACACATGGTCACTATTAATAATAGCCACCAATTTGTTAAACAAGCTTGATTCGGGGGATAATGGCAGAAGGCAAACTGAGTTTTATTGGTGGTGTCCCTTTAAATTTACCCTTTAAGGCATACATTTATGCCCCGGGAGGAAATTCAGGACACGCTCCAAGGCTCAGTCTGGTCATTCTGAGATCATAAAATTCCTTAAATCAATCTGATTGCCCAAACCACCTTAGTGCGGTAATAAAATGGCTGCTGTGGGTTAGCAGTCATCACGTCTCCCTCCCCTCTGGCAGGCTAGCCACCTGCAATGAAAATGAAAGGACAGGTTTCCTTCCTCTTAGCTGTTGTATGCTGCTGTCCCTTCCTGGCCTGGTCAATCTAGGCCATGCTCCTCTAGGATGGGACCTAGTAGAGGAGGAAAGAGCAAGAAAGGTTTTACTTAACCAGAAAAGTCATGCGTTGGGGGGCGCCTGGGTGGCTCAGTCGGTTGCGTCCAACTCTTGGTCTCGGCTCACGTCATGTCCCAGGGTTGTGGGTTCGAGCCCCACGTTGGGCTCTGCGCTGACAGTGTGGAGCCTGTTTGGGATTCTCTGTCTCTCAAAAAGAAATAAACTTAAAAAAAAAGTCATGTGTTGGCTGCTGACTCAATTCTGCAGAAGCCAGTCCCCCCACCCCTGAGGCTGGGACTAGGTCTCTCCCCAGGGTCCGAAGACCTTTCGTGACCTTCCTGAGGGATAAGTCCTGGAAGCCTTGGCCTGGCCTTCAAGAGCCCAGCAGGTGGCCCCATACTACACTCCTGGGCTTAACTCCCACCTGTTCCCAACTCCTGTCCGGTGTTGCCTCGACCTGCCTCCTGTTCACACTGGAGGCTGCGTATTTGCAAATGTGGGTCCCCCCACCTAGAGCCCACTTTTTCTTCTCTTCTATACCTGGAAAGGGGCAGCCCTTCTGTGAGAAGAGGGGAAATAAAACACCTTATGACAAAGGAGTTTTTTCACGGGGGTGAAATTATTCAATAAATAATGTTGGGGCAGCTGGCTCACCATTTGAGGAAAATAATATTGATGTACAATTTCTACCTCACATCTCGATGGGTAGAAAATAGTATCTAATTGTGGAAGGTTTTGTTTCTCTTCGATTACTAGTGAAGCCGAGGGTATTTCTTACTTATTTACTCTCGGGTTTTCATTTTTGTGACTTGCCGGTTTTTCTTATCAAACCTGGTCAGACTGTTTATTGATTTCTTGCTGACTGGTAAGAGATTTGAAATGCTAAGGACATTGGTGCCTGGCTGGCTCAGTCAGTAGAGTAGGCAACTCTTGATCTCGGGGTCGTGAGTTCGAGTCCTGCATTGAGTGTATTGATTACTTAAATAAAGATACTTTAAAAATACCTGAAATACTAAGGAAATTAGAGTGTTCCCTGTTTTGTATGGTGTTGACCTTTGCTCTGCCCCCGTTTATGCATTCTGACCCACAGTGTTGTGTAATAAACTACAATTTTCAGCTTAACTAGATCCATTAATGTTTTCCTTCACGGTTTCTGATTTTGATGTGATGCTTGGGAAGTCCTTACCCAACGCACGGTCATAGAAGCATTTTCCTAAATTCTCATCTTGTACTTTAATTACTTGCTCCCCACTCCCAGTTTTACTGACATAATTGACACAGAACGTCTTTTTTTTCTTGGCAGACCCACTTTCTTAGCAGATTTCAAATGTATAACGCAGTGCTGTTAACCACAGTCACCAGGCCGTACGTGATATCCCCAAGACCTATTTTTATAATTGGAAACGTGCACCCCCTTCACCCATTTATCCCACCTCTACTTTCTGCTGCTGGAAACTACTAATGTGTTCTCTGCTTCTATGAGTTTCATTTCATTTTTTTTTTAGATTTCACATATAAGTGAGATTGTACACTATCGCATCTCTCTACATGACTTATGTTACTTGGCATAATGCCCTTAAGGTCCAATCATGTTTTCACAAATGGCAGGATTCCCTTCTTTTTTCATGGCTAAATGGTGTGTGTGTGTGTGTGTGTGTGTGTGTGTGTCCATGTCTCTGTTCCTTTGTCCATTCTTTATTTTTTTCATCTGTTTCTTTCTTTATCTATTCACCTATTGGTGTGCATTTAGGTTATTTCCATGTCTCAGCTACCGTGAATAAGGCTGTAATGAATGTGGGGATGCAAATACCTCTTTGAGACCCAGATTTCATTTCCGTAGCGTATGCACCCAGAGTGAAATGACTGGATGGTAGGGCAATCTTATTTTTAATTTTTTGAAGACCCTCCATACTGTTTCCCACAGTAGCTCCACTGTAATTACTTGCTTTTGATTATTTAATTCATCAGAGATGAAGGTTGGGGTACACAAAACCCTGCCAAGAAAATAATGCTCCCCATACACATAGACCCCCATATGTTAACACATAGACCCCAGCAGCAGACACAGAAACACAGACCAACTAATGGGACCAGGGTGGCCTCCTTAATCCTAGTCAGGTGGGAAGTTGTCAAATATGAATTCACCTTCCCTCTCCTATCATCCCTGCCCCCATCCCAGTCCAGAAAGGTTAGATCCAAAGACTGAGCTGTTCGGGAGGCAAACCACCTGTCCATTCCTTGGCTCCACAGAGAGAGGGGACAAGTCCAAGAACCGACTATGCTCCCCAATCTCGTCTTACGGTTCTTTCTTACATCACAGACCTGGCATGAGTTGGGGTGGGAGGGAATTTTGAATCAGAATTATACTGGAGTTTGAAGATGGATTGGACTGTGCTTTGTAAAGATAGGTTACAGAGAAATTATGTCCTCTGCCCAGATTCTCTTGCAAAGATCCCCAGCAGGAAGAGAGGCTTAGAGCATCTTTGAAAAGTGGCACCATTTTATTTGTATCCTTCCATTAATTGGTATTCTTTTTGAAAAGAGAGAGAGAGGGGCGCCTGGGTGGCGCAGTCGGTTAAGCGTCCGACTTCAGCCAGGTCACGATCTCGCGGTCTGTGAGTTCGAGCCCCGCGTCGGGCTCTGGGCTGATGGCTCAGAGCCTGGAGCCTGTTTCCGATTCTGTGTCTCCCTCTCTCTCTGCCCCTCCCCCGTTCATGTTCTGTCTCTCTCTGTCCCAAAAATAAATAAACGTTGAAAAAAAAAATTAAAAGAAAAGAGAGAGAGAGAAAAAGAGAATACAGTGCAAAATAGCTAGTGTTCCAGATTTCACATGCACACCCCAAACTGTCCACAAAAGAAGAGGGACTTTTTCTGTTTTCCAGTTATTAAACAAAAATACCAGGCCTCACTCTGATTGGACCAACTTGGATCACTTGCCCACTCCTAAAACAGCCACTGTTGCCAGGAGAAAGCTCTGCCCTGTTTGCCTTGAGTTGGTTCTTGCCATCTCTGAGCCAATGACTGTGATGAGGAAGACTGCCTTAGTCTAATCAGGGGCCAGGCCTGGAGGAGGGGTAGGCTAATGAGGAAAGGGAGGGGCAATAAATAGAATTTTCCCCCAACTTTCCCTCTGGTCAGTAAGGTGTCTTGACCCTCCCTGCTTCATTTTCATTCAGTTTGCGGCTTGGAGCACATTGTAATTCTAGTTGAAGTTGTTTCTTTAATCAGGAGGGAAGTCAGCTACTTAGGAGCTAACAAGCCAAAGAAACCGTTTCTTTCCCATTCAGATCCAATAAGCCTGCGAAGGGAAGCTTCTCTGGGTCCTCAGCCCTTTCTCTGCAGCTCAACCCCACTCTGCTCTGTGCAGGCAGCAGAGTGATAATAGTAACAACTCAAATTTGTAAACTGCTTTGCAATTTTCAAAGTGCTTTCACATCCATTTTATGCCATGGAATCCACAAAGGGTGCTGGGGGAGGATGCTGGCTTGGGTGCTGCCTGTGGCTTTCATAAACATTGTTGTACTGAGGGATGGAGAGAAAGGATTGTGAGCGAGAGGGGCTGGGATGCCAGGGTGTATTTTTTAAGGAAGAAGAAAACAAAAACAAAAAGGAAACAACGAAAGCAAATGGCCCCATCTCAACTGTATTGGGGATGCAGCGGCCCCGACTAGTTTGGTGTGAGTCCTTCCAGACTCACATCTACAATCATAAAAGGAAATAACAGACACAGTGAAATTCTCATCCCTGTGTTTCTTGTTGATACTTTGTGAAGACTAGTGATCCCTGTAGCCAGATAGTCACCGTGCTTGGTCAATTTCTTTTTCTAGCAAAAGGTAAAAGGGTCAAACACATCTCTGGATAGAAACTCTCTTGCTACTTTTTATCCATATTCAGAAGAGGATGTGTGACTGTCACTCTCAGGGCATTTTGGTGTCCCCGTCTCACAGAGAAGAGCTGAGAGATCCATTGGTTGAAGCGTTCCGGTGGAAAGGACACACATCTGGGATCGCACGTGAAGAAGCCTCTGGGTTTACATGCATTGAGCTCCTATACTTACAATTTGGAACACAGACCCTGCACCCAATGATTGCCATTGAATGGACCAATATCTTTCCTTCCATGCCATATAGGCCTCTTAATACAAGCATTATTTAACACTTACTATATACACCAGGCACTGTTCTACGTGCCTTATACGCATCAATGTATTCAGCCCGTACAGCAACCCCATAAAGTGGTACCATTGCCATCCTTGTTTTTTAGGTGAAGACTCTGAACTGACTTAGGGGGGTGATGGGCATCCCCCAAGTTCTCACAGCCGACAAGTGAGAGAGCAGAGTTTCAAACCTGGTTCTGTCTGGCTTCAGAGTCCTTGTTCTTAGACATTACACTAGCTGCCTCTGGGGGGAGGCAGGCCACAGTTACAGGGTTTCCCAGATTTAGCAAGAAAAACATAAAAGAAATCCACTGAAGTGTGAACTTCAGACAAATAGCAAATACATTTTTAGAATAACCATTTCCTATGCAGTATTTGGGATATACTTATGCTAAAAAAAAATCATTGTTTTTTTTTTTCTGAAATTCAAGTTTAACTGAGTGTCTTATATTTTAACTTGCAACTCTACATAGCCATACGGCTGGGCTTGGGTTGGAGAACAAGGCAGAGGGACCGCCAGGGCAAGTGGGTTTTGTTGAAAGACCTGCACAACTCACCCTGTACTTTGTAGCACCGTTTTGCAAAGGCCGTAGCGAATCTTCCTCCTTTCTCTCTTCACAAACACACGCACAGACACACTCAAGCAAATAACAAGAATGCAGGGCTCCCTGGTAAAAACTGAACTGGCGAATGAAGCACAGGACTAAGGCACGAGGTTGCCTGCCTCTTTCCTGTCTCGAAATCTGGCAACCTTCTAATAAACCATGCCTGCAGGTGGAGGGAAAGTGGGCTGGCGGCCAGGGGGATGGGGAGGGGCTCCCTGCCCCAAATCTCCCTGTGTCTCACTGGATGGAGGTCAGCAGACCCAGCTCCAAGAGGCAAGCCCCACAAGGTGCCCTTGACTGGGGTGGGGTGGTGGGAGCAGAAGGTAAAACAGCTTTTCTAACGCCAGGTGTCCCAGATCCCTCCTCCCTCCGAGAATAGACCTAAGAGAGGTCTTGATCTCTGACCAAACTGGTCCCTTTTCTTTCCTTAGAAGAGCTGGTATAGGAAGAGAAAGGTAAGGAGTGGAATACAGGTACCTCTGCTTTGTGAAAGTTCCCTTTGGGCCACTTCGCTTTTAGGAAAGACCTACGTTAGTACCTGTTTTCGCTAACCAAAAGACATCCGAAGAGGAATTTGCTTTTATCCTAACAAGGGAAAAGCAAAAACAGTGTTCAGCGTGAGTTTTGCCTTGAGCCATTCCAGACTCAGAGCGGCCCCGCCCAGCTCCTTCCCAGGGATCTGCACTCAGCATCTCGACATCAAGCTGCCGTAGCCTTGACCTTGTCTGTGAGCATCTGTGCTCTATCTCGATTTACTCTGTGCACCTGTCAACAAGATGTGTCCTAAGGTATCAGAAAAGCCCAAGAAAGGTTATTTTGGGGGGTCTGGGAATGCTCAAAATGTTTTCTGTATGAATTAATGGTGATTGCTTCTCCATTTTATGCCATCCTGGCTTATGAAACGTTTCATAGGAACACGCTACTCTCAGATAGCAGGAAACTTGTCTACAAAGAAGTGGAATTTCTCTCCCCCAAACCTGCCACTCCTTATCTGATAATAAAGCTAATCTCTTACAAGAGCACTTTTCTTTACGGTTTACAAAACACTCTCACCTTCACCTGCAAATTGTCTATTGATTTTTGCCTTAAAAGAAAGTAGCTTCTAATGTGGCAGATTTCCCACGGAGCACTCTGAAATGCTCACCGTATGGAATTCGCATCCTATTAACCTGACATCCCTCTAAAAACATGTTTTTCTTCTTCAAAAATTATGATTGCATATCATTGCCAGCCAGAATTATTTAGACAGCAATTTGCACATTCATATATACTCAATTATCATTTCCTGTGGCTACCAACCCAAAATGAAGCTCAGAATGATGTATTTTCTCTTTAAAAAATTTTTTTTAATGTTTATTTATTTTTGAGAGATAGAGACAGACAGAGAGAGCATGAGCGGGGGAGGGGCAGAGAGAGAGGGAGACACAGAATCGGATGCAGGCTCCAGGCTCTGAGCTCTCGCACAGATCCTGATGCAGCCTTGAACCCAAGAAAGGTGAGATCATGACCTGAGCTGAAGCTGGATGCTTAACTGACTGGGCCACCCAGGTGCCCCTTCTCTTTTTAAAATTGGTTCTTGGGGCACCTGGGTGGCTCAGTCTGTTAAGCCTCTGACTCTTCGTTTCAGCTAAAGGTTCGTGAGATCGAGCCCCTAATTCGGCTCTGTGCTGACAGCACAGAGCCTGCTTGGGATTTCCTCTCTCCCTCTCTCTCTGCCTCTTCCCTGCTCTCATTCATGCATGAACTCTCTCTCTCTCTCTCTCTCAAAATAAATAAACATTTAAAAAATAATAAAATAAAATGGATTCTTTTTGTTGTTGTTTCCTCATTTTTCACCTTTTTCTTTTGCTCCCAGTGGATCGTTTGAGCTCCAAGAGAGGGGCATAGGTAAGATCTGGACTAGCCTGCAGAGAACAAAGGTTCATTTCCTCACGTCCGCGCAAAGTGAAGGCTGCTACATCCGCTAAAGACACGTGCGCTATGGAGGCTTGATGAGAATTCACGGAATCTAGGGATGAGAGCTCACCTTCCCCTGGGATCAGAACTCTCCTTCTGATCCTTTTCTTAATGGTGTCCGGAAAACACCACCGATGTCCACTAACCATGGAGGCTGTGGCATTTGCAAAGCACAGAAGGTGCCAAGGAACGCAGACCTCTTATCCTTAGCAACAAGTGGCATGGCCAGGAGATCAGCTATGGGGCGAAGTGGGGAAGCAGATGTGGCCCACGTGGCCAGCTCTCTCTCCCACCCCCACCCAACACTCGGCAACTTGTGCAATTCTCCAGTGTTTTCAGTGGAGCGCTGCTCACAATTTCACTGCCTTCAGGAAGTATTTGGTTCGGGGAAGATGGCTGAGAAGTACTTGGAACCAACAGGAGACAACTGTTTGTGTGTAAGCAACATGGCCTTTTGCTGGGATGTCTGGGATCTGTCCCGGGAACTCGGTAAGAGCTTCTCTAAGCCTCTGATGTCGAACTCAGTAGCCATTAGGCCTTTGTGCATTTGAGATGTGGCTGGTCCAAAATGAGATGCGCGATGAGCATATATAAGACGCACACCCCATCTTGACACTTTCATTCAAAGAAAAGAGTAAAAATATCTCATTAGTAATTTGAAAAAATTTAATGTTTATTTATTTTTGAGAGAGACAGAGACAGAGTGTGAGCAGGGGAGGGGCAGGAAGAGGGGGAGACACAGAATCTGAAGCAGGCTGCAGGCTCTGAGCAAGCTGTCAGCACAGAGCCTGATGCAGGGCTTGAACTCACAAACCGTGAGATCATGACCTGAGCCGAAGTCGGACGCTTAACCGATTAAGCCACCCAGGAGCCCCTCATTAGAAATTTTTACATGGATCGCATCTCGAAATGACAATGTTTTGCATATACTAGGTTAAATATTATTAAAAATTAACTGGGTGCCTGGGTGGCTCAGTTGGTTGAGTGTCTGACTCTTGATTTCAGCCCAGGTCATGATCCCAGGGGCATGGGATCAAGCCCCACATCAGGTTCTGTACTGAGCGTGCAGTCTGCTTAAGATTCTCTCTCTCTCTCTCTCTCCCTCTGCCCCTCTACCCTGCTCATGCTCTCTCTTAAAAAAAAAAAAAATGAATTTCACCAGTTTCCGGTTGTAAAATGTGGCTACTGGAAAATATTAAATTATGGATGTGGCTCACACTTGTGGCTTGCTTTAGATTTCTACTGGACAGTGTTGCCCCAGGGTGTATACCAAGAAGTGGGATTCTTAGGTTATTATATGTAATTTTAGGCAGGGCTGTAATGGGAAATAGATGGCATACCCAAAAAGGGTGTTGAGGAGGGTTAGTGAGGAAGTACTCACCAGCATGGGGGCAGAGGTGAGAGAATCAACCCAGGGGGGTGAAGCGAGTTCATCGTAGCAGGGAGTTGCCAGCACCCCTAGACCTGAAGAGAACGGGGGAGAAGCAGTTCCCAGGACCTGGAGTAAGAATGGCACAAGACGCCTTCTGGGCAGAAGTTGTGGTCGTCAGGAAGAGAACACAGCCACGTGCAAACCACGTCCAGCAAAGGGAAGGCGGGGGAGCAAGCAAATAAGTGCCCAACGCTCATTCTCATTCCGCCTTCAGATCGCTGCTGGAGGCCGCCATTTTGCTCCAACCCAACTGGAAGCAAGAAGGCAGCCCCGGATGTGCTCCACGCGGGTCAGGCACAGAACAGCGGGGAGGAGCATGGGGAATGGCTCTGGAAAGGCAAATGCAAACACCCCACACGTAAGGGGTGGGCATTATCAACTTTGCACCACGGTGTCAAAATATTTTCCAGAGTGGTTGAACCAGTTTTACTCCCATTAGCATGTATAAGTGCACCTGTACCTACGTATGGTTACCAGCACTTGGTATTGTAGACTTAAACATTTTTTCCACCCAGTAGACGGGGAAATAGCGTATCATTGATATTTTAATTTGCATTTCCCTAAATATTGTTGAGCTTGAGTGACTTTTTACATGCCTATTGGCCATTTGATCTTCCTTTTTTTATTTTTTTTAACGTTTTATTTATTTTTGAGACAGGAAGAGACAGAGCATGAACGGGGGAGGGTCAGAGAGAGGGAGACACAGAATCTGAAACAGGCTCCAGGCTCTGAGCTGTCAGCACAGAGCCCGACGCAGGGCTCGAACTCACGGACCGTGAGATCATGCCCTGAGCCGAAGTGGGCTGCTTAACCGACTGAGCCACCCAGGCGCCCCTGATCTTCCTTTTTAATGAAACATCTGTTCAGGTGTCTTGCTTATTTTTTTCAATTGGATATTTTGTCCTTTCCTTATTGATTTGTGAGCATTTTTTATATTTTCTGGATGTCAGCCCTTTGTCATTTATCCACTTTCACTTTACGGAAATTTTTGATCAACAGATCTCAGTTTTAATACTAAAGAGTTTGGGGCACCTGGCTGGCTGAGTAAGGAGGACACGTGACTCTTAATCTCAGAGTAGTGAGTTCAGAGCCACATGTTGGGCTTGGAGCCTACTTAAAATTAAAAACAAAAAAAAAAAAAACAAAAAAACAACAGGGGCACCTGGGTGGCTCAGTTGGTTAAGCGGCCGACTTTGGCTCAGGTTATGATCTCGTGGTCCGTGAGTTCGAGCCCCGCGTCGGGCTCTGTGCTGACAGCTCAGAGCCTGGAGCCTGTTTCAGATTCTGTGTCTCCCTCTCTCTGACCCTCCCCCGTTCATGCTCTGTCTCTCTCTGTCTCAAAAATAAATAAACGTTAAAAAAAAATTTAGGGGCGCCTGGGTGGTGCAGTCAGTTAAGCGTCCGACTTCAGCCAGGTCACGATCTCGCGGTCCGTGAGTTCGAGCCCCGCGTCAGGCTCTGGGCTGATGGCTCAGAGCCTGGAGCCTGCTTCCGATTCTGTGTCTCCCTCTCTCTCTGCCCCTCCCCCGTTCATGTTCTGTCTCTCTCTGTCCCAAAAATAAATAAACGTTGAAAAAAAAATTAAAAAAAAAATTAAAAAAAATAAAAACAAAACAAAACAAAACGCTAATACTAAAGAATTTATCAAGCTTTCCCTTCATAGGCTGTGCATTTAGTGTGTTATTTAACAATCCTATACCAATTCCAACTTCAGAATGTGCGTTTATAATTAATGTGTCCTATTATAAAAAGTATGAAAACATAGAGATGAGCAAAATACAAAAAGAAAAGTTTACCCCAAATCCTGTTACTGGAAATCACCGCTGACATTAATTTTTCAAGTCCTAATTTCACATAAAAAAAAGTAAGGTGGTACCCAAATAAGCCTCATGAAAAAAAAATCCAGGCTCAGCATTACATTCTTTCTAATAATCTCTTGCCAAAATGTCTAATCCTACAGCCGAAATATTCAATACTGACTAATTCTTATCTCTTTCCTTGAATTATCAGGTTCCTTTTTGCTCTAACTTAGCTTTGAATCACGGGCTTGTCTCAGGCTTTAGGCGGGAAGGAGAAATGTTTGAGTCATAGGTGAACCAGATAAAGAAAGTCAAATGTTGAGGTCTGGCCTCAAGGCATCAGATCACCGCAAAGTCATCTGGAACATACCGTATGGAAACGCAAGCCGAGCCTTCTGCCCTACTCCCACGCAGTTCGCCAAAACTAAACCTGACAGCGTCTTGTTTACGGCAAAAGGAAATATTTCTCTTTGCTACTGAATAAAAGCTGTAACTCTTACGGGCTACCCTGATTAGATTCGGGAATGCAATGTCACTCTCTTAACTAATGAGATGCAATCCTTTCAGTGGAGCCTTATCTTATAAACCAGGGGTGCCGAGTATCTATTCCTGTGTAACAAATCAGCCCAGACTTGACTGGCTTGGACCAACAACACTTGTATTACCTTGCCCGGTTTCTTCATTTTTTAAAAATTGTTTTAAAAGTTCACGTATTTATTTTGGGGGGGGGGGGGGGGAGAGAGAGAGCACGCGCATGTGAGCAGGGGGAGGGGCAGAAAGAGAGGAGAGAGAACATCCCAAGCAGGCTCCACGCCATCAGCACAGTTGTAGGGAATCGATCTTATAAACTGGGAGATCATGACCTGAGCCAAAACCAAGAGTCGGATGCTTAACCAACTGAGCCGGCCAGGTGCCCCTCTATGGGCCAGGTGTCTATGGGTCAAAAATTCAGTAAGGGGCTTGGATGAACAGTTCTGGCTCAGGATCTCCCATGTGGTCACAATTAGACCTGTAGGCTGGACCCGTGATGGTCTGAGGCAGCTGAGAGCTGACCAGGGATCTCTCTCTCTCTCTCTCTCTCTCTCTCTCTCTTCATGCATTCTCAGAACCTCCCCATGTGGTCCCTCTGTCTGGTGGTCCCTCTGTGTAGGCTGGTTTGGACCTCAGGGAGGTTGGACCGCTTTTCAAAGAGTATCCAAGCCCCTAAAGCCATAGCACATTGCCTTTTATCACCTAGGTTCAGAAGTCACATAGTGTTATTGCACCATTAAACGGCTGCGGAAGCCCAGACAATTTCAGGGGAAAAGGCCACAGACTTGACTTCTCTACGGGAAGAGTAGGAAAAAAAAAAAATTGAAGATATATTTTAAACCACCACAGTCTGCCCTTTAAGCACAAGTTGTTGATGTACTTCCCGCATGCAAAACACATTCATCTCGTCCCACATTCCCCACCACCAACCCCTAGGGTTTTACCCCATTTCAGAGTCAGTCTCAGGCTCAAGGTCCAGGAGCTCATCAGCTCTCTCAGGTCTGAGTGCAAATGAGCATCATCACGTATGGTTCTTCTCAATCTGAAGATCTACGGTCTACAGAGACAAACTACCCGCTCCCCAGATGGCCACACACAATAGTGCGACAGGCACAGGAGAGCCGCAATAAACACCTCCATTCAAAACTGGGGCAATTGGGAGGCACGATGCGTAGCACTTCTAAACTCCAGCCAGACAGATGTTGCCAGCTTATTGATGAGGGCTTGGTCCGATTCCTTGGGAGAGGTTCTGCATGATTCTTGGCTTTGACCACTGAGTTCTTGGTTCTGCCGAGTTACTTTCCTTTTTCCATAAGATAAGGCTCATGTTTGCAGCCTGCTTTCTGCTCAGGAAAGATTAGGGAACCAAAGATCTCTCTCTCTCTCTTTTTTTTTTTTTTTTCCCTTGGGCATTCTCTGCGTTCCTTTCATTTCAGGACGATGCAATTCCTTTAAAAACTTCGTGGGCTTCTTCTGTACCAACTTGCAATCCACTCCATTAGATCGAAGACGCACCCACAAATGTCTTCTAGAAGGCGTTTCCTATTTTGGACTTTGTGTGAGACAAATTGTGAGATCACTCCCTTAAAATTCTTATAAATTCTATTGCTCTATTACTGAACAAAGAGGGCTTGCAAGGCCTGTCCATAAGATCCTCAGAAGGATATTTGTTTACCCATAAAGGTCTGTAAGATTTGGAAGGAATCCTAACAAAGCGTTTTACAGTCATACCCTTAGCTTTGTCTTTACCTTGAAACCACATTTTCCTGAGAGTGTCCTGGATTTTATCTTTTCCCTGAAGTCTTTTCATTTTTTTTTTAATTTTTAACATTTATTTATTTTTAAGAGACAGAGAGAGACGGAGCATGAATGGGGGAAGGGCAGAGAGAGAGGAAGACACAGAATCCGAAGCAGGTTCCAGGCTCTGAGCTGTCAGCACAGAGCCCGACGCGGGGCTCGAACTCACGGGGCTCAAACTCACAAACCACGAGATCACGACCTGAGCTGAAGTCGGACGCTTAACCCACTGAACCACCCAGGCGCCCCCAAATCCTTTCATTTCTTTAAGAATCTTTTGCTGGCTGGAGAGGCTGTCCTGATCCCTGTATATTTTCTCCCAAAATGCACTCAAAAATTGAATATTTTGCTCCCTAATTCATCTCTCTCCTCTCACATTTTACCAAAGGCAACTAGAGGAAATCAGGCAGCCCCTTTGACACACTAGGCAGAAACCCACCAGCCAGATCATGGGAGCTCATTAGGTCCATTGTGTATTTTCTGCCTTGTGGCAGGTAATGGGCAACAGTGTTGCTAAACCTTGCAACCCTGCAGAGCAAGGGGCTCCTTTCCTCTAGCTTCTGATGCATTCTCCGGACCCTACTTAACCTCTCAATGACAGACGGCCTCCGCAAGTCTTCTGGTAAGAGGTTCCTCGACGCCCGTGAGCTTCCGCCTATCACCCCGTCTCAAAGCCAGTGCCAATGCAATGCCCCACTCGCAGGTATAAAATTCTACTCCTGTTGTCTCTTCAAATATCACCCAAACAAGTGGCTTAAAGCAAAAGCAATCATCCTCGTATCTCTCATGGTTCTGTGTCATGAAATCAGAAAGGGCTCAGTGGAGCAGTTCTAAGGTGTCTTATGCTATTATAGTCAGATAGTGGCTAGCTTTGGAACAGCCATGGGATGACACAGGGGCTAGTCAGATCTCTCTCTCTCTCTCTCTCTTTCTCCCTCCCTCCCCTTTCTCCCCCATTAGATCCAGAGCCTTTTTATGTGGTCTCTCTGCATGGGCTAGACTTCATCAGAGCAAGGTGGTCTCGTGGCAGTCGAACTGCTTGCTGATAGAAAGCTTCAGAAGCAAATGTTCTAGTGAATCAAGGGGCAGCTACATCACCTTTTATGACCCAGTGTCAGAAGTCCTGTAACCTCACTGCTATCATCTTCTACGGGGGGAAACCGTCACAAAAGCTTACCCAGTTCCAGGGGAAGGAACATCGACTCCACCTCTGGAGGAAGGAAAACCAGAGAATCCGTGGGCCCATTTTTAAATTTTTTTTTTTTTTTCAACGTTTATTTATTTTTGGGACAGAGAGAGACAGAGCATGAACGGGGGAGGGGCAGAGAGAGAGGGAGACACAGAATCGGAAACAGGCTCCAGGCTCTGAGCCATCAGCCCAGAGCCCGACGCGGGGCTCAAACTCACGGATCGCGAGATCGTGACCTGGCTGAAGTCGGACGCTTAACCGACTGCGCCACCCAGGCGCCCCGGGCCCATTTTTAAACGGCCACCCCGGATTCATGTATTCAATAAGCATTCGTAGTATACCTACTACGGATCAGGCATCATGCTATAGGGTAAGCACAGGCAGGTGAATCAGACGTGAGGCCTCCTGGAGGAGCTTACCATCTAGTTAGGAGGTAACAGAACGCTGTCCTAGAGTGGGTAAGTGTTTTAAGAGGGCTGGCAAAAATGTCGAGGGAGATCAGAAGGAGAGAAAGAAATGCCCCAAGTACAGCATGGGGAGGTGCCGTGGAGAACGTGCCATTTGAGCTCCGTCTTGAGAGACAAGCAGGAGTTCTCCAGCCACGTGCAGACCGAAGTTCGTGCGTCGCGACGGGGAGCACCTGAGTGTGGTCTTTTCACTCTGCTCGGACGGTGGCGACATTCACTAGGACATCCAGGGCGAATCGAGGTGAGTGCAGTTAGGGACGTGTTGACATTTGCAGGTGCTGCTAAGACATCTGGAAGTGGGGGATCAAAGGGGAGCTCTGGTGAAAGGAACAATCCAAATGACAGCCCTACCTTAGTTTAAAGCTAGGTTCTCTTTTCTGCTTATTATGGATCTTTGATAAGAAATACAATTGCTGAGAAGTCTGTTTTGCTTGCTGTTTGCTATGAGCATTGTGAGACCTTTCCTGAATGTAACCCGCTGTGTAGTAGAATGGGTTGTAAACCTTCCTAAATGTAGTCTGATATGTAATGGAATGAGTGGTTGTACATAAACTAACCGGCGTTTCTCGCTTCTGTAAACCTGCTTGCTTAGCACATTCCTCACCTATCCCCTTCCCCCTTTTTTTCTCTCCCACCACAAGTAACGGACAAAGCCTTCCCGCCAAAGGACAGACAAAGGACGCCCAATCAGAAAACCACAAATGTCCGTACTTTAAAATCGACTAATCAGGCCCCTCATAATTTGAAACCTCACCTATGCTGTTTGTCCCTGTCTATAAAAACGCTGTACCAACCCTGATCGAGGCCTCTTAGCGTCACCGGCAACGAGTGTGCAGAGGTCCAGGTTCGAACCTGCAATAAACGACCCTTGCCGCTTGGCTTTGACTTACGACTCTGGTGGTCTTTTGTGGGAGGTTTTGGAACTTCGGGCATTACACTGGGTCCCCCAAAACAGAACCTGCCGGCGGGCTCCTTCTTTAGCCTGCTCTAAGCAGGGTCTCGCATGCTACTGCAGGGGACTCAGTGGCCCCAGGTGGCGGCCCTCCTTCTCCCTAGGCTGCCTGCTCCCAGCTACTCAGCAGGTGCAGGGCCAGGACACGAATGAGCACATTCTTTTTTCTTTTTTTTTTTTTTTTTAATTTTTTTTTTCAACATTTTTATTTATTTTTGGGACAGAGAGAGTTAGAGCATGAACGGGGGAGGGGCAGAGAGAGAGAGGGAGACACAGAATCAGAAACAGGCTCCAGGCTCTGAGCCATCAGCCCAGAGCCTGACGCGGGGCTCGAACTCACGGACCGCGAGATCGTGACCTGGCTGAAGTCGGACGCTTAACCGACTGCGCCACCCAGGCGCCCCACGAATGAGCACATTCTTTATGACTGAAAAGCTCACCTGGGACAGTTACCCAACCCGAGGGACACAGACTCTACCCTGGAGTGGCGGCGAATACGTCTCCTAGGTAGACAATGATTCCAACCTATACCCTTGGACACCTAATTCGCTGCCTTGTGGTGACTCGGCCCCTGTCCGGTCGGAACGGGAATGTGCCTTTGAGAGTAACGGCCCCCAGAGCTTGCAAACTGGTGGCACGCAGGCTGAAACTGGCTGGCAGAGACCGTTTACTTACAAATGCAATGAACTGACGACATTAACAGATCGGGAGATTTTACTTAAAGTGTTTGAATTTCGGCTTCTTCTGAAAAATCAGAAGTTTTGGTTTTTTGGTTTTTGTTTTTGTTTTTTTTTTTTTTTTTTTTTTTGTCACCAGGCATACATTCCCACCTAGCAACAGTCACTGGAGCCAGGCTGGGGCCGGGGCTCCAATTGGTCAGGGACTGGGAAGAACGTGGGGAAACAGTCTCATCCCCCACTGCTAAACTGGCAGAGACAATCTGTAAATCTCTATTCAACCTGAAAATTTGCCCGACCCTGTCCTGGCAGTTGTACTTCTGAAAATCAAAGCTACGGAAATACTCACCTGTAAGCACAAGGTTAGGCTGCCCTGGTTTGTCATTAAATCACCTTCCTGCCTGCAAGAAAGAACTGGCTGGCTAGGTGAAGATGCAATTGAATATCACGGAACCATTGGAGGGAAAAGGAGACGGTTCTCTCTTAAGCGGAAAATGAAAGATGCTTAAGATATGTTAAATTGTTTCCAAAAGCCGATCACAGGATAATACGCGTAGCGCGATCTTACCTAGGCTAAAATCAAAACCGTGCTGGCAAACAGGGCAGCAGATGGTAAAAAGTGTAGGGCTTTGGGCTTAGACAACTTGGATACTGCTGAGCTCCCCCAAATCTCGCTGAACACCTTGTTAGAGGTGTCTCAAGTCTTGTCTCAGAGGGAAATCAGCCATGCAATCATCGTAAGACTCCACGAGAGGCTGGGCTCAAATGATCTGAGGCATTTTTCAAAGACGGGGGCTGCCGTGAACTGGACAAAGTTGCTACCGTGGCTTAGGTTTTTGTGGAGACAATAGGCAAGAGCAGCGACCTGAGTCTCAGTCGGTGGGCCGCAGGCTAGGGAGCAATTCAGTGCTGTCTTTCCTAACTTGACCTGCGGGACCTTCCTGAAGCAAATAACGCAGTTATTCATTAGTTTCCAGTCTCATCTTTCCCAGGCAAAAGTTTCCTGGAAGAATCAACCGTCAGGCTGACATAGAAGGCCCAAATCTTACTTTTCCCACGACTGAGTTGGAATGAGGCGGATTATCTTGGATTCTCTGTGCAAATCGCAGCTCTGCCGCTTTCTAGCTGTGGGAATTGGGGCAATTGCTCTAGAGTGTCATTTGCCTCGTCTGGAAATTAAGGTCAATGACGACAGCAAGCCTAGAGGACTATGGTTAGGCCAAAAGACGAGTCATGTGCCTAGAATATAGAAAGCTTTCAGATGCCAGCAACTTGGATTCCATCTGGACATAAAGGCATAGGAAAAGGGCCAGAGTGGGATTTCTTCACCTCGGCGCTATTTTTTTTTTAATGTTTATTTATTTTTGAGAGAGAGAGAAACAGAGAGAGCTTGAGTGGGGGGAGGGGCACGGAGAGGCAGACACAGAACCTGAAGCAGGCTCCAGGCTCTGAGCTGTCAGCCCAGAGCCCGATGTGGGGCTCGAACCCACAAACTGTGAAATCGTGACCTGAGCTCAAGTTGGATGCTCAACCGACTGAGCCCCCCAGGCGCCCCTCCACCTCGGGCACCATTGACATTTTGGGCCAGATGATTCTTTGTCGTAGGGGCTTGTCCTACGCATCAGGGTGTTTCGCGACATCCCTGACCTTTACCCTCCAGAAGCCCGAAGCACCAGCCCTGCCGGTTCGTGACAATAAAAAATATTTTTAGACATTGCAAAATGTCCTCGCTAAGAACCACTGACCTTGAGGCAACCGTTGTGTGGGTCCTCTAGGGGAGATACTAACATGAGACATTGCGGCCCCTACTCTAGCCTGCTTTTTGTGCCTGGAGGCGCGTGTCCCGTCTACCGAACTAAACCATAGGCTACCTGAGGGCAGACTCGCTTTTGCCTCTCCGTGAGCCCTGCTGATTTGCAGACAGTGAGAGCTAGAGGAGGATTTGCTGGCATAGAACTGTAGTAGTTGCTTCCAAACACAGTAGAACATTGTGCCTACGACCCATGTTTGGAAAGGAAAACGTTAAACCCATTCATTTTAGACACGAGTGCAATCAGAAATTCAAATCTGAAGATGCTTCTTAGCCCAAAACGTTCTGCCTTTAGGCTTCCGATGTGTTCCAGAAAACTCGGAATGACGGCAGATGATTGGAAAGGGCCACGGGCCAGGGAAACGTGAGTTTCCAACAGAAATCATGTGAAAGGGCCTCCATTTGGCAGTTCCTTTTGGGGCTGTGCGTCTTTGCCAGGGCCCGGGAGAGACGACGAGAGGCATGTTTCTCAGAGTCCCAATGACCTGGCATCTGCTCTCAGGGCTTCTCGCAAAGCGAGCCATGCTCAGGCTCCCACTGTGGCCTTGTGGTGACCTCTAGGTCATTTGAGACGGTACGGTTTCTGCTGAATTGTGGACAGGGGATAAAACGCTGGGTCAGTCCTCGCTTTTAAAAATGGTTTGCAAAAAAAAAAGTTTGTGATGGGAGAGCTGTGCCAGAGACTTAGACAGATATGGTTACACCCATCTTCACGGCGGCACTCTTCACAAGAGCCGAGAGCACGCTACTCAAGTGTTGTTGATGGATGGATGGGTAAATGAAAATGTGGTATATTCATACAAAGGAATATTACTCACCCTTGAAGAGGAAGGGCATTTGGACACACGCTGTAACTTGGAGGACATTATGCTGAGTGAGACAAGCCAGTCATCAGTGAGACAAGCCAGTCATCCCCACTTGTACAGGATACCCAGGATTGTCAAATTCAGAAGACACTGGTTACCAGGGGCTGGGGCGGGGGTGGCGGAGAATGGGGAGTTAGTGTTTAATGAGTAGAGTTTCGAATTGGGAAGATGAAAAGGTTCTGGAGATAGACGGGGGTGGTGGTTGCACAACAGTGTGAGTGTGCTTAACGTCACTGGACTCCACACCTAACAATGGTTAAAATGGCCAATGTTCTTTGTATGTATTTTGCTGCACACACGCAAACAACGCAATGGAAGAAATACCTGCGTCCAGAAGAACTAACTACTTATCAGGACCAATAGTTCGGTCATCGAGGCTCCCTTCAGGACTCCTGCTGTGCCCTCCCCCAGCTCAAACCTACTGGGTTGCGAATTCAGCGCAGCCTCATCCAGTTTCCTGCCTTACAAGAGCCACCTTAAAACCACCCAGCCCAGGGACACCTGGGTGGCTCAGTAGATTAAGCATCCGACTTCCCTCAGGTCGTGATCTCACAGTTTGTGGGTTCAAGCCCCGCGTCGTGCTCTGTGCTGACAGCTCGGAGGCCTGGAGCCTGCTTCGGATTCTGTGTCTCCCTCTCTCTCTGCCCCTCCCCTGCTCGTGCTCTGTTGCTGTCTCTCCCTCAGAAATGAATAAACATAAAAAAATTTAAAAACAAAAACAAAAACAACCCACCCGGCCCGACTCTTTCCCCCATGTTGAAATACCACCAAGATTCTGTCACACTGCTATTCCCCTTTCGCGGGAGGGCCTAATAAACTTACCTTTGCTCTCTCAACACGTTTTTTTCCTGGTGCTTTGTGGGAAGTTGACAGTAGACAGATCATGGATTTCTCCGCTCAAAAATCGTCTGGGGTCACTCATCCCCCAAATCTGAGTTTGTAAAGGGGCAGCTGGCCCGGCCTCCGGGTATGTTTCATTTGCCCTGCAGTGTGTATCGAAAACAATTCGAATTTGCTGCCAGATGTTAAATACCGGGGGGGGGGGCTTCCCGGGGGGGGGGGGACGGGGCTTCCCAAACAATATGAACTTACTACTTCTCCGGAAAATTCAGAGCCAAATCCTCATGCCCTCCCTGTCTCAGACACTTGAACCAATCCTTCGGAAACATTCTCCAAGCAAAGGTACGATGTGTGATCTGTCCTGACTCTTAGCATGTGCAGGTATTGGGTATTTCCTCGTTGTAGGAAAACATCGTGCCGCTCAGGGGGACTTACCCAAATGACAAAGGTCTTGCAAGCCACGATGCTGGTGAGGGACATTGCTACTTTGGGGCAGGTTGGAGCAGGCTCAAGTCTGGCCTCGACCACGTATTTCCAGCATGACATCAGGCAAGGCCCCCTGGCTTCTGTCAGCCTCCATTCATCACTTGTAACGTGGAAATAGCACGTGGTCGGGGAAGATTTAATGAGCTACTAGATGTCCTGAAACGCAGCGAACACGTGGTGGATAGACGTCGCCACGACTATACGTTGATGATGGGCATTAAGGCTTTTATTTCTGCGAAAGCTTCCTCGTTCTCCGTCCGTTTTTTTGGCAGAAGATAGTTTCTGCCCCCCCATTCGAATCGCAAAGTGTGGCTCTGAGCTTTGAAGACAAGGCCCGTTACCATGGAAATATTTCTAACGAAAGGAAAAAGGAGGGAGCAAATTTCAGAGCCGAGGAGAAGCCTTTATTACCCCGAGTGTCTTTAAACGTGTTCTAAAACCCATGAAGTCAATTGTTTCGAGATTCTCTGTGGAGAACATTTTTGGATACGGGTCTCCCCCAGACGCATGTCCCGGAAAGACATATGGGCGCTAAAAAGTGCACACTCAGTGGGGGATGATGGTTTCAGAGGGAACAATATTGAACTGCTGATTCTGTTTTCAAAATACGTTTACTGTGAATATTTTTAACAGAGAGAAAGTGAGGGAAAAGTAATAGAACGCAAGCCGTGGTTTTAACCGCCCGTGTTTAACACATCTTAACATTTTGTCATTGGCCTCAGATCCCTGCACCGATCTCTCCCTGCTTTCAAATCTTCCCTCCTTCCCCAGAGAGAACCACCATCCAGAAATTGTTGCTTGTGGTTTCCAGGCGTGAGGCTGGACTTTTACCATACATATCATGTAGCTCTAAAGAACACACTATATTTCTGTGTGCGTGTTTATTTATTTTTTTTAATTTTTTTTAACGTTTATTTCTTTTTGAGACAGAGAGAGACAGAGCATGAACGGGGGACGGTCAGAGAGAGGGAGACACAGAATCCGAAACAGGCTCCAGGCTCCGAGCTGTCAGCACAGAGCCCGACGTGGGGCTCGAACTCGCGGACCGCGAGATCATGACCTGAGCCGAAGTCGTTCGCTCAACCGACGGAGCCACCCAGGCGCCCCTGTGTGTGCGTGTTTAAACTTCCGATAAATGATCTGGGGCTGGATGTTTCCTCACACTGCTTGCTTTGTATGTTTTATGTAGCTCTGGTTAAATCCTTTAAGTGATTCACAGTCATCCATTACTTTTGACGCTTCGATTGCTTTCGACTCACGGCAGAATGGTTATCAACCTCAGGAAGAAAAGAATGATCACACATCTTGTCTTTCAGGGGCTCCTCACCCCCTACAGCATAAAGTCCAAAGTAAGCCTGGCATTCCAGACCCCTCAAGACTCAGCTTGTCTCTGTCTCCACTGACAAACTCCTGGCTCTTCCCCAAGCATGGCATCGACCATGAATCTTGTCGCCCCAGATGACTCCTAGACATCCCTCGAAACCCAGTCGAAATATCGCTATCTCAGGGAACCATTCGCTTTAGACTAAGTGAGGCAGCATTTCCTTGGCTTCTCATAGGCTTGATTCCCCTTCTTAATTCACCCGCTGTCATTTCTCTACTCCCCTCCCCATACACATCTCAGTTTCTTAACTGTGGTTTATTCAACTTTGCATCACCAACATCGAGCATAGCCTCAGGTACACGATGGCAGGTACTCAAAACCAGTGATGGAATTGCAGAAAATGATTGTGCATACCATTCTTGGAGAGAGGGGTTCGGCCAGTGTCCGAGGGAAATAACGATTGAGCCTCCTCTTTAATAAGTTTGCTGTGAGGCTCTCCTCGCCGTCCCATTCCTTGATGGCAGAAGTTAATCCTTGGGTCCCGGGTTTTACCTGCCCTCCTTCCAGACTCCAAGGAGCCCCTACACGTAACTCATGGCCTCAACATTTGGAGAGCGGCCCCACTTAACTTTGGGGGAGAAAGGAGAATGTTTTTATTTTTTAAATTTTATTTTTTTAATGTTTATTTATTTATTTTTTTTTGAGAAAGAGAGAGAGACCCAGAGTGCAAGTGGGGAAGGGGCAGAGAACGGGGGAGACACAGAATCCGAAGCAGGCTCCAAGCAGTCAGCACAGAGCCGACACGGGGCTCGAACTCGCGAAGTACGAGATCAGGAGCTGAGCCAAAGTCGGACGCTTAACCGACTGAGCCACCCAGACGCCCTGGAGAGTGGTTTTAAAGAGATGGGCCCCTTGGATCGCAGGTGCTCCCACTGGGTTCTACATTGGGAGCATCCGGGGAACTTTCAAAGGCACCGATGCCTGATTTTCGCCTCCACAGAGATTCTGATGTCGCTGCTCTGGGCGCCTTGGGCCCCCGGGGGTCTTTTCAAACTCCCCAGGTGATTCTCGCACCCAGCGAGTTTGCAGAGCTCTCCAACTCATGTGCCACAGAGAGTCTGAGCGGGCTGCAGATGTGACATGATACTTCCCCCCCGCCCCCCAACCTCTGGTTGCAGCGGGTGAGGCTGGGGCAGCTGGAGGACCCCATTTCTCCACCTCCCCCGGTCGCCCACGGGAAGTCTGTTCTAATTAACTCAACTGCTCTGAACTACTACAACCGTTTGTTTTATGTGCTACGTTCTGCAAGTCTGGGATGCTCTGCTTCCCTGAGACTAGAACAAGCCCAACCCAAAGCAGCCTTGAAATTCTTAAAGAGCATGGGGCTTGGTTTGAATGTAGCTTCCTCCTGGCCATGTACCTCTGGTTTGTGGAACCCCCACATTCCCCCGAGGTGTTCTTCATCATCGTCTTGTGGAATCGGCCTCACCACACGCCTGGGAGCTCAACCCGATGGCCCCCATCTTACAAACGAGGACGCTAGTCCTCATCCCAGTAAAGACCTGGTATGCGGCAGGGACAGAGAGCCTCGCTGAATCTAGACTTGCCTGCCCCATACTTCAAGGAAGAAAGTGAAGGTAAAAAGGGCTGAGGGGACACATGTGGCATGTAGAAAGGCCTGGGTGATGCTCCTGACAGGAGGGACTTCGGGGCTGGGGATCCTTGGAGACACCAGAGTGCAGGTCACCAGTTCAGACAAGGGTTCACATCCCCACACCTCTTCTTACCGGTTTTGTGACTTTGGCCAAGTGACGGTGCTGTCGTGTGCCTCCATTTGCTAAGTGGGCAGAGTCACAGGTAAGGGCGATTCGTAGTAAATGCAGAGAGCACGAAGCACCATGGCGAGCTGTGGTTTTGCTTCCCGACTCGTCACTTCCCGGATGTGTGATCTCTGGCGAGAAAATGTAATCTCTCTGAACCTCAGCTGCCTCATTTGGAAAACTCGGTATGAGAATATCCACCTTGCAGGGCCATGGGAAAACTGGATGAACTACCTCCTGGAGAGTGTTTGATGCCCTGCCTCGCATACAGTGAGTGTTCAATAAATGATGGTCACTGTTAGGATGAGGCGTGGAACCAGGTAACATAAATCCGCCCTGCCCATTTGCCTGTGTGGTCTAGAATTGGTCTCACCTCAAGGAGCTCTTCCAGCCCTCATGAAGGATCACCACGGGGAAAATCTTGCGTGAAAGGAAGGCCATTACTTTGGGTGAGTCCCTCCCAGTGTTGAGCCTTAGTCTTCCCATCTGTAAAATGACACGGTTGGACTGATGTGGAGGTCAGGGCTGCTCTGGTTCAACCCATAATTCATTAGACGTGCCAGGCACGGCCATGGTCTGGGTTGGACAAGCCGGATGCCCAGACCCAGCATGGGTTCTGTGGTCACCATCATAATACCCACTGCATGAAGCATTGCACAGAAGTGACTTCATGCCATTTACACCTGACCCTGCAAGGTGGGTGTCATCGCACGTGGAGTTCTATGGAGATGAAATCTTCTGGCCAAAGATCCCAAGGCTAGGTAGCGACAATTCTGGAAACTAAACCAGAGTCTGCCTGAGGGTCACGCCCGATCTCACCATTGTGCCTTGGCCCTGTTCGGGCTTGTCCCCTCTCTCTGATGACAGAGGAGCACCACAGAGCATCTTAGAGCTTGGGGAGCACCATATAGCTTTTCCTACTTCCACGGCTTCCTTTATAATCCCTCCTGTCTAGCTGCCCGGAACACTTTCTGGAAGAAGGCAGAGGATGGATACATCTATCCATCTTTCTTCCCAGCCCTCTGTCCCTCCCTCCACCCCCATTCTGCACACTTCAACTTCCTAATCAATCCAGTACATTCGCTAGCCTAACCGTAGCCCTAGCCTCATTTCCCACCTAAATCTAAACTCTCCGAGTCCCCGGAGAATAAAGCAAAAAGAAGGAGGGCAGAACAAACTGGGATTATTCTGAAAAAGTGTAGTTTTGATGTTTGAATTTGGAAAGTGATTCATGGAACCCTCTCACATCCTCCAAACCCATTTTGGACTCACAACAGCCTCTACTGTTGGCTGTCATGTAGATTATTATTATCCTCTTATTCATCAGATAAGCAGCCCCGGGTCCTGTTGGTACAGGAAAAAGCAAGAGATGCTAGGGCTCATTCCGGATGGGTGCTCGGTGATCCCTTTCCTGACCCCACTTCCTCTGCCCGACTCAGACTTCAGCCTTCACACCCAACTCCGCCCCTGCCTGCCCGCCTCCCTCCCAATTTCCTGCTGTCTCAAGTGAGGACTCCTTACTGGAGCCCCAGTCCTCTGCCAGGGTGGGGCTTTTGTGTGCTGAGCCATCTCCCACCACCAGGTTGAGGAGTGCATTAGAATCTGAGTGAGGAGTTGGAAGGTGAGCTCAAGTGCATGCCCCAGGGACAAGAAGTAAAGAGATCCGAGGGAGGAAAACAGCCCATGTCGTGGAAACACCTGATGGTGAGGTTCATGCGGGAGGTGAGGCCGTGGGACAGGTTCAGAGGACGGACATCAACCCAAGATTTCCCACTGCACACAGAAGAAAACCCTAATGATAATAATGAGCCTCTCCATGACTCTCCCTGACTCGGCCCCTGCCTACGTCTCTATCCCCCGCCCCTGCTCTCTCCCAGCTGCAGGCCTGCTTTGACCTCACCATACGTCTTTCATCTTCAGCCCCTTTGTAATATTCTCTTTGCTCTGCCTAGAAGCTCCACCCCCACCCCATCCCATTTTTTTTTTAGTTAATGCATTCATCAGGAGCCAGGCCCCTGAGGGCGATGCGAGGCTTTGCCTCATAACCACACAACCAATGTGATTATCTATTTATTTGTCTGATCATTGGTTTAATGACTCTCTTTCCCCTTTCAGATATAAGCTCATTGAGAGTGAATTCTGGATTTGTCTGTTGACTGCTTTATCCCCAGTGCTGAGCACAGTATCCAGTATACATAAGGTGTTCATACATATTTAGTGGGTGTATGGAAGGATGGATGGGTGGGTTGGAAGGATGGATGGATGGATGGATGGATGGATGGATGGATGGAAGGATGGATGGAAAGATGGATAGATAAGTGGATGGATGGATGGGTGGATGGATGGGTGGATGGATGGATAGGTGGATGGATGGATGGATGGATGGGTGGATGGATGGATAGATGGATGGATGGGTGGATGGATGGAAGGATGGATGGATGGATGGATGGGTGGGTGGATGGGTGGATGGGTGGAAGGATGGATGGATGGATGGATGGATAGGTGGATGGATGGGTGGATGGATGGAAGGATGGATGGATAGGTGGATGGGTGGATGGATGGAAGGATGGATGGATGGATGGATGGGTGGGTGGATGGGTGGATGGATGGAAAAATGGATGGATGGATGGATGGATGGATGGATGGATAGATGGATGGGTGGATGGATGGATAGATGGATGGGTGGATGGATGGAAGGATGGTTGGATGGATGGATGGATGGGTGGATGGATAGATGGATGGGTGGATGGATGGATAGATGGATGGGTGGATGGATGGAAGGATGGTTGGATGGATGGATGGATGGATGGAAGGATGGATGGATAGGTGGATGGGTGCATGGATGGAAAAATGGATGGATGGATGGATGGATGGATGGAGGGATGGATGGATGGAAAAATGGGTGGTTGACTGGGTTGATAAATTAGTGGATAGGTAGATGGAGACTAAAGGAGTTTACTCAGGGGAGGGAAATGCCAGATTTGTATTGAACACTTAGATTCTGGTTGCAAAAGAAGAATTTATTTAGAAGGGAAAGAAGTTTCTTTTGCCTCCAAACTTCAAAGTTGTCAGAAAGCAAGCTTTGCTATGATCTCTTAGTGTGACTGGAGACTCTGGCTCTGGAGTCTGTCTGCCTTGGGTCTTTGGCTTTACAACCCCGCCACCTAGTGGTCAGAGTTGCATTCTGCATGGGAAGAGATGTTGACCACAGGAGAGGCAGCCAGTCCATGAACAAGGAAGGCCACCTTGCTTTGAGAGCGCGGCTCAAATCTCCCCCAACTAGTGTGCACCCAGGGTTCTTAATTCTTACAGTTATCACTTCTTCCTGGAAGGCGCTTATTAAAATGTGAATGTGTCGCTTTAGAAAAACCAGCAGAGTTTAAAAATTGATCATCTTCTGAGTTACCAACGACCAATGTGGGGCAATAATTTGGGTGTCGACCCTGAAGACTGATGTACAGAGTGTCTATTAGTACCAAGCAATAATTCTAAGTGTAAATGCTGGGCGTGTCACCTTAAAGCCCAAATCGTTGGTTAAATGGGCACGTTCAGCATTAAAAAAAAATATATCGATGAAAATAGGTTGGCCTTGTTCCCTTCTTCAGGCTGGTGAGCTGCAAAGTGTGACCGTGAGGGGCCCCGACATAGGCATCTCTTTCCGTCTTTACAACATTCCATAGCATCTGCTCTGTGCCATCTTGGTGCTGGGTTATGAGGATACAGAGGAATGAGGCAGGAACACGGGATAGAGGAGTGCGGGAACCATATGGGACGGAGTCAGAGAGGCCAGAGTTTGACTTGTAGCACATTACTTTTTAACCTCTGTGACCTTGAGCAGGACCCTACACTTCTCGGAGACCGGTTTTGCTCATCTATAAGATGAGGACGAATAATATCAGATGTAATGGGCACCTGGATGAGGAAACGGCTCAAAGCAGGGAAGCCACTGCCACGTCTGGAGTTGGTCAAGTAGAAAGTGCCAGAGCCAGTATGGGTGGCTCCATCAGGTGGTTCCCCAACGCCCAAGGTCAGGGCGGGTCCTTTGCACCCTATTACGCGGAATAAACGAGCCCGTCGCAAGAACGAGTGGCTCATGCATCATTTTAGAGACAGCACACACTTTTCCTGCCTGTCTAAACATGAGCCTCAGCCCCTCCGCGGATTCACCGTGGTTCCCCAGGGCTCACCTGGAGCTCTTTCCTTTCTCAGCAAGAGGGAAAAGAATTCGCTAAGTGCTTTGAGGTCTCCAGATGAAAGGACCTCTTGAAACACCACATATACTTTCTTAAGACTCCAAGCATCATTGCTCGGTTCTTCGCCTTTTTAATTGGCTTGCCAAGCAAAGCTGAAGCGAGCGGCCTTTGTTCTTCAGTTTCTCGTGTATAAGACCCAAATATTTCAGATCCTATTTGTGTTACCTCCGTTTCTACATTTCGTCTCCTGCTGTGTCTTGCACTTGCCCGGTTTCCTTATTTGAAGTCATTCGTATTAGATTTTAAATCATTTTCATCAGTAGCGAAATGCACGGTTTTCTAGCCCCAGATGCCCTTTTTTGGTAAAAAAAAAAAAAGGGGGGGCATTATTAAAGCGCAGAGAAGAAATAATCCGCCAATTAATATTATCTGCTCTCCACACACAAGTTATAAACGTGCTCTTTCTGGTACGCAATCTGCATAAAATACCTTCTGCCTCCAGCGGTTCCTGGGCTTGTTCACTCACTCATGCATTCACTTATCCTTTCATTCATTCATCAAATATTTATTAGGGCCTACTCTGCGCGTGGCCGTGTCCCAGACTCTGGAGACCCAGAGATGAGTGAGACCCAGGGGCAGCACAGAACAGTGTGAGTTTGGAATCAGACAAACGTAGATATTTCAACTGGGCTCTACCTTTTTCCATGAGTATGGCTTTAGCAAGTTGCTGAAACTGCCAGAGACTTGACTCCCTCACTTACGGGATAGAAGGTGATTGCTGACGTGCTTACATGTAATCTGTTGCCTGGTGCTCAATGAACAGTAGGGATAATGCATAACTTTGTGCAACCGCAACACAGCCCTTGCGTTTGAAGAGCGCGGATGTAGTAGGGACCTCGAACACGCATGGTGTGCACATGTGTCTTGGCGGGGGGTAGGGGGTGGCGCTTGGCAAAGTCTTTTGAGGATGTGGAGTGAGGGGTAACTAACTCCACTCAGGGGGCTGGGGAGGGTTTCGGAGCGGAGGATGCTTCATCTGTCAGGTAAGCTTGCCAGGAAGGGAAGGGGAAATGGTATTGCAAGGAGCCAGGACAGCATGTGCAAAGGCCCAGAGGCATGAAGCAGCATGGCATTTCAGAAACAAGAAGACGCTTGTCATTGCTGTGAAGTAGGCACAGAGTAGGGACGAATGGCAGGAGTTGAGACCAGGTAGAAGATCAGAAACAGGCAAAAGGGACCAAATGCCCTGCAAACCAAAAAGTGGGGAATACTGAACTCTCTCCTTTTCATCCTTACCCACCCCAAACTGTAAAGAAAACGCAAACGGGAATTATTTTCCCATCAAAGGAGAATCCAAGCCTCGGCGTGATTAAGTTGCAAGGTCGCTCCAATTCAAATCAAGAAGGATCAATCAAGCTTCCCATTTGCGCCTTGAATAGCCTCCCTCCTTGACACACAAGTGCCTTTAACCCACAGAGGTCCGTATCACATGTTTCAATTGTGTAGTATTTCATATGTAGCAACAATAGAGAATAATAGTTCATATTCATCACCCAGCTTTATTAGATCTTAACATGATGTTGTATTTGCTTCAGTTTTTTTTTTTTTTTTAACAAGCAAAGCATAGGTTTGAGTATGACCACAGTGGACCACAGCCTGATCCTGTACGTTTTATCCCCTCTCCAGAGTCAGTCACTGCTGAGAATTTAGGCATTTACTAATTTGTGCATCAATAAACAACATATATCGTTTTGCATATTTGCAATTATACAATGAAATACATTCAGAAAGCGTGATTCTTCAATTTCTTAACAACTTTTTCCAGCATCAATATTTTTATGCCTTCTGCTGTTTCAATAAAGTTTTCCATCCTCTTTTTTTCCCTTCTGCTGATTGAGAGGCTATGCATTGCATTTCCATTCTTTTAGTGGTTACTCTCTCATTTTCTTTTTTTTTTTAATTTTTAAAATTTTTTTGACAGAGAATGAGCAGGGGAGGGGCAGAGAGAGGGAGACACAGAATCTGAAGCAGGCTTCAAGCTCCAGGCTGTCAGCACAGAGCCCGACGCGCGGCTCGAACTCACAGACCGTGAGATCGTGACCTGAGCCGAAGTCAGATGCTCAACTGACTGAGCCACCCAGGCGCCCCTTGCATTTTCAATTACACGATTAACCTGTCTTTCTAAAAACATCAACAGTTGATTCGTATTTCTATCTTTCTCCTGGCCAAGTCAAAGCCTTGTGAATTATTCAGGGTCCAGGCTGGAGACAGTAAACACACAGGAATTTGAAAGAAGTTCATTGTTTAGAAGCATTGATTCTAATTGGGGATTGGAGTAATGAAAGATTGGCCAGAAGGAGGTAAAGAGAACCGTAAAGGCGATTTGAATCCCAGATTAAGAGCACAGAAGTATGGCGCACCAGACCACAGAGTATCCCAACCCCTTTTCAAGGGCACCGGGATGTCTCCAGACCTCTGGCTTCAAGCAATGAACCTGAACCTTGCACCTGCCTTATGGGACCACTTCAGTCCCTTCATCTTATAGAACTTGAACTCTCAGCCATTCCTTCTGATACATGGCCCATACCTCTTCCAGCATCACCAAGAATTTCTCTTCCGATTCTGGCCCGTGGAGATGTTTTTCTTTTTCTTTTTTTTTGAACCAGCTACGTCATTTTGTTTTATTTTAAGCTTATCCATTCCTGCTGCTTACATAATGCAGCATTCTTCATGTGAGGTCTGTGGACCTTCTGAAATGCACACAGAGACCTTCAAAAAGTTTGCGTACAAATAACTAATTGGCTAGAACACAGATGCTGCGGACGGACATTTAATTTGGCACAATTTTTCTGGAGAACAGTATCGATCTGGAGCCTGAAAACTGTTCTTATCCTTTATAACATTATTGACCTCTATAAGTGTAGCCAAGGGCGATGCCTTAGTCCGTGTGGGTTGCTAGAACAAATTGCCACAGACAGGGGGTGCTTACTACCACACACATTTACTTCTCATACTTCTGGAGGCTGGGAAGTCGAAGATCAAGGTGCCAGCGGACCTGGTGACTAGTGAGGATCTTCTAGGTCTGCTGTCTTTTCTTTGTAGCCTCACAGAGTGGAGAACAGAGAGAAGAAAGAGGCTCTTTCGTGTTTTTCATAAGGGCGCTCGTCCCATTCATGAGGACCCCACCCTCGCGACCTCATCTAATTGCAATCACTTCCCAAAGTTCCCCTCACATTGGATTCCAATGTATGAATTTTGAGGGAGACACAGCCATTCAGTCCATAACAGAAATAATCTCAGGGAGGAACAAAACCTCAGACGCACGGGATGCTCCTCAAAGTATCATCTTTAAACGGGAGAAAAAAAGGAAAACGCCTGACATAAGAGTAAAACCACGAAGTGATAGGATGAAATACTGAACAACCGTTAAAAACATTTCCTAAAACAACTTTGTGATGACAGGGACAAACGTTCCTTGAGGTAATGTTAAGTTAAAAAGTCAGAAAATACAACTGTATGTGCAAATACGTACTCAGAGCTGTATTTTTTAAAAAATGTACACGCACATTGGATACAAAGCCTAAGCGGTGCTTGTCTTATTATCTTTGGGATCGAAGGTAATTTCTGTTTCCTTCTTTGTTCTATCAGGTATTTTGCATGATTTCTATGCAAGGACATGCTTAAGTTTTGTAGTTAGGGAAACAAAGAGAAGGCATTTGAAAGAATAATAGCATTTGCCATTCTGACTCCTTACTCTGCCAGGGGCTGGACGAGGAGACGAATAATCCACAAAGAATGTTTACAGTGAGACCATTATTTTTTAGATTTTTCTTTTTTGCTGTAACAGAGCTCTATGTTATTTTTTTTTTTAATTTTTTTTTCAACGTTTATTTATTTTTGGGACAGAGAGAGACAGAGCATGAACGGGGGAGGGGCAGAGAGAGAGGGAGACACAGAATCGGAAACAGGCTCCAGGCTCTGAGCCATCAGCCCAGAGCCTGACGCGGGGCTTGAACTCACGGACCGCAAGATCGTGACCTGGCTGAAGTCGGACGCTTAACCGACTGCGCCACCCAGGCGCCCCTCTATGTTATTTTTCAAGGAACCCAAAGAGAAGGAGATTATAGAAGGAAGACAAATCTTAGGTGACGTGATATTTTAAGAGTGAAGACAGATATTCATTCATTCGGCACATTTGTATCGTGAGCTTGCATATGTCAGAAGCGGTCCTAAGGGCTGAGGACAGAGGAAACCCAGCAAGCACTGTGTCTAAGGAACTGATACAGTTCCAAGTGCCGAGTGACAGGAAGAAACCCACAGCTTTCGAATAGAGCTGTGAGCTGTAAGGGGAATCAAATAGGTGATGGAGTAGAGGATGCAGAGGTAATGGAGTAGAGCCAACGCAGGATTGGCTGTGACTAGAGTGTCTCTGGGGAGGGGACAGCTGGGCTAAGATCTGCAGGGTGCAGAGGAGCCAGCCACAGAAAACCCAGGGCAGGGAACTCCGGGCAGAGGAGTGGCAGGTGCCAAGGTCCTGTGGTGGGAGGAGCACAGGGGTGCTCAGACTGTTCCACTGTGAACCCCCCAGCGGGCAGCCGCCTGCACCTCTCCACCCTGCACCAGGCACACTGGCACTGGCTGCGGGAACTCCACTCTGGCTCCCCACGCATTTTCAATGCCCTTGACCTCTTCTACAGACAAGAGGACAGAGTGGCGGGAAACCAGTACCGCTGCGGGGACCTTCCTGTGCTCAGACCTTGCAGAACACCCTACCTGTAGCCAGTTTCCTGCCAGGTGGTGGAGGCTGACCAGACCCTAAACGAATCACTAGCGGCCCAGTCACTAGCGGCCAAACTCAACTGTTGGATTCTAGGCTGACGAGGACACCGTGGGCACAGAGCCGCACGGCTCCTGCCCTGGGTGCCCACGGGGCTCAGCCTGTCCCGTCAGCCCCTCTGAATGTTCTTTCTAGCACCTTCCAGCACCAGCGGTTTACGTCTTTACCTGTGGGTGTGTTTGTGGCTCCCTCGTGCAGGGCCACCTATTCCCACAGTGTCCTCTACCCCTAGCAGGTGCCTGACCCAGGGCAGTCCCTCCACGGGCAACGATGACAGTTTGCTGACAGCCTCCGTTGTCTGCATTGTTTTGAAAGAGAAAACGACACAAGAAACTTCCATCTGAAGTGAAAAAACAAAATGTGTGTCCAACGAGCTAGTTTGAAGGAAGAGGGAATGGAGCACCCATCCTGCGTCAGCCGCTTGCCTTGCAAAGTCCCCCTGGCCCTTCGTGTGCCTCTGCAAGGCGACATTGCACTCGCCAGGTGACGTGTTTCCCTTAGCTCAGCACTTCGGTGGGGTCTCACTGGTGCCCCGAGGGCTGTGCTCCCCACTCAGCCTGCCAGCCTCCGGTGCAGGAAGTCACTGTGGGATCAGAACCCCAAATCCCACTTAAAAATTTTTTTTAATGATTATTTATTTCTGAGAGACAGAGAGAGACAGAGCGCGAGCAGGGGAGGGGCAGAGAGAAGGGGAGACACAGAATGGGAAGCAGGCTCCAGGCTCCGAGCTGTCAGCACGGAGACTGACGCGGGGCTCGAACTCACAGACCACGCGATCGTGGCCTGAGCCAAAGTCAGATGCTTACCGGACTTTTAAGTTCAAAAGCCAGTGATAAGTACAAAGCAGAATAGTTGTGGTGATGCACATTTGGAAATCCAATTTCCCAGCCCCCCGCCCCCCGCCAGACTGCAGAAGACACTGCACGGGCTGGAGGAAGGAAGGGGGAGTAAGGATGGTAAGGGGGGGGGGTGAGCCGCAGGGACTGGAGCATCCCCTCCACCACCAGGACAAGGTCAGGGGGGGCTCACGGAGGCCGGGTTAGGGCTGCACAGGGGCCAGTCTCTGTTTGAGGGCACACTGGCCTTTGCCTTCACGGAGGACACTCAAGCCTTCTCAGCCACATCTGGGGAGGGCCATTGTCACTGAAGACAAAGATGGATCCTGGGGGGGGGGGGGGACCAAAAACACAGGATCAAGGAGGGAGAGTACGAAATGAGTTCAAGATCTCCCAGGAGTGGGATGTTCCCCTTCCTTTATGCCCATTTTGCAGATCTGAAAAATGGGACTCAGAATTCTAGGTTAAATGTTTGTACCGGGGCAGACGATGATGGAAGAAAGTTTGAACGCAGGTCTCTTGGACTCCAGGGTTCCTGAACTTTCCACATCACCCGGTGAACTGCATGCAGAGGTGCCACTGATCCAAATCTTATTTCCTACCCAGTCGCAAGTGGCCCTAGTGGCCAGTGAGGAGCCAAGAACCAGAGTCCCCAGAGGGATGTGCCTGTGGTTCCCGCGTGCGACCACTGGAGGGCGTCGGCAGCCCACGGCCACCCAGGCCCATCTTTCCAGGTGGGGCTCCCGCTGGCCGCGCCCTCACTGCAAGCTGAGAGCTCGCCCCTTTCCTGCCTTCCCCGCTGTGTTCCAGGGTCTAGTCCGCAGCCCACCGCCCAGCAGGTGTGAGTTAAGACTTGCTGGGGAACCGGGTGGACCTTTTGAGCCCCCATTGTCAAGTCTTAAATTAAGATCGAATTGCTCCGACCTTGGCCTGGGCCCACCCCCTCAGCAGCACCTGGGGTGGGCTTTCGCACGCAGATTCTCAGCCTGGTTCCAGCAGTTGGTAGGGAGCTTCTGCGGAGCTCTGGTCCCAAGGCAGGGTGGGGGAGGGGAGGCATAGCTAACAAGCAGACCCCTTACAGAGTGAGGCTCTCCTATTTTGGGTATCAGTTGCTTCACAGAGCATGACCCCCGAACCCCAAGAATCAGGTGCTTCACGAGGGGATTTTTCTTGACGACATTCCCAGCCCGACTTCCAAGGTCCCTGAGTCGGGGGTTTACAGAGCAGCTGCCAGAGGATGCCACTCTTGACTTGGGGGTTCTGTGTTTCAGCCCCACGTTGCGCGTGGAGACTACTTAAAAAAATTTTTTTAATAAAAAAAAGAAATCAAAGGAAGTTTTCGTTGGAATCAGAAGCAGAGGCAAATCAGTAACTGCTCAGTGATGCCCTCCTACTTATAACATGTCCCAACTCCTTAGTGTCCAGGGGTCTCCGTTCTAGAACATTCCAATCGAGCCATTCCCATTTCTGCAGCATAAAGCGGGCAGAGGCACAGGCCGCTTCACCCACAAGGAAAACATAGGTCTCGTATATTCTGAGTTTCGGATTTACTCTGAGCTTTCAGGAGAGGAGCTCAGGAAAGGCAGAGCCTCAGTGGTGGGAAAGAATGAGAGAGGGGGAAGAGAGAGTGAGTGCGAGGGAAGAACTGGAGACGAGCAAGCAAAAGGGGGTGACGGTGTCTGAGCCGAGTGGGAAGCATTTGGAATGAAACCTCTGTGGTGGGGTGAATTCTGGAGCGATGCCTCCAAGCCCTGGTGACTCAGGGGGACGTGGGACAAGGAGAGGTAACAGAGCACGGAAACAGAGCCAGGCTTGAGATAAAGGCACTGGCCGCCATCACCACTGAGAAAAGACCCACACCTTCCCTTCTGCAGCCCCTCTCCTAGCAGCCACCCGAGGCAAAGTGCATACACAGCAGGGAGTTTAAGAGTAGTCTCGTATCTTGACTTGGTCCGTGCACTTTGCTGGGTTGTTTTTTACTCATTGCTAGGCTGCTTCAAGGAAACAGGGTGCACTGAAGTAGTTGGAATATTCGGGCACTAGAAAATTTCCTTGAGAACTCTTCAAATATCAAAGGGCAGTTAGACGGGGCTGCGGTGGAATCTAGTGGGTATAAATTATGGAGAAGCAGAATTAAACTCCAAAAAAATTCAATTCAACCAAATTCACTGAGCATCTCTGTGACTCTAAGCTGGCGTTGGCCCATCCCTGATAATTTTGAGGTGACTTTAGAGGGTATGTTGATGAACATTTTTTTTAATGGTCATGAGCTTATTCTAATAAGAGTTGAACTTTCAGCCCTGTCTGTACAGTGGTAATACAAAGTTTTATGTTTCAATGAATTTATCTGTATTTTATTTTATTTTTTATTTTTATTTATTTATTTATTTATTTTTGAGACAGAGAGAGACAGAGCATGAACGGGGGAGGGGCAGAGATAGAGGGAGACACAGAATCGGAAGCAGGCTCCAGGCTCTGAGCCATCAGCCCAGAGCCCGACGCGGGGCTCGAACTCACAGACCGCGAGATCGTGACCTGAGCGGAAGTTGGACGCTCAACCGACTGAGCCACCCAGGCGCCCCGAATTTATCTGTATTTTAAAGTTAACTGGTTTAAGGGAACATTAAGTAGATAAGATTAAAGATGGCACACAGAAAGTGCGAAAATGTGAAGACAGTAAAAGACGGACAAATTTTGGGAAGCACTGACCTGTTGGCATTGACTTGTGACCAACTAGTAGCTGTGGGACCTGTCCTATCGGTGGCCCCCAAGAAGAGACGCCTCTCAGTACTCACACTTTTGTGTAGCCCTGGGACTTGCCCCATAGAATCCAGTAGAAGTGATGCTGGGTCCATTCCAAGCCTAAGCTCTAGGAAGCTTGGTAGATTCCACTTTCAGACTCTCGGGAGCCACGATCTCCGGAGGAGAAGTCTGGGTGTGCTGTTGGGGAGACCAGTGAAGGACCTCAGGAGAGGTCACATGCAAAGGGAGAGTCCTACCTGGAAAAAAGAGAGAAGCCCTGCATCCCAGCGTCCTAGCTGAACCCAGCCCCCAGCCAACCCACCCGCTGATGGTGCTTGAACTACCCAGCCAAGTCCAGCCCCCCCCTGCAGCGCTGTGTGCAATTACAAATGGCCGTTGTATTAAGCCACTAAGTTCTGAAACGGTGTGTCACGCAATCATAACTGAAAGCTGGGGACGTTCTGCTCCATGGGGTCATTCAGGCATTCGGGATCCTTTCATACAGTGGCTCTGCCACCTTGTAAGGCCTCGGAGCACTGACTCAAATCCTTTACACAGATAAGGGGAGAGGGACGGTGCAAAGGATCATGCAGGATATTTGGGGCACCGAGCCTGAACAGGGACCCCCCGAAATTAAAGGGGACTAGAATTCGTGATTGAACCGTGTGACCAGGGTAAAGAGAAACACAGATTTGGAGATCCCTACCCTCTCTCACATTTACACACACACACACACACACACACACACACACACATCCTAATAACATACTACAGTGACTATTATGCTATAATATGAATAAATTCAGGTTGGGGGACCGTGAAAAAAGAGAAATTAACTTTGCATGGAGCCTTACAGCCAGCCAGTATAATGCATGGAGCAGTAGCAGCATTTGACCTGGGCTTTGAAAGGGTGCCTAGGAGTTTGTCAGCCAGAAGGGGAAGGTGCATCGAGACAGAGGGCGGAAGATCACGAAAAAACACGTTATGTGCAGAAAGCAATGAAGGAAACAGAGCCACCAAATGAATGACACTAAGTTTGCATGACCTTGTTTGACGCCTCTGAGTACGGCTGCACTAGAGGACCCCTGAGCCTTTTAGTTATGTGAACATTTAGGTTTAGGCCATTTTTAAAATATTTTTTTAAATGTTTTATTGATTTTTAAGACAGAGAGAGAGACAGAGCATGAGTGGGGATGGGGCAGAGAGAGAGGAAGACACAGAATCCGAAGCAGGCTCCAGGCTCCGAGCTGTCAGCACAGAGCCCAACGAGGGGCTCGAACTCCCGAACCGGGAGGTGATGACCCGAACGGAAGTCTGATGCTTAACGGACTGAGCCACCCCTGAACCTTGAGGAGCCAGTCAGATTCTTTCCGATCAGGACAGGAGCTAGGAGACACAAAATCTCCAGGGAGGCTTTGATAAGCCCACAACTGGGACACGGCACCTGTTTTTCCCCAAGTGCAAGCTGGAAAGATGGCAGTGGGAAACGCATCTTCAGAGAAAGGCTGGAGAAGAGAACAGATCAGCAGAGAAGCCACATAGCCCGGGATGGAGACGAAGGAAGGGGTGGCCCCATGACTCACTTCCCATGAGACCCAGTTCATCTCCTGCTTTTGTTTGCCGTGACACTTCCTTTAACCTACTAAGCAACCACCTTTTGTCAGATAATCCAGCAGGCTGCTGTTCTTTGCAAAACTATCGAGTCCTGGCTGACATAGAGAAAACGGTAATTTATTGGGGCCATTGCAAAAATAATAATATCCTACCATAATGTCATAATATAAAAGTATGACCACGAAGCAAATTGAGGGGAAAAATATCTTCTGTGAATGTTATGTAGGCTAAATGAGGTTATCCATGAAATGCATAGTTCCTGGCCCTTATTAGGTGCACACACACACACGCATATATTGCACACACACACACACGTGCATGCGTGTGTGTATGTGATGCATGTGTGTGTGTGTATTTATATTTATATTTATATAAAATCATCATTATTCTTCCTACAGCCTCTGGACACACACACGCATGAGTGCGTCACTTTACTGAGGTTGAGTAGAGAATGGGAGAGAATGGGAGTAGGGGGTTTACCTTGCCTGGTCTACTCCCGCCAACTTCAAACCCCCATGACACATTCTCTCCTCAAAGACCCTTTCTGGCCGTGGCCCCACCAAGTATTTCTTTCTCTGCCTTCCCCTGAGAAGGCCCCAGAGGCGTTACCTTTTCTCGCCCTTCAGAATTCTCAGCTCCACCCCAAACTCTCATACCCAGATCCAGCTCGGTCCTCAGCAGACCAAAGGGCCCTGCCCTGTAGGTGTTCGTTATATGGCACAGCTTGCCTTCTATGCTACCGGTGGTCACCATGTTTGAGCAGGCACCCTGCCAGCTCCAGTGACCCAGGGCGTTTGCTGTTAGCCTGCAGGTAAATGCAACCTTGCCAAGAGGCTGACCGGACAGACATCAGCAACCATCAAGGACCAGGATCTAATTCAGTCTCCGCGTGACAGACGCTGCGTGACGACGATTGGCTGTCCTTCCTCCTCCCACATCGCCCTCTCTTTCACCTCCCTTGCCTGTCTTAAGGACTCCAAAGTTGTGACATCAGGCAAATGCCAAGTTGTCAGTGAAGGAGGTGGAGCCTTAATGGAGCGTTAGGACCAATCCACAAAGACTGACAAAGGGGAAGGAGGCCTGAGGCCTGTTCTAGAAGGGAGATATTCTGTCTCCAACAAAGAGGAGAAGTCTGGCGGGAGAGGGGGAGTGGAGAAGCTCAGAGGAATCCTTCTAGTGTACTAGATGTGTCCTGACATGTCGTGTGTCTGATTCTCCACAAAGATCCAAGACAAGTTAAATGAGCCCGATGAACAGGAAGTGGGCATATGGCTGAGCTTTGAGACCAAGGCGGAACTGCCAACCCACATCACAGTTGAACCAAAATGGCCCCTCCGTGACTCTTGGTCATAACGTTTCGGTTAGCTTGGTTTCCTGCCCACAGTCTACAATGCTACAACACAGACATCCATCCAAACAATCATCTTATTGGCCCCAGGAACCATGAGGCACATAAGCTTTTAATCTGCTCAATACCATCGCAGACTCTTAAAAATAGATAAATCACTGATACCCACTGATGACCTCAACTTTGATCATCGCCCGAGTTGCGAGTTTGAAATTCCGATACTGCTGCCAAGCTGAGGACGTTGGAAGGCTTTATATTGGAACAAGAAATATGTGATAAAACAGAAACACAAGTGACTGGCAAGTAAAGGAAATTAGGCTCGTGGAGATTGATAGTTCAGGCAACGCAAGTTTAGAAGACAAGAAAATACCATTTGCATTCAGCAGGCTAGTAAATGCTGAAGTATTCGGTAATTTCTATTTCCGGAAAGAATGTCAGGGGGGCAGAAACCCTTACACTGCTGTTGTGATTGGAAATGAGTACAACCATGTTGAAAGTATCTTAGCACGATCTTACCAGGCTGTAGCAGGCGTCAACTCTTTGATCCTGCCCTTCTCCCGCCGGGGGTATTCCTACTGCTGTCGTTACATAAGTTTGGACTCCAGGGAGTGGTCAGAATAAATGAGCCGGATGTACGTGCAGCAGGATGCAATGCTTCCAAAAACATACCGTGCCTAAAAATAAGAAACAGCATGAATTTAAAGCATAACCGAATGCATGCAAATATAATAGTGACTCAGACAACAGCACTTGTTTGAACAGATGCGTCATGATGTGAACGAACAGCGAAGGATGGATGGGACGGACGCACGTCGTACACAAGAGGGCGGGTGCCTGGGGCGAGAACCATGGCGATGAGGCAGAGGTCAGGGAGAAACAAAATGAGATAAAAAACAGAGAAAGTGAAAGAGAGGTTTCTGTGTGGGCAATAATCATGCTGGGTTGTAAATTGAGGAGCATGGTGGACCCGATCAGGTACAGCTAAGGGCTGAAAAAAGAAAAGTTAAAACGATACCAACAAAAGCTCCCAACTATTCTTGCTTATGATACAGAATACAGGGGCACCTGGCTGGCTCAGTCGGTAGAGCATGCAACTCTTGATCTCAGGGTTGTGAGTTGGGTGGAGAGATTGCTTTAAAAAAATCTGTAAATTTTTTTTTAATGTTTATTTATTTTTGAGAGAAGGAGAGACAGAGAGAGACAGAGCATGAGCAGGAGAGGGGCAGAGAGAAAGGGAGACACAGAATCGGATGCAGGCTCCAGGCTCTGAGCCGTCAGCACAGAGCCCGATGAGGGGCTCGAGCTCACAAGCCTTCAAGCTGTGAGATCATGACCTGAGCCGAAGTCGGCCGCTTAACCAACTGAGCCACCCAGGAACCCCTAAAAAATCCTTTTAAAAGGTGATACGAAATACACAGGCACAATAATGTTATCTGAGGGACACCTGGGTGACTCAGTCGGCTCAGATCGTGATCTCACGGTTCATGGGTTCGAGCCCTGTGCCAGGCTCTGGGCTGACAGCACGGAGCCTGCTTGGGATTCTCTCTCTCCCTCTCTCTCTGCCCCTTTCCTGCTTGTGCTCGCTCTCTCTCTCTCTGAAAAACAAATAAATAAACATTAAAAAAATAATGTTAACTGAAACATTTGTCATAATAGCAATAAGTTCAAAAAGTTGTAAATGTCCACTGGTAGGGTAAAGATGAAATGAATTAGCTTGTATCCATTTAACAGCATATTTCAATGAAGCCTTGAAAAATAATGAGGTGATTCTATGTGACCTAATGTGGAATTTTCTCTAAGACATATAGTGAAATTGTGAAAACCATATGATGGTATAAAAGGAGACGATCATAGGTGACTTGGGCATTTATTCTTTGTGCTGCTAATAGCTTGGTAAGAATGCTGACCCAGTAAGTCTGATTTTAAAGTCGGTGGAAAAAATAGGCTGATTCCAGCCACCCAGCCAAAGAGGTTCCCCATTTACATAAAAGACTATTTCTTTGACAATGATGGTCCCTTTGTTCCATGGTCACCTAGATGTTCCCTGCTCCCGTTTCTATAAATGTGGTAGAATAGTTTAGAATACTTTAGAAATATTTTAGTTCCTCTCCTGGATTCCCTCCTAAGGTGTCCTTGTCCAGTTTTGCCTGGATGAACCTATGTGCAATTGGAATCTCAGAAGGAGAAGAGAGAGAAAATAGAGTAGAATAAATATTTGAAAAGGTAAGGGTTGGGAATTTTTCAAAAGTGATAGAAGACATCTACGACATGTCTAAAATTCCCAAAGAACTGCAAGCAAGATAAATACCCTTCTTACCCCACCCCCAATGCCGATGCACATCATATTGAAGCTGTTCAAAATCAAAGAAAAAGGACACCTGGAAGGCAGCTAGAGAAAAAATGTACTCTGTAGACCATATCAAAAGCAAGAATTACAGCAAACTTCTCATCAAAAGCTGTGTAGGCCAGAAGACAATAGAATGGCATCTTTAAAGTGGCAAAGGAAAAAACGAAGCTGGGGCGCCTGGGTGGCGCAGTCGGTTAAGCGTCCGACTTCAGCCAGGTCACGATCTCGCGGTCCGTGAGTTCCAGCCCCATGTCAGGCTCTGGGCTGATGGCTCAGAGCCTGGAGCCTGCTTCCGATTCTGTGTCTCCCTCTCTCTCTGACCCTCCCCCCATTCATGCTCTGTCTCTCTCTGTCTTAAAAAAAAAAAAAGAAAGAAAAAACGAAGCTGTCAACCGAGAATTCCATTCCCAGAGGAAAAAAAGTCTTCGAAAATGAAAAAGTCAGTCTGCTTCTGGCTATGATAGAGTAACAGGGAGAGAATATATGTTCCTACCTAAAACAACTAGAACATCAAAGTATATTAAAATTGTTTTTTAGGGGCGCCTGGGTGGCGCAGTCGGTTGAGCGTCCGACTTCAGCCAGGTCACGATCTCGCGGTCCGTGAGTTCGAGCCCCGCGTCAGGCTCTGGGCTGATGGCTCAGAGCCTGGAGCCTGTTTCCGATTCTGTGTCTCCCTCTCTCTCTGCCCCTCCCCCGTTCATGGTCTGTCTCTCTCTGTCCCAAAAATAAATAAACGTTGAAAAAAAAATTAAAAAAAATAAATAAATAAAATAAAATTGTTTTTTAAATATTGGACAACATTTAGCCATATCAAGTGGTCTAACATTCACATGAATGGGCTTCCAAAAGGACTATGTTGGCAGTGTAGTGGAAAGGAGCAACATAATAATATATTTGAAGAAATAATGGGCAAATGTTTCCAAGTTTGAAAACCCATACATCCAAGAACTTAACAAATAGCAGAATAAACAAAGAAAAACATCATTACCATATTGTTGAAAACTAACAGTAAATATAAAATTCTTTTTTTTTTTAACTTTTTAAAATGTTTATTTATTATTGAGAGACAGAGAGAGACAGAGCATGAGCATGGGAGGGGCAGAGAGAGGAGGAGACACAGAATCCGAGGCAGGCTCCAGGCTCCGAGCTGTCAGCACAGAGCCCGACACGGGGTTCGAACTCACAAACCGCGAGATCATGACCTGAGCTGAAGTTGGACGCTTAACCAGCTGGGCCATCCAGGCGCCCCGAGATAAAATTCTTAAAGGAGCCAAAGCATTACATACAAGAACACTACAGACATTGCACACAAAGAAAGAAAGAGAAATATGCTTACTTCTCATCAGAAATTATGCAAGCCAGAGAACGGCACTTTTATTTACTGAGGGGCTGGAGGGAAAGGAAAAAATTATTAAGCTAGAATATTACACGCAGAGAAAATGCCTTTCAAGATGAATACAAAATAAAGACTCACCCATGCAGAGTATGAGCGTAACTGCTCAGCATGAAATATTCTTTCAGGACAAATTTCTAGGGAAAAGGAAAAGTCCTATCGAATGGAAATTTGGAATGCAGAACACTGGAGGTGGTAAATGTGGGGATAAATATAAAAGAGATTGTTCTCATACATAAACCTCTTTAGAAGGTAGCTGTTTAGGGGCGTCTGGGTGGCTCAGTCGGTTGAGCGGCCGACTTCAGCTCAGGTCATGATCTCACGGTCTGTGAGTTCAAGCCCCGCGTCGGGCTCTGTGCTGACAGCTCAGAGCCTGGCGCCTGCTTCGGATTCTGTGTCTCCCTCTCTCTCTGCCCCTAACCCACTCACACCCTCTCTCTCGCTCGCTAGCTCTCAAAAATAAATAAACATTAAAAAAAAATTTTTTTAAATGGTGCAGCCCCGGTGGAAAACAGTACGGCTGTTCCTCAAAAAATTAAACGTATGATGTGCCAGGGTCTCGATGATCGTGCACCACCCCCCTCCACCCCCATATGCTGGAACCTAAGCCCCCATGTGATGGTGTTAGGAGATGAGGCCTTTGGGAGGTGATTATGTCAGGAGGGTAGAGCCCTCGTGAGTAGGAATCATTCCCTGATAAAAGAGGCCCCAGAGAGAGTCCTCATCTTTCCCACCACGTAAGGACACGCCAAGAAGTAGGCAATCTCCGATCCGAGAGAGGGCTCTCACTAGACCTTGGTCATGTTGGTGCCGTGACCTTGGACTTCCCAGCCTCCAGACTGTGAGAGATAAATTTCTGTTGTTTTTGAACTACCTAATCTGTGGTGTTTTCTTAGAGCAGCCCTTACTGCTAAGACACAATTACCATATGATCCAACCCTTCCATTTCTGGGTATGTTCCCCAAAGAAAGAGATGAATACACATGGTACAGTTGGTTGAAAACTGGCAAGGAAACATAATAGAAGGCGACCCTCATCAGCTGTGTTTACAGTCTGCTATGCTCCTTGGAGCATCGCGTTGTGTTAGTACAGTTTATAAGGTGACATTTCAGAATAACCCTTTGTAGCAATTTCCAGGCAATTAAAATTCTCTTTCTCGTGCCCTCCCTTTTATAATCATCACAGGGAATAGGTTAGATTTGCTGGCGGCAATGCCGATTTACTAGCACGTTTTCTCTTCGTCAAGTGACGAAAGAGCTGACCTTCATTTAGTAGCTGGGTGCCTGCCGTTGGCCAAATTCTGGCTGGGTCGGGTCCAACCCTGAAGAGGCCATACGGCCCAGGGAAGGTGCAAAGTCCTGCCCCTTCGCTCACGCTTCCTCCAGCCTGGAGAGCACCACTTGCTAAGTCTTGTGCTGTAAACAGGAAGCCTGAAGTCAGAACCCAGGAGGGTCATTATGAAAGCTCAAAGCTTCAGAGAGGAGCGAAGACGCAGAGATGAGAGGAGCCAGGCCAGGCCAAGGCAGGTGGCCCGATGTGGATACAGCCACAGGCGAGTGCCTGCCCAAGGACACAGGGAAGCTACCAAGACTGAGACAGGAGGCCTCAGGAAGGGTGCCGGGAGGAAGGGTGACCTTCCGTGCTGGGTTCGCGTATGAACACTGAAATCAAACAGGTAAAAAGGCACCACCACGAAGTCCTTGAGATTTCACCTGCCCTATGATCATTTCAGAAAGCCACTCCTGAATGCAGGGCAGCTGGCAGTGGGGATCCTTCAGGGGGGGAAATGCAAATTCCTTAGAACTTGACTTTTGTGAAACACCGGTTACAATCGATGACTGGAGAACAGACGTTCTCCCCTACGCAGTGAGCAAAGAGCTCAGAACCCGTGGTGGTAAATGTGGCTACTGCCTTCGGAAGGGAAGAACTCCTCATCAAACGTGCCTTCCCCATCTGGAAACCAAAGCCGAGCCTAACAACGTCTCCAGCTCCTGGGCCAATTTGCTTGCATAGTATGCTTCCCAAGGTCCCAGGAAGCCACGTTGAAAACTGCCTGACCACACCCCTTAGCCACACCAAAATCTTCCCAGCACGATGCACGTCTTCAGCTTTCTGTGCTTCCTCCTTCTGAATGGAGAATCTCCAGAAAGAGGTAATGCCTTACACTTGTCTTAGTCCCTAACCAGCATCTTGATATAGTAAGACAGTACTAACCTCTGAACAACCACGTATAGTCTTCAGAACACTTCCACCTTCATCAATGAATTTGACCTTCGCCACCGCAACAGAGGCTGCCATGGTTTGGGTCCAACACTTTTCATAACATTATGCCCAGTCTTAACGAAAGCTCTGCAAGGTGGGCACTGTGGCTACCTCCACGTTGCAAATGAGGACACCAAGACTCAGCCGCACGGCGACTTGCTCAGTGTGACCCAGAGGGTACCAGGCAGAGCAGCAACGCAGGCTGGGGCCAGTCCCTATGCGGAAGCTCTGCTTTCTTCCCTATCCCCGTTGCTGCTTAAACTGGGGTCTGTGGACCCCAGGAGATACACCGTCATCTTTGGAGGATCCTGGGACGTCCGTGAGACTCTTAAACTTTGCGTTTTCATTTTGTTGACGATCTGCTTAAAATGAACATAACGTAAAGTAACACGGGAGCTTGCTCTGCGTCCCTGGGGTGATCAGCATAGAGTGGAAGCAGCCGTGGGACCCCAGTGCCTGTGTTTGCTTCCGGGTGTAGAATGCGTTGGCTCCAAGGGGCTTCACAGAACAAAGGCCAACATCACGTCTCAGGCACGTGTGTGTGACACGTGAGGACCAACTAACGTTATGGCCTCCCTGCGGAGAAAACTGCAGGGATGTGAGTAGAAAAAATGGTGTGAGAACTGGGGTACCCCAGATGGCTCACACGGCTGATCGTACTAAATCCAAGGATCCCTGAGCCGCTGCCTTCAGAGTCCAGATCAAGGTCGTTGCGGCAAAGCAGCAGAAACTGCCACATGAAATTATGAGTAAATTTCAACTGCATCAGGTTTTATGGCTTTATTATTTCATTGCAAGTTTTAGTTTCAGAAATCCGTAGTACTATGGGGAAAAGGTGTTTGATGTTAAGGCCTATGTCACTGACCCTGGAATGAAAATGATTTAAATGGACACCTGGGCTTGGGTCCAAGAAGAATGCATTAAACCTGCTGTCCCCAACACTCATGTGAGACAGACAATGGGTATCACCATCCACTCCAGTTTTGCAGATGAAGGGGCTGGTGACAACAGGGAAGTGATTCTCCAATATCACACATCTCCTGAGTGTTCCAACCAGGACCAGAATCCCAAGTCTTTCAAAAAAGTGGAGTGAGTAAATATGGAGAGCTAGCAACCCGGTGGCCCATGGGCCAAATTGCGTGCTCATCCTACAAAATATTAAAAATTAAGATATTTCACATCAATGTTTTCTGACCCCTCTGGAAAAATGAGGGGATCTGGTAACAACATTCCTGCATGATAATCATTGGCCAGAGCTTGGAGCAGCCAGTTTCTCAGTCCCCAGGGATCCTGTTGTGGTCTGGGGTCTGATTCATCAGGCTTTGGGTGGGACCTGAGATTCTAGTGCAGGTGTGGTTGGTCCAGAAATCTCCTCCGGTCTCATCTGCCTCCAACCTCCACTTTTAAAGATCTTTCAGATTATTTGGGGGCCCATCCAGATAATCCAGGATAATCTCCGTATTTTATTTTTTTTTCAACGTTTATTTATTTTTGGGACAGAGAGAGACAGAGCATGAACGGGGGAGGGGCAGAGAGAGAGAGGGAGACACAGAATCGGAAACAGGCTCCAGGCCCTGAGCCATCAGCCCAGAGCCCGACGCGGGGCTCGAACTCCCGGACCGCGAGATCGTGACCTGGCTGAAGTCAGACGCTTAACCGACTGTGCCACCCAGGCGCCCCAATCTCCGTATTTTAAAATGAGATGATTGGCAACCTTAATTCCATTTGCAGCCGTAATTCCCCTCTCCTGTGTAACCAAACGTATTCACGGATTCTGGAGATTAGGAAGTGGACCTCTTTGGGCAGCCATTATTCCGCCTGCCACACTCAGTAAATATGCGTTATTAATGTTCTTATTATTCAAATCCGGTTAATTTCTCTTCTTTAGGCTGCCCAAAGCATTGATTAGAGAGTCAAAGTCCTTAAAACCCAGTTTCTCCAGCACGTGGCATTGTCGAATTCGTTTTTCTCAGCTAAAACAGTAGCTGGCTGCTGTCCTGTTGCCTTCTACCCACTGACACGTGCCTGCTTCGTCCCGAAAGTTTCCACAAAGCTGGCGAGCACCGGTCAAAGCCATTGCCGGCTCAGCGGGGCTCAGACAGTTGAGAAGGTCAAGGGTGAACGTCTGATTTTAAAGCCGAGGCAAGACTATGACATAGCCAGGACAATGAGCATGTTTCTGAGCAAAGATAATGTCATCTCTTTCTTCCCTTGAAGGCCCGAGCTGGCCTTGGCCAGGAGAGGAGGCACAAGGTCTGGTTTGGTCAATGAAGGCACCATTTTCAGTTACTGAGAAGCACAGTAATTGAGGCCATGCGGGCCCCAGTGATAAATACACGCAACGACAGTCGTCCCTCATCTGTTGGAGGCTCTTCTATTTATCTAATCAGAGACGAAGGTCAACAATATTGACAAGAGTCATGACTACCTCACGTATATGGAGTTCTGGAATAAATCTTAGAAGCTGAGCAGTAACCCAAGAAAACGGTCTTGGGTTTAGAGTTCTTCTGTCTACTTTTAGCTTTGCATTTTTGCTGCTCAGATTCTGGTTAGCTGATGAGCCAGGAATCCAGGGAGTCATTTCCTCTTTGAGTTTCTCCTAAATTCATGCATTTAAGACATACTTACTGAGGTGACAGTGGGAAACAACACCCACGTAAGAAAATTCCTAAGTAGGGGCGCCTGGGTGGCGCAGTCGGTTAAGCGTCCGACTTCAGCCAGGTCACGATCTCGCGGTCCGTGAGTTCGAGCCCCGCGTCGGGCTCTGGGCTGATGGCTCAGAGCCTGGAGCCTGTTTCCGATTCTGTGTCTCCCTCTCTCTCTGCCCCTCCCCCATTCATGCTCTGTCTCTCTCTGTCCCCCAAAAAATAAATAAACGTTGAAAAAATAAAATAAAATAAAATAAAATTCCTAAGTAAACAAGGTGATTTGAAGGTAGCCACTTTGGGCAACGAAGGCTCTAGAACAGGGAGGTGTGATGGCAGTGATGGGTGACCGAGGGGCTTGGGAGGGCTCTCTGGGAAGGAGATATTTGGGCTGAGATGGGAGCGATGGGAGCGATGGGAAGGGGGCGGGCTGGAAAGAGCAGAGGGGGCCGGAATTCCAGGCAGAGGAAACAGCAAATGCAAAGGCCATTTGAGGAGAATCAGGAAGAAGGCCAGCACAGCCAGAAGGCAGGAGCAAGGTCCCTCCCACACTCACTGTGAAACCAGGACTCGGCAGGGCCTCCCCAACTGCCCCCCCCCTTGCTGATAATGGGTGATACTCTCTCCTTGCAAAATACTCTAACAATACAGAAATAAATTTTATACCGAGTGAAACATCAACAGTGTTCTGAATTCCCACTCGCTGCTTCCCAAGCAACCTCTACCGATAGTTTAGCACGTATCCGTCTGCCCTTGTGTGGACATTTACATACATGCACATGCACGTCTGCAATCACACACGTTATGTTGTATCTAAATACGGTATCACAGATTGGGGGTCCAACTAGCCCAGGTACTGAATGCTCACCCCGCCTGCACAACCTTGCCCCTGCTGAACCCCTTATCTGAAGCTTCCATGCCTTTACTCTTTATAAAGGCCTAGAAAGGCCTGGATGAGTTTCCACAAGGCTCGAGCAGCCTTCCCAGCTGCCCGCTGCCTCTTCCAAGGACGGTTATTTCAGTGAAACATACACGTCACGCTGGATGTGTATGAAATCCTGCATTAGGCCAACATGTGTTTGCTTCCTCTTATCCCCGTGCAGGGCCGAGAACAGGCCTGGTCACACTGGCGTAAGTAGAAATAAACATGCTAATGTCTGCAGCTCGTAGCTAATATTTATCAAGCACTTGCCATGTGTCAGACATCGCGTAAGCAGTTTCACGAGAAAATCCTAGCAAGCCGGGGAGCCTGGATTCTCAGCTGACTCAGGGCACATGCTTTTAGCACCCAGTTGTACCCACTCTGCTGTGGGTGGATCCCACTAAAGCCGGGTCACACATGTGCCCGAGAGCCAGGTGGGTTTGGTTCTTCCCAGTGTCCTCTCTGGAAGCAGACCCATGGTCCGCAACAGATGAACCCCACCCCTGCCTCATTTCCCATCTGGGCCTGTGCCCCCAGCTCCCCCCTCCCCGCAGCACGATCCTGATGCCCATGTCAAGCCTGTCACTCACTCCCGACACACACCTGGATTCTGCTGCCTCGACTCCAGCTTTCCTCCCAGACCAAGCCTCGACCCCCCCATGACTTGCTTTGGGAAGCTGAGGCAAAACACGGCATCTGATTGTCTTAGTTTGAATGATCAGCTCCACCCAGGTCCCGCTGGTGGGAGAAAGAGGGGGATCACCAGAGGCTTGAGGCTGAGAAGGGGGCGCCGGTCCGGGGCGGGGGCACCCTTCCACGGGTGTGGACTCTCAGGAAGCTCCGCTACACAAAGGAAGCCAGCACGCGGCAGGCTGACCTTGGCAGTGAGCATTAAGAAAGGAAGAATCTTCAGCTCTCCCAGCCAGGAATGTATCCTTCCCACCTTGCGTCCCGCTGACTCAGTGAACTTGGACGGAGAGTTGAACTTGCTCAGCCTCATCAGCCCAGTTGTGCCCTCACAAGCAAACCAGCTTTTATTAAGCCGTGACATGATGATATGAAGGAAGAGCCGTAAGCACGTTTCCATTTTCTTTATTACCCAGGTTTTGGTTTGTTTGTTTGTTTTCTTTTTCAGGCAGACTTATCAAAGCAAACCTCTCTAATTACCTTATGTGGCTGACATCATTCCCAGGACCTATACAGCTGATAGAGGGCCAGCCCACTTTGTTAAAAGTGTATTTATTAGGGGCGCCTGGGGGGCTCAGTCGGTTGAGCGTCCGACTTCGGCTCAGGTCACGATCTCATGGCTCGTGAGTTCGAGCCCTGAGCCCGGCTCTGTGCTGACAGCTCGGAGCCTGGACCCTGCTTGGGATTCTGTGTCTCCCTCGCTCTCTGCCCCTCCCCCGCTCACGCTCTGTCTCTCCCTAAAATAAACAAACATTAAAAAAAAAAAAGCATGTTATTAAATAGCTACAGTATTCATGGTTAAAAAAATTCTCCTAGCAGATTAACAGGCATAAACTTCCAAGTGTAAAATAAATAAGGGGTGAAACGTACAACATAGGTAATACAGTAAATAACGTTGTACTCACATGGCGTGATGACAGAGGGTAACTATACTTATCATGGGAGGCATTGCAGAATGTATATAATCGTCGAATCACTATGTTGCACACCTGAAACTAATATAATATTAGTATAGTATAGTAGATATAATATAATATATAGTAGGTCAACTACATGTTAATTAAAAAAATTCTCCTCGCACTATGATATGTCGTAGCATATGCGACACGCCTGTGAGACAAACATGAACGCTATTTAACCACACTGATATTCAATAGATGAAACTGAAGACATTTGAGTTAACATTTTACTCTATTAAATTAACCCAGAAGCAATTCTTAAAATGATGGCCAGTGCTGGTGATGTTATGGTGGACCTTCCTCATTCATGCCTAGCGGATGCTAAATGCTTAATGAATGTAAAAAGTAGTGTGACTTTTTGGAAGCCATTTGGCAGTCCCCCTCCAGAGTATAAAACGTTCCTTTCCTTTTGCTTAGTAGGGAAAAATTGGGAGGTCTTAACTAAGGGGAAAATAACCCCCCCAAGTAAAATACTAAATATTTGAGGATGCTAATTACAGCATAATCAGCATGGATAACTTGGAAACTATAGAAGTAGCCACCTGCCGTGGCTTGGTTAAATAAACTGTGATAAATAACTATGATAAATAAGTAACATTATGGGGCCCCTGGGTGGCTCAGTCGGGCGAGCGTCTGACTTCAGCCCAGGTCATGATCTCATGGTTCCTGAGTTCGAGCTCCTCATCGGGCTCACCGCTGTCAGCGCTGAGCCTGCTTCGAATCCTCCGTGCCCCTCGCTCTTTGCCTCTTCCCCACTCACGGTCTCTGTCTCCAAAATAAATAAACATTTTAAAATAAATAAGTAACATTATGTAGTCAGTAAAAAATGGTAATTGTGAGGAATATGTAAAAACAAAGAGGCATATTTATGATAAAGTGGTACTGAGTAAGCTACATAGGATACGACATGGAATGTTTGCTCCAATCAACATTTGTGTGCCTTTGAGGAGGAGGGAGCCCGGCAATGAAAACGGCACTGTCAGCATTGTGCAAGACTTTTCTAAAAATCCCAACTGCCTCTAATATGTTTACACTGTGTTTACAGTGACAATAAAAGAAATTGTTGAACTTGTACATATTAGTGCTGAGATGGTTATAGTGTTTTTCCTCCCAGTGAAGTGTATCTTTTGTGGCTGGTGTAATCAGCCTTCTGTGCCCCTCATGACTAGTTAAGCCTGTATTATCCCTTTATCTACCTAAGTGCCCTGGGATAAAAGATCCAACCTTTCAACACAGTGCCCTGGGAGACAGGGCTCGTACCAGTTAATTTAGTAAAACTCAGTGGCATAATGACTCATCATTGCCCTAAATCCAAGTGGCTTTTCTAAGTGAGACAGTTGTAAACCTAATCCACGCTTTTTGATCCTGGCCAGGCGTGGGGCAGGAGAGATGGGCCTTAACAAATAAAATTAATGAGCTCAGTGGGGATTATGTACGTACTTACCGCGCACTCCTAACTGTGCTAAACCATCCAGCACACGGAATAAACACCCAGACTCTGGCGTCCATGAACCTGGGTTGGACTCCAGGTCGGCCTCTTACCAGCTGTGTGGCCTTTGGCAGGTTACTCAACCACTCTGGGTCCTTTTACTCATGAAGTTTCTCTTACATGTCAGGCACTACGGTGGACACTGGGGACACTATGGAGGGAATAACAGACAAGATCTCTGCCTTCCAAGGACTTAACAGTCACCAAACAAGGAGACGAGTACAAACGAAATCATTGTTGCTGGTGCTACAGAAGAAATCAATGGGGCTGGATAGAAGCTACTATGGAGTTCTTGCTTCAAATAAGACGTTCTGGAAAGTTCTCTCCAAGACGGTGCCTTTAAGTTAAGATCTAAAGAGTAAGAAGGATCCAGTCTTTAGAATAGCCTCGGGAAGAGAGCTCTGGGCAGTAGAAGAAAAGCTGGGGATTATAAACATACCCACCTCTAGGTCTGTTGTGGGAACGGTGCTCCTAAGCCTGTTCGCCAGGTTTCTTACTTAGGGCCCCTGGGTACACAGCAGCCACTTCTGCAGCCCTGGGCGTGTTGTCAGGGAGGGACACGTTGCTCCAAGTAAGAAGGGCTCAGTTTGAGTCGTGGGTCCACTCTTCTCCAGCAGTTACCAGCAGAACCCCCTTGGCACGTTATTCACGCTGAGCCTCAGTTTCCCTACCCATTACAGGAGGTCACGTGGGCAGCACGTGGCACAGAGTATGCCGTAACTAGAGGCTATGACGATGGCCATGAGAGCAATGACACCGGCAAAGACGCTAAGGCCACTTAACAGCTCTAAGTGACGTTGACGGAGAGGGAAGGGGAAACACTCCTTGTCTGGATGTTCACGTTGGTATCGTATCCTCAGCTCCTGGCATGTAGAGGGTGTTTGGGCCTCAAGGGGCCAAAACCCAGCACAGCTAAGCTTGTCCGTGGATCTGAGGACACAGACGGGAAGAGGCTGCATTGAGGCTCCCCAAGAATGTTTCCTGTCCACCATCCCTCATCCCCAGCTCTTTTCCCTTTCGCAACAAGCGCCTCAACGTGCAGCTTCCACATCCCTCCCGCGTGTCTCCCTCCGTTCCTGCCCCGTGACTACAGTCTCTGGCCACGGAAGAGAGGTGAAGTGTTGGATGATGGACAGTCAAGATAGCTGCTGTCCCCTGGACAGACTTTGATAAGAACTAAACCTTCTTTGTATTCCCCAGACGGAATCCACTTGCCTCCAGACCTCACTGTAGACTTCCTGGTGGAGACAGAAAAGATAATGTACCCCACGGAAGACTTCCCCGAATCCTCATTTGCATGGCTCCTCCCCCAAACCCCCGGAGGGGCTCCCCCTCGCCCACCTGCCACTTCCCGGCTCTGGAACCCCTCCCTGCTCCTGTGCAGCAACTGTCCACCTGCTGACCTGCACCCCACCAACAAAGCAAAGCTGCGGTGCCCCCCCCCCCGCCACTGACCCCTGTAGGAGGGATGGGGACGAACATGGCGCCGCTTACTCGTCAGGCCACGTGTTTATCCAACGGTTCCTTAAGAATCTTTGTCCCATACTTATTCCTTGAGAAGCATTAGATTGGCAAAATTGTGACATTTTGCTTTCGATACCAAGGGAAGAAAACGGGTACTCCTCGTTTATGGCAAGTAAATTGAAATATGTGTGTGTGTGTATATATTATAATATATAGATTTTGCATAGACACATCTGTGTGCATATTTTTGCATATACAGATTTGTGTGTATAATATGTCAGGATAAGGAGAGGGAACCAACGATGATGAAGGTGGATTTTCTACTGAAGTGGAAAAAAGCTTCTGGTTGGGTGACATTAAGTTGGTATGACTTCATCTCATACAAGAAGGGATAAGTAGGTTCTGCTCAGAGTTAAAAATAAGCTTAAAAAGAACACCGAACAAGCCCCGGCAGCTAACATCCTTTCTCTGGAGGAGGGCAATTGTTGCTGATCTCTTACAGTTAGGTACCTTTCCTCTGAACCCAGCGAAAATGACGTCAAGGACAAAGTGAGATTTCTGAGTCATCAGCAAGACCGGAGGGCTCTGTGGCCTGATGGGGAAGTGTTCCTCTCTTGGTGGCCTCTGAGATTCTGCTTCTAACCTGGGTGCAAAAAGCATACAGGTCGCTGTTAGGCTAGAGGTCCCTGAAGCTTGCTCAAGCAACTGGGCCAAAGGGCTGCAATGAGATAAAGAGTTGGAACAGAAGTCACAGGTGAAGTGTCTTCAGGGCTTCTGCTCCAATCCAGAGAGAAACTCCATTCAGTGGATCATAAATGTAGAATGAGTCCACATTGGTCTATCTCTAGTGCTGAAGACCATGACAAGAGTAAATTGTGGGCTACTCAACCACTGATCACTTGACTGCTGTTAAGAGCCTGCTATATACTCTCTGAATAGTCAAGTACCTAATACTCAACAGCCAGGCACTCTTCTGGACTCTGGAAATACAGAGTGAAAAGGCAGATAAAAATCTCGGGCTCTAAGTGACTTATTCTCTTGTTAGGGGGGTACGATGAGCATTACAACAAACCAATAGATACATATTAGGGTTTTCCTGGGTGGCCCCAGTTTATACATGTTCTTTCAAAGAAATTATTAATAGCGCTCTCTTTTGCTTTTTAATTTGTTTTTTTTCAACGTTTATTTATTTTTGGGACAGAGAGAGACAGAGCATGAACGGGGGAGGGGCAGAGAGAGAGGGAGACACAGAATCGGAAACAGGCTCCAGGCTCCGAGCCATCAGCCCAGAGCCCGACGCGGGGCTCGAACTCACGGACCGCGAGATCGTGACCTGGCTAAAGTCGGACGCTTAACCGACTGCGCCACCCAGGCGCCCCTCTCTTTTGCTTTTAAAAGTATTGGTTTGGAAGATAAATTACACGGTCACCCTACTGATAAGTCAAGGAAGATGAAAGTTGGATTTCTCAAAATGGCAGCTGCAGTTTAAGTGGACTCCTGGGGAGGAAAATCTAGTGGGATCAGGCTGAAGAAAGAATAGGCAAGGAAACAATGGAAACTGTGAGTGTAGACACTTCTTTTGATGAGTTTTGCTCTGAAGGGAAGCAGAAAAATGGAACAAAAGCTGGTGGGGAGTGGTGAGAGGGTTTTATTTTAGTATGAGAGAAATAGAAGTATGTTTGTATGTTGATGGGATTGATCCAGGGAGAAGGGAAACTTTGGTGATGCAGTGAGGAAGGAGTGGAGGCTGGAGAAATGTCTTTGAATAGCAGAGAGGAGATCTAGTGTAGATATCAAGGGAATGCTAGGGATAGAAGAGAACACAGTTCATCTCTTGCACCAGGAGGAAAGAAGACGGATGGATGGATGGATGGATGGATGGGTAGATGATGGACGAGTGGATGATGGATGGGTGGGTAGATGGATGGATGGTTGGATGGGTAGATGATGGATGAGTGGATGATGGATGGACAGATGGGTGGGTGGATAGATGGATGGATGATGAACAAACAGATGGGTAGACAGGCAGACATAAAGTAGATAGATAGATAGAAGATAAGATAGGCACAGATTCACATAGTTCAACACATGTGATAGTGGATGCTGGTAGTTTTCTTCATATTGCTTCAATTTTCCCAACAAAATAAGAGTCAAGACCTTTTCTGATGAGGAAGCAGTGTTAGAGACTTGAAGAATGAGGGGAAAGTGTGACACAGGTATCTGGGAGAGCAGGATAGTAAACAGATGTAGGAAAGATACAGAGATCATCCGGCATCCCTCATGGCTGCTTGAGAGGGGCAGGAAATGAATGGTGGGAGCCAGGAGGAGGTGGCACAGGGGACAAAACCATGAGTAATGAGTTGGTAACACACTAAGAGGCCAGTGTACTAGAAGGATTATCTAAGTGTCTAATAGATCATACTACGTACCAAGCCCTATGTCAGATTATAAGGATACTTAGAGGGACAAGACAAATTCCCACCCAGGAGCAGATCACAGACTGATGGGAAAGTTGGGCTCATAAAGAAATGATGACAGTGGGATGTGGTAGGTGATATATTCTGGGTTCCCTTTAAAAAGTGGAACATCAGGCAACATGATCCAGCAGTCCGTCTGGCAAGTCAGCCAGAGCCCATCACCACCCATCGTCCAAGTCTCTCATTCCGGCACTTGCGTGGCCCTTGTGTGCATTTGACCTGAAGTCCTGGCAGTAGGATGGGTGAAAAAGCACGTACGGGAAAGATCTTTTTCCATTAAAGGTGCTCGGTGAATATTTGTTTTTAAAAAGGCGGAGAAAGCAGGAGTAAGGGAAGATGTTTCCTTGGCAGAACCACCAGAATTTGAAAATAAAATCTGGGTGGGAGGGAAAACGAAGAAATCAGAAACGCTTCAGGGATGTCGAGCCTGGGCAGCTGAATGGAGAGGCCATGTCAATGTAATTCGGACATTGCCGAGAGCTGAAATATCGGAGTTACGGTGTGTGAACAGATGATTTTGTTGGTGGATCCGATAGCTGAAAAATGGACTCCCCTCAAAATGCCAGGGCTAAGAGCTACATGGAGTCCACTTAACTCTGGCTCCACAAACAAATATGTCATTTAAGGCTGTCGCCTTAAAAAACTAAGTTTTCAAGCCGGTTTACGTACATACAGAAAGATGTTTGTCAGGCTTTGTTGAAAAGTACGAGGAGGAGATTTTCCTGACAACCCTCCTGGCCATGCGTGTGTAGAGTCTCTGGAGAGAAACGATCCTGTCTGAAAAGGCAGCTTTCTCTGCTGTTTCTCAAATAGGTAGATGGTCAGAGGGCAACAGAGGACTTAATTAACTTCGGTTTTATCAAGTGAAGACTGCCCAGGTGTCTTGGACTAAGAAACAACAGGAAAAGGAAATTGCTTCAAAAAAAATAAGCTCAGGGCAGAAGGGAGAGAAAGCATCCAGAGATTTGGAGTTTGGAAGGGAGCATAAAGAATCCAAATTTCTTAAAACCTTTTCTCTGGGGAGCAGTCATTGTTTAACCCAAGAGCGATAGTGAGTGGAATTGACAGGAAGAGCCAATGATGGCTTATGATATCACCAGATGATACATTCACTCTAGGATTCCAGGCTCCCTAAGCTTTCGGATAACCGCCTCTGTAGTACAGCAAGGAAGTTCTTGGTAGAACTTCATTTAGGCTGGACTATCGTCGGGTTCATATTTCAGTCAACCAAGCAAGCAAACCGTTACAGCCATTCCCAGCCCCTTGACTTAAAACACTGAATTGGCGATCTCTGCCCAATGGGCCATTATCAGTCAACAGGATCCGACTTCATATTCCTTCCCCTTTGACCCTACACCCTCAAATCCCACACGCGTGCCTCAGGTTTCCATCCACGTAACCCGGCAAAATCATGTCTACCTTTTCATGTGTACCACACCTCACCACAGGTCATACTTTGTACCTCATCCTTTGGGGTTCTGCTGGAACAGAGCCCAGTTATAGACATGGAAGCAAAAAGGAGGCAGTAGCGGGGGATGGGCAGCGTCCTACAAGGCGACCATCCTCAGACAGGGGTAGGGGCTTGTTTGGGTATCCTGTGGCATGACAGGGATGAACGGCAGGCAAGATGCTGCCTTCCTATTTCCCAACAGCTCGTATTTACTTCCAACAAGTGTGGTTCCATGGTCAATTCTCAGTGTAGATGAAGCCAACCAATGTATCCAATTCATGCATCGACGGCCTGCAGGTGGTGAGCCACAGGTGGGAGGGATGCAGGAGGGGCTGCGTACCGCCCCCTCACGTGCCCGCAACATGTTCCACTTCCGAAAAACATTTTTGCATCAGTTATGTCTCTCAAATGACCCACAAAGCCCCACTCTAATCCGGTCTCCCTAGATTAAAGACATTGAGATATAATCATATTAAGCCACTTACTCAAGATTATTCAAACATTAAATCGAGGTCCCCTGTCTCCAAGTGTATGTGATATTTCTAAGATTAAAAAAAAAAAAAAAAAAAACCTGTGTGCAAGAAACTGTACTATTTTTTCCCCTATAAATATGTTTAACTTCTGTATCAAGGGTCTATTTGTCATGATATCAGAAAATACCATCTGGTCAAATCCAGGTAAACTCATTCACTTCAGCTTTTCTCAGTCACAGGGAAGCTGGGCCAGCCTAGAAGCTATTGAGTTTTCCCAGCCCGGGCTCCAGGCTCTAGGCTCCAAGCTCCAGAGAAGTGGGAAAAGAAGCCTCTGACATGCCCCCCATTCTAGCGACCATCAGACAGTAACGTCCCGAGGGTCTCCAAGCCTGAACTGTTGAACGGAACTGCTCCCAGATTCCTGATCTATAGAAAGCACAGAGGGTGTCAATGATGCTTGTTCCAGGCCACTATGTTTCTGATGCAGGGACAGAAAACCTTTCTGGGGGCTGTTGCTATACAATCCTTTGGATTTGAGGCATGCAGAGGGGTTAGGAATCTAAGGTTATGCGGTTCGTGCCGAGTCAAAAACGAATGGGACGTGAGCCCACTGTCAACTCTTAAGCCCATGACTTTGAACCATATTAAACACTGCACATCGTGCATCACACCCCCTCTTGGTGCCATCTGACCGTCAGTCTGCACCAGATTCACCAGCCTCCTGAATGGCATGGCTGTACAGAAGTTTTGAAAATGAGCACATATCATAAGGAAATCCCAGGACAAGCTGGTGAGGATATCCATGGTAACACAGGCTGCATCAGAGCAAGTTAAATTTTTTTCTTAAAAAAAAAAAAAAAAAAATCCATGCATCCATGGGACGGGTCTTCTTCAGGGAAAGAACGAGAATTGAGAATGTCGAATAGTTCCATCTTAATAAATAAATAGCTGCGTGTTAAAGATCCCTGTGGGGTCAATACCCACGTCTAAAACCATTCCACCATCTAGAGGTTTTTGTAGTATTTAGGGGGAATTGACATTGTAGAGGCCTCTCAGTATTTCTGATTAGGTAAGACCCATACTTTTCATGAGGCATTTTGACTTTGAATAGGACCGGATGAGACTGGGCTACGAAGCAATTCTTTTAAAAGATAATTTCGTTCGGTAGCCACGTGATCGATCAGGTGTTGAGCGAGAAGCCATTGCTTGGCTCTCGTGAGAATGTAAGTATTCATCCGGGAGTTTTGGGTTTGGGGGTGGTGACTGTCTCAGTCATGCTTGCCTATCTGATACCGGAAAGGACAACAGGATTCTTTTATGCCATAGTGATCTGTGTCTCTATTGAAGGCTCCATTCAAAGGATGAAAATGTGCAAATCATGGGAGATTAAGCAGGAAAAAAATATGAATTTAAGCCCCAGGGACCTACAATTATGCTGATAATGCCTTTCATTATCGTAATTCTCCATTAATCTGCCTTCAGCGCTGTGGGTAATAGCGTTTCTCTCTGGGGTCAGCGGGGTTGGGGTTTCCATGGGGACTCGATGACTCCGCACAGAAACTCGGCTATGTCAGAGGAGAGGCAGGTTCTTGTTTTGACAGAGTGATCAATGGCACCTACGGAGACGTAGGCTTTTCCAAGGAGGGAAGATGCCAAGTGCATGTTCCCTTCATTGCCCTTCGTGCTCTTGAACGTGGAGGAGGCCTGACCCGACCTTTCACAGAGTCTCGTTTTGACAGAAACACGGAGGGATGTTTCGCCTTCTCTGTGGAGATACTCCTCATTGGTCTCATGTATATTCTCCGGGGAAACAGACAACTCTTGCAGTGGGGTGTAGATTGGTATCATTTCTTCCACAGGCGATTTGCCCAAAGGTAGAAAACTCACCCTTCGAAATCCAGCTGTCCCACTTCTAGGAATTTATTCTAGATGCACATACGCGCACATGCAAATGCGCACATGAGCACATGCGCGCACACACACGCACACACACACACACACACACCTAGGGCGTGCTTCACTATTACCGTCATTTCATTGCGGGGACAGGTGCCTCGTCTTCTGTTCCTGATTATACGCATCACATGCTACTTTGCTTTTCTGCTGAGTCTAAGAGAGGGTGGACGGGTCTACATAGCCAAGAGTCAGTACATGAAGGGTAACAAGCTTTGCGCTAGGGAGAGAACCTGGTTCCAGCTCCAGTTCTGGTCACACACGGCTGTGTGACCCGAGTCAAGCCTTTCAACCCCTCAGTGGCAGGAAGCAAGGAGGCCGGTTTACTGCCCGGTTCCCACCAGCCCCATTTTTTCTGTGATTCACTGGAACGGTGCTTTAGCCCCGGCCAGTGCGGTATACTGACAGCTACTACGTTTTCAGAATGATATCCAAAGATTTCTGCCCAAATAAATGACAGACCCTAACTCAACGGAGTCATTTGCTCAGAGCCACAAAATCAGTTGTCAGAGCGTGGGCTGTCATTTGCAGGGCTCTTGCTTGTAACCTCACAAAGCAGTCAGCTTTCCTCTTTCTTTTCCTTATTCTCCCGTCCCTCGCATTCCGGCATCGTGCGCAGGTGCCCGAGGCTGAAGGGGCAGAAATGTAGTCAAAGAGGAAGGTAGCAGAGGAACAAGAGAGTAGAGATCAAAGAAAGTCTCTGATGGTTCAAGTTCTTTTGAAAAACATTTTTTTTAATGTTTATTTGTTTTTGACGGAGAGAGAGACAGAGCATAAGCAGGGGAGGGGCAGAGAGAGAAGGAGACCCAGAATCCGAAGCAGGCTCCAGGCTCTGAGCTGTCAGCACAGAGCCCGACGCGGGGCTTGAACTCACCAACCACGAGACCGTGACCTGAGACCGACCAAGCCACCCAGGCGCCCCTGATTGTGCAAGTTCTGAGCGCAGGCACCACCACAGGGCATGTGTCCGGAGAAAACACAATAGTGGCTGTCTCCCCCACAAGCGCTTTCACTGGCTGAGACGGTCCGCCATTTCACCTGGCTGCTTACCCGCCTGTTCCTGGGAAATCTGGAAACTTCCAACAGGTAGCCCAGCTGGGGGAGGGTCCATGAACAGGCAATCACCGCACGGAAAGCGGGTGTTCGGTTTTAGCTCGTTTGTTTTTGTGCCCAACCGATTTGTTTTGGCCAAGTTATTTGTCTCTGGTCTGGATGAAATCAGGCTTTTCTTCTGCGGCTCACGAGTCAGGGTCAAGAGACACTGGTACTCAGCGTTAACTTCTCCTTTTCACTATTTTGGAGTGGGGACGGTGCTCGGGAGAGGGTGGATAGCCCTGTGGTGGAGATTGCACCTCAGATGAGCGTCAGAAATAGGGCCACCTTACCCCCATGGCTCCGGGAGCCTGCGGTGGCTAAGCCACACACGCCTCGTCGCTCCTGTCTTTCTGGAACCACTCACTGAGTCAGACTTAATGGCACCACTGGGCCTTTAGCTCAGCTCACTCTTCCTTCCTTGACTTGGCGTTTTGTCCCCGTGGAACTTGTGTTTTTGTGTCTATTATTTACAAGGTTTCCTTTTAAGAGAATTCATTTTGGCCTTAGCACAGCCGAGGAGTATTGTGATGGCTATTGGCCAGGACCTAGCAATAGCCTCATTCAATAGAACTAGGTGCTATAATTCTGGTTATTTATTTAGAGAGCACTAGGTGGGGGAGAGGGGCAGAGGGACAGAGACGGAGAACCCCAAGCAGGTTCCACGCTCAGTCCAGAGTCCGACGCGAGGCTTGATCCCACGACCCCGGGAACATGACCCGAGCCAAAATCAAGCGTTAGCTGCCCAGCTGGCTGAGCCACCCAGGCTCCCCTATAACTCCGGTCTTAAAATTGAAACCTAAATGCACACACTTAGTTTGCCAACCTTATGAAGCATGGGGAGTGCGAAGGTGACCTTTATTTGGTGAAGAGATAAGACTAACAACGTTAACCAGCAATAAACTTCTCCAGTGCAGTGTTTATTTTGAGTGTCCCCTAGGGAATATTTTTGATCTGGCAGGAAAAAGAGAGCATGACTGAGTCCCCTCTCTCACGGTCCCTATGACAGCTGCTTGCACCGAATCAAACGCTGCAAGTCATTCCCACCAGTCGACAAGTACAATTGTCCTGCTTGTTTGTTTTTTCAAATTTTTTTAATGTTGATTTATTTTTGAGACAGAGACAGAGCGTGAGCGGGGGGGGGGGGGGGGGCAGAGAGAGAGGGAGACACAGAATCTGAAGCAGGCTCCAAGCTCTGAGCTGTCAGCACAGAGCCCGACGCGGGGCTCGAACCCACGGACCGCGAGATCGTGACCTGAGCCGAAGTCGGATACCCGACCGACTGAGCCACCCAGGCGCCCCCGGCCTGCTTGCTTTTTGATAACAATCCAGAAGATCCAACCACCCACAAGTGACACTTTGCACAGGACAAGCACTGGCCCCAGCCGAGCGACAGTGGACCCCAGATGCACACCAGCTCTTTGGGGACCTCGGTCTCCTCCTCGGCCCGGTGGGCATTCTGGATCCCACCTGGCCCCTGTGGGCATTTGAATTTTCCATCCCTGCCCTGCCCTAGGGGCCTCCTTCCTCATCTGGGAGGGTGGTGAGTGTCCACCCAATGGTGTCATTCGTTCAGTCAGCAAACGTGTGACTACCATCGAGTCCGGCTTCCGGAGGCTCACTGGGAATAAGAAGCGAACGTGATAGTCCTCACCTAGTGAGCTGGGCCACTCAGTGGGTGACGGGCTGGTGAACGAGTCCGGGTTTGGATGCCGTAATAGACATATGAGCAAGATACAGCAGAGGGATGGAAGACAGGATAGGGTCTACGTGGGGCCAGGGTTCCAGGCAAGGGGAAGCACCCGAGCAGAGACAGAGGCAAGGGCAATGGACACGCCAGGGGGAGCGTGGCGGCCTCTGGCTCCTTGTCAGGTATGGGCAGGACTGCAGGGCGGGCGGGGAGAAAAGCAGGAGGCCGGTGATGTTCAGCAGGCTGGATACTGGAAGGTCTCGAATGCCTAGCCGAGAAGCTGGACCTTGTCCCGGGGGCCATGGGGAGTTACCGAAAGGCTTCCTGCACAGGATGAGATGACACAGTTTGGGCTTTGTCGACATCCCTCTCGGCCCCGGGGGGAGGATTGACAAGAAGGAAACACAGGAGCAGGGAGGCTGGTTGGAGGTTCTGGATACATCCAAGCACGAAGCAGATCAAGGCAGAATTGTGGCAATGATGGCGACGCAGGGCCAGGATGAGACCGAAATGCCTGGGGTGCTCCCTCTTAGGCCGTCCAAGAGCAGCGCCACTGGCCTCTTGAACTCCCGGGTTCGAGGTGTTTCCTCGCCTCATAGCCTGGGGAAACACTCTGAACTGGGGGAGCCCTGTTTGCCAAAGTTAAGAGCCCTGGGGTATCACGCTCATTATTAGTGACTTTCTTGCACTCAAGAATGCAGAAGGCGAACGCAGGGCCGTGGCTCAAATCCTGACTCTGCTCTCGCAGCCTCCCTCCTTAGTCGCCCACATACGTCAAATAGACCCAAGGTCCTGTCCACCTCGAGGCTGCTCCAAGGTTAGCGGAGGCGGGAGCCCAGGGCCTCGGCCACAGCGGACACCCCCTCAGTGACGCTTTGTCTCTGAGACTGATGCCTATTTCTTCCGGAACATTCCGAGGCCAATGGATTTTTCTTTCTTGCGCCGCTAAGCTGTGAGGCCATAGCCTGTATGGCTCCTGCTGTTCCCTTTTTTTTTTAAGGGTTTGCCTCAGCTGTCTTATTAAATATGGAAAACATCTGTGCTTGGGGTTTTAGCAAAAATCCCCACATCTGGAAAATATTGGTCAAGAGTCTAATTAACTATGTCAATGACAAATTGTTCTCACAGGAAGTATTTAGGACGAGTAGATAATTGGGATTTAATGCCCTTGGCCTCTGTCCTTGCCTTCTTGTTTACTTATCCTAGTAGGGGCGGGGGAGGCAGGCTCCCACCCTGACCCTGCCACACTGCTGCAGGAAAGCCAGGCCCATGGATCAAGGAACTGCCCTAAAGCCACACAACAGTGCCCCCTTGTTGGAACCCCTGTCCACTCCACTTGGGGCTGACATTTCCTGCCGGGCCCATATGCTGTTTGAAGATACAGCTCTGAGGAGGTTATTTTGGTTTTCTTTCTCGGGCTTTTCACCTCCACCCTTCACAGAGCCCTGGCCCTCAGAGGAAATGGAGTCCCCGCCTCTCTCCCACCCTCGGCGGGATAGACCCAGCTTTGAGATCGCGAAGCTTAATGTACTTCCAACCCTGTGTCTCTCTCGCTTTCATGTGAGGAAATTTCTCATTAATAAAGGGCTGTCAGTAGACCCTTCCATCCCCTTGAAGCTTCAAGAACACCCTGAATCTCTTCATCCCTGGCCGCCTCGGCCCCCTCAGAGGTCCTGATCCAAGATGGCTCCCTAGTCTATGACAGGAGACACCACCTTGGACAGCCGGCAAAGGCCTCACCTCGGTTTCATCAACCAGAAGGCAGATGGCAGACTAGGGGAAAATCAGCAAATACTAGAAACTTACATTTTTGAAGTTCCATTCTGGGCCGGGGCACTGAAAGCTCCTTTCTTCAAGTACCTGGAGGCCTTTCGTGACTTCAAGTCTACTCCGTGAGCAGGGCCCATCGGCTCTGTCTCAACAATAGTCCCCAAATCTGCCCCTGCCTCCCATCTCCACAGCCACCACCTCCGCCTTTCCCATCATCCTCTCTTGCCTGGACAATGACAATGGCTTCCTCAATGGCCTCCTGCCTACCACACTGGCCCACTTCTGTCCATTTTTTATATGGCATCCAGAGTGCTCTCTGCCACTGGAAATCAAATAATGTCACCGCCCAAGGTGACCTCCGATCACAATGAGAAAGGACCCCAGTCCCTTCCTCAGTCTTGGGCCTGCCCCACCTGGCCAGTGCCCCCTCTGCCCCACAAACAACCTGCTACCTCTATCATAGTTGTTACCACTATCTAAAGTCACTTTCCAGGGGCGCCTGGGTGGCTAAGTCAGTCAGTCAAGTGTCCAACTCTTCATTTTGCCTCAAGTCATGTTCTCACCGTTTGTGAGTTCAAACCCCGAGCTGGGCTCTATGCTGACAGTACAGAGCCTGCTTGGAATTCTGTCCCCCCCTCTCTCTCTCCGCTCCTCCCCAACCCCCGCTCTGAAAAATAAATAAACAAGCATTAAAAAAAAAAAAGTCACTTTCCATAGTCATTTGCTTTTTGTCTGTGAGTATCCAAAGTTCTGTGACTATAGCAAGTTTCTCTCCTCAAGACAAAGCAAGAAAGGCCCCTGGAGCACCACGGTTAGGAAGCAGTCACTCTCGAGTGCCCGTTCTGCCCTGGTGTGGCCCCCCCAAATTAGTGTCTCCTTAAATGTTGTGCCCTAGGGGCGCCTGGGTGGCGCAGTCGGTTAAGCGTCCGACTTCAGCCAGGTCACGATCTCGCGGTCCGTGAGTTCGAGCCCCGCGTCGGGCTCTGGGCTGATGGCTCAGAGCCTGGAGCCTGTTTCCGATTCTGTGTCTCCCTCTCTCTCTGCCCCTCCCCCGTTCATGCTCTGTCTCTCTCTGTTCCAAAAATGAATAAACGTTGAAAAAAAAAAATTAAAAAAAAAAATAAATAAATGTTGTGCCCTAAATCCCTCACCTTGCCTCACCCAAGCCCCACCCCTGTTCCCAGTGTCATATCACTCCAGCCTCCTTCCAGTTCTGGGCATCTGCATGACTATTCTAGCGGGGATTCCTTCCCCAGGGAAATCGCTCTTCCTGGGCACCCCGCTTGAAAACCACCTTGTCTGTGAAGACTTTCCCGGCAAAGTCAATTTCCTTTGCTCCGGCCTCCTTGTGACAGGCAATTCTTTGGACTCTTAGGTTTGGATTATACTCCTTCGGCATTTTGGGGAACGCTTGCCTCCAGCTCATTATACCCACCTCCGTGTTTGCTTCCCTCCTCTCTGAGCCCGGGAGGCCGAGAGAGAGAGAGAGAGAGAACACTTCACGAGCAGCAGCATGGAGGAAGGTGAACAGTACAATCCAGTGTTCTATTCTTCGCTGACCTCCCACATACTTCCTTTGCGACGACATCCCCTACGTGTGGGGAGAGCAGCCTGGACGATGCGACAGTGCGCAGAGGCACTCTTTTTAGCGGGAGGCCGACTTTCACCTCCACTTATTCCAGATCACGGCAATGACCACAGTGTCGAGATCCCGGAGCCTGCTTTGGCCCCACACCCTGCTGACGTCCCTTTGTATCACAAGGCGGGCCTCAAGCTCAGCACCCTTCTCGGGTAGCAGAAAGTGGCTTAAATCAGGACATCTTGCTTTGTTTTCATTATCTTTCTTTCACTATTAATGTATACCAGGTGTCACGATTTTCCATTTAGAGCAGTAAATAAAGAAACGTTTTTTTAGATAGGCTTTTTTTTTTTAATTTTTTTTTTCAACGTTTATTTATTTTTTGGGACAGAGAGAGACAGAGCATGAACGGGGGAGGGGCAGAGAGAGAGGGAGACACAGAATCGGAAACAGGCTCCAGGCTCTGAGCCATCAGCCCAGAGCCCGACGCGGGGCTCGAACTCACGGACCGCGAGATCGTGACCTGGCTGAAGTCGGACGCTCAACCGACTGCGCCACCCAGGCGCCCCTAGATACGCTTTTAAGGGGACAAAAGAAACGCGTTACGTGACTGATGGTTCGGGGGGTTTCCAGCAAAAGAGTCCTGCTCGCTTCCCCTTGTTTAGGATTGTCAGGGGGGTGGCTCTCCAGCTGGGACTGCTTTTCCCTGCCACCCTGCAGATAAGAGGAGGCGTGCGCACTAAGTAAGGACGGGGTAGGCACACAGTGCTTCCAGACTGGCCCTGGAAGGCCCACTGGGGATCCCCAGGCTCTCATCTCCCTGGTCAAATGGCTACATGGACCCAGGGCAGCCTCTGGGCCCATGGAAGATGCTGGGGCCTTGGTTTGCCTGGGTCTGTAAATGGCCACAGGACTAGAGGCTCCCCAACAGCTATGAAGCTTCATCTGATCAAAGGATGAACTTACACGGGGCTAAGACACCAAGATTTCAGGCTGCTTCTGCACAGGAGCTAGCATTCTTAAAAGACTAAAGTTCAAGAAACAGTTTGAAAGCAGGGTTCCAGGAATCAAGGCAAGCTAGAGTTTCAAGTATCTGCCCTGGTGAGAATGATGTTTCTGGAACCAGATCCTGCCTGTTCTCTCCTGCCCTTCTTCCTTTTTTCTTTTCTTTTCTTTTCTTTTTTCTTTTCTTTTCTTTCTTTTTTTTTTTTCTTTTCTTTTCTTGTCTTCTCTTCCTGTTTCTTTTTCTTTTCTTTCCTTCTTTTCTTTCCTTTGCTTTCTTTTCTTTTCTCTTTTTTTCCTTCCCCTCCTCCTTCTATCCTTCCTTCCCTCCCTCTTCCCTTCCTTCTTTCCTTGTGTTCCTTTCTTTCCTGTATCCAGTGAAACTCTGACAGTTCCAGAGATTTCCAAGTTATCAAAGTACTCTCTAGAACAGAAAGTTTCTAGATTTTCTTCCTCCCTTTCCTTCTTCCATCTCTGTTCCCCTTCCTTTAGGCTCCCGAGGTGCCCTCTGGTGGCCAGCAGCCAGCACCAGCCTGTGTTTCTCTGTTCACACAACGTTTGGTCAGACTTCAGAACAGACACTGTCCTTCATTTCTCCCTGTGGTGCCCCTGGCACCCCGGGGGGGGGGGTGTTTCACGAAGTGGTGTCTCATCTCACTCCCCGGAGGCTCGACTATGCCCCCATCAGACCCCCACGGTCCCCTGCGGATGCCCCCAGGTTTGCGCCCAACTGTCATTCCCCAAATAGGCCATGTTGACCTGTGCTTCTATGCCATGGTCACGGCGGCAAAGTCCTCCCAACGTTCATCCTCCGGTGGCCCAAGTCCCCGCCGTTAACCTGGGGAAAGGAGATGAACATTACCCGAGGGCCCTCCGTGTGCCGGGCACGTGCCACACGGCCGAGTCATCGCCACGTCAAGGGTGTTGCCGGAGCTGTTCCCAAGTTGACAGAGGGGCAAACACAAGCTCAGGTCGCTGAAGTGACTGAAGGTCACACATTGAGGCAGAACAATGACAAAACAACTCAGCGTCAGCTGCCTTCCCCGAATTCCTTCCCGATCATCCCAGGATGATTTGTTAAGGGAGGAGAAGGGAAACAATGGGAACCGAGCCCAGTTGGGCCCCAAGCACCAAGCACTAGGCACTCACACCTACTTGCTTCGTTAGCGTCTCATGACCACCCACTTGTTCAGGGGTCACCCATCGTTCCATTTATACACCCATCGATAGATGCCTATTTCTCATCTACCAAGCTCCAAGGATGGCGTTAGGCATCAGGTGCACTAAGAGAAACGAGTAAAGACCGGTAAAGACCCATTTCTGGTCTCAAGGTCTTAACGCTGCAGGGCGGGAGACAGACAAGCTGTACCCTCACGCATAGATCGTGATGAGACCCAGCCACAGCACGGACGAGGGCTCCTCCAGGGCATGGAGGCGGGAATGAGGGAAGCAATGCCCTGCAGCGGTGAGGAAGCTGGGAATAGTGCCAATTCGAATTTCCTGAGACTTTTCCGGGCGGGATGCTCCGTGCACTGGGTTACGCAACTCTCACAACCCCTTTCTGGAAGGGTGCTCTTAAGGCCCCCCATGGCACAGGTGAGGAGCTTAAAGAATGCAAAGGTAAAATGATTGTCCCAGGGACATATGGTTTGTTTGTGGTGAAGCCAAAATTTGAAATAGGCTCACTGGCTGCAGGGCCATGCCTTTTAACCCCTGGGCTGGGGCCTCAGCTGAGGAGGGTGGTAGAAGGCCATGAGAGCCTCGGGTTTTGTAGGATTTTGACCTTGACCTGGATATATCTGCAGAGTTGTTGGAGGATTTGGAGGAGGGGAAAGCTAGTAGACTTGATTTTATCAAGATGGATTGGAGAGGTTGCCTGAAGAAAGGAAACCGACAGGAATCAGGTTGCAATAATCCAGTTCAAAGAACAGGGGAAGGGACCACCCTGGAATGTGCTGATTTGGAGGAGCTGATGAGACGCTCAAGTGGGCGGATCAGACAGGCTGCTGGGCGCGTGAATCCAGAGTTAGGAAAAGAGGTGGGGCTGGCCATGAAGATTTGGGAGCTGGCAGAATGCAAGTACATGCCAAGATGGTGGGTAGGACGCCTCCAGGAGGACCGCATTGCAAGGTGGGGAGAGGGACAGAGCAGGTTGACAGGGGGCCTGGCAGCCGCAGACGGCACCAAGGAGCAGCCAGTCAGAGGCATCAGGTGCTATGGAGCCAAGGGAGCCTGAGCTCCGGGCGGGGAGTAGGGAGCACATGCGCCAGTGGGGTCAGGACCCATGGGGACAGAACGGGTCCACGTTCCTCCTCTCCGACGCCGAGGTTACGATTGAGAGGGGGACAGGATTCGGGCACGTTAGATTTGGTTCCCAGCAACTCACCCACCACGAATTTCAAAATCTCCATCTGGAACACAGAAAATGATTTGCAGTCCTCAGACAGTTACAAGGGCACTGGGTTTTGCCAAGTCACATTATTTGACAGAAATGGGCCGTGAAATGCCTGCTAATTGCTACAAGATTTAACAGGGAGAGAAGGGCCCGAGCGCGGGAGGTGCCTTGTCAGATTCTCATGTGGGGAGCGGGGGAGCCAGGCGGTAACGAGACATAATGGGCCTGCCTGCTTCTCGGAGCTCCGAATTACCAGGATCATTTCGTCCCGGTGAAAGAAGGATGAAGCTTTTAAAACTGGGCGATTATGATGTATTTTTTCATTGTTGTCGAGAAAGCTAAACCCCAATCATCCCAGCTATTCTGGAGGGCTTTTCAAAAGGCACTCATGCCATTGTTGAGTTCATCATCTCCCCAGGCTCCAGGGAGAGGTTTCTTTGCCGTAATAATCCCGCTTGATCCCCTATCGCCATACCTGACAAGTCCTTGCAGTGTTCTTCCCACATATCCTGTTTTCACCCTGAAATTGGACCCCAGGGCCCTCGAACCAAGCAAAGGAAATGGTTTCCAAGTAGCCAGCCGTGCTTCCGCCCCGTCCGTAAAAGTACTGGGAGGGGCGCCTGGGTGGCGCAGTCGGTTAAGCGTCCGACTTCAGCCAGGTCACGATCTCGCGGTCCGTGAGTTCGAGCCCCATGTCAGGCTCGGGGCTGATGGCTCAGAGCCTGGAGCCTGTTTCCGATTCTGTGTCTCCCTCTCTCTCTGCCCCTCCCCCGTTCATGCTCTGTCTCTCTCTGTCCCAAAAATAAATAAACGGTGGAAAAAAAAAAATTAAAAAAAAAAAAAAAAAGTACTGGGAGGGTTTGTAATCTTACCATGCACCCTTCACTCTCTGATCTTCCAGAAGCCCTTCCTTGAATCACGTCATTCCCTTGATCTAAGACCTTCGGTAACTCCCTACTGCCTGGCAGATCTGGCCCAAAGACTATTTCCTCTGGAATTTGACCCCCAAACTTCTTAAACCAATCGCGCCTATATCATGAAACTCCAATAAAGGCTATGGACCTTGAGGCTTCGGCGAGCTTCCTTGGGTGGCAGGACCCTGAGTATTGTCACCCAGTGATGTGCCGGGAAGGTAATGCCTCCCTGCTCCACAGGGAGAGGACACAGAAGCTTCACATCTGGGACCCTCCCAGACTCTGCTTCACGTGTCTCTTCCTTTGGCTGGTTTTGACTTATATCCTTTATCACAGAACTATAATCATAAGTGTAATACTTTTATGAGTTCTGTGCGTCATCCTAGTGAGTTACCAAACCCGAGGGAGTAGAGGAAACTCCCAGATTTGTAGCCAGCAGACCAGGCAGACTGGAGCCCCCCCAATTGGTGGCTGGTGTCTGAAGGGAAGGCGGTCTTGTGAGGGATTATGCTTTTAACCTATGAAGTTCGGCCCGGTTCCAGGTAGGCGATGTGAGAAGTCCCTACACCCCTGTTCTCAAAAGTTATATGAGGCTCCAAGGAAAGGTATTAGCATCGACAAGTCCTTCCTTTGTGCTAAGTTTCTCGCTTCATCCTACAGGCAAACTTCAGAGGGAAGTGCTAAGTATTATCACCCACATGTTACAGATGAGGGAACAGAGTTCTAAAACTATCAATCCTGCCCAAGGTCACGCACCTAGGAAGTGGAGGAGCCAGAATTAAACCCAAGCACCCAAAACCCATGCCCTTAACCACTCCACAGACTTCCCCCGACACGATACTCACCTTCACCTTTGATCTGGAAGGTCAAGAACAGTAGCGGAAATGAGCTCATTTATCAGCTAACTTACTCTGCCATATTTATCGAATGCCCACTGTATGCCAGGCACTGTGAGATCATCAGTAAATAAAGCGATATTCTCTGTCTTCATGGAGCTGGTGTGTGTGTGTGCATATGTGTGTGTGTGTGTGTGTGTGTATGTTGTGTGTGTGTGTGTGTGTGTGTGTGTGTGCAGGGAGGGTATCTAAGGACTTTTGCTCATACTCTGAATGAGACGGGGAGCTATTGCATACTTTTGTGTAGGGAAGAGTGATGGGATCTAATTTATATTGCAAAAGGATCATTCCGGCTGCTGTGCTGAAAATAGTCTTGTGTGAAACAGGATATAGAATCAGAGACACATGTTAGAAGTCTAACAAAATCATCCAGGTCAAAGATGATGGTGGCCCGGACAAGAGTGGGAAGAATGGAAGTGGTCCATTTCTGGGCAAATGTTCAGGGTAGAACCGGCAAGAGTGGCTGATAGGTTGGGCGGGGATGGGATAGAAAAGAAGGAGTTCAGGGTCACTGCCTGATTTGGGGGCTGAGCAACTTAAGGTTGAAGCTGCCATCAACTGAGATGGAAAAGCCTATGTGGGAGGGAGTGTAGGGTGGGAGGTAGACAGTAGGTGTGGTGGCCAACTTAGCTGAATTGGAGATGTCTTTCTGACACCCAAGAGGAGACGTCAAGTGGGTGGTGAAGATCGGTAGCTGGGGTCCAGGAGGAAAGTCTGACTAGAGATGGAAATGTGGCGGTCATCAGAATATGGATGGTCTGTGAAGACGAGATCACCAAGGAGATGACTAGAGTCAGAGAAGAGGGATGAATCAAAGACAGAGCCTGGGACAACTCAACACTGAGTGGTCAGGGAAAAAAGAAAGAACCAGCAGGTGAGAGTGAGACATGACCAGTGTGGTGGAGGAAAACTAGGAGTGCAGAATGTCCTGGCGATCTGGAAGAATCTGATCTGCAGCCGCAGGGAGGCATTCTGGATTCTGCCGAGTGCTCTGAGAGGCCAGGAGAGAGAAGGGCCGAGGATGGCCCACTGGATTGGGCGTGTGGAAGGCATCGTTGCCCTTGGCAGGGGTCGTCTCAATAGCACAGAGATGAATGCCTGGTGGGGGTTCAAGGAGAATGGGGGACAAGCGGGAGACTGGGAATAGAGATAACTCTTTCAAGAAGTTTTACTTCAGATGGAACAGTAGCCAGCCAGAAAAGTGGATTTGGAGAAGTTTTCTTTGTTTGCCAGCTTTATAAAAAGAAATAAAGAAGATGGAAGAAATAATGAAGTCAAGGGGCGCCTGGGTGGCGCAGTCGGTTGGGCGTCCGACTTCAGCCAGGTCACGATCTCGCGGTCCGGGAGTTCGAGCCCCGCGTCGGGCTCTGGGCTGATGGCTCAGAGCCTGGAGCCTATTTCCGATTCTGTGTCTCCCTCTCTCTCTGCCCCTCCCCCGTTCATGCTCTGTCTCTCTCTCTGTCCCAAAAATAAATAAACGTTGAAAAAAAAAAAATTAAAAAAAAAAAAAAGAAATAATGAAGTCAAGAGATGTTAATCCCTGGATGGATCTAAAGCCAAGATAGAGAAGGAATCACTATTCTGTGCTAGGTCTGTGAGCTTACATAATAAAATATCCTCAGGGACTTGAGTTCTAAATTAACGAAGAAAAATAATGATTATTCTAAGGTTCATCTACGGCCCACGGGTTGAAATGGCCCCTCCTAGAGGTTTCACTCAACCTCAAGTCCATCAAGACACCCTGGGGACACCAAATCACCCCAAAACTTGGAGGGGAGACCGTGTAGATGGAGAGCTCGCGAGGACCGAAAGGTAGCAAAAAACCCTTCTACATGGCATGGAGGAAGGGAGGGGGGGAAAGGCCATAAATATGAGTGAAACATCAAAAGTGCCCTGGGGACCCAAGGAGAGCCTGAGCCGGTTCTATGAGAGACTGTGTGAGACATTTCGTCTCTACACCCCTTTTGATCCAGAGGCGCCCGTTAACCAGCAGATGGTCAACGCGGCGTTCATAGGTCAGGCCCAAGGGGACATCTGGCCCAAGCTGCAAAAGTTAGAGGGTTTTGCTGACATGAATGCCAGTCAGTTGCTGGAAGTAGCGACTAAGGTGTTTATCAACCGTGACCAGGAGGCACGGAGGGAAGAACGCCAGAAGATGCAGGAAAAGGGAGACTTGTGAGCTGCTGCCTTGGTTGAGCAGTCAGAATGCTCCCGCAAGGGTGGCCCACACAGATGGGGCCAGGGCCATAAAAGGGAATGGCGGGAGGATCATCTCACCCAGGACCAAAGTTAGGACAGAACCAGTGTGCTCACCGTCGTCAGGAGGGCCACTGGGAAAATGAGCGCCCCCTGTGGCCGGGTAATTCTCAGCGGGGCCCCAAGCAGAAAGAAAGAGGCCATGTGGTCCAGGGTCGGTACTAGCCAGCTTCACATCCTCATGGGGCTCCCGAAGATGATTTTGTGGGGCTAACTACTATGGAAGACGGGGAGGAGGGCTAGGACAGACCGGGCTGTATTGTATTAGGCTCCCAAGAGCCTATGGTTCGAATACATGTTGGGGCCGACCCATTGACTTCATGGTAGATACTGGGGCAGAACACTTGGTGGTGACCCAACCTGCGGGCCCCCTCTCACAGAGACAAGCCACCTTTGGGGGGGCCACGGGCAATCGGACACACTGTCCCTTCCTGCTGCCTCGGTGATGCAATGTAGGCTGTACCTCCATGACTGCCCCGTGGCTTTAATGGGCCAGGATCTGTTAGGAAAGCTGCAGACCCAGATAACATTCATCTCCCATGGACAAGCTGCTCTGACCCTACGAAAGCCAGAAGCAAAGATTATGACTCTCATGATTCCCCGGGGGATGAATGGCACCTCTACAGTCTCATGGAGGAGCCACAACAGGGACCTGAACTGTCCTTCAAAGTACCGGGGCGGGGGGGGCGGGGGTGGGCTGAGGACAAGCCACCAGGACTGGCCCGCAACATATCTCCAGTAACTGTAGAACTAAAGCCAGGGGCAGGGCCCATCTGCCAAAAACAATATTTCATCCCTCGTAAGGCACAGTTGGGGATACAGAAGCACCCGGAAAGACTTCTAAAATATGGGATTCTCTGATGCGGTCTGTCTTCTTGGAACATGCCTCTCCTACCAGTTCAGAAGCCAGGCACCGATGACTATTGGCCAGTCCAAGACCTGTGCCCAATAAACCAGGCCACCATCACCCTGCACCCAGTTGTCCCAAACCCTTACACTCTCTTGGGTCTTATCCCTGCTGAAGCTGCCTTCTTCCCACGCCTAGACCTCAAGGATCCTTCTTCTGTATCCACCTAGCCCCCCAGAGTCAACCAATCTTCACCTTCCGGTGGGGGAATCCTGAAAATGGTGACAAGGGTCAGTTGACTTGGGCCAGATTCCCTCAGGGGTTCATAAACTCCCCAACCAATTTTGGAACTGTATTAGCTTCAGACCTAAGAGCCTTCCCAGCAGATCAACATGGCTGCATCTTGCTTCAGTTTGGAGACAACTTACTGTTGGCTGGAAGGTCTCGGAAGGATTGCATGGAAGGAACTTGGCAGCTCCTTATCTTCCTATGGGAAACTAGCTATAGGGCTCAAGAAAAAGGCCCAAATCTATCAAAAGAAAGTTAAGTGCCTTGGCTTTCACCTTTCCCAGGGCAAGGCCAACTTGGCCCGGAGAGAAAACAGGCCATTTGTTTGATCCAGTCCCATTGACCCGACATTGGGTTCAAGAGTTTCTTGGGGCTGCGGGTTTCTGTAGAATCTGGATGCCTAACTTCTCAGTCTTGGCAAAACCCCTTTATGAGTCTACAAAGCGGGGAGAGCGGGAACCTCTGTGTTGGGAACAAATACAGCAAAGGGCCTTTGAAGAGATTAAATGGGCCCTTGTCGACGCACCTGGTCTGGGGCTCCCAGACCTGTTCAAGCCCTTCTTCTTGCACATTCGTGAACGTACCAGCATCAGGGTGAGAGTCCTAACCCAGATGTTGGGGTCAAGCCATTGCCCAACGGCATATCTCTCCAAACAGTTTGACTCTGTTACCCAAGGCCGGCGACCCTGCCTATGGGCACTTGTAGCCACAACCCACTTAGTGTCTGAGGCTGACAAGTTAACCGTGGGACAAGAAGTGACAATCCAAGTGCCACATTCAGTATTGACATTAATGGACTACAAGGGACAATACCGGCTAACCAGCACCCAGCTGATCAGCTATCAGGGAATGCCATGTGAGAAGCCGCTCATTCACCTAAAAGTAGTGTGGACCCTAAACCCCGCAACCCTACTGCCTGTCGGGCCAGGTCGACCAGATCATGACTGCATTGATGTCATGGATGAGGTGTTCTCCAGCCGACCAGATTTGAGGGACCAGCCCCTCAAGGACCCTGATGCTGTGTGTTTCACCAACGGTAGCAGTTTTGTGAAAGAGGGAGAAAGCCTTGCAGGGTACTCCATGGTGACCCTGAATTCTATCAAACCCTTGCCAAAGGGGTGTTAACATATACACAGACTCTAAGTGTGCCTTCACCACCCTCCACATACATGGGGCTTTCTATAAAGAGAAGGGTCTAGTAAACTCAGGAGGAAAAGAGACAAAGTATGGTAAGGAAATCCTTGAACTCTTAGATGCTGTGTGGGCCCCTAAAAGAGTGAAGATTGAAAACGGGGGGCACCTGGGTGGCTCAGTCGGTGAAGCGTCCGACTTCGGCTCAGGTCATGATCTCGCGGTCCGTGAGTTCGAGCCCCGCGTCAGGCTCTGTGCTGACAGCTCAGAGCCTGGAGCCTGCTTCAGATTCTGTCTCCCTCTCTCTCTGCCCCTTCCCCACGCTCATTCTCTCTCTCTCTCTCTCTCTCAAAAATAAACATTAAAAAATTAAAAAAAAAAAAAAAAGAATTGGGTGGCGCCCACGGAAATATAAACCTCTAAACCAAGGCGATGCTCTTGACCCAAAACAGGCTGTCTGAGTATCAAAGGTGGGGAATGTAGGAGAGCCCTTCCCTGAGGAATGTGGTGAAAAACCTCAAGACAAGGGAGGGCAACCCGGCTCTGTGCGCGTGCACGGCCTTCCTCATGACTTTGTAACATAGACCACCCACTTAGACTGTATGTTACCGTATATGGCAGATGAAGGAGCAAAAATTATGCAAAAGGCACCCCCCCCCAGTGCACTTGGGGCTCTGCCTTTTGGGGGTCTTAGCCTGCCGAGCCCATGCTGGCATAAATAAAGCTGCTTCCCGGCTAGAAAAGCCTCGGTGTCCCGACTCTGTGTGTGACTAGCCGCTTCAGTTTACTTGAGACTATAGACTTTGGTATGGAGCTTTGTGGGGGAAAATCCCAACTCCCAACCCAACCACAAATATCATCTTAGGGAAGTCACTGCACCACTCTGGACCTTAACTTCCTCGTGTGCAAACTGAGGTACAAATTACGCCTACCTCACCAGGGTGTTGTAAAGATCCAATGAGTTGTCGTTGAAGCCCTTATGGCCATCCCTAGAATCACATAGGATTAATTGTTCAACAAATGTTAGCCATTTTATCGCTCTTCGGAAAGACTCCACTGTTGGACGTTAAGCTCCATGGAGGCAGGGACCTTGTCTGATTTGTAGGCGCTCAATATTTCTCGAATGGGTAAATGCATGCACAAAATTGGGCTGACTCAAACCGGTTTCAAAATTGGACTTGCGGTCGACATAAATGGGCTCGTCTTTGCCTTTCTTTCACGGTCTACTGTTTTAAAAGAAGCCCCACTTCTTTTGGGGAAGTCAGACCTCTTGCGTTCAGTCATGAATCAACAATGTGACATTTGAAACCAGACAGCAGTTGCGTGAAGCCTTGAGCCTCTTACACCTTATCTTATTTTGAATGTCATTATTCGTGATTCTCCTTAATGGTGAAGCAACAGCTGTAAAAAGTTTGGCCAAGCACATGTTGAAGAAATAGCGGCTGGAACCAGTGATTCATGTCTGATAGGGAGTCTCGATCAGATTAGCTTTCCTCCAGAAAGAGCAGTAGTAGTTAGCCATTTGGACCCAATGCATTAGAGTTGCAAAATGTTACGCATGGTAGGTCATCTGGTATAGCTATCTTATTGGACAGATGGAACCAAGGCTGCCGGAGGGGAAGCAATTTGTCTGAGGTCATACCATGAGTTTGGGTTGAACCGGGACCCTCACCAGGCTCAAGAAACTCAGGTTGAAATGCAATGAGATCAGATGGCCCAAGAAAGGGAAGATTTGCCTCTGTCTCTCGTTGCCAGAGGAGAGCGTATGTCCTCTCGTGCACATATTTTGCATTAATTTTAAATTCCACAATACATGAATATTGTTTCCGTGAAAATAATTTTAAATTATAAACAAAGCTGATGTCCCCTCTGACCACCCCGCTTACACCCTGTCCCCTCTGAGTCCCCCAGAGGTGTCTGCTGCCATCAGTTTGATGTGTTTTCTTCCAAAAATCCCCCTGGATCCTTACAAACATGTGTGTGAGTATCCATAAAAATAAGCTAGGATTGTTTAGTGTGATCATTTTACATGAGTAGCACCATACGCCCTGCGTTCTTCTGAAAGATGGTTTTTCCGCCTCAGCACTATGACTTTGAGTCCTTTCTGTGTGAGTGCGTATTGATCTACCTTTCTTTTTAACTGGCACATTGTAACCAACAGCGTGTGTCCCCGTGTCAAGATCTGTTCCCCTAATGGAGGAGATTTGGGCCATTCTGGGTTTCTCCTGTTACAAGCAACGCTGCCATTAAAATCCTCAGGTCTGCCTCTTGGTGCGCACGAGGGAAGGTCTCTCTAGGGAACGACACCACGGAGAACCGCTTGTCGTAGGGTGTGCACATTTTTAGCTTTATTAGAGGCCGTCAGGTTGTTCTCCGGAGGGGCTGTTAGAATACACACTCCCATCCCTAGTTTCCAGGAGTACTCCTTTCTCCACAGGCTCACCAACACTTCTCACTGTCAATTCCCGTTTTCCCATTTGATGGGAACCACTGCTTCTTCGATTTATAATCTCCCTGCTGCTGCTGAGGCTGGGCATCCTGTTGTGACGCTCCTATGTATCTCCTTGTGTGTGAATTGCGTGTTAATGTCAATGTTAATAACATTTTCTTTTGCATTTGACTTTTCTCCCAACCCCGCTTAAAAAGAAATTAAAACACTTAAGCCCTGCTGAAATTCGAAATGAATCATAGCTCAGAAATCTCAGGCTGCATGAGAGAATGATTTGAAATGTTGTTTTGAAAGGGTGGGGTGATGAGGCTCGATGGGGAGATGGGGACGACAGGCAGATCCAAAATGAAAATAGTCCTCCTGGAAACTGGGAGCAGAAAGCGGAGGGTGTGGACGTTTTGAGTCAAATCTGCAAATCCCTTTGCTGATAACCAAATGCTGGTGCCGAGGCCACACGGAACAGGGGCACCGAGACCGGTAGAAGGCTTTGCCCACAGACCCAGTCAAAAATATTTTATTAATGATTTTTATATTGATTACACGGTAAAATGACAATATGGTAGATATATTAGGTTAACTAAAATATATTGCTAAAATGAACTATACCTCTTTCTTTGTGTTTAATGTAGCCACCAAAGAATTAGAAATCATATATGGGGGGGGGGCACCTGGGTGGCTCAGTCGGTTGAGTGTCGGACTTTGGTTCAGGTCATGATCTTGCAGTTCACGAGTTTGAGCCCCGCACTGAGTTTGCTGCTGTCCGCACAGAGCCGGCTTCAGATCCCCTCTCTCTCTGCCCCTCCCCTGCTCACACTGTCTTTCAAAAATGAATAAACATTTATTAAAAAAAAAAAAAAGATATATGTGGCTCACATCATATGTCTATTGGATGGTGCTGGTCTACCAGACGGGGCCAAATAAGTTTCTGATCCCAGCACTTCAATCAAAAACGCCACAGGTCACCTTCTCATCTAGCCCTAATTGACCTGACAGGGATGTACAGACAGGAGCCAAACTCATGCGTTTCTTTTTCTTCTTTTAACTTATTTTAGCATTTATCTATTATTGAGAGACAGAGCATGAGCATGGGAGGGGCAGAGAGAGAGGGAGACCCAGAATCCCAAGCAGGCTCCAGGCTCCAGCGGCCACCACAGAGAGCCTGACGTGGGGCTCGAACTCGCCAACCGCGAGATCACGACCTGAGCTGAAGTCGGACGCTTAACCGACGGAGCCCCCCGGGCGCCCCAGTGCAGTTCTTCTTCCGTGGAAACTCAAATATTTATTAGGGTGACACGGTCCAGGGCCTGCTCTGCCTCACATCTCGTAGAGGTCGCCCAGGGAGGGTGGAACGGTCACGCCATCCTGGGTTCATCGAAAAGCAGTTTCGATTAGATCCAGAGCCAATTCAGTTGGCCGACTTCACGAGGCGAAGGAGCGGGGGGGGGGGTGGGGGGGGGGAGGATCATCTCTCTCATCGCCGCGAGCCTCTGAGACGCCTCACGTTGTCTCCTGCTATTAAACTTTCATCGCCCGATTGCTGACTTTCATTTCTCAAACACAATTGCTTTGGACTCCACCAGCTTATCAATTAGAATTCTTGCAAGGAACAGAAAAAAAGTAACTCGAAATGGCTTCAGGAAAAAGGCTAAAAGGAGGAGGGATGTTTACCGGCTCCGGTATTATTTTTCTAGCGCTGTCATAAGAAATGTATATAGTTCCAGGGGCCAAAGGTCCAAAATCAAGGTGTCAGCAGGGCCGCCCGCCCCCTGGAGGCTCCGGGGGAGAATTGGCTGTGTGCCTCTCCCAGCTTCTGGCGGCCCCGGGGGTTCCTTGGTTGGTGGAAGCGGGGGGGGGGGGGGGGGGGGGGGGGGGGGGGGGGGTCGCTCGAATCTCTGCCTCCACTTTCACACGGCTTTCGTCTGTGTTTCAGTGTGTTTGCTGTCTCACGAGGACATTCTCCTTGGATTGAGGCCCGACCCAAACCCAGGATGAACTCACCTCCATCCCTCCCTTAGCCACACCTGCTTTGAAGACCCTATTCGCTAATCAGGCCACCCGCTGAGGTCCAGTTGAACATGCATTTGGGGAGGAATCGCTCGCTATTCGCTACAACTAGGTTCACCGCAAACTCCGGGACCAACTGGCAGGGGCGGGGCTCACCTTCTCTGCGCCTGCGCACTCAGCCTGCTTGCTTGCTCGCAGGCATTGCTGCCACTCGCAGGCTCCACGCGGTGGCCAGAAGGTGACGGCGGCCCCAGACTTACGTGCTCTCCGGTGCAAGTCCAAGAGCAAAGAGACTTTTCGTGAAAGAGGAGTAGAAGACCCCAGGGGAGGGGCTAGGACACCCACACCCACAGGGCTAGGACGTGCGGGTGGGCGCCTAGGTCTGAGCAGGAGCTTCCGGGGAGTTGCTGCCCCAGATACCAGTGAAGCTTGGGCGCCTGGGTGGCTCGGCTGGTTAAGCATCTGACTTCGGCTCAGGTCCTGATCTCACGGGTTTGTGGGTTCGAGTCCTGCGCCGGGTGAGCATGAGCCCTGCTTCCGGGAAAACAGGAGCCCCACTTGGGATGAGCCCTGCTTCTCTCTCTCTCTCACTCTCTGCCCCTCTCTCACTTGCGCTGTCTCGAAAAAAAAAAACAGAAAGGAGGCAGGGAGGCCGGGGAGGAGGTTGTTCCAGATGAACATGGTTTCCCTGACACAATTACGGTCGACGTGGGTAAGATAAAGTGGAGACTGGTAAGAGCTATTGGGTTTGAGGATATTGTTGGAGCAGAAACGGCAGGCCTGTGAGGTTGATTGGCTGCAGAATGGAGTCAGGGTGGAGAGGAAATTAAGGATGAGGACAATTTTCGGCTTAGGACGCTGCATCTGAGCCTGGAAACGTGGAGGGCACAGAACGATATGGGGTAAAGATGCTAAGAGTTGGTTTTGAACAGACCAAGGTCAAGGTGCCCGAGGGGCATCCAGGTGGAGGGCTTCTAGGCCTTTGGAGATACCAGAAAATTGGGCTGTGGATGGAAAGAATTGAAGGCTGTGGATCATGTGGCTTGGAGAGCAGCCACGAGTGTCTCGCTCCCTGTCCCATACAGCGTGGGGGGACAGACACGGGACCTAAAGCCTTTCCTTTTCTCTTCCTCTGCCCTCGCTCTCACTTGTCTCTACCCTATTTCAATCAGATAAAGAAAGCAAAGAGGGCAACACATTGTCACGGGGGGCAGGCGATAAGCATCTGTGTGTGGCCGCCCCACAGCGAGCCCGGTGGAGTTCTAGGCTGAGAGACAGAGTCTGGCATCAAGGTCAGGTTGGCCGCTAGGAGGAGCACAGATCGGGCTCCTCCTCGCTATGACACACACGGGGGAAGAGGTGGGGTCTTGGCTCAGCGTGGCTGCTGGGTTCCTTCTGTCCTTCAGCCCCGAGGCTGCAGAAGCCCCCACCTGCGCTTACTTACCTGACCTGCCCACACCCCCATCATCTTTTCACTCAGGCTGCCAGGTTCTAGAAGAGGGAGAGGCAAAATAGTGCTCCCCTCCACCTGCAGGCTGCCCGGCGCTCCCACGAGGAGTCACACCACTCCCTTTCCGTCTTCAGATCTCCCACAAGTGCCTCTCATCAGCACGATCTAACTGGACTCGTACGAGCACCCGAATCCAGAAAAAAGTCCCTCCCAGGCTGTATCCCTCTAGGTACAGAAGAGAGCTTAGGAGGGCAGGAGGGTCTCAGGTATGAACAGACAAAATATATCCACACATGATGAGTGAAACCCCTCCCCTAACATCATCACATCAGGGATTAAATTTCAACGCAATGAATTTTGAGAGATTGCAAACAGTCCGCCCGTAGACACCCCCGGATCTCACTGGCTTACAACCACAAACGTTCCGTGCTCACGGGTCTGCAGGTTGAGTGGGGTCCAGCTGAGCTGGGCTCACGGGGCTCCAAATTGCAGGTGGGGTTGATGCAACCCCATGCTCTTTATTTGGGGCTGCTGGCTGCTTAGGCTCGTGTTCTCCTTATGGTGCATGGCAGAGAACAAGAGGGAAACCGAAGCACGCACACAGTTGAAGTCTCTGTCCCAGTCACATCTGCACATGTTCTGTGGCCCGAAGCAGGCGCCCAGTGCAGCTTTAAAAAGGCAGGGGAGAGACAGGGGGGTGCCCCTCTCCCAGAGAGCGTGGCCCGGACAAGGAGGGATCAAACATGTATGGACAAATAGGAATATATACGCCAAAGCCCAAGAGAAAAGACACACCGTCTCTGACAGCGGGGCTCTCCCAGTGGAACAGCCCTGTTCATATCACCCCAGAGCAGGCTTTTGGTCTCGAGACCCCTTAGTAGTCTTAAAACCTGTTGAAGACTCCAAAGACATTTTGTTTATGCGGTATATCCATCAATATTGAGAAATTAAGACCAATCAATGTTTTAGATATTTATTAATTCACTTAAACGTAACGGGCGAAGGGGAGCCCGGGTGGCTCAGTCGGTGAACCGTCCAACTTCGGCTCAGGTCATGATCTCACAGCGCGTGAGTTCGAGCCCCGCGTCGGGCTCTGTGCTGACAGCTCGAAGCCTGGAGCCTGCTTCGGATTCTGTAGGTCTCTCTCTCTCTCTCTGCCCACCCTCCCCCCACCCTCAAAAATAAACATTAAAAAATTTTTTTAATTACACGCGAAAACCCATTTTATCCACAAATAACACATTTGCACTTACAACTTCTTTTTCTCAAAGGAAGCAAAAATTTAGTGAAAAGAGTGGCACTGTTTTATAGTTTTGCAAATCTCTTTAGAAGTTTAGGTTAATAATATAGCTGGATGCTTCTGTATTCCATATGTTCTGTATTCGATACGACGCGTCTTTTGAAGAAAATCTGGCCTCGCACAGATATGGACAAGGAAGGGGCATTTCAATCGCTTTTTCAAACATGGGTGGATGTTCTTTGCTACTACATCAAAGGTGTGCAAGTAATAGTTTCTTGAAAGTTATTTGCAGAGTGGAATCTGAAACCATACTGTGAGACTTTTCATCTTTTGTTGTATTAAAGTCCACTGGCCCTGTGGCATTTTAATGGACCCTTCCCCCATACGCGATTTTGTACTGGTCCTCTGAAATGTGCAGGCGGTCCAAAAGGTTGACACATTTCATCGCGTGATATCAAAACACCACGCTCACTCCTACCCCTGTGGATCTCGGAAGTGGTGAAGCACTAAGAGCGTGTCACCAAGCTCCCAGTGACGCGTACAAACTTGCCAAACTTCCATGCGTGTTCTCGGGCTCGAATTCCGTCATCGGCAAAAACCGTGTTGTTTTCCCTGAAGTAATCGGCAGGCTCTCGTCATTCATTTTTGAGACAATGTTTGCCAACACCTGAGTCCCAATAACCACAGTTTTTCCGCCGGTCCCCCCTTCGGATGAAAGCGGGGTTCCGTGACAAAAATGTAGCTTGCTCAGTGCGCGTTCCGTCCCCAAAGCGGTTTCCCGGAGACGAGCATCACGCTTCGTATGCAAGGGAACTCCCCTGTACGTACTTCTCGTTGTCAACACGGATTATTAAAAATATGTGGGCTCAGAAGTTGACATCTAATAAAATAAAAGTCTGCTTTATGGAGGACGTTCTTAAGTGAAGCCGGCATCTTATTGTCGGTTGCAGGGTGTGGCAGTGAAAAATTCAAAACTTATTGGCATGGCGTGGTGCCTCTGCCTTGATTTTCACGGTAGTTTTACCCCTTGTATTGGTCAGGCTTCTCCAGAGAAACGAAATGAATAGAACGTGTCTATATGGAGAAAGAGAGAGAGATTTTTGATAAGGACTTAGCTCACATGATTATGGAGGCCAGCAAGTCTAAAATCTGCAGGACAGGAGAGTCAATGTTCTAGTTCAAGTCCAAAGGCCATCTGCTGTAGAGCCAGGGATGGCTGATGGTGCAGATAAGGTCCAAATGTTGGCTGCTGGAAAATCCTCTCTCTTGCTCAGGAGAGTTTGGTCTTGGTCTTTCTGTGCTACCCAGGCCTTCAACTGATTGGACAAGGCCCACCCACCGTATGGATAGCAAACTGCTTTCCTCAACGTTTATCCATTTAAACGTTACTCTCATCCAAAACACTCTCACCGAAACATCCAGAATAATTTTTGACCTAATAGCTGGGCACCCTGCGACCCAGCCAAGTTGACACATAACATTTTTTTTTAATGTTTTTTATTTATTTTTGAGAGAGACAGACAGACAGAGTATGAGCAGGGGAAGGGCAGAGAGAGAGAGGGAGACACAGAATCTGAGGCAGGCTCCAGGCTCTGAGCTGTCAGCACAGAGCCCGATGTGGGGCTGGAAGTCGTGAACTGCAAGATCATGACCTGAGCTGAAGTCAGACGCTCGATGGACTTTGCCGCCCAGGCGCCCGACGCATAAAATTGACCATCACACGCACCATTGTTTTTGTCCCATCAGTGCCAATGTCAACACAGTATAAAGGGCAAACAATGCTTGTATTATTATAAAGATAGTTTTGGCCCTGTGCCCCCCCCCCAAAAGGGTCTCAGTGACTCAGGAATCCTCAGACTACACTTAACGAACTCCTGCCCTCTGGAGAAATCCACCATTCGGCACACGCAGAGCTTCGTTCAGCCTCTTGGAGCACTCTCCCAAATAGGAACGGACATGCCCAGACATTTCGCAACGCAACGGTGACACAGCACGACACACCTATTCAAATGGCCCCAATCCAGAACGCTGTCAACACCAGAGGCTGGCGAGGACGCAGGATAATAGGAGCTCTCGTACGTGGCTGGTCGGAATGCAAAGTGCTACAGACACTGTGGAAGACGACGTGATGGCTCCTTACAAAACCCCAAGCACTCTTCCCGTGTGTGCAAGGCAGCGATCGTGCTCCTTTGGTCCTTAGGCCAAACGACTGAAAACTTATTGTTACAGGAGGGTGGGAGAGACGCTGGTCCTTGTCCCGCTGAGTCGAGGAATGAATCTTACGGACAACAGAGAGGGAGCAAAGCGACAGAGTGTATTGAGGGAAAGTGTAAAGCTCTCGAGAGTGAGAGGGGTCCCCAGGGGGTTGCCGCTGAGGATTTCCGTCCCTGACTTTTTACTGGGACCTTATCGGAAAGTTTGTGAGACTCCACCCATGGCACCTAGCCCAGGCGGGTCTGGAATACGTTTTTCTTTTTTTCTCCCTCCCCAAAACCCTGCTGCTTCTTCAGCCTCCCACTTGGAGCTGCAGTCTGCCTCCCCAAAAGTCCCTTATCTCTCCCTGCCTGACGTTAACCCTTTCCACATTCCTTTTGTCCCCGCAAAAACCTGCACACAGATGTTTATAGCAGCTCTGGTCAAAACTGCCAAAATTTGGAGGCAACCAAGGTGTCCTCCAGTAGACGAAAGGGACAACTAAACGGCGGTACATCCAGACAGTGGAGTAAGATTCAGCGCTAAAAAGAAATGAGCTAGCAAGCCGTGTTTCTTGCGTGAAACAAGGAGGAAACTTACATGCATTTAAACTTACAAGGGCAAGAAGCCAATCTGAAAAGGCTACGTTCGGTACGATTCCAGCTATGTGACATTCTGGAAAAGGCAAAACTGTAGAGACAGTATACAGATCAGTGGTCGCCAGGACTTGGGGACGAGGGCAGGCATGGATAGGCAGAGCACAGGGGAGGATTTATAGGGCAGTGGAAATACCCTACGATGTTGTAAAAGGGGAACGACAGACTTTGGGTGATAATAATGTCAGTGTAGGTTCGTCCTTGGTAACAAATATACCACTCTGGTGAGTGACCACTGGTAATGAGGGAGGCTATGGGTGCGAAGGGACAGAAGACATGTGAGAACTCTCTCTGCCTCCCTCTCAACTTGGTAGTATGTCTGAAACTTCTCTAAAAAAGAGTCTTAAAAAAAAGAACTAGAAGACCATTTTTGCCATGTGGCCTGATTCATGAACTTGGCGTTTACCAAGTCTAGGGTGGGATGGGATTTGGGGTCAGAAGTACCATCAGAAGAGAGAGGAGGTTGTGAATAACTTCTGAGAGATTTGGGGGAAATCGTTTCAGAGGAAATGGTGAGAAAATCGGGCCTTGGCCAGAGCGGGAAAGCCAAGGACGGGCATAAGAGAGGCCTTGTTACGGACAGGCCACGGCGATTGCTTCTGCGGAAGGCAGGCACTAACTGCCGTTTGGGTGAGCTCCCCCTTTATCCCGGTGGTGATGGGGCCCATCCAGGGAGCTTTGACCAGGGGAGTGAGATGGCAAAACGCGGGCAAAGTAAATTGGGGTGCTGAGAGCGCGGCTCTCCCCGTCGGCTCCACCACCTGCTTGCCATGTAACCTTGGAGGGGTTTTGTAACGTCTGTGTCACACAAGTGTTGGTGCCTGGCACGCGGTAAGGGCTCGGTGAATGCGCACAATCGCGGTGGGAGCGATGGTGGCGATGATGGGGACGTTTGGAGAAAGGTCCCTCTGGAAAGCACCCGAAAGAGGTACGTCTGGAAACAAGGAGGCTCCTTTGAAAAGCCCCAACAATTTGCCAAGTGCTGGGGCTGAAACATCGTCCAGGAAACCTGGTAGGTAGGGATCATTGCCAGAGAGCTGGGGGACCTACTGGGGGAGGAAGGGAAGAACTCTCGTGCCTGCTCAGGGCTGCTCCCTAAAGCACACGGGACGGAAACCCAGCAGAGGCGGGAGCCAGATACGAGGAAGTGGGGAGACCCTGAGGATGGCAGGCGGAAGTCTGGAAGAGTAAAGACGAGCAACAGAACAGAGTTCTCCCTCCTTGGCTCCTTAATGCTGGAAGAGGATGTCTCTTAAGGCAAAGAAATGGAAACCCAAAGGCTCCCTCCTACCAGCTTGATTAAGTGCGGTTTTTGCAGGGGTGGTGAGAGCTGGGGGTGAGAAGAGAATGGGCGGAGTCACGGCTCCTCTTAAATCCTCCCAGTTGGGGCGCCTGGGTGGCGCAGTCGGTTAAGCGTCCGACTTCAGCCAGGTCACGATCTCGCGGTCCGGGAGTTTGAGCCCCGCGTCGGGCTCTGGGCTGATGGCTCAGAGCCTGGAGCCTGTTTCCGATTCTGTGTCTCCCTCTCTCTCTGCCCCTCCCCCGTTCATGCTCTGTCTCTCTCTGTCCCAAAAATAAATAAACATTGAAAAAAAATTAAAAAAAAAAAAAAATCCTCCCAGTTGGCAACGGCCTGAGGAAACTCCTCCTGAGGCCACGCTGGGCCTCTCCGTCATCCGGTAAATGGGATCACTTCCGTGTTAGGAACTTAGCTATTAGGTAACTCAGCCACCTTGGATGCACCATCGACAGAAGTTTGGGCGGCGACAGCCAATCAGGGAGCTTCAGCCTTACTTTTTTCTTCTTACGTTATTTGACACCCTGATCCATATGCTTTAAAAAAAAAAACCAAAAAACTCACGAGGACACTAACCTAACAAGGGCCATGTTTGCTGTCAGGACAACCTCCTTTGAGTACCTAACAAGACCAGGGAGGGGAAGGTCTGATGAGGGTGCCCGGCGACTCCCAAATTGGCAAGAACAGAACGAATTAATCGCAGCGTCGATCAAATGAGTGTTTTTATACGAAGAACACAACATGCTTGTAACCTCTCTGTGTCCTCCGGGGCACCTCAGAGGAGGGCTTGGGTGTTTCCTGGTCACGTTGCCTCTGCTTTGTTAGAAGGTTTTCCCTCCTGTCTCATGAAATTGGAACCTATCAGACACAGGGGCATCAAAGGGGCCTGTGCACGGGGCCCACACCTGTCCCCACCTCTCAGAAGACATAGTTGCCGAGTGTCCCCGTTACAACTATTCACCACTGGATGTATCGTCCCCATGGAGGACTCTGCGTTTCAAATTTCATGCCTGGGAGCTTTCTGAGAAGTCTCTAGAAGGAGGTGGTTTTTATCACCAGCCAAATACTTCAGCCTGGTGTGGTTTATTTTATTTTATTTTTTAATCTTTTTTAATGTTTATTTATTTCTGAGACAGAGAGAGACAGAGCATGAGCGGGGGAGGGGCAGAGGGAGACACAGAATCCGAAGCAGGCTCCAGGCTCTGAGCCGTCAGCCCAGAGCCCGACGCGGGGCTCGAACTCTCACACCGTGAGATCATGACCTGAGCCGAAGTCGGTCACTCAACCAACTGAGCCACCCAGGCGCCCCCAGCCTGGTGTGGTTTAACACAACTCTCTTTGCTTGATGCCTGATTTTTCCAACTGTGCCAAGAAAAATGGGCTCTGTCTAATCCGTGATTATAGAGGCATGAGTTCAGCTACTCCCAAAAAAGGGTATTAGAAGGAAACTGTTTCATTGGTTAAAAGATGTCTTTAGGGGCACCTGGGTGGCGCAGTCAGTTGAGCGTCTGACTTTGGCTCAGGTCAGGATCTCACGGTTTGGGAGTTCGAGCCCCACATTGGGCTCAGCGCGGTCAGCGTGGAGCCTGCTTGGGAATCTCTCTCTCTCTCTCTCTCTCTCTCTCTCTCTCTCTGTCCCTCCCCTGCTCGTGTGCTCTGTTTTTCTCTCTCTCTCTCTCTTAAAACAATAAACTTAAAAAATTTTGTAAAAAGATGTCTTGAGTTAAGACCATGTGATAATAAAGATATTAATAATGACAATGATAAAGACAACCCAAATGGTTACCATTTTTCCAATACCCGTGATGTCCCAGCCACATACGACTTCCAGCTGCAAAATAACCTTGCAACACGGGTGTTATTACCCACCACTTTATAGACAACAAATCCGAGACTCACAGAGAAGAGCTGGCTCGCCCAGTGTTACCCAGCTGATGGTGTGGCAAGGCCCAGATGTAGACCCGCATCCTGCAAACTAATTGATCTGACCGCCGTTATGTCTCTCTCGTTATTTCTTCCCAACTGGGTCCATGCAGAAATTCAAAGGAATTCCTGCCTTAGCTTCAGCCTCACTAAAGGGGCTGGCCTGGGCCTTCCCTCGTGGGGCTTCAGTGATAGGCTTGATAAGCCTGTCACGGCCACGCTTAATTTCTTCCGAGCTCCCTTCCTGGGATCTGTCCCAGATCCGGGTGAAATCGAGGCCATTCCTGACCCAGCCCCACCCACGCTCCACCTCCACTCCCTCCCCGAGTGGTCCGTACCCATCTCTCTCCTTCCCTCCACTCACCCTTGCTACTCTACTCCCAGCTCCCCTGCGCCCGCAGCTTTCTGCCAGAGCTTCACTCTCTGCACCCCTGAAGGCCTGGTTCACCTCGCATCACTTGAGAATTACAGCCTTATCGGCACAAGAAAGGCCTCGGGCGCTGGGTAGGAAGACTTCAGAAATGTTTGCCGATTGGGATAAAAGCCTGGATGGATACAAACTGGGGTGGGTTCTGCAGTGCCCCCACCTCGGAAAAAGAAACGTTGAAGTCATACCCCCCACCCAGTACTTCCGAAAGTGAGCTGATTTGGAAGCAGGGTCATTAGAGATATGATTATTCAGTTTAAGATGAGATAGTACCGGAGCGGACCCCTAATCCAGTATTGCTGGTGACCTCATAAGGAGACGGTCACGAGAAGACGTGAACGCGGGAAGGAACCAAGGCACGCGCCAATAAAGGCAAAGATTGGAGTTTACCCAACGGCAGGCCAAGGAATGCCAAAGGTCGGGGCAAACCACAGAAGCCCGAAGAGGCAAGGAAAGGTCCCGCTCCAGGTCTCGGAGGGAATGTGCGTGCCTGCACGTTGATTTCCAATTTCTGGCATCCGGACCGGTGAGACAACACGTTTCCATTGTTCCCAGCCACCCCATTCGTGGTGCTTTGCCACAGCAGCCCTAGAAAACGAATGCGTAGCTCACCTCTGTTTCCTACTAGTTTTTCTAATTATTTTCTCCACACTTCCTGCATTTTTCCAACCAACGTGTAAGCCGGTCATTCGCATTCGAAGGTACACATTGCTGACTATTTTCAAATCCAAAGAATACCGAAGTGTACACACTACAAATCGACGCCCTCCCGTAATCTAACCTCTTGGCAACAACTCGTTTATGTGTTAAATAAAGGACCTATTACCTACTTCATCCCAGACTAAGTAGTGTGGACACATCCGTCCATAAAACAACTCGTTTTGCTTTTTCCAAATGTCTAAGTCTGCTTTGGCCGTGTATTGCTTTCATCGTCAGAAAAATAAGGGTAGGAAGGAAATGGAATTTTAGGAGGGAGGAACAAAAAAAGAAGTCCTCAGGAAGCATGCATACCAGGCTCCCTTCCCCGTGGCCCAGGGGAGGAGGAGAGAGGCCCGGGCCTCTCCCTAGAGAGCAAGGCACAAGCCTGGGCTCGACGATCCAGTGACGCCGACAGCCACTGTCGCCACGATGCCTCCTGCAGGTTGCGCTGGGCTATCATTTCACGAATGTTATCTCCTCTCGTGCTCACCGCGGTGCTCTGAGGCAGGGACCATTGTCATCTTCACTTTCCAGAAGAGTCTTCTGCTGCCACTTGCCACGTATGGAATCTCAAGAGTTTGCAAATTCGGGACCAGACTAAATCGCTTAGGATGATCAGCTATCTGTCACCGCATGCCCAATTACCCCCAACGTGGGAGCTTAACACAGCACACGTATGTTATGCCACATGGTCTGCGGGCCAGGTGTCTGGGAGCAGCTCAGCGGGGTCCTCCAAGTCAGGGAGTCCTACCAGGCTGTGTGATCGAGGTGACAGGGCGGTGGTCATTTCGAGGCTCAGCCAGCGGTGGATTCACTTTTAGGCTTTCGAGAGCGTTCGTTCGGTGGAGGGCTTGTTCAGAGCGTGGCTGTGCGGGCCTCTCCATACGACAGCCGCCTTCATCGGAGCACAGAGTCAAGAGGGCAGGGGGGGTGCCGGGAGGGACGGAAGTCACCGTGTTTTATAACCTAACCTCTCAAGTGACCTCATTTTTGCTGCATTCTGTTGGTTAGAAACAAGTCAATAATTGCAGTTCACACTCCAGGGGAAGGGATTACACAGGCTGCAAATACCAGGAAGCGGCCATCACTGGGCATCATTGTAGAAGGCCTCTGGCCACATTTGGGACAACCGAGAAGATACGGAGCTCAGCCACCGGAAGATCGGTCTGCCCTCTTCTCCAACCCACAGGAAAAAAAAATGTGTATATGTATTCAGAAATATGTGGGGCGCCTGGGTGGCGCAGTCGGTTAAGCGTCCGACTTCAGCCAGGTCACGATCTCGCGGTCCGTGAGTTCGAGCCCCGCGTCGGGCTCTGGGCTGATGGCTCAGAGCCTGGAGCCTGTTTCCGATTCTGTGTCTCCCTCTCTCTCTGCCCCTCCCCCGTTCATGCTCTGTCTCTCTCTGTCCCAAAAATAAATAAACGTTGAAAAAAAAAAAAATTAAAAAAAAAAAAAAAAAAAGAAATATGTGCATATGCATATATATACAAATACATATATACAACCACACACATATACATATATGTATATGCACATATATATGCATAGGTACACATACATGAACTATATACAAGTTGTCTTGTATATGTATATGTATATGTATATGTATATGTATATGTATATGTATGTATATGAACAATATATACACAGGTGCATGGATGTGTGTATACAAATACACCCGCATGTGCATATACATATACAAGTTGAATGAGATCACCTAGACGTCACCAGCGCTCATACTCTGGTTATATTTCTTCCTTAATATGGTCATCGGCAAGTAGCACTTCTCTTGGGACAGTCTTGGTAGACTGGGGACAAATCTCATCCTGTCACATGGTACCTGTGAGTGTGGGTGTGCAATTTTTTTTTTTTCTTACAGAGTGTATTTTGGAGGAATACCAAACTACAGCCTGATATTGAAGAAAAGGATTGTCAGCAGGAAGGGGAAAGGGTCAGAACCGTATCTTAGAACATCATATCGATCTGAACGTACGTTCATGCGAACAGATTGCTTTGCTAGGTGGCTTCCCCAAGAGAAGAACCACGCCGAGGGAGTAGGGACACGTGGGTGGAAGCTGAGATGCGTAAAGGACGAGGGCTGAAGGGGCAGAGCAGGGAGGAAAGACCAAGCAAGCCAGAGCTGGAAATTCCTTCCAGACTTAATAATCCCGGGCATCATTAGTAACCAAAGCAAGACTTCAGAACATATGTTTTGTGTTGACAGTGGACCCTTAATTAAAACAGCCCCGGTGAAAAACAGCCTGATTAAAAGAAAAGTAGTGCTTAAGAATAATTTGACTGTCGATTGACATGGGCTGGCAGAGGGCAAGGAACGTCCCTCTCTGGTTCTAAGCTCCTCCAGGGGACCGGGAACCGGGTTTCCCTCCCCGCGTCAGGCGGCATGCTGGGCATTGCACAGCCCTCGCACTGTTTACTCCTCCAAACCAATTTCGTTTCCATTTCAGAGGGGAAGGAACGAAGCCAGAGAGGCGAAGGGATTTGCTGGGGGCGTCCGGCTAGCCAGCCCGGGGAAGAGCCGTGAACTCAGAGGGGCTCCTTTGGTGTAGGTTTCCCTTGCGCACCATTCTGGTTGTCCCAATGAATCAGAATGTCTTGTCAGTTATAAAAACCATATGCCTCCTCTGCGCATTCCTTCTCGGGGAAACCGGTGGTTTTAGGTCCCCTTGGTGTTGCTCGAGGGCACGGCAACCCAATGCCTCCATTTCATCCATGGTCTAGAATGCGCTGGGGTGGGAACGAGATGCCCCATGCAGTTGTCTGCCTGCGGTTCCAGGAAGCAGCAGAGATGCGGCGGTGGGACTGAGAACAAGGGAGGCTTATTCCATCGGACAGCTGAAATCATTTTTGGAGTTGACGAAATGAACCACTTCCTGGGAAGATTAGACCTTTCCTGGGGAAATAAGGTTGTCTCAGGAAGCAGATTTACTCTAACTCCAACTGGGGTTGGAGAGGAGGTTTCAGGGGAAGGGCAAAGAATGTGGCCCTCCGTGGGATGTTGCTGCAGCTTTCCCTTTTGGGGACCCCCAGAGGCACGCGCATGCTCAGGAGATCCGTGATCTCCCCCCAAATCCAATGAGGTGACACAAGTATTAGCCCCATTTAAACGTGACCCTTCACCGGCTTCTTTTTTTTTTTTTTTTCTTCTTCTTTTTTTTTTTTTTTTTTTTTTTTTGCTTCCCAAACTTCTTTGACCACGGACTAATTTTTTTTCCTTTTTTTTATTTCCTAGTGAAATAGGAATTTGTTGTCCTAAATGACCAACTTTCGTAGGTGAAGTAAAAACCAGAGTTAGAATTTGAGAGACCTGTCATCGGCTCTCTCCAGTAGCTAAGTCGACAGCCTCTCTGTTAATATCCTGTGACTTTTCCACCCCCCCAGAGTCTTGGCTGATGGTTCCCAGAGGGGTCATCTGACCCAGCGGGACCAACAGAATGCCTTCCCTGGGACTTGGACACGGGCTCAGAAAACATGCCAGTCATTCTCTGAGGGCCGAAACTGCGGCATTAAGAATCTCAGGCCACGTCACCATCCATCCTACCTCAGCAGAGCCAGTCTGCAGTAAAAGAGAATAAGCTGTCTACAGAGAAAGGCCAAGAAATGAGACAAAAGCAGTGTTCTAGAACATTCCCTGCCCTGGTTCTGTTTCCTGAGCCCAGCTGGGTAGTTGCCCTTCCTGAACCTTGCTTTTTTGGACCTTCCTTGGGTTCATGTATCAGTAAAGTCCTCTTTTTGCTGAAGAGTGGGTTTCTGACCCTGGCGACCGAAGTCCTAGCTAATGCATATACAAGAGGAATTCCCCTGGGGGACAGACCCAGTCCTTCTGAGAAATCAGGTGCCCTCACAGGGAGAGAAATCTGAAGCTTCAGCGGCACCTCAGCTTCTGTGTGACCATGCAGGGAACAACCCAAGGTTTAGGGCAGAGAGTGAGAACCTTCAGACTCCATAGTGGCTACTCTGCAGCGGCCAGGAGGACAATCGCTCCATTCCAGTCGATTCAGGCTGTGTTAGAACACCAAAACCGGGGTGCCTGGATGGCTCAGTCAGTTAGGCGTCCAACTCTTGGCTTCATGAGATCGAGCCCCACGTTGGGGGTCTGTGCTGGCAGCACGGAGCCCGCCTGGGATTCTCTCCCTCTCTCTCCCTCTCTCTCTCTCTCAAAATAAATAAATAAATAAACGTATGTATTTAAATAAAAAGAACACCGAAACCCACAAAGTAGGTGAGTCTCTGAAGCAGAAGTCTGAGAAATTCAATGAGAAAGTGAAACCATTTTATCCCCTGATTCCCTCGTGGAGCTGAACGGACTAACTCAGTTAACGAGGGGGATCCGTCTGTCCATCGGTGAGATGGAGAGAGTGATCATCCTTGTCGGATAGGTGTACCGGGTGGGTTGATCAGCCCTGCGTGTGGAACATTGCAGGGACCTTCAGAGGTCTCTGTGGGGCACGCTTGCAGATGTGTCTGGAAACCAGCACACCACCATCAGGCCAGGCTGTGAAGGGGTGCACATCTGGGCCCCCCCCACCCCCACGACAGTTATGAGCACCCACATCAGCTTGTTAAAGACTCTGAGAAGTTCCGCAGCAGAAACCTGTTTTGTCTTTGTTTCAACTGGTGCTTCTCAAACTTCTTTGACCACAGAATCTCCTCCTCTCTCTCTTTTCCCATACAATACATTTAAAAAAAAAAAAAAGGGGGCGCCTGGGTGGCGCAGTCGGTTAAGCGTCCGACTTCAGCCAGGTCACGATCTCGCGGTCCGGGAGTTCGAGCCCCGCGTCGGGCTCTGGGCTGATGGCTCAGAGCCTGGAGCCTGTTTCCGATTCTGTGTCTCCCTCTCTCTCTGCCCCTCCCCCGTTCGTGCTCTGTCTCTCTCTGTCCCAAAAATAAATAAACGTTGAAAAAAAAAAAATTAAAAAAAAAAAAAAGGCTCAAGGCTCTAACAGCTCACCTCAGCTAATTCTGCCACAGGGCAAAGACAAATAATGTCTCCAACAAATAGGCTCTGCAGGTCCCACAGGTGTCACCTTACTGAAGATGTTACGCTAGCCTGGATTTTGTTCTCATGGCTTCATGTGACCTAGTCAGCGTTCATATTTATAAAGCAGTGGGAAAATTATATATCTGTCTTGATTTACTAGGAGGGAAAAATTAAGTCTCTTTGACTTGGGGAAATTTCCACCTCAGGCTGCCGTCCCAGGAAACGAAACAATGAAACCAAAACAGTAACGTTTTATCTGCCCTGCTTACTGAGGAATTGAATGGCTAGAAAAATCGACTTTGTAGTAAAATTACCCCTCAGGGAATCTGCATATTGAAGACGACCTGGGACAAATTCACAGCTTGGGGCAGGCAGAGACAGGAGGAATGACTATAGACCCAAGGACAAGATTATGGCTTCCAGCTCTGACCTTACTGGATGTGACCTTAGGCCAGTCCTTTGCCTCAGTTGTGCCTTCTGATCCTTGAGAATAATAACGACAATATCTCCCTCTGGATCCGTTGCGATAATCAGGTGAGGTTGTGGCTATGACGATGTTTGGTCATCAGGGAAATTTTATCACCCACATTATATTAAATGTGTTACATTTGGGACATTTTAAATTAAATTCGTTCTGTGCTATATCTAAGCAGTATAATGATTGAAATTTTGCGAACAATGTGTGTATATAACAGAGATGGGCACACTTTCCGTAAAGAGCTACGGGCATAAATATTTTAGGATCTGCAGGCAATATGGTGCCTGTCACAAGTACTCAACTCTGCCACGGTAGAGAGAAAGCAGCCACAGAGAGTAATGTAAATAAATGGTTGTGGCCGTGTGCCAATAAAACTTTATTTATAAAAGCAGGCGGCCAGCCAGACTTGGCCCCTCAGCTGCAGTTTGCCAACCCCTGGTGTATAAGATTCCACAAGTTACCTGCACCAAAAAATTTTAAAAAAATAAATAAAAAAAAAAAAAAGTATGCAAGGAGTACGAGATTCTTTGTGGCGCTTTAAAAACTAATTTTCCTTTAACACTATAATGTGTGTTTTACAATGAATACAAAATAGGCATCTTTTATTAAACTAACCTGGTTGTAATAAGATTCCAAGGATTGTCACGGGATTTCTACACGCAGCAGAACTGTGGATCCTGGGAACAGCTTTCAATTCCCACTTCCTTTGCTTCAAATTCCAACTCTGTAGGGGTCCTGGAGACCCTTCCCACATCATAGCCAAGGGCTGCTTTGTGGGAGGAGGGGCTTACATGCCATTGCAGAACCCACGTCTCACGATTACACAGGCTGGACTCTCCCTTTTGTCTGCTGCAACTCGACGATCTCACAAAACGGCGTCGTCTCTACCAGTGGTTCGCAACTGGGGCCGATGTGGTCCTCGCAGGGGACGTTTGTCAATGTCACCACTGGGGGCTTGCCGCTGGTATCCAGTAGGTAGAGGCCAGAGATACTAATAAACAGGCTACAGTGCACAGGACATTCCCTACCACAACAAAGAACTGGTCCAAAATGTGAGTAGTGCTGAGAAACCTCGCTCTGTACTAATAAACTTTATTTAAAAAAATTTTTTTTTTGACATTTATTTACTTCTGAGAGACGGAGGGAGACAGAGCATGAGCAGAGAGAGAGGGAGGCACAGAATCCGAAGCAGGCTCCAGGCTCCGAGCTGTCAGCCCAGAGCCCGACGCGGGGCTCGAACTCACGGACCGCGAGATCATGACCTGAGCGGAAGTGGGACGCTCAACCGACTGAGCCGCCCAGGCGCCCCTGTACTAATAGACGTTATTAATTAATATTATTATTTGTGACATAATGATATGTACTATAAATCATCATTGATAACATTACTATTAAGGTAATTCTTTATTGAATTCCTTGAATATATATAAAGAACAATAAAGTATTCTTTATTGACGTTCCGATCAAATAATCATTTGCTTCCTTATTTACATTTTTGCGTCCCCCTTTGCAATAAAGATGCTCCTCTCAAGTCACGGGGGCGATGTGAGCCCGGCCCATTTTGCAGTCAACACCACCCAGAAAATACAGAGCGTGAGGCAGCAGGGAAGTGGCATGGTTAATACTGATTCGCTTTTTATATTATGAACTTCAATGTGAATATATGATCTCATGTACTCTCCATTCCTCCTGGGTCTGCGTTAGGTTAAGGGGAAAAGAAATGCCTAAGGGTCTGAAAGTGATTTATTCGAAGGCATGTGCGATAACATGTTTTTTCCTTCTCGCCCCCTTACTTCAGTTCACAGAAATACTAAGTTTAATATTAGTAGCGAGGGATGGAGAGAGGGAGGGGATGTGCTCTGGAGTCTTCCAAAATGTGATACAAAGACCACCGGTGACCATAATAGCAGTTCATAATAACAATAAAGCGAAGGGCGGAGACTTTTGAGCACATTCTGTGGCCCGAGCACCGGATGAGGCAGACACAACGTCGAATGCTGTCTCTCCCGCTGAACTTGGCAATGTCCCGGGAGGTCACCGCCAGCATTATTTAGGAAGGTTAATGACTTGCCCAAAGTCCTACAGTTGTCTAGCAGCGACAGGAGAGCGCCCTTAGACAGTCTGGCTCCAATCGTTAACTTTTTAACCCCGTTTTGGTAGGTATCTGTCTCCGCGCGCCCTCATCCCCGCCCCACGAGCCTAAAAGTTCTTGTTTATAGTCCCTGAAGGGGCCCGGGACCAAGCTTCACTCACAGCCAGACTCGCTAAGCCCCTGACTTAATCAAATGGAATCAAAACCAGATTTCGTCTCAGCGGAAGGTGAGCTTCTCAGAGGTGGCCGCGTGGGGGCGCGCCGGAGCCGGCCGTGGCGCGCAGGCGGTGCGGAGACCCAGGACCAGAACTAAAGAAGGAAGGGAAGCTGGGGGGCGGGGGACGCCTTCCCCCGGGGAGGAGGAGCCACCGCCTTACTCAACACATTATCGCATGTTTTCTGCATGGCAAAGACAAATATTATTCCATCAGGGAGATGTCTGTAACCACTTCATTAAGTCTCCCTTGTTGAAACGGAGAGTGGTGACTTCAGTAATTGCCCGTTTAAATGGCATGAAAATATGTGCTCCGCAGGCCGAACGCTGGGCTGATCACCGACATCTTTCCTCACTGTCGCTGCGCCCTGGGTCGACACCATCCCTGTCGCTCTCCTACTGAAACCATTCAGCGGCCCCTCAGTGGCTGGCCGAGAGAAGCTGTAAGAATGGTCAGAGGCATGACCGCTGAAGCTACCACAGGGGTTAAAATATTAAGCTCTGGGGACTTGGGGGGGGGGCAGCAAGCTAGACGGTAAATCTCAATAAACTGTAGATAAGAAGAGTTCCTCCAAGGATTATCTCAGGATTTCTCAACCTCAGCACTGTTTTTCACCTTGGACAGGATAATTCTTGGTGGTGGGGGGCTGTCCCGTGCACGGTGGGATGCGAAGCATCATCCCTGGCCCCTACCCACCAAATTGTCACCTTCCTGACCAGTTGTGACAGCTGAAAATGGCTCCAGACATTGCCAAATGTTCCCTGGATTAAATACATTTTTTTAAAATTCACTTTTATTTATTTTGAGAGAAATAGCAAGCAGGGGAGGGACAGAGGGGAGGGCGACAGAATCCCAAGCAGGGTCTGTGCTGGCAGCACAGAGCCCGATACGGGGCTCCAACTCACAAACTGGGAGATCATAACCTGAGCTGAAATCAGGAGTCCGATGCTTAATTCACTGAGCCACCCAGACGCCCCCCATTAAAAAATATATATATATGGAAAGCGTTTTCCCCATACCTTGCGTATAGAAATCACTCTTTAAGAATATTCGTGATTTGGGGCGCCTGGGTGGCTCAGTTGGTTAAGCGTCCGACTTCAGCTCAGGTCACGATCTCGCGGTCCGGGAGTTCGAGCCCCGCGTCAGGCTCTGGGCTGATGGCTCAGAGCCTGGAGCCTGCTTCCAATTCTGTGTCTCCATCTCTCTCTGCCCCTCCCCCATTCATGCTCTGTCTCTCTCTGTCCCCAAAATAAATAAACATTAAAAAAATTAAAAAAAAAAAAGAATATTCGTGATTTACGTCTAACCTGCTACTCTAGGCTTCCCTCCTGCCTTTTTCTCGTCTTCGTCTGGAACTATGCAGGGCCCGCGAATACTTAAAAGTCCATCTCTACCTGGAACTGGGTTTCCCCCTTTCTTAACATTTACCCCACCGTGTTATACTTGCTCATCTTTGTCATTACTTCGTTATGAGGACCGCGGGCACCTTGAAGGTGAAGACGGTGCATCGTTCTTCTCTGGGTCCGTTGTACCTGTCACGTGGTTAGAAATGACACTTGCTAGTATCCTTATTACACTAGCAAGGACCATTTTTTGAGTTCTTGTGTGTCAAGCACTGTACCAAATATGTTGCCTGCGTCGTCTTATTTAATCTTCGTGAACGCCCTGTGGAATTCCTGCCTTTCTCGTTCCTACTTTACAGAGGAGGCTACTGAGTCAGGGAGAGGGAAGGAACTTCCCCAAAGTTATACAGCTAGTAAGGATCCAACCCCCGCTCTGTCTGGCTTCAGAGCCCGTGCCCTAAATGAGGGCTTAGCAAACTTTTGCTGCAAAGGGCCGAGTTGTAAGTATTCTCGCCAACGCAGTCTCTGTCACATCTGCTCCGTCTCTGCCACGGTGGCAAAAAGCATAGACCGTCTGTAAGTGAGGAGGCACAGCTGTGTATCGATAAAACTTTATTCGTGGAGGCTGAATTTTTAGTTTCCTTTTATTTTCACGTGTCACGAAACATTCTTCTTCTGTTCGTTTTGTTTCAGCTACTTAAAAATGTAAACACCACGCTTATCGGCCACACAAAAACAGCTGGGGCCAGATCAGGCCGGTGGCCACAGTGTGCCAAAGCTGGCCTACCCAATGCACCTGGGAGGAAATGGCTGACATCGTGGGCACTGGAAAGGCCACAGGCCAGTAAGACCAGAGACTGGAAATCCAGGCTCCTGCTTTTCTAGAACCAGAGGGTAGGTGCCACTTCAGTGCTCTCTTTGGTCTTTCTCAAGGGCAGCAGTGATTACAAGCCTTGGAGCGTATTGGTACATGTGGTTTTGGTGTCGGTTGGTGTTGGTTGGGGTTGGTGTTGGTTGGTATTGATGTTGGTGTTGGTGCTGGTTGGTGTTGGTGTTGGTGTTGGTGTTGGTTGGTGTTGGTTGGTGTTGGTGTTGGTGTTGGTGTTGGTTGGTGTTGGTGCTGGTTGGTGTTGGTGTTGGTGCTGGTTGGTGTTGGTGTTGGTTAGTGTTGGTGTTGGTGTTGGTGTTGGTTAGTGTTGGTGTTGGTTGCTGTTGGTTGGTGTTGGTGTTGGTTGGTGTTGGTGTTGGTTGGTGTTGGTGTTGGTTGGTGTTGGTGTTGGTGTTGGTTGGTGTTGTGTTGGTGTTGGTGTTGGTTGGTGTTGGTGCTGGTTGGTGTTGGTGTTGGTGTTGGTTAGTGTTGGTGTTGGTTGGTGTTGGTGTTGGTGTTGGTTGGTGTTGGTTGGTGTTGGTGTTGGGGCTGGTGTTGGTTGGTGTTGGTGTTGGTTGGTGTTGGTGTTGGTGTTGGTTGGTGTTGGTGTTGGTTGGTGTTGGGGTTGGTGTTGGTTGGTGTTGGGGTTGGTTGGGGTTGGTGTCGGTTGGTATTGGGGTTGGTTGGTGTTGGTGTTGGTTGGTGTTGGTACATGTAGTGTTGGTGTTGGTGTTGATTGGTGTTGGTTGGTGTTGGTGCTGGTTGGTGTTGGTGTTGGTTGGTGTTGGGGTTGGTGTCGGTTGGTGTTGGGGTTGGTTGGGGTTGGTGTCGGTTGGTGTTGGGGTTGGTTGGTGTTGGGGTTGGTGTTGGTTGGTGCTGGTACATGTGGTGTTGGTGTTGGTGCTGGTTGGTGTTGGTGTTGGTTGGTGTTGTTTGGTGTTGGTGTTGGTGTTGTTTCGTGTTGGTTGGTGTTGGTTGGTGTTGGTGCATCCCACATGGATGTGGGTGTGTAACACAAAAGAGCACAAATCCAGAGAAGCCCAGCCAACACCCTTCACCTCCAGACATCACTGACCTTCCTGACATCACTGAGCATCAGCTCCCATCTCAACTACAGAAGGCCTCCCCCGTCAGGAGACATTTGGCCACAGGAATTTTTCAGGTCATCCCTTCATGCCCACATGCATTTGTGCAAACCACAAACAGAAACAGAAATCTCAAAGCCAAGAGAGCACCTCTTCATGGAGGGGACTCTGGACGCTCATGGCAGAACGGTTTTGTACTTTAAACAACGAAGCCTGGAAGATTCAGGTAGAGAAGTACCGATGATTATTTACGGGCCCTGATATAAGGAAGGTAAGAGGCCAACATGGTAGGTGGCAGGGCAACATCACACTGAAAATAAATAACAACAACGGAGGTCATGTTCATGAAGTGCTCACTGTGCATTATCTCATTTAATCCTGGGATGTGTATATAGCCATCAGCCCATTTTACACACGCAGAAACTGAGGAACTGGGGCACGACAGTTATTCAGTAAACTCGAAGGATCATGGGTTAATAAGGCTGAAGCATATTTTGAGCTCCCCGAGAGGACTCCAGCACTGGCCCTCCTCCGGTTGTGTCCCACTGCCATGGCAAGCATAGTCCTTTCTGTCCTGACAGTCCTTGTCCTCCTAAGGATAATCTTGCCTTGGTGCTGTCTACCTCCCCTACCCTAGTAGCACTAAGTCTGATTTCTTTTTTTTTTAATATAATTTATGGTCAAGTTGGCTAACATACAGTGCATACCGTGCGCTCACGGTTTTGGGGGTGGGTTCCCATGATTCATCGCTTCCATACAACACCCAGTGCTCATCCCAACAGGTGGCCTCCTCAATGCCCATCACCCATTTTCCCCTCTCCCCTTGCACTGCCCCCCAACCATGCTCAGTTTTTTCTCTGTATTTAAGAGTGTCTTATGGTTTGCCTCCCTCCCTCTCTGTTGGTAACTATTTTTTCCCCTTCCTAAATCTGCTTTCTCTGGGTTTCCAAAGAGTATGGTTCACCCTGAAGTTAAGGCACATATCACATTGCCTTGTAGCTCTGTCACCATAAGCAAACTAAGGGCAGGCACTGTCATTTAACCATCGGTGACCTCGAGCCTTAGCCGGTGCCTAAGCTTCTAAAACTCTCTGAAGGTGAGTTTAATTGAGTGGTTTTGGAAAATAAGGTTTTCCTGCATGTTTTAATTATGAAACTCATCAATAAAAAGGAATAAACTGTTGATCTCCAGGGAATTCTGCTGAATGAAAGCAGCCAATTTCAAAGGGTCAGAAACCATATGATTCCATTTTTATAACATTCTTGGGAAAACAAAATTATGGAAATGGAGAACAGATCAGTGGTTATGCGGGATTAGGGTGGAAAGGATGGGCAGAGATGGGTGTCACCCTACAAGGGTGACAGAAGGGATCTTTGTGCTCCTGGACTGTCCCATATCCGGGCTGCATCAGTCTGCGGGATCCTGGCTGTAATATTGTATTACAGGTTGGAAAGTTCGTATTACTGGGGAAAGTTGCATCATTATTTATAACTGCCTGTGAACCCACAATTAACACGAAGAAAAAAAAGTTTACTTGAAAAAGTCATAAATGTGGTGACATCAGTGAATATGGTGGAACAAGGAACCCCTAACATACATCCTTTCAGAAGAATAGCAGTAAATTCACACACACACACACACACACACACACACACACACACACAGAGTCAGAATCAACTTTATCAGAACTCTGAAAGAGAATCAAAAATTTACAGCAAGTAGGTGAGTGCTTAAGGAAGACAAAAACAGCTGCTCCTGGTAAGATAGATTTGCGACATTTGAACTCACCCTGGCCCCAGCCCCTGGTCCAGCTTGGTAGTGACCTTGAAGACAATAGCTTAATTAATACAGGGCCCTGGTACCAGAGGGGGCAGAATGGGACACTCCCCCTGCTGAGGTGGCTACTGAGCGGAGGAAGAGTGTTTATCAAAAGTCTTTAAAGGCAGGGTCGTCTGGGTGGCTCAGTCAGTTAAGCGTCCAACTCTTGATCTCAGCCCAGGTCGTGATCTCCTGGTTCGTGGGTTCGGGCCCCACCACCGGGCTCTGCGCTAACAGGGCAGAGCCTGCTTGGATTCTGTCTCCCTCTCTCTCTCTAGCTCTCCCCCACTTGCTCGCTATCGTTCTCTCAAAAATAATGAGAACAAACTTTAAAAAAAATTAAAAAAGTTTTTAAAGGGCAAGCGTATTAGCCACAGCCACCCAGGGCAAGGGGCAACGATCGAGACAAACCAAACAGCAAACTAACAAAAAAAAGTTTGGGAAGAAAGGCTGAAGAGAGAAATGCTTTGGGGAACAAGGACTTTGAAAAGTTACCACGGGTCCCTGGAAATCGAGACGCCGAGAGGCATGCCTAGGGCCGGGCACCTGCTATGAAAAGACCTGCTTGACCTTCAGGCTCTTCACGAGCAAAAAGAGAAAACAAAGGCAGAGCTGAAAAACCACCCGGCGGAGGGCCAGCGGTGCACACGGAGACACACAGAACCCACCGGCAAAGACTGGGAATTTTGCGTTGTTGGTGCCAGACATTTAAAGAATCAGCCACAAGTTAATGGAACATAGACTTCAGGAGCCACGCGGAACAAAGACTGCAGGCTGCGGAATTCAGTTCAGGAAATTCACTAAACATAAACGCACTAAACACAAACCATAACCAGCAGCGGCAATACACCTTGGGGAGGGAAGACGATCTGGTTGCCAGAATTGCTGTATTAACATATTCAAAACTTCCGTGTTTCAACAAAAAGATTATGAATCACACAACTGAACAAAAAGGCACGGCCCACACAACATGAAAAAAGGAAAAAAAAAACAATTAATAGGAAGTGTTCCTAGAACGCCCAGATGTTGGACTTACTAGACAAAGACTTTAAACCAACTGAAATAAGGGCACCTGGCTGGCTCAGTTGGAAATGCATGTGACTTTTGATCTTGGGGTGGGTCATGAGTTCGAGCCCCAGTTGGGTGTAGAGATGAAATTAAAAAAAACTTTAAAACAATAAATCAACTAAAATATGCTCAAAGAAGAAACCAAGAGCTGAATTAACTAAAGGACTAAAGTAAACCCTGCCAGTGGTGTCTCTTCAACTAGACATTGTCAATAGAGAGAGATTACCGAATGGAACTAAGTAGAAATTAGAGAGTTGAAAAAGCCAAGAATTTAAATGAAACGGGATGAAACTCCTCAAACAAAAGCCACATTAGGTAGTGGTGATAGTCGCACGACTTGTTAAGTGTGCTAAAAAATACTGAATTCAGTACACTGGGTAAAGCAGTAATTTTATGTTATGTGAATTGTACCTCAAATTTGTACGGTCATATATGCTCATTGTGAACATTGTTTCAAGTACAGAATTATATACATTAAAAGTGAACGTCTTTCTCTTCTTGCATTCCTCAGAACTAATAGGCATCAATGGTTTGCTAGGTACCCTCCTAGACCTTTCTACTACACACACACACACACACACACACACACACACACACACACATGCACACACACTCATGCGCATGAACATAAAGGTTGAGGTGTTGTAAAATGGGGTCGTAATTATAATACGGGTCTGCGATCTGCTTTATTCATTGAACGTGAATACACAGCCTCGTTAACATAAATAGCTACTTTACATTCTCTTTTTACCATTTAATTAAGTTTCTGTAGAATGGAAGTACGATCATTTTTTATAACTATTGTTCTATAGCTAGACATATAGAACTATTGTTCTATAGCTAGACATTTAGCATGCACACAACTTTTCGCAGTTACGAACGATGCTGCAACTAACTGTGCGTATATCTTTGCACACTTGATGAGGCAACTCTGTAGGATGGGTTGATTAAATTTAATTTGCTGATAATATATAGTAAGTTGCTGTTGGTGTATATTGTATGTTCCCTGAAGGAGTTTTATGGGAGCCTTCCGTTTGCCAATTTACAAAAATCTAATGATATCAGCACTTACTTGTAGAGATGCATCCGGGAAGAGGGACAAACAGTGACTAGAATTATACCTACATGTGAAAGCAATGGTAATCTACGGCCCTTGAAAAAGAGCAAATTCAGTTAGCAACATGCCGCTTGCTTCCTTATTTAACTTCTGCCAATAAAGATCCTTCGCGGTGGTTGCTAACTTCAACCACACCTAACGTCTGCACGAATTTAGATGTCTCCGTTCTCCCAGCTTCTCTGTTTCCCGACACAAATCCCATCCATGTTTGCAAGGCTGGGCATATGGATGGTGGGCCAGTGTGAATGCTAACAGGAACCAACTAGACCCTGATCCCACAGAGTCCCAGCGCTGGGACATAGACACACAGGTTTATTGGGTCCCCATAACTGATCAAATATTGGTGATAGTTCCTAAGATCAAATATTGGCGATCGTTCCTAAGATCAATCTCCACCTTTGGCTTGGGGTTTCAGCTAACAGTGAGGAAATCACCAGGTTCTGGGAGAGCAGGTGCCCAGATAGTCCAGAGTATCCCTAATTCCTGGAGTTCAGCAGTAATTCTAGTCCATCGTTGACTTTGGTCCTCACACTGTGGAAACATGCAAGGGGAAGAGCCATGCATGGAATGTGATAGACAAGGATTGTAAACCTCGCTTTGGCACGTTAAGAAAAATTATCCAAAACATGAAAACAATGCAAAAAGATGGCTGGCCGATGGGCTTCCCCAATTATCTAATTTAATACTAATAAAGAGTTCTTTCATTCTGTGGGGAGCGTTCCTCTGTTTGATTTGCTATTTCCTATTTAAGATTCAGGCTCCGTGGAGTTGCATACCAATTTGTAGAGCTTTACCCAATAGAGATGCACCGAGGCCCGTTGAGTTACCCAGGATGTGGACTCGGAGATGGAAGTGTGCTTGAGGGCGCTCATTAGGGGGCGCTCTTGGAATCGTCACTTGTGAAAAGAAGAGAAGCAGAACGGGACCGAAGGAGAATTTGAGTGCCACTTGCCCACGATGCAAATAATTTCTATCTGGAATAGAAAAGATACCTGCAGAAGTTAGGATCGTCTTGCCCCGTGGGACAGAAGCCAGTCTTGTCCCAAACTTAGCAACATTTTCTCAGAAAATTATTATTATTATTATTAACAGCAACTCCTGCTTCAAACCCCCAGTGGCTTTCCAGGGCTCAGGGAATAAAATCCAAACTCCTTAGTGCAGCTTGTGAGACCTGGCACCTTCACTGACTTTGTGGTGCTCTCCGCCCACCTACCTCCCTGACCCCCTCCCTCCTCGCCGCTCACTCCAGTCACTGTGGCTTGAAGTTCCTTGAGCGTGCCCGCTCCATCCCGACTCAGGACCTCTGGATGAGCTGCTCCTTCTGCCTAGAACGAACCATTTCCCAAATTATCCCAAACTCTCGCACTTTCTCGTCACTCGGGTCTCAGCTCGCAAGCTACGTCCCCGGGAGACCTAATGTGACCACAAGAGCCACCTCTATGTCCCATGCTCCCACCCCCAGACTTCCTGTCTCCATCACCTCGCCCTTCGCCCTGCGTCTGCATAGAACTGAGTCATTTCCGATATGATCTGGCTCACTGATTTGCCTATTTACATATCGTCTATCTCCCTGTCAACTGTGGGAGCCCCAGAGACTACCAGAAAAACCTGTCGATCAGGCAAAGCTAAGTTTATAAGAAACACTGCGGTCAGGGAGGGCACTGCCTGGACAGAGTCTCAGGAGTGTCTGAATACGGGAATTTGAAGAAAGGTATCTGCAGGGTTTTAGGTCCTGGGTATCTCATTTTTTTTTCAGTTTTTAAAAAATGTTTGTTTATTTTGGAGAGAGAGCGTGTGTGAGCAGGGGAGGGGCAGAGAGAGAGGGAGAGACAGAATCCGCAGCAGGCTCCAGGCTCTGAGCTGTCAGCACAGAGCCCGACGCGGGGCTCGAACCCACCGACCCTGAGATCATGACCTGAGCCGAAGTCAGCTTCTCATCCGATTGAGCCAGCCCTCCAGGCACCCCTGTTGGTGTCTGATTTTAAGGCAGGTCTTGCAGAGCAGAGAGCTGGTTGAGATGGGGCAGATTTTAGGACATAGCAGCTCTCAACTGGCAGACAAAGCAAGGCAGGGGTCCTGGGTCTCGATGAGCAAGCTGTTAGTTTTCTTTCTTTCTTTTAAAAAAATTGAGGGGCACTTAGGTGGCTCAGTCGGTTAAGTATTTAACTCTTGATTCCAGCTCAGGTCATGATCTTACAGTTCATGAGTTTGAGCCCCACACTGGGCTCTGTGCTGACAGCGGGCGGTCTGCTTGGGATTTTTCTCTCTCTCTCTCTCTCTCTCTCTCTCTCTCTGCCCCTCCCCTGCTTGCCTGTGCGTGCTCTCTCTTTCTCTCACTAAATAATTAAACATTTTAAAAAATTAAAAAATTAAAATTTATGATATAATTGACATCTAACGTTGTATTCATTTTAGTTGTACAACATAATGATTTGATATACGTAAATGTGAAACGGTCCGTCACCGCACGTAGCTACGAAACAATTTTTTTTTTTCTTGTGACAAGTCGTAAGATCTACTCTCTTAGCAACTTTCAAATATACAATGCAGTATTGTTAACTGTAGTCATCATGCCGTCTGGCGTATCCCCAGCACTGACTTATTTTATAACTGGAAGTTTGTGCCTTTTGACTAGCCTTACCCAATTTCTCCCATTCACCCCCCTCTTCCCCCTCTGGCAACCACCAATCGGTTCTCTGTATCTATGAATTTGGGGCTTTTTATTTGTTTGTATTTTATTTTATTTTTAACTTTTTAAAGTAATTAATTAATTGATTGATTATTTTTAATGTTTATTTTTAGAGAGACAGAGCGTGAGCAGGAGAGGGGCAGAGAGAGAGGGAGACACAGAATCCGAAGCAGGCACTAGGCTCCCAGCTGTCAGCACAGAGCCCGATGCGGGGCTCGAACTCACGAACTGCAAGATCATGACCTGAGCCGAAGTCGGACGCTTCGCCGACAGAGCCACAACAGGTGTCCCTGTTTGTATTTTAGATTCCACCTATCAGTGAGATCATACAGTATTTGTCTTTCTCTGATTTATTTTACCTAGCTCAATGCTCTCAAGGTCCATCCATATTGTCACAAATGGCAGGCTTCTTTTTATGGCAGAATGGCATGCCATTATGTGTAATCTATCTGTCTATCTATCTATCCACTTTTTCTTTATCCACTTGTCCACTGATGAACACTTAGATCATTTCCATGTCTTGCCTGTTGTAAATAGTGCTGTAATAAACATGGCAGTGCAGATATCTTTTTGAGATTGTGATTTGACTTTCTTCATATAAATACTCAGAAGTGGCTGGGGCGCCTGGGTGGCGCAGTCGGTTAAGCGTCCGACTTCAGCTCAGGTCACGATCTCGCGGCCCGTGAGTTCGAGCCCCGCGTCGGGCTCTGGGCTGACGGCTCCGAGCCTGGAGCCTGCTTCCAATTCTGTGTCTCCCTCTCTCTCTGCCCCTTCCCCGTTCACGCTCTGTCTCTCTCTGTCTCAAAAATAAATAAACGTTAAAAAAAAAAAATACTCAGAAGTGGAATTGCTATCTTATATTCCAAGACCCTAGGACAGGGCCTATCGTGTAGTAGGTATTTCATAAATATTTGTTGATTAAACATTATTACTTTGTCCTTAAAGCTGGTCATGACCCTGGACAAGATGCTTCACTTCCGCAAAATAAAGATAGATAAAGATAAATAAACGTACTGAGTATCTATCATTTGCCAGACGCCCTCCTGAGCACTACGGACTCAGGGGTAAGCCCAATCAGGTTTCCACCTTCATGGGGCTAATACCCCAGTGCCGAAAGGCAGGAAATAAAGAAGCCAACAAGTGAATACACAGAATTACAGATTGTGTGCGTCCATATTTCTGTGCAATTCTTGTTAGAATGCCAGATGTATTTTCTTGAGAGTGAGTCCAAAGAAAGGCTACACTCCACTGAAAATCATAATGAAGACAGTTTACTTAGATTATGTTTCATTATTGCTTTTATTACAAAAGCAATCCGTGCTTGTTGCAGAAGTGAAATAATTTTTTAAGTATACAAAGAAAAAAATCAGAAAATCTACCACTAGCCCCTCTGAACATTTGCCTGGTGGGAGTCCTTCGACCTATTTTTCCAGGATTATTTACACATGCATAGAGATACATATGTACCAAGTTATAGCATCAGCATCACGTAAAAAGTACGAGTGTGTGTATGTGTGTGTGCATGTGTATATATACATATAATCTTGTTCTGTTGTCAATAAATGAACTTGTACTTCAAACATGGTTCTGTCTTAGTTTTTGTACCTAATGATCCATCACGACATTCACTCCAGTCAGTAGGTAGAGATCTTCCTCCATTTTTTTTTTTAAAGAAAGAGAGTGTATGAGCAGAGTTGGGGAGAGGGGCAGAGGGAGAAAGGGAGAAAGTCTCGAGGAGTCTCCATGCTCAGCCTGACACAGGGCTCAGACTCACGACCTTGGGATCATGACCTGAGCAGAAATCAAGAGTTGGACGCTCAACTGACTGAGCCGCCACCCAGCTCAACCAATGTCTACTGGAGGACATTACAAACTCAGGATTAATGTCCCAGCTCAACAAAGTCTGACTCAGTCATAACATTTGCCTCCTTCGAGAAAGAGCATGCATGGCAAACATTCTTTCCCAGGTGACCACACTCAAACAGCTGGTGTGAGCAACAAGCTTTCTGACTTGAAAAGTAAGCCCAGGGGCGCCTGGGTGGCGCAGTCAGTTAAGCGTCCGACTTCAGCCAGGTCACGATCTCGCGGTCCAGGAGTTCGAGCCCCGCGTCAGGCTCTGGGCTGATGGCTCAGAGCCTGGAGCCTGTTTCCGATTCTGTGTCTCCCTCTCTCTCTGCCCCTCCCCCGTTCATGCTTTGTCTCTCTCTGTCCCAAAAATAAATAAACGTTGAAAAAAAAAAAAAAGTAAGCCCAGAGGCTAACACTGTATCCGAATCCTTTATCATTTAAATTGTTTTCCTTTTTTTTTTTTTTTTGGCAAATTCTATTTACTTTTGACTTGAATTCTCGCATCGAGGAAAAAAAGCAAACACCAAGCACAAGCATGAAACAGCTACGATTCTAGAAATACACAGCATGTGTATTTCACAACCATTCCCAACATGAATGCTTATGATGTGGGTCTGACGCTTGCCTTGGAAATCTTGATGTTTAAAATAAACATTTTAAAGAAATGGGCCTTTTGCATTGAATGGAACAAACGGTACTGCTTGCAAATGGAGGTAAATAGCAGGGATTTTTTTGTGCTGGGTGTTAGACACTTAGATTGTAGTGTGGACTGAATCAGGACAAGGGATTTTCATTTGTTTGCTTTTGCCTTTTAAGAAAGTACTGACCAAATGTATTCTTTCTCAGTGATTGGTGGTATTCATTTTTGGGCTGGACCCTTCTCTCTTTTTTTTTTTTTTTTTTTTTAATTTCTTTAACATTTATTTATTTTTAGAGAGACAGAGCATGAGTGGGGGAGGGACAGAGAGAGAGAGGGAGACACAGAAGCCGAAGCAGGCTCCAGGCTCTGAGCTGTCAGCACAGAGCCCCACGCGGGGCTTGAACCCACGAACTGTGAGATCATGACCTGAGCCGAAGTTGGACCCTTAACCGACTGAGCCACCCAGGCGCCCCCTTTTCTAATTCTTCTCGGGTTACTCTCCACCTGGTCCCAGTCTGAAGGCTTTCAAAAAATCCCTTGACTCCTTCAGGTTTCAAGATATTCTTCGGCTCCAGGAAAGCTAGGGGAGGAAGCACTAAAATCTTTTCAACATCCTGCAGGATGCCATTAATGACAAAGAATCCAATATAACGGTGAGCTCGGGTGTGGGTAGGGAGTCCAGGCTCGACTCCAGATCCTGCCCTCTCCCAACTGAAACCTGGGACAAATCACTGAGCCCTTCTGAATCTCAGTTTCCCCATTAGTAGAACGGAGGGGGTCACCAAGCAGTGGTAAGGGGGACACTTCTCTGCTGTGGGCTGACAACGAGCTAATGGCTCTAGAACATGTGGGCTAGCCTTTAATTCATAGCTGTCTTTATTACGAGTAAAACATAGTCCCTGATCTCCAGAGTTTGCGCTCTTTAGGAGAGACAGAGATGTGTGGAAAGGGGGAGGTCTGGCATCCCGGTAGTGGGAACGTATTCCCAAAAAACATGGAGGTATGAAAAAGTAGGTCAGGATGCGGAAGGGAGGGCATAATGGAAGGACAGACGGAGGCATGATGGAAGGTGGTAGAAAACAAGAAATCTCTGCTTCCATGAGAAGACTTGGCATTTGATTTCTGCTTTCGCCATTGGTAGAGTTGTCCAGTCTCCCAGCCACGTTGACCACTGGGGCTGATGCGGGTGGTCCTAGATTCCCAGAGGAGTCCTGAAGGCCACCAAGTGGCCCCATTCAAACTTTGAAGCCCATCCCTGAGCAACGGTGCTGAGCCCGCCTGACCTCTCGTACATTTGCTACGATTCCTGAAACGCTTCTTGACGTTGAAGAAAGGCTGTTTCCACTTACAAATCGGAAGGGGGCATCAGGCCTTTCTGTGCTGAGGCTCAGAATGGGACATAACTGATTCACACGCCATAAACTTTGGTGAGTCTGACTCACCTCAGTGGTCCGGTACTAAATGGGCTCACAGGGGGGGCCACAGCGACTGGCAGCTTTCCTGGGCACCGTGGGAGAGACGGGAGGTGAAGTTTGAGCACATTCTGTTCTTCGGACTCCAGGCTGCGGAGGCGGAAAGGCCAAAACCCAGCTCGCCGATGGTTCTGTGTGCACGTGCACCTCCTCGAAGGAAGAACTTGCCATTGGCAATGAGGAGAGCAAAGCCGGTCAGAGGCATGGACGGGATTATACACCCAACTCAGGTGTCCCTGGAAAGAAGGCTCCACGAGAAAAAGGACGCTTGATGCCTTGCCTGCCGTCTTCATGCCAGTTCCTGGCACAGAGCGGGCTTGGAGCTGGGCCCTCCGTGCTCCTCGGAGACCCGACGTGCCATCCTTCGCTGCCACCCCGGCCCCTGCTTCCACAGCCCTATGAAAGTCCAAATTCCTCCTCAGTTTCCAGGCGTTCTCTGCTACCAGCTCCAAGGTCCTCATCCCTGCCCTTGGCCAACCCCCCGTCGGCACAGAACGGGCACCACTGACCACAAGACCTGCTGAGTTGGGCAACCCCCCCCCCAAATCGGGGGTGGGGGGGAAGCCGCCTTCTTCCAGGTCCTTGTGTGTTCTTTCTTTCTTTCTCCCCCCACCCCCGCCATCTTCCTTGTTTCTCTTCCCTCCCCCGCAATCACCAAGGAAGCTCCTAGTGTTCTTCTTTTGATATATACCACATTTAGTGCTCCCGGCACCCGGCCCCCAGTCTGTGTGCCCAAACCCACGTAAATATCCCACTGTGCTCACCAGGCCCAACACCGAAGGGGAGAATCCGGCGTCAGAGGTGGTTGGGATTATAAACAGGAAGAAATGTTTTCTTTTTAAGGCATCCACGCTCAGCTCCAAGAGAAGAACCAAACCCCGCCCAGGAGAAACAGAACAGCCAACCTCTTGTCTTCCCGAGATGCGTCTGGAACTAATAGGTTACTTAGATATTTGCGTAACAAATTACTCCAGTATTTAGTGACTGACAATAACAATAGTAACGTATTATGTCGCATCATTTCCGTAGGTCAGACGTTTGTGAGCGGCTCACCTGGGCCGCTGTGGCCTGGGGGTCTTGCAGGCGGCTCCGCAGAGATGTCAGCCAAGACTACTTTGAAGGCTTCAGTGGGGCTGGAGGATCCATTTCCCCCCAGGGCTGTTGGTAGGAGGCCCCAGGTCCTCTCCACGCAGCTGCTTGAGCGAACTCACAGCATGGCGGTCGGCTCCCTCCAGAGCAAGTGATCCAAGCGACTGAAGTAGAACCTGCAAGGCTTAGTGTGATCCAGCCTCACAACACACACACCATCACTTCTGCCATATTCTATCATCACACGGACAGCTCTGACTTTCTGTCTGGAGGAGACTACAGGAGGGCGGGAGGAACAGAGGCCCAGGATCACTGGGTGGAGGGAGGGAGGTCATCCTGCAGGCTGATTAGCACCAGCTCACAGTCTACCTGTGTTCTTTTCCTGCCTGTGCCTTTCCCGTTGAGCCCCGTTTTTGCTTCCATTCCCTTCAGCTTCGTACCTTTGTCCATGAGGTTCCCACAGCTCTCGACGATTCCCTGATCTGAGCTTCTTCTCCTCCTTCCTCTGACAGTTAAAAATAAATGATACACGAGGTAACCATAAAATGGGGATTTCACGCCCACCTCCATATAACTGTTGTGTAATAAACCTACATAAAATGCCTAGTGCAGCACCTGGCTCATATTAGGTATGCAATAAATGCTAATGGCTCTTTTTATTATCATTACTATTATTATTTCTATTATAGTATTATTAACTCCATTGCTATCCACACAATCACGCCATTATGAACCGCCTTGCGGAAAGTCTAGCCTGCAACCCCACTCCCGCAGCAGGTAAGGAGATGGTTCGGCCGACGAAAACCTGCATTGCCTTTCTATCCACCTTAACGCCTTTCAACACATAGTGTAGCATTCATGTAACAATGCATGACCAGACTCCAAACGCCTTGAAAAATAACTTCCGTTTTTACTGCAGTCTTTGAGGAGGAAGCAAGAAGGATGGGATTTCATACCAGAGCCCAAAGCCACGTCTTCTAAAAACTCTCTCCGGACGTCCTCCCTCCCCCAGCCCCAGCACTTGGGCAGCAGCTTCTGGAGGCCTTCCTTGCTCCCTGCTCTCCTCCCAGACACTCCTCGCCTGCCTCCTACAGTGTCTCCCGTCTGATCCTTCAACTGCCCCGTCTCCTTGTCTCTCCTTCAAAGAAGATTCCAAACGAGAAACCGAAAGGCGTGTTTAAATCACTCACAGCAATTTAACATTGCTGCGACGTCGAAGCACTTCCCAGAAATCACTTGCCATCGCTTTCTCAGAAATCCATTTTTATTGTACTTAATAGAAGTATTGGTCCACAATAGATTAGAAATGAAAAGCCAAAACCAAAACCAACTGATCTTTCACCAAAAATAATGCGAGACGCTCTCGCGTTCCCGAGAGAACACTAGCGTTTTGTGCCAAGTTCCCTTTAGCATCTGACTGCAGCCACTCACCAGTGCTCCCCTGGGTCGAGGCGGGCAGCTCAGCCGAACCTGGATTTGAATCCCAGCTCCTCCCAGACCAGCTTTCCCCAAAGCTGCTCTTTTCGAGCGTCACTTTCCTTATCGATAAACTGGGGATCATAATGTCTGTCTCCCAGTGCTCCCAGCGCACAATCACCGCGCTTGGCGCTGAGAATGTGCTCGACAACGAATAGCTTTTATTATCACTGGTGAGGTTTTTCGTTGGCTATCGGAAGAAAATTACCTTCAGTGGCTTCAGTTCCTGAGATATGTCCAGGAGCTGTCTCATTTACAAATGGAGCTCAGGGCTCAGCTGAAGAGAAAATATATTTTATATATATATATATATATATATATATATACACACACACACATACATATATGTATATATATGTATAGGTCTATATATGTATATGTTATATGTATATGTATATATGTATATTATATATATTAAATATAATATATATTAAGTGTAATATATTAAATATAATATATATTATATTTATTATATGTATACATAATATATAATATTATATGTTATATTATATTATATTTTTATTATAAATTATAAATTATATATTATAAATTATAAATATAATATATATTTATTATATAAATATACTTATATTATATATTATAAATTATAAATATAATATATATATTTATTATATAAATATATTTATATTACATATAATAAATTATAAATATGTGTATATATTTATTATATAAATATATTTATATTATATATTATATATATTCAGAGAGAGAAAAAAGAAAAAAAAGAGAGAGTGCATGGGTGACTTTAGGTATGAGAGGGGTCCAAGTTCAAGTCTGATGTACCACCGGGCAGTCATTTTCTTAATCTGTAAGAAGGTAGTGATAACACCTACCTCCCAGGGTAGTGGTGGTAGTTAGAAAATATAAAGTGCTTGATCCATCACGGGGCATCAGTTCCTTCTTTACGCTTCTAGGATCAGGCTTTCATTTTCAGGAACAAATCAAAAGATAGGTGCTCTCTCTCTGAACTTCCAAAGGGCCCTGCTGACACCCAGGAGCCTCCTCCTATCCGAGTTCATTATTAGGGACTGCCCGGCTGGGTTCGCAGAGGGAGGCGCAGGCCATTATATCCTGGAAACATTCATTCACGAATTGGTCACTTACAAAACGGACTCCTGCTCAGATGTGGCCTCCCATGTAACACAAGCTCTCTCAGAGCCCAAAGGGTCATCTCAGCCGACTGTCCCGTGAAAAGCCAGAGGGCTGCAGGAGGTCTAAGTGAGTGGCGTTGGAAACAGTTTCCACCCTCAGCGAGGCTTTGGCAAGCAGGGCTGAGGCGGAGCTAGAACAGCTTACAGTGACAAAGAGATCTTTCGAAACGATAACACTTCAAAAGAGAATAAAAGTGAATAGCAGCAGAGTAAAAATGACGCTTTTAGGGAAACAGATGAAACCTTCAAATATTTTTACCAAACAGATCCTCTCTATGATGCATTATGAACCTGACAGATGCTGGAATCCAGTATCATTCTTTAGGTTTAAAAAAAATTGTTTTTAATCTTTATTTCTGTTTGAGAGAGAGACAGCATGTGAGCAGGGGAAGAGCAGAGAGAAAGGGAGACACAGAATTCAAAGCAGGCTCCGGGCTCGGAGCTGTCAGCACACAGCCTCACGTGGGGCTTGAACTCACAAACTGTGAGATCAGGACCCGAGCCGAAGTCGGACGCTCAACTGACTGAGCCACCCAGGTGCCCCTAATGTTTATTTATTTTTGAGGCGGGGGAGGGGCAGAGAGAGAGGGAGACACAGAATCCGAAGTGGGTTCCGGGCTCTGAGCTGTCAGCACAGAGCCCGACGCGGGGCTCGAACTCAGACGGCGAGATCATGACCTGAGCCGAAGTCAGACGCTTAAGCGACTGAGTCACCTCGGCGCCCCCATTCTTTAGGCTTTAGAATGTGCACTTTGAGGCAGTAATAATGTATATTTTGTTGAGGTAAGATTTTCCAAAATCTATTTCAACTTTTTCATTTCTAAGATAGAGCCCAAGTCACCATCTCTGTTTTGCTATATTTGCTATGAAATTCTAGTTCCTTATTTTAAAGCATCCACGTAAATGGCCTTCATCTGCTACAACTTATTCTGGAAAAATGAGAACCTGTTTTTCCTTATCCTGGTTTCTGACCTGCTGTTCCTTCTGCCTGGCAGGCTCCCTCGCCCTCCACCTCCCACCCCGACATCCCCGTGACTCACTTCTTCAGGTAGCGGTCTTCTGGGACCTCCCCATGTCCGAAAGCCTCCTGTGCACAAACACACACCCTCCCATCACCCACACCACATGGTCACATGACCCTCACCCACATATCTATTCCTCTATCCCCTTATCCTGAGTTTTCTCTGCCTAACATTTATCATCCCCTGGCATGTTGAATGCACTTTTTTTTTTTTTTTCAAGTACTTGTCTGTTATCTGTCACAAGATCAGAGACCTCATATCTATTTGGTTCACTATTTTGTCTCCAGTAATGAGTATATGGAGGAAGCCTTCAATATGCGTGGGATGGATGGACGGATGGATGGATGGGAGTTTTCAGGGAGCCAGCACTCAGGTTTTCCACAAACACCTGCTGGGCTGGAATAAAGCCCCAGGAGAGTCCTCCAAATTCCCAACGTCCGAGTGTCTTCAAAGCCCCAGTCCCAAACTCTGACATCTGCCGAGGGGGCAGCCCCAGGACCCGGGGCCTGCGCATTTTGCCATGCGCGATCCGTGTTGTAAACCAAAACAAAGGAACACACAACGCCCTGGGAACTCTCAAAGTAAGGCTCTGCCCTGCGGGCCGGGAGGGTGTGGACCTCAGTGAGACGCAGAGGCCGCAGGAGGGGGCACAGGGTGACGTCGGTAGCCGCTCGCCGGGAGCACAAAGTTCTCAACGTTGGCGCTCCGCTCCAGATTTATTAAAAATGCCAATCTAACGAGCCTGCGTGGCCAGCCCATGGAAAGTGGCGTGCTGTGTGTGACCGGCGCGGCTCCTAAATCAGTTCAAGATGTGTGGGGGCGGCGGATGGCAGGGCTGGTGCTGTGCTCCCTCCCTCCGCCGTCCCTTCGGGGGATGCTTATCAACAGACGTGGAAGGGCAGCCAGGGGCGCTGCATGCATGCCCTGCGCTCCAGTCCTCTGCACGCACCGAACCCTCCCCCCGAGAGGGGACGCCAAGGGCCTGGCCCTTCCCCTGGAGACGACCCTTACTCCCCCGGGGGAGGACCCGCGATGACCCTGACCCACGCGAAGCTCTTCCCCACGTGTCCTCCAGGAACCCTGCCTCAAACTTGTGCAAATCCTATCACCATCCCCGCTTCCAAAGAGGAGACCCAGCTCAAAGGGCTCGTGCCGGGCCAAGAATCCGCGGGATTGAGTGATGATGGCGCCAGGACACAAACCCAGGCGTGATCAACCCCAGGTTGGAAGTGAGGTCTTTTTTTTTTTTTTTAAGTTTTTTAATTAAAATTTTTAATGTTTATTTTTGAGAGAGAGACCGACAGAGTGCCAGTGGGGGAGGGGCAGAGAGAGCGGGAGGCACAGAATCCCGAGCAGGCTCCAGGCTCTGAGCTGTCCGCACGGAGCCCGACGCGGGCTCGAACCCACAGACCGCGAGACCGTGACCTGAGCCGAAGTGGGTTGCGCCCTGGAAATGAACTCTTTTAAACCCAACCTGCAGGTAGACAAGGGCCATGTGTGGTTTGAGGACTAGCCTGAGATGCTCCCCCTGCCTCCTGTGGCGTAGTGGTGACAGGGAGGCCGCGTCAGTGGGGGAAGGGCCACCTCGCTCCACCCGCATCCCCACCTGGGTCCCCAACCCAGGGTAGGAGGGAGCATCCTCCCTTGTGGTTATGAGGGCCCACTTAATGCCTGGCCCAGGAGCAGCTCTCAAATAAATATTTGCAATTATTATTACAAATAGAGATTAGTTATTCCTCTCCTGCAAGAATGCAGGAGAGAGACAAGGAAATGTGATGATGCAAAGGGTGTGAACCGTGAAATGTCAGCTCAGCGTCTCAGGGAGGACACCCCCTCCGTGGGTCCCTTGGCTTCTGAATTGTGCGATGTTCCACGGTTCCAGCTGGGCACTTCCCCCTGGGGGTCCCCCACGACAGCGCTTTAGTCTCTCTTCAATTTACCTTCGCCAGCGCCCAGCGCACTGCTCTTGCCCCCACGGGAACAGACCGCGGTTGCTGAGCCGTCCAGCTGGCCCAGCGGCCCTGTGAGCGGGTGCTGCGATCATCCCCGTTTTAGAGAAGGAGTCGAAGACCCGGCGATGGTAAGGGACTCGCCCAGTAGCGAACATCCTATCACGTGGCGCGGCCGGGATTTGAGCCGTCATCAGGTTATCAACCACTCGTGAGTGTGTGCTCGCTGAGTTGGTGGACGAACAGGGAAGAAGAGAGGGAGGGAGGAGCTTGAGAAAAGAGGGTGGATTTGGACAGGAGCAGCACGTTGGACAAGGCTAACAGCCGTAGGGAAAAGACTAGACGCGCGCAGAGGTTCACATCTCATTCAGGAAAACAAACATTCCAGTGTGTGTTTGTGTGTGTGTATAGCTTTTACTTTCTTGAGTCGCACTTAACAAGTGCACCCCAGGGGCGCCTGGGTGGCTCCGTCGGTTGGGCTACCGACTTCGGCTCAGGTCATGATCTCAACGGTTCGTGAGTTCGAGCCCCGCGTCAGGCTCTGGGCTGACGGCTCGGAGCCTGGAGCCTGTTTCAGATTCTGTGTCTCCCTCTCTCTCTGCCCCTCCCCCGTTCATGCTCTGTCTCTCTCTGTCCCAAAAAAAAATAAATAAACGTTGGAAAAAAAAAAAAAAAAACAAGTGCACCCCAGGGGCGCCTGGGTGGCTCCGTCGGTTGGGCGACCGACTTCGGCTCAGGTCATGATCTCACGGTTCGTGAGTTCGAGCCCCGCGTCGGGCTCTGTGCTGACAGCTCGGAGCCTGAAGCCCGCTTCAGATTCTGTGTCTCCCTCTCTCTCTACCCCTCCCCTACTCACATCCTGTGTCTGTCTCTCAATAATAAATAAACGTTAAAAAAAAAAAAAAAAAGTGCACCCTGTACACTTAATTAAGCGAGAGAAGCTTCCCTTCAGGTCCATTCTGCCCGTTCCTGTCTTCTATCTTTCAGGGGTCATGGACTCCTCGCGGCTATCAATTAAACAACTGAGTAGCTATAGCTGTGCCCTGAGAACCCGATCTCCTACCCCCAGACATGGAGCTTTGAGGGCATACGGGTATACATACATACATGTGCACCTGGCTTTTTCCTTTTAGGAAAGATTCCCTTTAAATTTAAAAAAAAAATTATTTTTATTTTTATTTTATTTTATTTTATTTTTTTATTTTAATTTTTTTATTTTTTATCTTATTTTTATTTTTATTTTTTTATTTTTATTTTTTTATTTTTTATTTTTATTTTTATTTTTATTTTTACTTTTATTTTTTAAATTAAAAAAAAATTTTTGAGGGGGCGCCTGGGTGGCGCAGTCGGTTAAGCGTCCGACTTCAGCCAGGTCACGATCTCGCGGTCCGGGAGTTCGAGCCCCGCGTCGGGCTCTGGGCTGATGGCTCAGAGCCTGGAGCCTGTTTCCGATTCTGTGTCTCCCTCTCTCTCTGCCCCTCCCCCGTTCATGCTCTGTCTCTCTCTGTCCCAAAAATAAATAAACGTTGAAAAAAAAATTTTTTTGAGACAGAGAGAGAACAGAGCATGAGCAGGGGAGGGGCAGAGAGAGAGGGAGACCCAGAATCCGAAGCAGGCTCCAGGCTCCGAGCTGTCAGCCCGGATCCTGACACGGGGCTCGACCTCACAGACTGTGAGATGATGACCTGAGCTGAAGTCGGACGCTTAACCGACTGAGCCACCCAGGCGCCCCTTAAATTTTTTTTTTTTAACATTTATTCATTTTTGAGATACAGAGCAGGAGCGGGGGGAGGGGCAGAGAGAAAGAGAAGGAGACACAGAACCTGAAGCAGGCTGCAGGTTCCGAGCAAGCTGTCAGCCCAGAGCCTGACGCAGGGCTTGAACCCACACACCGTGAGATCATGACCTGAGTCCAAGTCGGACGCTCAACCGACTGAGCCACCCAGGCACCCCAGGAAAGATTCCTTTTAGAAGTGAACACGGATCCCTGGCCTTGCAAATGAAAAAGGGTCAAGAATCTAATATTTCCACCCTCGCAAGTCCCCATATTGTTGAGTGGGTGTAAGGGCACACTGGTGGGCTTGGGGACAGCTCTTTGCTCTGTCGGCCCCTCCCCCAATTCTCTCACCCCCCTGGATGAGGGAGCCATGACCTTAGTAAAATGTGTCCTTCCCCTGTTTCCGAAGGCGGAAACGAAATCATCACTGGGATGATGGGACAGAACTTTACAGCTCACGGAGGACTTTCAAATTCCTTCCTTGATCTAACGGTTGACCAGCCCTGGGAGGGAGGAATCGCACACCCATTTCTCAGACGGGGAGTCCGAGCCTCTGAAACAGAATGGGCGGCCAGGGCTGCCGCAGAGGAGTCTCGACTGGGCCTCGTGCCCGTCTGACTCACCAGCTGCCCCCTCCCCAGGGACGGCGCCACAGGCCTCCAAGAATGGGGCCTTGGCCCAGCCTTAGGCTGGCGGCACTGGGAAAACCTGTGTCACTGAAACCATTACGTCAGAGGCCACTCAGTTCCTTCACCTAAGGTCAAGGCCAGCAACTTCCTGGCAGCTGGAAATTCACAACCAGGCTCTGGGTGAGTCAGTCAGCTGGAGACAGCTACCAGCACCGTCTGGTGAGGGGCTCAGTAGCCCTGCCCTCCCTGGGGCTAATGTCTGCCCCGGTACCCTCCTCTGTATCAACAACTGGTCAGTAGCCCTGCCCTCCCTGGGGCTAATGTCTGCCCCGGCACCCTCCTCTGTATCAACAACTGGGGGGGGGAGGGGGGGGCGGGGGGCGGTGAGCCTGCTCTCAGCCCAACCTCTAGCCCCTTCCTGACCACTCCCCTGGGTCTTGCCCTCCTGTGCCACGGACCCCAGAGCGGGAGCCGATGTTTTTAAATGCATAAAAGACATCAAATCACAAAGGAGACCAATGAAAATACAGTCGTAAAAGTAGCGTTACTTTGCAATAAACGAATGCATGTGCTTTCCTTCTTATTACATTAAACAACGAGATCTAAAGAGGGAGGTCTAACGTGCAATGTAATTTAAAGCACTGGTGAGCATACATGATACTATGTTTGCAAATGTAACACGATAGGAAAATCTCTGTGATTCTGTGGGTATCACAGCTATCACAGCTATGGGCCTGTGGCCTACATTCATCATGGAAGGAGAAGCTAAATTTCGGTGAGAAGTCAGTGAAAATAAAGACTTGTACTTTTGCCCCATCCAAGTTCATGAACCCCTGAGCGGGGGGGGGGGGGGGGGGGGGTTCGGTAGATCCAAGATTAAAAGGCCCCGTGCACCAATTCTATACTTGCACAGGGCTTAGATCCCCTGCTGACAAGCAGGATAGAGTGATTAGGGGCTAGTAGCTCCGGCCTGACAAGTCCCCCCTCTGCCCGCTTAGTAGCTGTGTGACCTAGAGGAGTTACTTAACATCTCTGGACCTCAATACCTCCTCCGAACAGTGGGTGGTGATAATAATCACTACCTCATGACACGATTGCTTAGCCCGGTGCCTGGCACACAGTAAGGGCTCTACTAAATACTTTTCATTCTGAGTGATTGTTTTCATCTGCCCTTTCCAGAAAGCCCGAAAGGGCAGGGATTATCTCCATTTTTCCATCTGAAGACACCGAGACTCAGAAAAAAGGACAGTTATGTGCCCAGCATAACACGGGCTTTTCTAATCATGATGCAGCCAGAGGAAAATTCCAGAAAGGTAATCTGAAAGAAACACAAGTCTGGACAGTGAGGAGATACTAAGGAGAAAGGCAAAATTCTCTAACCACGTGCCAATCAGGTGATGTGGTCTCCAAATTAAAAACGTGGTTTTCGTTCTTGTTTTTGTGTTCTCCTCGGCAGGCAAAACTGTGCTGTTGCCGAATATGTATCTGCCCCAGTGACGATAAGCAGAGCTGGCTCTCTGGATTCTCCCAGGTAGGTGTCAGCAAAGTGTAGCCGGGCGCGTGCGGCCACTCCAACACCCATCCCTCTCCGGGAAGCCCCCCCCCCATCTCTCCCTCTCAGTCCATGAGGTACTGGTGCGACCGCCCTCCCATTCCCTCCTCTACCCCCACTGTGATCCAGGTAAGCCACCGTTCAGAGTGCCACGAGACCCACACCAAAAAAACAAAAACAAAAACAAAACAAAACAGGGACAAGCAAGTTGTGGCTTTAGTTGGAGCATTAGGAAAAGGGCCCTTTCTTTCTTTGAGGGTTACTGAGAGCCATTGCTAGCCATCTTTATCGGCACCTAAGGACCTAGATCAAACCATACCTGATGGCCGTCTCTACTGTACATTTTTCATTTCTGTTTAACACATCTTCTTTTCTGTTTAATGTGGGCTGAGCATCTGCCACTCGTACACAAGATCGTCTGAACTCACAAAATCTCATTTTCTTGCTTCTAGCCTCGCCAGCTCACCTCAGCAGGGTCTCCTGTGCCCCAAACTCTTACAGGCCTAAGACTACTGCAGTTTCTTAGCCTGCTCATGGAAGGGGAAATGTCTTCAACCTGTCACCATTCACCCTCTGCCACCGCCACCCAGTGGAGCCATTTGCAGATTCGGGGTTCTAGAGAAACCCCCGAGGCTGTGTTGTCCTGGAGTTCAGCTCTGGGCTCCCTGCCTGGACAGCAGGGGGTCAGGTCTTGAGCCCGGTTCTGCATCATGTCTGCAGGCCCTGGTACCAGGACTTCCATACTGTTAGTCCCGTATCTGAATTACACAATCTGGGTGCTCCCCGAGCCAATCGTGCTCCTCCCTGCCGTCTACTCCAAGGCAGGCCCTCCACTACCAGCGTCTTTCAGCTCAGTCCTAGGCTGACTCGTATCACATTTTTGACACCGTTTCCATGTCTGGCAAAGAAATGGCTTGGAAAGTCGGACTTGGGGTAGACTGTGAAACTGAAAAATAAATTCCTTATGGAGATCATTTAAACCTAAGCCATTACAAATCCCAGCTATAAGAAGAAGGAGGGCTAAGACTTTCTAATACCCTGACAGTTAAAATAGTCATCAAGGGGCGCCTGGGTGGCGCAATCGGTTAAGCATCCAATTTCAGCCAGGTCACGATCTCGCAGTCCGTGAGTTCGAGCCCCGCGTCGGGCTCTGGGCTGGTGGCTCAGAGCCTGGAGTCTGTTTCCGATTCTGTGTCTCCCTCTCTCTCTGCCCCTCCCCCGTTCATGCTCTGTCTCTCTCTGTCCCAAAAATAAATAAACGTTGAAAAAAAAAATTAAAAAAAAAAAAAAATAATAAAATAAAATAGTCATCAAAATCCAGCCTGATTCTCTAAGCCATGATTTTAAAGTCCTATCGGGAAAACTCAGGAGGACGGAGCGGGTTTGTGCAGAGGCGGGACGGTTACGGGAGCAGTGTGAGGAAAGAAAGTGAGTTTTCTCCTCCTGGCTTCGGGGAGGCCCCTTTGCACAGCCTGCGTGGTCTCAGAGCCTCTAATAGAGAACTGACTGTCCCTGAAAGCTTCCTTAAAGACACATTTCCAGGTGGGACCGCATGTGGCTCGGATGGAGACAATCACCCCTCCGGTGCACAGAGAAAGGGACGGGGGGCTCAGAGGGCAGTGGCCACAGGACCGTGACAGCGGTGTAGCTCTGCGGGCCAGGAATTAGCCCTGGACACTGCCTTGGATGAGGCCCACCTGGGGTAAGTCACTGATCTGAAGTTCGAATGGGCAAAAAGGACAGTAGCCGGGCGTAAATGACAATAGCCATCGTCTGCTGAGCCCTTACTGTGTGCCAGGCAACCTTCTAGGTCTTGATGTGCCCTGCCTCAGTTACACCTCACAACAGCCCTATGGAGTCAACGGTCACGTTAGCCCCGTTTTGCAAGGGGAAGCCGAGGCTTAAAAAGGTCAGATTCTCCCATTACTTCTTTGCTGCTGTGTTCAAGATTCCCGCAAAACTTCGTCGCTACAATCACTTTTATTTATTACCTCCCAGTTTCGGTGGGTCAGGAACTTAGAAACACCTTCGCTAGGTGGTCCTGGCCTAGGGTCTTTAAAAAGGTTGGAGTCAGGGGCGCCTGGGTGGTTCAGTCTGTTAAGCGTCCGACTTCGGCTCAGGTCACCATCTCGCGGTCCGTGAGTTCGAGCCCCGCGTCGGGCTCTATGCGGACAGCTCGGAGCCTGGAGCCTGTTTCCGATTCTGTGTCTCCTTCTCTCTGACCCTCCCCTGTTCACACTCTGTCTCTCTCTGTGTCAAAAATAAATAAACGTTAAAAAAAAAAATTAAAAAAGGTTGGAGTTAAGACATTGGCCAGGGCCGCAGTTAGCCAAAGGCTGGTCGCCTTTTGGAGGATCCCTCCCAAGATGGTTGATGCCTTTTGCATCCTAATCTCAAGTGTGGTGCACGACCCTTCTGCCACACTCTAGACCCTCAGGAGTAAGTCACTAAGAACACCTTGTGCTTCAGGGTGGAGGAATTCGTCTGTACCTCGTTAGGGGAGAAGCAGCAAAGAGTGTGTGACCATTTGTAAGAATTACCACAGTCCCTCGTCCAAGATCACGGTGTGGCTGAGCCAGAGGGTAAGCCCTGGCTCCACAGCGCAAAACTATCCTGCCCCCTCAGGAACGGCAAAAGGAGAACCTTCCTCCCCTGTGCCAGTGACCTAAATGTCAGTGACACCCTTTGAACAGAGAAGACACGCCTGAGGCAAAACAGAAGGTGTTTAGTGGGAAGGAAGTTCCCCTTCCCACCCCGGGGCCCCCAATTCTTCTTCCCAAATGCAACTTGTGCTGACGGTTTTGCACGAACCCTTCCAGACCCCATCGAAGCCAGTGGTTCTCAGGGTGATCCCGGCCAGCAGCGTCGGCATCCTTTGGGAACTTGCTGGAAATGTAAGTTCTCGGGCCCGACTCCAGACCTCATGAATCAGAAACTCTGGGGGTGGGGGGGGGTGCCCAGCCATCCGTGACAAGCCCTCCATGTGAGCTTGATGAACATCAAGGTTTAAAAACCACTCATCTTGGGGTGCCTGGGTGGCTTGGTCGGTTAAGCGTCCGACTTCGGCTCAGGTCATGATCTCACGGTCTGTGAGTTCGAGCCCCGCGTCGGGCTCTGTGCTGACAGCTCAGAGCCTGGAGCCTGTTTCAGATTCTGTGTCTCCCTCTCTCTTTGCTCCTCCCCTGTTCATGCTCTGTCTCTCTCTGTCTCAAAAATAAAATAAAACGTTAAAAAAAAAATTTAAAAACCACTCATCTCTGCGTATAACAAGCAAAGCATCAAACGACTTTAAGCCCGTTATATGTTCCCACCATCTATGGTGTATTATGAACGAACCTCTGTACATCCCGAAATTACCTTATAAATAGCACAATTTCAGGTGTGTTGTATAATACCTGAGTGAAAACCATGATACTATGAGATCAGTCGCCCTGCTTTGGTAATTTTTTTTTTTTTTTAATGTAGCGGTAATCCTCCCCATATGGAAATATACTGCATGTGCCTTGATCTCTTGGAGATCCTGGGCCTTGCCTGCCGTTGGAGAACTCCATTCCAGATGGTTCTCTGACAAGTCTTCTCATATGTCCAGACTCCATAAAAATACCATGGACAAATAGTTTTCAAGTTTAAGATCATTCTCCTGCGGCTATCCTGCCGTTGCCCTCCTCACCCAGAGGACGTATGATGCCAGGGTGTCATAGGAGGATCTTGTTTCGACTGTTGCCTTTTTTTTTTTTTTTTAATGTTTACTTATTTTTCAGAGAGAAAGAGTGGGGGGAGAGGGGCAGAGAGAAGGGGACAGAGGATCCAAAGTGGGCTCTGTGCTGACAGGCTGACAGCAGTGAGCCCGAGATGGGGCTCAAACTCACAAACCATGAGCTCATGGCCTGAGCCGAAGTTGGACACTTAACCCACTGAACCACCCAGGCGCCCCCTCTGCCCATGCCTTTTTGACTAGTGTTCGAAGTCCCTATTCTTTACGGAAATACGACTGAGGCTCATGAATTTTGTTCACCATAGTTGTGCCGATGATAAGAATAACGGTGACAGGAACAAAGCAGTTGTACCCTAAAGAAAACAAAACACACTAAAGAAAACGAAATTACTCTAACGTCTAATCCTTCACAAATCAGGAAATGCCTCTTCATTTTACCAAATTTATTCCAAATACAGAAGAGCCCACTAGAGGCTTCCTTCAGCTAGCAACTCTAGTTAACTTTAAGCGTGATTCAATTTACAAAACAGCCATTATTCACTTATGCAATGTTCTGGGAATGCATCCATGGAAGAAAGTGACGTGTGCTGGGCAGCCAGGGCCTGATGACAGAGCTGATGTCCTCAGATTGCGTTTGTAACCAGCAACGCATTTTACCTTTTTATACTCCACGTATTAGAAAAGCAGCAACTAAAATCAAACGTCCTATTTCATCCTTGGCTAGGCATTATAGCAATAAGCAAGCATCTGGGACTTTTGGCCACAGGTCAGAATATAGATACTATATGTACGCATGGGTTTCTAGGATACATTTCTCTGTCTGTAGCAAGCGGGTTCATGTTACCTTGTGCATGTTAGTTGTCTGTTGCTACATAACAAATTACCCCCAAATTTAGCACCTTAAGCAACAAATACGTATTATCTCACACAGCTTCTGAGGATCAAGAATCTAGAGCGGCCTGGCTCGAGGTCTTTTGTGAGATTGCAGTCAAGCCTGTAGACGCTTTCCTGGGGCTGTGGACTCTCCGATCTTGGCCTAGGGCTCCAGAATATGCTTCCAAGCTCACTCACATGGCTGGAAGCAAGAGGCTTCAGTTCCTTGCCGTTTGATCTTCTCCAGAGGCTGCTGCTGACATGACTTTCAGAGCAAGTGACGTCTAAGAGAGAAACAAAGATGATGATAACACCCTGCCTTTTATGACCTGCTCCCCCATGTCTACCTGACTCTGTTCATTAGAAATAATGCTAAGTTGGGGCACCTGGGTGGCTCAGTTGGTTAAGCGTCTGACTTTGGCTCAGGTCATGATCTCACAGTTGGTGGGTTCGAGCCCCGCGTCGGGCTCTGTGCTGACCGCTCAGAGCCTGGAGCCTGCTTCAGATCCTGTCTCGCTCTCTCTCTGCCCCTCCCCTGCTCATGCTCTGTCTCTCAAAAATAAACAAATGTTCAAAAAATATTAGAAATAATGCTAAGTCTGGTCTGTACTCAACAAGGGACTGAATGTGTGTATGTGTGTGTAGTCCAAGTATTTCAAAAAACGTTACTTTTTTAACCTTTTTATGTTGAAAATCATGAGTCAGCTAATCTGGTTGTATCATTTGCCCAGCCTGGCAACCAACTAAGGACAAAAAAGCGGCAGCACTGGTAACCTGACAAGAATCAAAGGATTTAATCTGGGGGGAGGGGGAGGGGAACAACCTAAACACCCACCAATAGGGGATTATTTAACTAAGGTATGCCCACTGGGCCATCATTAAAAATCATCATATTGGAGGGCACCTGGGTGGATCAGTCAGTTAAGTGTCCAACTTCGGCTCAGGTCATGAGTTCAAGCCCCTCCGGTCATGAGTTCAATAACTCGCGGTCCATGAGTTCGAGCCCCGCGTCGGGCTCTGTGCTGACAGCTGGGAGCCTGGAGCCTGCTTCGGATTCTGTGTCTCCCTCTCTCTCTGCTCCTCCCCTGCTTGCCCTGTGTCTCTCTCTCAAAAATAAATAAACATTAAAAAAAAATCATCATATTGTCAAAGGATGTAGGGTGCCACAGGAAGATGGTCATAACGTAATCTTAAATCAAAGACTCTGAAAAAAAAATACTATGAGCCAATTTATACAAGAATGATGCCTATAAATTCACGAATAACATTTCTTGAGCACTTACCATACACCAGGCACTATACTAATGTTGTAAATCAATAAGTCCTTTCAGTTAATCCTCACACTCTCCTGTAATGTACATATTGCCAAATTTCACTTATTTTTTTTAAATTTTTTTCAATGTTTATGTATTTTTTTTTTAATTTTTTTTTTTTCAACATTTATTTATTTTTGGGACAGAGAGAGACAGAGCATGAACGGGGGAGGGGCAGAGAGAGAGGGAGACACAGAATCGGAAGCAGGCTCCAGGCTCTGAGCCATCAGCCCAGAGCCCGACGCGGGGCTCGAACTCACGGACCGCGAGATCGTGACCTGGCTGAAGTCGGACGCTTAACCGACTGCGCCACCCAGGCGCCCCAATGTTTATGTATTTTTGAGAGACGGGGCGGGGGGGGGGGAGGAGGGGCAGAGAAAGAAAGACACAGAATCTGAAGAGGCTCCAGGCTCTGAGCTGTCAGCACAGAGCCCGACGCGGGGCTCGAACTCACAAGCCATGAGATCATGACCTGAGCCAAAGTTGGACACTTAACTGACTGAGGCACCCAGGCGCCCACATATTGCTATCTTTTAGATGAGGAAATTAAAGCACAGCAAGGTGGAGAACCTGCCCAAGAATTGGAGGAAATAGTTGTAAATCACACATCTGAAAGGGGTCTAGTGTCCAGAATATATAAAGAACTCTTACAACTCAACAACAAGGAAAACCACCCACATTTAAAATGAATAAAGAACTTGGAGCACCTGGGTGGCTCGGTCAGTTAAGCATCTGACTTCAGCTCAGGTCATGATCTCACTGTTCGTGAGTTCGAGCTCCGCGTCGGGCTCTGTGCGGACAGCTCGGAGCCTGGAGCTGCTTCGGATTCTGTGTCTCCCTCTCTCTCTGCCCCTCCCTGCTTGCACTCTGTCTCTCTCTCTCTCTCAAAAATAAATAAACATTAAAAATAAATAAATAAATAAAATGGGTAAAGAATACAAACAGTCAATAAGCACAGGAAAAGATGTTCAACATCGTTAGACATAAGGGAAAGGCGATTCAAAACCACCATGACGTACCACTTTATACCTACTAGGATGGTGATGATAATAATCAGAAATTAATTTTTAAAAATCAAATTTAAAGGAACAGAAGCTAACAAGTGGTGGTGACAATGCGGAAAAACCGGAACCCCCACACACTGCTAGGTGGGACCACAAGATAATGCAGCTGCTTTGGAAGACCATTTGGTGGCTTCTCAGAAAGTTAAATCCAGACCTGTCCTACGACTCGGCAATCCCACTCTGAAGTGTGCACAGAATTAAAATGAAAATCGGGCGTTGAAACAAAACTTTGGTACAAAACTTTATTTGTACAAAAATTTGCGCAGCACTATTCACCGTGGCCGATAGGTGGAAACAACCAAACGTCCATCCACTGATGAGTGGCTAAACGAAATGTGTATCTAGGGGCGCCTGGGTGGCGCAGTCGGTTAAGCGTCCAACTTCAGCCAGGTCACGATCTCGCGGTCCGGGAGTTCGAGCCCCGCGTCGGGCTCTGGGCTGATGGCTCAGAGCCTGGAGCCTGTTTCCGATTCTGTGTCTCCCTCTCTCTCTGCCCCTCCCCCATTCATGCTCTGTCTCTCTCTGTCCCAAAAATAAATAAACGTTGAAAAAAAAAAACCAAAAAAAAACCAAAATGTGTACCTACCCAACAGAATATCAATCAGCCAGAAAAAGTAATGGAATCCTGATATATGCCACGCTATAGATGAACCTTGAAAACATTACGCTACGTGAAAGAAGCCAGACACAAAAGATCACATGTTATAGGTTCCATTTACATGAAGTGTTCAGAACGGGTAAATCCACAGAGACGGAAAGTAGATGGTTGCCAGGGGGTGGGGTGGTGGGAATGGAGAGTGTGCTTCATGTGTACAGGGTTTCCTTTTTCAGGTGATGAAAATGCTTTGGAACTACATGTAGCTGAAGGTTGCACAACATTATAAATGTACTGACACTGGCAGTTTGTTTTTAATTTTTTTAATGTTTATTTATTTTTGAGAGAGAGAGAGAGAGCACTCGCAGGGGAGGGGCAGAGAATGAGGGAGACACAGAATTGGAAGCAGGCTCCAGGCTCTGAGCTGTCAGCACGGAGCCCGACGCGGGGCTCGAACTCACGGACCGTGAGATCATGACCTGAGCCTAAGTCGGATGCTTAACGGACTGAGCCACCCAGGTGCCCCTAGGGTTGCACGCTTTAAAATGGCCAATTTTATCATTGTATCTTTTGTGAATTTCATTTCAATTTTAAGAATTAAAATAAAATAAAATAAAATAAAACAAAACAAAACAAAACAAAACAAAACAAAATAAAATAAATTTCCCAAAGTCACGCAGCTAATATATAGTGGTATTTGGCCCCAGGTGGTCTGGGCTTCAGAGCCTACACTCTTTGGTAGATCAAGAAGGAACATCAATTAACAGAAGTTTCCTGAATGATAGGACTGAAGATAATTTATATCCTTTTAAAAAATGTCCTTCTCCAATTTTTCCTCATAAAGATAATAAATATATATATGATTTAATAATGGGAATCTCTGGGTGTACCATGTGTCACCATAGGACCAAAGGCTGGTCCAGGGAAATTAAGGAGGCAGATCAACCACAAGTTTGTCCCTGAGTTCTCTGGCCCAGAACTCTGTAGGTCTTTGTACTTCGCTGGCCACCCACCTATCAAGCTACAGAAGACCCTAGAGATCTAGTCAAATCTGCAACCTGCATGGAAATCCCCACAAAGCAGGGCACTATGGCAATGCATAGCCACTCTCTCCAGGGAGGACCTTTTTTCTAGGTTATTTACTGGGGGTTCCAAAGAAGGATCCTAGCAAGAGTCCTCAAGGAACCATAGATGTGTCACGATTGTCTTCTTCTTCCTTGGAAAAGTTACTCAGATCCCCAGGATTTATTCTACGAATGACTGGTATTTGCAGTTTTGGCAAAGATGCATAGAGAAGGATGTTTATTGCAGTATTGTCTTGTAACAGTAAAAATCTGGGAAAAGCCTAACCATCTGTCACTGGGGAACAAGCAAATCCGTCAGGGCACATCTGCACCGTCTTTTTTTTTTTTAATTTTTTTTTTTAATGTTTATTTATTTTTGAGACAGAGAGAGACAGAGCATGAACAGGGGAGGGTCAGAGAGAGGGAGACACAGAATCTGAAACAGGCTCCAGGCTCTGAGCTGTCAGCACAGAGCCCGACGCGGGGCTTGAACTCACAGACTGCGAGATCATGACCTGAGCCGAAGTCGGCCACTCAACCGACTGAGCCACCCAGGCACCCCATGCACTGGCTTTAACAAGTTCCCCCAAGCTCAGGATGGAAATATCTCAACATCTCCTGGCTGAATAATCATGACGACAGTAGGCAGAAAAATTTGAAATGATCATACTTGGGTTGTTTAAAAAGCTTATGTCCAATATTCTTATAGAACTACCATGCTGTTTTGATCTTTTCTGTAACCATGTGTAAATATGATTTATGTAATAAAAATCTAGTTTTAATAAAATAATATCAATGCCTAATCGCAATGAAGCAGATTAAATTAGTACATGTATATATATATATATATACATATACATATATACATGCCATATACATTAGAAAGTACACAACTTGCAACAGAGCTAAGTTTGCATTTGAAAAATGATTAGTCTGTGGAAGTTTGTTGTTATTGAGTCTGCATAGAGAATTCCTGGCTGTTCCCAAACCTACTGAATTAGAATTTTTAGGGATGGGGCCAGGCTTCCATATTAAAAAGAAGTCCCCTATGTGATTCTAATGGCCGCTTCCTGTCTGCCCCTACCCCTTGCACACACAGAACAAAGGGCATTGGCTTTGGCTCTGCTACTTAGTAGATGCCAGGAAGCTGGGTAATTAACATCTGGAGCCCTCAATTTATTTGTCTGTTATATGGGGGGGGGGGGAGGAGAAAATGCATGATAGGTCCAGTTCTACTGGTAGAGGATAAAAAGGTCATGGGCATGACCAGAAAGAACTTGGGAATCATTCCCACTGGGGTTCAAACAGCCCCACTTCTTGACTGTGATTTTTAGCAGCATCCTTTCCCTCCTTCAGGCCTCATGGTACCTACCTCTTGGAGGTTTTGCAAAAATCAAGTGACAATCCATGCTAAGTGCCTAGCACATAGCAGGTACTCAACAAAAAACAGCAGGTGTCATTGATAAATGTGCCTTCTCCTTCCAAGGATAGGGATGGGTAGTGAGCAGGGGTCACTGAGAATAGGGCCGCTTTGCCCCTAACTTTCAAAAATCAAACTATAAGTTGTGTGTTCCATTCTCCCCAGGTATAAAGGAAACAGTCATGCCCTCGAGTGGTTACCGGGTCATCCTGTTCTGTGCCCTGCTTTACTAGCTGAAAAGGAGGAAGGAAGGGAATGGGGGGAAATTGCAACCTGTGTAGGCAACCAGGCACCTGCTAAGATCCTGTCAGGCTTTCTGATGTTGGAACTCACCAACTGGGGCGGTTATAGAGAAAATCACCTGGATGTCTGGCCCTCTGTGCTACAGATGAGGGGCTGGAAGACATTTTCCCCAAGATTCACTTTACCCTTGAGATATTCTCCCCAAATGAGGTCACACCATAACTTGCAGAAATACTGAAAAAGGATGTGGCTCATCACCAGGCTTCAAACCTTGGTCCCATATGCAAATTAATACATCCCCCCGCCCCAAATCCGGCAATCCTTGCGATTCATATGCATTGTGCTTGTATTTTTAAAAAGCACGATGTATTTTTTTAAAAACATCAAGTTGCCAACGCCAATATTTTACCTATGGTGTAATATCTTGCACTTGGTTTTGGCATTTCTTCTTCTCTTCTTGCTTTAATTACTGGGGGAGCCTCACAAACCGGGTGTGGCCAGGCCCCTGGAGATGCCCACGGCCCCCCGGACAGCTCCTCCCACCGCCCATAGTCCTGGGAAGGGACCCAGCCAGCCGCCGGAACGGATCACAGGGCGAGCAGAAGGGAGCACGGGCCTCCGCACCTGACAGGCCCCACACCCTGGGCAGGGCGAGCCCAACAAAAGGCGCCGTGAAATGCAGCGGGAGAAAGGGACTGCAGCCTCCGTCGGATGGGAAACACTGCTGCCAACCAGCCCCGGGGCGCGCCGCCCTTGTCCCCGGAGTGAACTCTCCCTCTCTGCGCCCAGCTAATGGCGGGGCGCGCGGCCGCGGCCCCTCTTCTCCCTCCCTTTAAAGAGAAGGGCGCGATTGTGTGGATTTCACAGTCTGAGCACAGCTGAAAGGGAGAGAATTAAGTCTCCCTCACGGCTCTTTTCAAGGAGGCCGAGGCTGCGATTCGCCTTCATTCAGAATATATGAAGCTTTTGTGCGTCGGGCCCGGGCAGCCGCCGCGGCCCCGCTCCCCGGCTGACTCTCTTTACAGTGGAAACGTACAGTAATTAACACGGGTTCCGCTCCCGCCCGCGCCCCGAGTTGAAGGGGGCCGCCGCCGCCGCCGCGCGCCTGGGAACCGGAGCCGCGGCCCGCGTCTGTCCACCTGAGAACGGCGCGGCGCATTTGTAACCGTGGCCTTGCCGCCCGAGAGCCATCCATTTTGGCTGGGGCTGCCCGGCTGTCAGGGCGGTGCGCCGCCGCGGCCCCCGCATGTGTTGCTAATAAAAGCCCAGTCCTTCGCTCCACCTAGCAAGCTCTCGGCGGGGGCACTGCCTGGGGGGGGGGGGAGACCCTGGGGGCCGGCCGAGGTGACCCTCGGGGAGGCTTCTCCATGTCTGATTTCGGGGAGTCTGCGATTCCTAGGGGGGCAGGAGGGCTGGAGACAAAATACTTAAGCCTTCCTCCATGGGAATTGTCACCATGAGATTAAAATTTAATTTAATTTAATGGTGGTTTTTTTTTTTTTTTTTTTTTTTTGGTCTGAAGGAGATGAAATCTGAAATCCGGCCCAAGTGGCTGAGGCCTGCCAATATTTTGGCTGTGCTTAGTGTTCAAGCTTCTTTTTTGTCACTCTGCTCAGATGATTCATGCTGGAAAGCATGTTGTATCATTTATCCAGTAATGCAGCCTAATAAAACCCCCCTTCAAATATGTTCCTTAAAGAGCCAGAAGAATTTGTTCCTGTAGACTCAAACCTATGTTCTTAATAAAGCCTGATTGAAGAAATGGAGCGCTCTCTCTCTCTCTCTCTCAAAAAATAAATAAAAAAATAATAATAGATAAAAAAAAAGGTTGGGGGCTGCAGAGGAGCTAATCTGATGTGTACTGATGAAACTCAACACTGCTCCCTTGTCTCCTTCCTCCCCTCTCTCTCCTAGTGGGGTTTAAATGTGTGGCTTAACACGGAGTTTTGAATGCAAAGTTAATTTTTATTTAAAAGAAAAAAAATTTTTAATGTTTATTTATTTCTGAGACAGAGGATGAGTGGGGGAGAGGCAGAGAGAGAGAGAGGGGGACACAGAATCCAAAGCAGGCTCCAGGCTCCGAGCTGTCAGCACAGAGCCCAACGCGGGGCTCAAACTCACAGACCGCGAGGTCATGACCTGAGCCGAAGTTGGACGCTCAACCAACTGAGCCACCCAGGCGCCCCCAAAGTTATTGGTTAAAAACCATCCTTCTCCCAGTATGAGCACTAGAGTGATGCCAATGTTCTCATTTGAGTTCTGTAGGAAGGAGAGTGAGGTTTTATTAGACCGGTAATTACTGAAGTAACTCGGTGCCCGCTCATGGTTCAGTGTCATGGCCAAAACCCCTTGTACCCTGAGCTGCTGAAGTTTCTAGAATGGTATTCAGTCGGCTCCTTGAGAGGTGGGTCACCTGCTCCGACCAGCAGCAGGCCTCTGAAAGCAGGTACCTCCATCTCTGAGCAAAATCCCCCTTCCTTCCAGCAAGGCGGGTGCAAGTGAACAAGGTCCCGAGGCGGAAATGGCAGGCCCCTGCTGGACAAGACTCCCTATTAAGGTAGCAGGGTGCTTAATCAAGCCCCAGGGCTCTCTCTGGGTTCAAGTGCTGGTGCTACTCTCTAGTCTGTGTGGCCTTAGACAGGCAGACTCCCCTGCCTGTGTCTCAGTTTCCTCCTCTATAAAGTGTGGGTGACATGGGGCGCCTGGGTGGCGCAGTCGGTAAGCGTCCGACTTCAGCCAGGTCACGATCTCGCGGTCCGTGAGTTCGAGCCCCGCGTCAGGCTCTGGGCTGATGGCTCAGAGCCTGGAGCCTGTTTCCGATTCTGTGTCTCCCTCTCTCTCTGCCCCTCCCCCGTTCATGCTCTGTCTCTCTCTGTCCCAAAAATAAATAAACGTTGAAAAAAAAAAAAATTTAAAGTGTGGGTGACATACCTCCTGTTCTAGGTGTAATGGCCTTCAAGTGATGTGACACATGTTAGCTTTGGTTCACTATTTTTAATAACAGCTGCCATTTATTTAGCACTCACTCTGTGCTTTACCTATGTCACATCATTCCATCGCCAGTGGATATTAGCAGCCCCATTTCACTGATGAGGAAAAATGAGGCTCAGAGGAACAAAGAGGTGAAGGAATTGGCTGCATGTCACACGGTGACGTTAGGGGCCATGGTGCAATTTCAAGTTGTCCTGGGAGCAAGGGCACAAGGGAGCAAGCAATCTGGCCAAGAGGGAGATAAGATGGCAAGATTCAGGCTCTCGGCTGGTTGAGACGGAAGTGAGTTTGAACCGTTTTAAAAGGGGTGCACCTTTAAAAGGGTGCACTCTCCTTTCCTCCGCCATCATGGCGTATGCGGTTGCCGGCTCTTGGCCACGTCTTCTCCCGGCTTTCAGGATCCAGCGATTCCTGGCCAAGAAACAAAAGCAGAATAATCACCTTCCCCAGTGGATTCGGATGAAAGCTGGTGATAAAATCAGGTAGCGCTCCAGGAGGAGACACCGGGGAAGAACCAAGCTGCGTTTACAAGGAATCACAATGAGATGGCTCGCGTGTGCATTCATGCTCTACGAAGCTCACTCGAGATGACGCATGTATCCCTGCTGTCAGGCTCACTTGCCCGCACCGTATTGCTCTGTAAGCGTCACTACCACCTGAGCAATTGGACAAAAACATGATTTTTCTGTTGGTGGGTTGGTTCAGTATTCTGTGAGACCTTTTGTTTGGAAAACAAAACAAAGCACACAAAACAAAACAAAACAAAACAAAACAAAACAAAAACCCGTATGTGAATACACACTGGGTGTGAGGGCACAGCACAGCTGAGTGATTAAGAGGCTCATCTCTGGCATCAGAAAGTCCTGGGTTCAAATCCCGTTTCTACCAGTTACTAACTAGGTCCCCTTCAGCGAATTCCTTAATCTCACATAAACCACAGGCTCTTAAATGGGAATAGCAGGAGTCCTTGCCTCGAGGGAGTCTTGTGAAGCAAACCCTTTCCCATAGGCTGGGTGGTTTGAATTCCACCTCCAGAGGTCTGTTGTCTATGACGTCACACTTCACACGTCAGTGTCATGACCTACGCCCTTAACCCTCCCTCTGAGGGTTCAACATCTAGTTACAGGCTGAGAAAGGAGTATTTTTCCTCTAGTCCCACCCCGACACCCCATCCCCACCTCCTTTTTCTCTAGAGGCCTCTCCCGAACCCTCACGCTGGACCAGGTCCTGCCATAGCACTGACGTGGCACCCTGTGCTTACACTTTCTAACACTTAACACCTCTCTATGTGCCCTACTCCTGTCTCCCAAGTCTGGTTAGGGAGCCATGACGTATCAGTCGTGTTCACGCCTACGTGAGCTCTGTGCTAGCCGTGGGCATCTCTGCTATGCTGATTGTGGCCTTGAATTCTGCTGCCCGCTCAAGGGGACAAGCACTCCTTTAGAGAAATGACCGATCCCATGCCTGAGGCCGGAAATATACAAGACGAGCCTGGATCATCTTTTAGCAGAAAGCAAGGAAACTTTCAAAGATGAGTGAAGCTGTATGAAAAAGAAGCCCACTTTAAAAAGCTCACGCTGGCCAAAGAGGGACCATTTGTGCCTCAAAAAAATAACTGCAATAGACTAAAACACACAAAATGTGTTTAAAGCCACGAGTCTGTTGACCTTTGAAGAAGGTTGGATGACTAGCTCCTTCTTCTGAAAGATGGCAGCTAAAGAGAACGGATCAAACATTCTTCCTGCCTTTCCATATCAACTGTACCACGGGCCACCAAACAGCTGATGGAGAGAAGCTTCTTGTTATGGATGTATTATGGCTCATAAATGGATAGCAAATGATAGAATTGGGAGGTGACTGCTTCACAACCTCTGAAGCAGTCATGAATCTAGGAATTGGTTGATTATCCCCAAAAAGAGAAAAACAGCCATGGAGTGCCCTGTGATGAAAGAACATAACGTCATCCATAAAATAGTCTTTCCAAAAATTGAACTTAAATCTGATCAAACCTCGAGACCTAACTAACAATTTTTAAGAGTTACAAGGGACAGGGGCGCCTGGGTGACTCAGTCGGTTGAGGGACCGACTTCGGCTCAGGGCATGATCTCATAGTTCGTGGGTTCAAGCCCTGCATGGGGCTCTGTGCTGTCAGTGCAGAGCCAGCTTCAGATCCTCTGTCTCCCTCTCTCTGCCCCTCCCCTGCTTGTGCTCCCTTGTGTGCTCTCCTCTCTCTCCCTCTCTCTCTCTGTCTCTCAAAAATAAATAAACATTAGGAAAACAAAAGTTACAGGGGACAGAGGAGCCTATTGTATAACACCACAGGGATGCGGACTGTGAGAAAACATACAGACAAAAGCCCTGGTGTTTTTCAACAAACTTATTGGAAGAAAACAGTAGAGAGAGAGAGAAGGACGCTTAGGCATTGAAAGGAATTTTGAGAGACATAGGAACAGTTTGCAATGTATGGACCCTAGTTCCATATTAATTTCAATAAATTGTATTTGCTTAAATGTTTATTTATTTTTGAGAGACAGAGAGAGAGAGGGAGACAGAGGATCCCAAGCGGACTCTGTGCTCTGCGCTGACAGCAGGGAGCCCGATCAGGGCTCGAACCCGCCAACCGTGAGATCATGACCTGAGCCGAGGTCGGACACTTAACCACACTGAGCCACCCAGGTGCCCTAGTAAATTGTCATTTTTTTAAACAGCTAGGAGACGGATCTAAACACTGCCTGGATATTTAATGATATTACGAAATTATTGTCACCTTTTAGATGGGATAATAACATTTTGCTTATGTTTTCTTAAATAATTTTTTTATCTCTAAACGTACATGCTAAAATGCCTATGGGTTAGATGACATAATGTCCGAGATTTGTTTCAAAATAGTCCTGGGAAAGAGGAGAAGTGGGTGGGGATAGTTTAGATGGCACAAGTTTGGGAATGAGTTAATAACAGGGTGATGGTCAGTGAAGCTCTCTATACTATTTTCTCTCGTTTGGATACATTTGAAAATGTCCACAATTAAAAGGGGAGAGAAAACATTGCAGGTATCAGCTCCGGTCAGTTAGAAGAGACATTTGGACATCAGCGCCTCTGATGTAAGGGGATGTCCGCACTCTCCGCACCAGCTGGGGCTGATTTCACATAATGAAAGAATGTGTCCATTTATTTGTTTGTGTTCATTCTATTGTCTGTTTCCTCTGCTAGAACGTGAGCTCCCAAAGGGCGGGATCTGGGTTTTGTTCACTGGTTATCCCGAGTGCGGTCATCTATAAATCCTTGTTAACTGAGTGCTCCTCACATGAAAGGCCAAGACCAATATTTCCATTTCACAGAAGAGAACACTGAGGCAGGCAGAAAGAGCTGACGTTCTTGCCCGGGGTCACATGGCGGGTTAGCGGTGGGGCTGGGATTCATACTCCAGTGTCTACAAGGCTCCCATTTAATATCTTTTGGTCAGGGCATCTCAATCGGGCGCAGAAAGCTGAAATGAGGTCTACGGGTCCTGGCGTTTATAAGTACGTGGTAGCTGTCCTTCTCAGGTGTTCTCCGTGAGAAAGACGGGGAATGGGAGAAGCAGGGATCATAGCAACAGCTCCTGTGTCTTAGGAGTAGATGCCATTTTGAGCACTTTACCACCGCGAGCTCATTTAATGCTTCCAACAACCCAAGAGGTGAGTACTAACCACAGCCCTGGGCGACCAAGGCCCAGAGAGCACACACGTTCTCAGCCTCACACCTTAGTCCTGACATCAGAGCCTTAAACCCTTCAAAAGGCCACTGGAAAACATAACTTCACTGCACAGGGGGCTGGCGCTTCTGAAGGCAGCTGGCCCGGAGGCTGGACTCCGAGGACAGACTGATGGAATGCTCACCTGACGGGGACCATTGGATAACAGGTTAACAGGTTAACATCAGATAACTGCAGGGCTACATCGTTCTCAATTATCTAGCCCTCCTAGGCACAGGGAGTCAGAAACCCCACGGTAAATTCCAACTTGGCCGCAAAATCCCTCTAGGGGCCCAGGCAGGTCCCTTCCCCTCTGTGGGTCTCAGTTTCTCCATATTTCACACCAAGAGAGTGGGACTAGGCAGATGTTCCCAAAGGGCACTGCGTGGTCTGACATCCTTTCATCCGACACTGAAATTCTGTGATCCCACCAAGGGAGCCGTGGTGTTTCTGGGACATCTCCACATCAAGCAGTTGGAGGCTCATTTTTAACCCCTCATAGATGTCTCTTACAAATTATCCAGGGTCATGGATTAGTTTCAATACAAAAGCTTAATTTCCTCTGCTTGGCTACTGTTATAAGGAATGGTCAAAAGGAGTCAAGGAACAAACACAGTGGGCTGGAGAGAGAATGCCCGGGATGAACTGAAGGACGTCCTCTCCCCGGACCCCTCCGGGTTTGGAAATCTCTGGGGCCTGTAATTCACTGTTGCATTAGGCAGTGCTGAGATGAATCATAACATTTGGAGCCGTCAAAGAAAGGGAGAAGAAAGGAGACAGGGGCCGGGGAGAGTGAAGGCTCAGTGTTTTCTCAGTTAAATACATGTTTTCATTGCAGTGTGATGGGCTGAGAGCAATGAATGGCCATGATTTAGTTATCTTTTGGATGGATGATTTTAAATGCATGTTGGAAAGGCTTTCATGAGACTGACTTTTAAAGCTGAGGCAGAGTGGAAGTCTTTGGGGGCGGGGGGCGGGGAGGGGGGGGGCACTGCCTGTCTTTCAGAGGTTGTAAAAGCCCAGGGTCTGGAGATTCCTGGTCCAGGCATTTTGTTTCTATGTTTTCAACTGGCACGCGTTCACTTCCACCCCAGAGTCCTTCAGACCGTCGTCAGCCACCTTGTCACAAGGAAAGGGAAAGGCTCGAGATGATGTTGGCTGGGGGGGGGGGAGGCGACGGAGGAAGGAAGGGAAGGCAGAGGGTATGGTGGTAGAATTCTCTGAATCCATGAGACGTTGCTCTGTGCCCGTTACTCTGGTGGCAACGTGAGGTTTTGGCGGAGACAATGAGGGAGGACCAGTGCTAGATAAATGATTAAAAGTACTCTCTGCCCCACCGTTCATGAGCAAAATGGGTCATTTTGAAAGCGTTGTTCAGTCACGCCCACCCGCCTCAACACTGAGAGGTTTGGTTTTATTCCCCGTATTATCCAAAATAACACCAGGGAAGACAGCTAGGTTAGCCCTTTGTCTGCACCCCAGGCCTCCCCTGCAGTGAAAGCCCACAAGGCCCTGTCACTACCTGCCTGAAAAGCTTTCGCTGCTACTCGATGCCCAAAGAAAGGACCAGAATCCTTACCACGAGGTACCAGGCTCACCTCCAAGCCCCGAGGGTGTTCTCCACACCACGCACCCTGAGTCGCATTTTCTACGTCATCTCACTTTATCCCCACAACAGCATCCAAGAGAAGTGAAATTGTCCCCCACAAGTCGCATACGAAGAAATCAAGTTCCAGAGAGGTTAACATGCCCTGCCCAAGGTTAGTGGAGTGAGAATCTGAACCCAGGAGTGCTGACCTAGAATCTGCACCCTTCCCGACCCCCCTCAAAGCCCATTTGCTCCTCCTGAGCACCCGACCGCCTGCACGGTTCCGTTAGTCTCCGTGCCCTTCCTCTACCCGGAAAGAGATGTTCGTGCTTCAAGACACGGTTAGAAGTCTGCCTCCTCCGCGAAGCCGCCGCATCAGCCCTGGCAACTCGGTTTCCCCTTTCTGCCAACTCCCAGGGCTCTGAAGCCTCCCTGGGGGGTTGTGCCATGGACCTCTGGGGGGTAATTGTGCAAGTCCCTGGCTCTTTCCCCACCAAACCGGAAGCTTCTCGAAGACGAGACCCCAGAGGGCTGGCACAGCCTGGAGAGGAGACAGACGTAAATCCCCACATAAACACATACTTCAAAAGGGGGCTTTGGGGGGCAGGCGAAACAGGTGAAGGGGGCAAGAACTGAAAAGCCAAAGCCCGAACGGATATTTACAGACCCATGTTGATAACAGCATTACTCACAGTCGCCAAAGGTGAAAGCAACCCAAACGTCCATCGGGGGCTGAATGGACGAACAAATTGTGGTATACACACAACGGTATATCATTCAGACTTAAAAAGGAAGACAGTGCTGAGACAAACTACGATATGAATGGATCTTGAAAACATGCTTAGTGAAATAAGCCAGACACCAAAGGACACATGGTGAATGATTCCGCTTACACGAGGCATGTAGCGTAGGCAAATTCAGAGAGACAGAAAGTAGACTGGATGGTTCCAAGGGGCCGGGGGAGGTGGAATGGGGAGTTAGTGTTTAACTGGGTACAGAGTTCCAGTTTGGGAAGATGAAAAAGTTCTGGAGATGGATGGTGGTGATGGCTGCATAGCATTGTGAATGTGCCTGATGCTACTCTGAAATGTACACTTAATGGTTAGAATAGTAAATTTTATGTTATGGGTGTTTTACCATGGAATGAAGGAAGGAAGGAAAGAAGGAAGGAAGGAGGGAGGAGGGAGGAAGGAAGGAAGGAAGGAAGGAAGGAAGGAAAGAAGGAAGGAAGGAAGGAGGGGGGAGGGAGGGAGGGAGGAAGGAAGGAAGGGAGGAAGGAAGGAAGGAAGGAAGGAAGGAAAGAAGGAAGGAAGGAAGGAGGGGGGAGGGAGGGAGGGAGGAAGGAAGGAAGGGAGGAAGGAAGGAAGGAAGGGAGGAAGGAAGGAAGGAAAGAAGGAAGGAAGGAAGGAGGGGGGAGGGAGGGAGGGAGGAAGGAAGGAAGGGAGGAAGGAAGGAAGGAAGGGAGGAAGGAAGGAAGGAAAGAAGGAAGGAAGGAGGGGGGAGGGAGGAAGGAAGGAAGGAAGGAAGGAAGGAAAGGGGGGAGGGAGGAAGGAAGGAAGGAAGGAGGGGGGAGGGAGGAAGGAAGGAGGGAGGGAAGAAGGAAGGAAGGAAGGAAGGAAGGAAGGAGGGAGGGAGGAAGGAGGAGGAGGGAGGGACCAAGGATGGAAGGAACAGAGGAAGAAGTACATGTAAGGAAAAGAAGTAATTTCTATGACAAGCACTCATCATACATAACACTCTTTTCTCTACCATTCCCCCTCAGTTTTAATACATCTAGTGGCACTAAAAAGAAATCCCAACAGAGCAACTGGCAGCCCCCGAGAGTGGTGGACTACGTTCCTACTCCAGGATTTGCTTACTTTGCCTGGGGAGTTTGTAAATTAATTGGGCATGTAAGACGCTGACCTGACTGGAAGAGTTACAATTGCAGTAAACACCCACCGCCGCCACCCACCTGCCAGGATCAACCTCTAAAGGCTACGCCAATCTTACCACATTATCCCCCCAACACCACCCGTCTCCCGGCTCCGGGACTGACCTACCCCTAATTCCTCTGAAAACGAAATCTCACGTCCTTTAGCGTGGATTTTCTGCTTGCGGCGGGAGTCCCAACTCTTCTGGGCACCTTATGACCCTACCCCTCGGTATGAGCCTCTCTTTCCTCCTCCCCACGATGCTGCCTGCCTCGAAGGAGCCATGTAGGTGACAGAGCTTTTAACCTGTGAGGTTGTCACAGGTCGCTCCTTACTCCTTGGTTCTGAAATGGGCTTTGGGGCCAAGCTCTACGGTAGCTGGACCACATGCCTACCGACATGCCTATCATCCGTTTAGCGTAGTGGGCATACCTGGCTTCTTGAAATCCTCTAAGTACCCAAATAAATGAACGAACACAATCAAACTGGAGCCCTCGACATTACAAAGTGCTCTTTGTCCATTTGTTTTATGTGAGCCGTTTAGTTTTAATTTACGATCATATTTCATAACCTACCAGCGAATGACCTGCAGTATATTTGTAAAAAAGCGATGAAGCCCCAGTAACGTGAGACCTCACGCTGGCCCGGAGTTTAGAAATCTGGGCTCTGATAAGTGTAAGGCAACTGTCAGACTTTGGGGGAGATTTTTACATTCTACGAGTTAGTAATACGTGAGAGGTCAGGTTTCTGTACAATAACTGCAAAAATCAAGATAAATTTCACAAAGGCTTCCTGCACCCCCCGGCTCTGGGCTCTGTGACCTGCATTATTAACATTGTTACGTCGTGGAGAGAGTCATCGTCCCCCGACCCCTAAAGAGACTTCGAATTGAATGCAGTTCAGTGTAGCAGGGATGACCCGTTTTACTCTGAAACTACTACTTTTTATTTTTTTAATTTTTTTTTCAACGTTTATTTATTTTTGGGACAGAGAGAGACAGAGCATGAACGGGGGAGGGGCAGAGAGAGAGGGAGACACAGAATCGGAAACAGGCTCCAGGCTCTGAGCCATCAGCCCAGAGCCCGACGCGGGGCTCGAACTCACAGACCGCGAGATCGTGACCTGGCTGAAGTCGGACGCTTAACCGACTGTGCCACCCAGGCGCCCCTGAAACTACTACTTTTTAAATTTCCCACCTGATTCCTAGAAGTTTTTTGCTTTAAATCCTATCGCTGATCCCAAGGTCTTTAGAAAGCCTTCATTATGCCTCTGAAAAACACCGCTGAGGGCTACCGAAGCCAGGAAAAGTGCCACATGACAGAAGAGAAACCCGAGGCTTAAAGACAATAAAAGAAAATTTTCTGGAGATTCTCCTCTCCTTCCAAACTAGCTGCAGCTCAGAGCCAGGACTCTGCCTCTTGCACTCGTGTCAGCGGGTGCATTAATTAACCTCTGGACCACACTGTAAAACAAACTCTAAAGAAGTGTCCTACGTCCACCTAGACAATTTTATAATTCAGGAGGGTTCCATTTAACGCAATATTTTAAATGCGTTTTTGCCCATGAAACATAAGGACAAGTACAATTGGCTCTGCGGAGTCTGGCTAACACGCCAGTCAAGGTCGTGAAAGTTTCTTTAATATTCTTCTGTGACTAGTCATCAGAGACTTGAACCGATCAAGAATTCTTTATAACTGCCTTGATAGCACTACCTGACCCATCTTGCCAAATGCAAATCACTTTTATTGTCTTGTGAACTGAACCAACTCTTTAAAAGTTGGAACTCGCGACATTTTCTGAAACTTTCAGAATCAGTTAAACCCAGAGCCCCCACAGTGTTCCAGAACGGTTATGTCATTTGGGAAAACATTCACCTCCCTTATTCAATAAACACTGTGCTTACCAAGCACCTACTTGGACCCGACACTGTTCTAAGCACTATAGATACATGGTTCCGAAATAGACGGAACGAAACCTTTTCCTCCATGGGCTTCCTATCTTTCCCTACTGCTAACTCCTGCCATGGTTTACAGGAGTTAGGTCAAGACCCAGAAAGCCACCAGTGGCTAGTCTGAACTTGAACTAGGTAACTCGGGTATCTCATTTGGCGGTCTTTGGTGGAAGCACCGACATATCAATAAAAGGAGAACATAAGCAGAGCAATCTATTCAGAAGGGAATGTGATGAGGCTGGAGGCTTGTCTTAATGCCCAGCCAGCATGCTATTTTTACCAAGATGGCATGTTACAAGATGAATAAAAATAGCAAAGTTTTCTTTAAAAAAAAAAAAAAATGCTTTCACTCACACTTTCTCTAAGCTTGGGAAAATATGATTTGATGAGATCAAATAATATACACACATGTTTTTAATTTGGAGTGGCTGTGGGAGATGGATATTATTGGGGACCGAAACCGATCCCCGCCCCCATCCCGGTGCCCTTGGTCCAGGCTGCTTCTCTTAATGAGCTACTAACATTAAAGGTACAGTAGGCCTGGATTTCAGGTCGCTAAGAAATCAAAATTTCTAAGGCCCCTTTGAGCTCTGATCAGCTGAACTGAACTAGAAATGTAACTCTTCCCCTTTTTGTCTTTTCTTTTTCCATTTTCGTTTTTCAGTATTGCTCTCTACCTAGCTGCAGCTATGTGACTTGGGGCAACTCACTTCCACTCGAATGTTCTTGTACCATATCATCACAAAATTCCCTTCTTCTGCCTTGAGATTCTACAGGGTGGGCCTTCACTGTTATCCTACCTCCAGTTCAAGATATTAACCTGAAATGTCATTTAGCTTCAGGTGACAACTTAGTTTTAAATCAATTCAGAAACCCAATGGGCCCGAGGACCATCTCCTTCGTCCTGGTTTCTGCTCTTGTAGGTGACATAAACCCCCAATTTTTTTTTTAAAGATTATTTTTTTTTTCAACGTTTATTTATTTTTGGGACAGAGAGAGACAGAGCATGAACGGGGGAGGGGCAGAGAGAGAGGGAGACACAGAATCGGAAACAGGCTCCAGGCTCTGAGCCATCAGCCCAGAGCCCGACGCGGGGCTCGAACTCACGGACCGCGAGATCGTGACCTGGCTGAAGTCGGACGCTTAACCGACTGCGCCACCCAGGCGCCCCCCAAATTTTTGATGAAAGTGAACGCTCTGCAAGAGTACTTTTGAGAGCATGTTCCTTGGAGTCCAACGGTTCAAATCACAGCTCTGCCATTCGCCGCTGGTGAGACCACAGGCAAATAACATAATCTCTCAGGGTCTCAGTCTCCTCATCTCCAAAGTGTGGATGACACATTACTGTGTTACTCTGCAGATTAAAATGAAATTAGGTAGAGACCAGATCCTGCCCGGCAGGTAGAAGTGCTCATTTAACCTGTGTATGATCCAAAGAGATGAACAACATCATTGTTTTCTTCTTAGCTGTAGAGAATTTGAGTAATTCTGTTTGGAGAAGTTCAGACAAGTCCTGGGGTGAGAGAGGATCAATGTCCCGGGTGCCTCGTGTGTGCTGAGACCTCAGTAAAAAGTCTTTTTTTTTTTAAGGTTTATTTATTTTTTAGAAAGACAGACATGGGGGAGGGGTAGAGAGAGAGGGAGACACAGAATCCAAGGCAGGCTCCAGGCTCTGAGTTGTCAGCACAGAGCCTGACGCGGGGCTCGAACTCCCAAACTGCGAGATCATGACCTGAGCTGAAGTTGCACGCTTAACCACTTAACCAAGTGAGCCACTCAGGAGCCCCTGAAAATAGTCTTCACTTGCTGCTGATTCAGGGAAAAGGAAGGTTTAGTTGGTGTGCTTCTAATGTTGCCATTTTGAACCCCACCTACTCCTCACACATCAGTTTCACTTAATTTGCTCTAAAAAGCACATGATTGCCACTGTCTAGCCCCGAGCTAGCCAGGGATTGTGTGTGAAGGGAAATTTGGGCATTACTGCCCCTGAAAAAGACATTTTAGGCGACTCAGCTTTCGCCCGTCCCCGACTTGGGAAATCTTCTGCCTTCTCTAATTGCTTCTTTCTTCCCAAGACCTAATTTTCTTGGCACTTGCCTGCTACTGGCAAGGGAAAACTCAGTTTCCCTTCTCATCAAAGTGGGCTGTCCTTTAGTGATATCTGTGCAGGGCAGAGATGTCCCTCACCCTAAGAATAACATACGTCTGGAGGTCTGGTCCCAAAGGCAGGACCACCTCACACTGCCCTGTGCCAGTACCTGGATGCTGATGTGAGATAGCCTTGCCCCGCCCCCACCCCGCATCCATTCAGGATGACTTCACTGTCCAGTTGCTTCCAGGGAATTCTCAAGTCCGAGATCCTACTCCCCACACCCACCCCTGGGACTTTTTATGTGGTCTTCTTGGCTCTTCTCTGTTCCCATTGCTAAACAAAGAGAAATGCAACTGGAAAGACTAGACGGGGTGAACGGCCGATGCGGTGAGAAGGAGGAGGGATGAACATTTTGCAGCCCTCAGACTTTCCCTGAATTGGCCAATTTCACATCAATAAGTGCCTCATCCATCACCACCACCTTTCAGGTGATTTTCTGCGATGGGATTTCAGGAGGCACTTAGCGTCTTATATACAATTTCTTTACAAAGTCAGTTTTTCCATCATCAAGCATTCTCAGCATTGAAATAAAAATAGGCAGAGCTTTGCTATTTAAAAAAGCTCTTTTTATATCAGGCCCTGCAACCCAGAAACCCCTTTCAGGAAACTGTACACTTTTTTTGAGTCCACAGAAAGAAAGAAGGAAAGAAAGAGAAAAAAGGAACCAGCAAAGCAGATCTCTAGTCCTGGGAGGACTTAACCTCACCCAGGTGGGAAGAAATATAATTAGTTGTCAAGCCTGCCTCCATTCCTTTGCTGTGTGATCTCAGGGAAGTCACCTTACCTCTCTGGGTACCCGTTTTCTCTCCTAAGACGTGGCGATACTGAAAGTATCCCATCTTTTACCTTGAGGGCCAAATGAGGATGTGAGTATTTTGGACACTGGAATATATTTTATAAATATAATAAGGGATCGAAGGAGGGTTTAAAGGGACTAAAGAAAGTCAAAGGCAGACTTCAGATGACTCTTGCCCCTTCGTCTTTGTTTTTTTAATTTAGAAGAACTCTTAATAATAAGAGCTATTAAAATAGGTGCAAAATAAAATTCTAGGTGATTAAACATTACATCATAGTTGGCAATTGTTTTTAGTGACATATAAAATGTGTATTATATTGATGGTGTCTTCGATTAGACGAAATATATATTTAACATAACTCTTACTATATATACAGTATCTTACTATATGTATATATTTAGTAAGTATATATAAGTATATATATAGTATATATATATAAGTATATATAAGTATATATAAGTATATATATAGTATATATATATAAGTATATATATAGTAAGTATATATAAGTGTGTGTATATATATATATATGTGTGTATATATATATATATATATATATATATATATATATATATATATCTCCTGCTTTTCTTCACTGGACGTTCACTGTCAATATTATTTGCAAACCGACCTAAGCTAATCTGACCACTTGGCCTCATGCAGTGAGACATCAGTGAGCCCCTCTTCATCTTTCTTTCAATGTACAGCTATTACTTCCCCATGAATGGCAAACTACATGAAACACAGACGTGATGTGCTCTTTTAAGTAAAGGCTCTCGACAGAGCAGGATAATATCATGTAAATAGCTCCCCTGACATGGCTTCCTGGGCTCTGAGCCACGGGCTGTGTGATTTCAGCCCTGCTCTGTCACCTCTCTGGGCAGCTTGCTGTCTGAGGCTTACCGTTCTGCTCTGTGAAAATGGGAGAGCTCACGGTTCTTGAATGTCAAGGTTTCTGGGAAGGCAAAGAGAGAAAATGGGAGTGAAGGATGGCATTCAGACCGCAGACAAGCCAGGCCCTCGGTCTCAGGGCAGGCTCCCCACAGCTCAGGTGGGGGCTCAGGCCCCTGTGTCCTCATCTAGGAGATGGGGACACGAAAAATGGGGATACTTCACAAAGCTGCAGGGAGGAATAAAGAAGATCCTGTAAGAGGTACCTGGCCTAAGGTGCCGGCCCACACACCTTAGCACAGGGGCCCCAGGTAAATCTCCAGCCTCTGGGAGGCACTATTGCCTCGTGCTTTCACTCAAGGCCTGTGGAATTGCCGGGTCCCTAGGTCTCATCCCAGTGGGGCCACTGCTTACCTCTGCCACCTCGGGCACGTTAATGGAGGAACCAAAGTTCCCTTAACCCAAACGCAGATGGTAACTGCATCTCCGGACGGTGCTTAGATCCCACCTAACTGATGCGTGTAGATCGCTGGGCACCCGTGCCTGGCCCTTGGGGAAGCGCTAAGAGGGGACTGCTATCTGCTTGGCTTGCTCCTCCGGGCGGCGTCGTCGAGGTGTAAGTTTAATGATGGGGGTGGGGGTGGGGTGGAGGTGGGATGCGGGCGCCTGGCCGACTGAGGTCTCCCGGGCCAGCGGAGCGGGCCGGGCCGGTGTCAGCGCGCATTTATTGATGGCAGGTATTTGGGGAGTAATTGAGCGCGGCGGCCGGCCCGGGGCGAGAGTGGGCCTCCACGAGCAATTAAATGTGATTAGGCCGAGACCTTCAGGATCCAGCTGGGTGATTGATAACCCGGCCGCATTCCTGCCGGGCCCGCGACATCAAACGGGCGGCCGGCGGCGGGCGGGGCAGAGGGGGCCGCGCGCGGGACCCGGCCCTTCTCCGCTTGGCGCTGCCCTTCTCGCCCGCAACGCCCATGGTCTCCATGGTCAGGGAGAAAACGGGTGATATGTCCTCCTCCTGCCCAGGGGTCTCTCCCTTGCTCCCTCTCCAGGTGCAGCGGGGGAGGGAAGGGCGCAGAAGGGACTGGTGGCGAGGGGCCCCCTGCGCGAGGGCGCAGCGCCCAGAGAAGCCGGGTCGACCGCTGGGGCGGACTCTGGGAATCCCGCAGGAACGCTGGAACCAGGGCAGAAAGAAGGGCAACAAAGGGCCAGAAGGGGACACATAGGTGACAGCGGGAATGAGAATAAATCGAAAACGGGGGGGGGGGGGGGGGGACATGGAGAGATGCAACAGGGGAGCAAGGTGGCAGAAAGGGAAGAAAATAAAGTTTAGAAGGAGAGCTGGGAGAGGAATTGTATAGATCGTAGGAAAGTAGAGAGAAGAAAAAAAATTAAAGATGTAAAGTGGGATGAACATGAAACAGAATGAAAGTTGAGGAGAGGGAACTGAAAGAGGTAGCAAAGAAAAGAACAAGAAAGAGGGGGCAACAGGGGAGGGAAGAAACTAAAGACGAGATGGGGAATGAGAGACAAAGACTGGGGAAGACAGAAGAGAAAGAGGTGACAAGGACGAAGAGGATGCCCTGCTGGCCTGGGTCCCTCCCCGGCTTCACCCTCTTCCATCCCAGGCCCTGCCTCCTTTTCTGCCAGTTCGGTGCCCTGAGCCAAGCATCACCTGGTGCCTGGGAGGCCCCGGGCATTTGCCCCCAGCAGCCCAACTCCAGCCCAGCCCCAGCCCCAAGCCAGCTCTTTCTCCCTCCTGGCTGGATAAGGGGGTCCACGCCCCAAGCCCAGGGTGATCAACGGGCTCCCTGCATCCCAAGCTTGGGCCCCACGGGCCATGAATCACAAGTGGAGGTGCTGGGGTTCCTGGGGGCCGTTGCCTCGGGATCCCCGGAGTCTCCGGAGCCAGGGAACACTTTCTGTCTGTGCTGACTCCACAGACAGGATCAAAACAGCATGAAAGAAATCAGAGCGAGAACGTCGTCGGCAGGAGCTGGACTTCTAAAACCCCCTTCCGCCCCCATAGGCTTCAATATTAAAAAACCCCCTAGGAGCCTCAGACACTGTATTAATTAGTGCAACCACCCATGAAAAGTTGGGTTTGGAGAGGCATTCTTTGCCCTGTGTGAAAAACCAAGTCTAATAAACAATTGTTAAGTTGGCCTGTTGCCGCTGGTAAATTACATAGCATTAAAAAAATAATGCTTTTCATATTAGGCACTAATTAAAGGTTGGGACAGCTTTAAAACAAGAGAGGGAGGGGGGAAATCAAAGAAAATATAAAAATGTTCTTTCAAGAGTTATGGGAGGTTAATAAAGTATGTCTGTTAGAGTGAGCCTACTTTGCCCCCAGCTACAGCCAAGCTGGAGCCACCACAATTGGGTCTCAATAAGATAATGATATTCCTTTCTCCGCTATTAAAAGCCTCCCAGTGCAAACTTAAAATGATTTATTTAATTTAGGAAATTATGAGGTGTAACTTCAAAGCCCGAGCCGTTAGTAATGGAAAATACCAGGTTGTTTAAAATTATAATAATAATTGTTTGGAGAACTCAGGACATCAAAGTGTTTTCATCAACAAATGCAGAGGGGTCCGGAGGAGGTTGGCAAGAGTCAGAGGAGGTGGATGGAGTTCGGATTTGATTATTATGAACCTTATCAAGGCAAGACTCAGGACTCCCGAAGCCTGGTACTCTGTTCTGCTTTGAAGCGGGCTATTTCGGAAAGTAATTTTACTGCTTTTTATTTAGTTTCTAGTAAGGAGGAGGTGAGGGGGTGGGGTAGGGTGGGAGAGGGGGAGAAGGGTCCAGGAGTTGACAGCCGACTTTTCTTCATTGCTGTCTGACCAATTTCATTAAAGAGGCCTACAGCATCACCAATCTGGAAATCTTTTTTTTTTTTTTTTTTACACAGAAGAAGGACACAGGCACAATCAACTTCACCAACTGGGCCCTGTGATTTCAGGGTGTGTGTGTGTGTGTGTGTGTGTGTGTGTGTGTCTGACGTGGGTTCTTTTATAAATGAGGTTTATGTTTATTCCAAACCCAGCAATGGAGAGGGAGTGGGGGTTGGGGAATGGCCTCTCCAACCCGTGGCAAATGAGCGGCTTTTATAGCAAAGAATGGCCGTGGGAGTTTTCATTCGGTCAGACAAGGTTCTGCTCAAAGGCAAGGATCCTCTTTTCAGTCAGGTCAGGCAGACGTTTTGCCAATGCCTGCTCCCAGCCAGCCAGGCCCTCGCTGCCTACCTCCTGCCGGCCCTGCCCCAGCATGGCCTCCGCAGGGGTGCCGGAATGGGGAGGGTGGGGAGGCTGAGTCCCAGGTCCCCAGGGATAGGGAAAGCCCCGCTGGCCAGTGAGGTGGGGAAAGGGATGGAGAGTAATGCTCCGGAGATGAGCTCTCCGGGTTTGGGAATCTGGGGAGCTCTGGAGACCCCCACGTTATGTCTAAGCCTCTGCAGGGCCTGTCTTTGCGAGCCCTCCTGCCCTCCACCAGGCTCATGCTTAGGCCTCAGTTCTGCTGCTGTCACTTACTGGCTCTGTGACCTTAGTGAGTACCCTCTCTGAGCCTCAGTTTTCTCATCTATGAAATGGCATCAATAACACATCCCCAAGGGGTGTGCAAGGATTCGATGAAATGTGCGAGGAAATGCCTACTTCTGTCCGCACTGAGCTGGAGCTCAATAAATGTGATTTCCTCTCCTTTCTTCTTCCCCTCTTTCCCCAAAGCAGAGCTGTCTTTCTAGAAAAGTTTGGTGAAACCGTTGAAAGTACGGGAGGACTGGCATCTTCGGCTTTAAGTCCCAAGGTACGGCTTCGCGGGTCCCAGGTGAATCAGGGTTGTCCTGCTGCCTCAGGTTGTTCGTCCGGTCTCTGGAACTCCAGGCGCACAGAGCCTGACCGAGGTGGGGACCAAGGCGACCGCCAACCCGAACACGGGGGCAGGTTAGAAGGGAGGCGCAGAGTCAGCCGCACCGCCTGGGCCCCGGGGGCCTCGGGCTGTGGTCGAGGTCCCCGCAGCCCTGCCGCATCCTCGCTCGGTAACCCCATCCACCTGGTAGCGCTGAGATGTATATGCTTGAGCCTGAGCCACATCTTTTTTTCTCGCTCCCGGCCTCAGTTTTCCTTTGGGATTTGGGGCGATTGGGCTAATGCGCAGTCGCCCAGACCGTTTCCAATCCACCCCATCGGCCACGCAGGTCGCAGTCTCAATTCTCCTGATCGCACCCTGGTTTGCGAACCCCTCCTCCAGAGGGCAAGCTGTCTTAACCCAGAGCTGCAGTCTCCGGATCCCCCAACCGGGGTTGAGATCGCCCGAGGCTGCGGGGTCGAGCGGCGCCGGGAAGGAAGCTCGGTGGACGGGCTAATTAGGGACCCAACGTGGCGGTTGGATTCCGGGCTGGGGATTAGGAGGCCCATCGGGATGGCAGAGGCGAAAACCGGGGAGGTTTGGGACGCTCCCGGGGCTCAGCTCCGGAGCGCAGCGGTGCAGCGGCCAGAAATCGGCCCCCAGCTTGGAAGCAGGTCTGTGGGCTCGGTTCTCGCTCCGCGCTGGAGCTGGGAGATCTCAGACTCGTCGCCCGACCCGCGGGAGCTTCCGCCGGGCGGGAAAATGCAGTCCCTGGCGCCCACCTCCAAACGGGGTGTCGGCGCAGTGAAAACGTGAGACGGAAAAGCGCCAGTCCTAGTCGATGCCCGGTTTCTATCTGCCTACCATCCGCTTCCGCAGCCTGAAGTTCTCGATTCCCTTCAGCCCGCGTTCCCGGGGCCACCGTCGTTTCTCATCCGAAAACAGACCTCAGAAAGGTATCATCAGTAGCCACTTCGGATTTGTTTGTGCAATAAAAAGCGGAATTTAAGATCCGTCTCGGCCTCCCTCACCCACTGCGATTTTTTTTTTTTTTTTCTTTAATGGTGATGCCTCAAAACCCAAGCCTGACCCCGTTCTGTACCCAGTGGAAAGGGAGGCTGCAAAGCAAACGGGGCTTGAATGAACCACCTTCCCCCTTCAAACCGAAAAGAGCATTTGTTCGGGGTCCATCTCCTTGGAAGGAGTGAGGAATGGTAAACGGAATGCGATTTGACACACTCCTGAAAGGGCAGCAGGCAACCACCCCCACCTCCCAACCCAGGGAATGCATCTAGTTACAATCCCCATTTGCAAAGAGCTATGGGTCCCTTCCCCCCAGTTTTAAACCGGTTGCCCTTTTGGTAGCTGGCAGATTTCAAGTTCAAGATTTTCCCTTGATCATCTACCAACCTCTCAGATCCCTGGACACCCCCCCCCCACTTCTTCTAAGCCCATCTTTCACTAGAGTTTGAAAAACCGAACAGCAATTCCATTTCTTCTCCACGACTAACACAAGCTGCCAGAGGAATTATCTCCGAGTACTTGGTTCGCTATTGGCGATCGACTCCCCCAACCCAGGCTGAATCTGGGCACAACTCTTCATTGATTCACACGAACATCCTAATAAAAACCACCAGCCCCCTCCCCCAGTCTTGGGGGCATTTTGGAGTTGAACCCAGCTAAGAACAGAGAGCACCCTTTAAAATAATTGTTTGGAACAAACTTTACTGCAATAAAACAAATGTTTAATTTAATTCAGAATAAGAGATAAGAAATAACTCTTCAATAAAATATATAAAATTATACAAGGCACCCTTTCAAAGGGATGAAAGTATACTGGGGGGGGGGGGGAGGGGGGGAGATTGATAGAAAGATGAAGTACCAGGAGCTAAATGGGCTGTTTGACAAGACCATTTTTTTAGCAAGTCAAAACATGGCTTTCCCCTCTGCCCCCAACATGTTAAAAAGTATATAAATTGTTCTAATAAGTTTAGCACATACAACAGGTACACACACAGAGAAAGCAGGATTTGTTTTTCTTTCTGGATCTATTCATTGTTCAAGAATATTCAGCATATAGGTAATGGTTACAAGATATTTGTTTTTTTTTTTTTAAGCAGAGAATTAACTACACTCCCCGCCCCCCAGTCACCTTTGCAATGTGTGAGGACTGACTCGTACCTAGTATTTCACAGAACCCGTCAATTCCCCCGACAGGCCTTAACTTTGTACTCTCCAATTATCTGAAATCGAGTTAAGCAACAGCCTTGAGAGGAATTAGGAAGTTACTTCCAAGTCCCACCTTACCCCAAGGCATCCTTAGGACTCTTCTCATCCCCAACCCCCTTTTATCGAGCTTACAAAAAAAAAAAAAAAAAAAAAAAAAAAAAAAGTTAAAACTTTAACAATCTGTAACAATGTAGAAAGAGGGAAAAATAGAGGGCCAAATATGGTAGTACCTAATGTGTTTTTTAATGCGTGTAAAAATGCAAAAACATGACGTGTCCCCGTCTTCTTGAGGACTCTCTCCATTATCTAATTCCTAGGCGTGTTTCTAATTCAAATCTTTGTTTTCCATAAGCAGAAGGCAATCATCCCATCAAAATCACCCAATGTCAGCAATTTCAGCGAATAATCTGTGCCTCCTCTAAGAACAAATGGACTCTTTTAGGAAGGTGATATATAGAAAAAAAGTACAGCTGCTATGCATATAAATTTTGCCTTTCAAAATAATCTGAATTTTTACGTCTGCTGTATAAAAATGTATTATATTTTATTACATATATATTTATATATAAAAACCATCAGAGCCAATCTTTGTGAAAGGAGAAGGGGGCATCTAGAAGATGACACCAAGAAAATGGGACTTGGAGCCTCCAGCCTAAAGAAATTCGAACTATGTCGGTGGCCCTGTGGGCCTAGCCACTTAGGGTGGTGCATGCAAAGTTTGCGGAGCAGGAGTATCGGCTTGGTACAGCCTTCTCGGAGAGGGAGGGGGGACCCATTTAAACAAACATCCATCGTGGAGTCTATGGAGCTGGTCTTCCTTAGGATAGATGGTACATGCCGTATCCGACTGGAGTCGCATAGAGTCCAACAGGCGGGATGGGGAGGACAGGTCTATGGAAGGGGTAGGACGCTCCGTATATGGATGCTGCTTGCAGGGGTGAGTTGATGGGGAAAGGGAGGCTGAAGCCAGAGGGCAGCATAGGTTTTGCAGCCATTTTCAGCTTCTCCAGTTCTGCCTCCTGCAGTCTTTTTGCCTTGGCCCTTCGGTTCTGGAACCAGATTTTGACCTGGGTCTCTGTGAGGTTCAGAGAGCTGGAGAACTCTGCGCGCTCTGCAATGGAGAGGTACTGTTTCTGGCGGAACTTGCGCTCCAGAGCGAGGAGCTGGGACGTGGTAAAGGGGGTTCGTGGCTTCCGATTGGTCTTGTGTTTCCGCAGGGTGCAGGTGGTGGGGCTCATGTGTCCTAGAGAACAGAGAGGGAGGGAATTAGCAAAAGTGGCTTTCTCTCCAGGTGTGTCCACCCCTGCACAGGCCTTCCTCTCTTCATCTTTCAGAAAGGGACCTCTGTCAAAACTGTGGGAGAAGTACCATATTTAAGTGGATAAATTGCTTGATTTAAAAAACCGAGTCTTCTTACAAAAAGCTTGGGATTTTAACAGTGCATAGAACTATCTGTATGGGAACCCACAGCATAATGGATAATGGAAATAGAATATCTATAAGCGGACCCTTCCTAAGCCAAGGGAGCTGAATGTTCTCTGAGAAACAAAACTCATGTCCTCAGAGCTTCATTTCTCTGGTCTTTAAAATGGGGGGGGGGGCAGGATTCATGATAATCCTCACTTCTGTACAATGCTGAGATAATCCCATAAGAAGAAAAATGAAAAGGGTCCTCTAAACTGCGCTGGTCCCCTCTCCACACCGGGAAAGGTTGGAGCGCATCAGCATATTTATGAAGGATAATCGTGCAGATAAGGTCTGCGGTAAATTAATAGCATCTCTGGATTGGGAGCAGCCCCATGCAATAAACAGCCATGCAGCTGTCATTCCATCCAGTCTACAGATTATACAACCTGAACATCATTTTACAGATCTGAACCTGGGATAAGTTTCTTGGCCTGGTGCTTCTGTAATATAAAGTTTACTAAGAAGGAGGGAAAAATTAGCTCGCTCATAAATGTAAATGTCAGGGGAAATCATGCTGCCTCTGAGTTGAGAGCATGTGATGACATCTTAGTCATCCCTACCCATTCTCTGGTTTAAATCAAATGTGTAAACGATTAGTTTGTCGCCAGGATTTAGAAAGAGGGAATAACAAGCAAAACAAAGGTATGCCAAAGGCATCCAACCTCCATATTTAAAATGGATTCAATTATAGGAAGTCATAGGACGGGGCATCTTTGTGATTCCATGGTATTCAACTAACTTGGGGCTTCTTTTCCTCAAAGGGAGGCGGGGGGCAAGAGTGTGGAGCTGAGAGGCAGAATGCTAAACAATTAATTTTCTGCATTTGGCTTTTACGAGCTATGCTAATTTTCCCAAAGTAGCCACAGTAGTAACTCCAAAGTACTCACGGGGAGAATGTCACATTTCTTGTTTAGTTACTTCGATGGCCCAAGAAAGAGTTTACACTTCATACTTGAGGGTGATACAACAAGTCCCACCCAGCCTCCATTTCCAACAAGAACTGGGTTTGTCCTAATGTGACAATTATGAAGCATCATTTTCGGGACTGAAAAGCAAGTAGTAGGTTCTGCAATCAATCAAAACCAGAAATCTGGGTGAGGGATGGGTAAGAAACTACCACAGGAGTGTAGACTTTTGCGTAGGCAAATCCCTAAATAAAGGGGGGGGGGCACCTACTTCGTAATTTACAAATAAACTAACAACACCGTGGGGAGACTCAGAGACCCGCTTTCACCTTCCCAAACCTGACCTAGCTCTCTGGAGGACCCAGCTGTCTCAACTCAGAACCAAGCTCCTAGAGTCTAAGCCTGAGCCTACTCTCTGTTTGGAAGAAATCTGTGCCCCGAACAGTCATCCTGGCCGCTCTAGAGGCTGCATTTGAATGATAAAACCCGGGCTACAGGGATTGCACACGTGTATCATAGCCATAAAGTCCAGAGGCTTCCTCTCAACACTCCCTACCTCACCACCCCTCTCTCAACCAGTCAAAGGATGGATGCGGTTATACAAAGCAAAACAGCAGTTACCCTACTTCCTCCAAATAACAAACCTGGCCAGGCAGGTGGCTCCCTCCTGCCCCAGGCTCCTGCCCTAGGGCTCCCACTGCCATTTCTAGGCCCAAAGCACCAAATGAACCACTTTTTGTTTTTAAATTAAATCCCTTCTCCAGAATCTTGGATTTTTCTCTCCTGAAGGTCATACCCAGAGCCCCAAACTGCCTTACCCCCTAGCAGGGAAGCTCATCTCCACAGAGTGGGGAGGGGGGGGTTGTTTACAGAGCAAGTGGGGAATTGCCATCCCAGGACCTGAAGGCCTAAGGAAGTGAGGATTTCTGATCTCTGGACACCACTCTCAGTAAGGCCTGAATCCTTAATGTGTTCATGGACATTGACCCAGGCCTAGAAATCCATGGGCACTCAATATGTGTCTAACAAATTAAGTTTCTTCAAGTTTCTGAGCCTCTATCTCACCATCAATAAAATGGGTAAATACCGTGTAGTGTGGCTCAGAGCACTAAATTTTAGAATGCCCAGAGCCCTGTCTGCCACACCAGATAGGTGATCATTAAATATTGCCAAGGTTGTTTTTTGTCTTTTGGTCAAGCCCAAACACAGTGTGTGCAGATTCCTCTGAACTCTGCTGAAATGTCCTTCTCTGTTACCAGGAGGCCGGCTGCAGCCACACAGAGATCAGATAAGATAATATGGTGAAAAGTGCTATAAAGCACTGTGCAAACTTGAGTTTAAATTCTTTGAGTCCTTAATCTCCACACTCTTTGAATCTTTCGGAGTTTCTAACAGGGTGGAGAGCTATGCCAGAGGGGACAGCCACTGAGGCCTGGGTATATGGCCTTGTTTTGTTCACAAAATACTATGCATCCCGAGTCTTGAGGGCTGACTGATGAGAGTGGAGAAAGGTGTGATTCTACTGGCTTTGGAAAAGGTGCCTCCGCAGACCCCCTCTTTCTCACCTTTTCTAAAGGTGCACTGGGTAGGGAAATCTTAAAGGCTAGGAAATAAAAATAAAAGAGTCTATAGGGAATGACTTCTCCAAATGCAAAAGGACCCAGGCCCAAACATAAATGCTAAGGCAGGAGGAGAAATAAATTCTCCTGGGCCTGCATGGCCAAGTCTTGCCTCATTGGCAGGAAGCGGGGTGCAGGTGTGTGGACCTCCTCTTGGTTTCTTTGGGGAAAGGGATCAAAGGCGGTCAGGGCACCATGCACAGGAGCAGAGTTTGGACACCAGGACCCTTTGCCCAATTCAGCCATTGTTGGTGACCCGGGTCAAGCAAGTCCAGTCCTCCTAAAGCCTGGTGTCTGTAAAGGGGGTAACCACCGGTCCTGTGCCTCTGCCTACACTTGGGGTTCCAGCAATGATCCGGGTCTGGTGAACTAATAAGCATCACTTTGTAGAACTCTCAAGCGCTGCTGGAATGCTGTTAATTATTACTATGAGCCAAGCGTAGCCCGCGCCCCGCGCGCCTGACCCCAGCCCGCTCCCTGCGAAGGTACTGGCTGCGGGGACGACAGGGAGACTTTGCGCCTTGGCACCAGCCTCTGCCGCCATCCCTTCCGGGGATCGGGACCCAGAGGACGGTAATGATTTCTACCCAATGCCGGGGGTTAGATTTCTGCCAATCTATCTTTAAGATGAGGGCACATCTCGCTGGGTTGTAAACTTTGAAAGGAGGTAAGGCACCTCCGCCTCTGCCCGGCACACATTCGCGTGCTCATTAAAAGTGTATTCCCCTTCATTCTTGGGACAGAAACCCGCTGGACGGTGAACCAAAAGTGAGCAAAATGGTTGGAGCGCGGGGCCGAGGACAAGAGAAACCGATAACCGAGCGACCCGGCGAACCCAGCTAGGATTCGCCCTTCAAAGACCAGCGACTCCTCAATTGTGTCGGATACTTTGCACAGCTAGGGGATCGCGAACACGCGATGCGCGGATACGAAGCCAGAACTCCTAGGCTTGCTTTCCCGGGCGTGTAGTGCAGAGGGGGTCTCCGTCCCCCCCTCACCCCCCGCCCCCCCAGCCTGAGACACCGGCCCTCGGCTCTCCCCCGTACCCCTGCGCCCCCGCCTACCCCTTGTCCGGCTCGGACGCTCACTCACTTGGAGGCGGCGAATATCTGCCGGGTTCCTGCATCCACGCGGCTCCGTCTTCTGAGTTCTCCGACTTCACCGAGGCGGTCTCGAAGGGCTTGACCAGCGGCCCGGGGCTGTGAGCTTCCCGGGCGCCGTGTCCCGGCAGCAGCAGCGGCCGCAGGGTGGCCCCGGCCGAGGCGCTTTCGGCTGGCAGTGGGGACGCCTCCTTGGGCGGCTTCTTGTCCGACATGAGCGCCTCCACGCTGAAGGGCAGGCTGGAGACCTTGACGCGGCGCTCCTCCGCGGCCCCCTCCGCGCCCCCAGGCCCCGGGCCCGGCCCAGCCACCATCGCCGGGCCCTCCTCATCAGACGAAAACAGGTCATTGCCTTTGGACGGAGAAGCCATGACTTCTCTGCCCTACGTAGCTCCCGGCGCGCGACTCCGCTGGCAACCCGGCAGCGGCGACTCAAACTTTTTTGGGGGGAGACGGGAGGGGCGCGCCGGGAGCCGTGCCTTTCCTCCAAGGGGAAGTGGGAGACTCGGCTCAGCCAATCCGCGCCGGCTCTGGCGCTGACGCCACAGACGCTCGCGTCTGATTGGCTCTCCAGGAAGAGGCTGGGGCCTTTTTTTTTTTTTTTTTCCTGTTTGAAATAAATTAGGAGTTAATTACAGGAGCAGTCAGCAGAGTTGTTATTAGGCGATCCCTCAAGGGTTATAATCACGCCAAAACTGAAAAGTCCATGGCGTAATTAAGGCCGATTATTTAAAGAGGAAGTTCGCCGAGTCCCATTTCTTCTCTCTTTTGACCCCTTTTTAAAAAGGCACCTCGCGCCCATACCACTTTCCCCAACCCCCACCGCCAGAACAAGTTTAAAATCTCCAACTCACACTGCAAAAACATTTGTGAAGCTCCTACTATGCGTGGAAACTGGGCTAACTTTACAATTGTAGGAGACAACACTGAAAGCAGGGGCCAGCATCCTTGCTAAAGGAAATTATACATACATGGCGCTTCTAAGAGTATCTTGCTATTGGCAAATGCTCTACAGCGAAAGCTGTTACTGTAACTCCCCTGGAAGAAGGGACGTGGGGAGCCCGAAAGATGGTCAGGAGCTGGTTTTCCAAATAGTTGGAAATTTTAAAGCCGTGGTCCCCATCTCTTCCACTTGAGACAAACCCAGCGCACTCTTAGAAACTGTAATCCGCGCGTTTTCTTTCCCTTGAATCTCTTCTCTGGGCGACACCCGGATCCGACCTTTTCCCCAAGACTATGTGTATTGTGTGTTCGTGCGTTTGTTTGAGCCTATGTTTGTCATGTGTTTTGGTGCCAGTGTTTGCCTTCAAGGGGGAGGAGGAAGGAAAAGGCGCTGATAGTACCTAGTCCTTCCCTTCCTCTTGCAAATCTCAGAAATACTAGGTTCTGAGTTTGCACACCCCAGGCCTGTGTACATTTTTGAGAAGCACATTTTTTATTCATTGCACCTGGTTAAAAAAAAAAAAAAAAAAAGCATATATATCCCCACCCAGCCCCAAATTATACCCTGGGTAATTACATCTCAAAGCCTTAGTGATGACTGTACCAGCCCTGGGACAGGGGAGAGGGAGTTTAGAGGGCGCAGAGGCCTCGGATCCCTCTGCAGGCCACCGGCCCAAGACCAAAGAGCTTCCAATGACCCTCTCCAAGCTGCAGTTGCTCCCCCCTATATCTCAAGGATTACCCGGGAGTGACGAGATAAATAGAAATCTTCCAGCTCAGGGCCTGTACACAGCAGATGCTTGCTAAACAGGTCCCAGCGTCTTGCAAGGAAGGGACAGGCTTGGAGGCTATCTCCCAGTTCAAGAATCTTAGAGACGTGACCCCCCCTCCCCAAACCCATGTCTCTGAGGCACTGCTGTCCTCACCCTAAACATCTGCTTGGAGTGAAACTGTGCTGGCTGAGGATGTCCTGAATAGGCATGATCTGAATCTTAGGGAGGCACAAACAGTCTGCATTGGTCAATTAATTCAGTCCGACTAGACCATTAGAAATGTTCTGAAAAAGTTAAAAAGTAAAGGAGTCCTAACCACAGTCTTCTAAAACATCTGGGTCCCTCTCCCACCAAGCATATCCTGTCACCACCCCCCAACAAATTGGAAGCTCAGAGAACGTTTTTAAAAAAATTAAACTATCTGGAGATGTATGCATTTTCCCCTTGAGTCATACTTGATGATAGTTGGCTTGATATGCATCTCAAATACAATACAGGTAAATCCAGATTAAGTTCTGTGCCTTCTAGAGGTACCCAGCAAGGTGCAGGCTATATATTTTGGAAGCAAACCTGAAATTCGTTTAGCCCTAAGCTGCCAAAGTGTACAAAAGGGTTCCAGCTTTCAGTTGGGCTGTACTCAGGCACTGTTTTATAATTGTTCCTGAAAACACACTGTTCATATTTGTTAATTTAGGGGCATACAGGCTCGTTCCTGGGAAAAATTTAAAAGTCAATACTATGAGAGCTCTTTTAATGAACTTTTCTAGGACAGGAGAAGCCGGGTTCCCCTCACTACTTTCAGGTCCTGATGTCCAGACAGGGAAAGAAAATTATGAAGCTAGGAAGAGGAAAACAGTGGAGACAAAACACGAGAACTGGTGTTCAAAACCAGGATGCCAAGCTCTGGCCAGCAAATGAGCAGGAGAGATGCCCAGAGGGCAACCAGCCGGCTCACCTTGTCTTCTCCCTGCTGGGGTGGGGAACATTGGGGAAAGGGTCTCACTTCTGCTGGTAAAAAGGTAGAACCTCAACAGAACTCTAGCCCTTTACGGAAAGCCCCTTCTGTGCATTGGCTGAACATTTTACTCACCTCTTCCTGGCCGCGGGACCTTGGGCGCATTACTTTGCCTCTCTCAACCTGCTTTTTGATTTCCAAAATGAAGGATAATAATCCTTACCTGGGATGGCTCTTATAGTGATTAAATTAAATAGGCTACAGAACGTAACCAGAAGGAATAGGGTATCAATACAAAATATTATATACCAAAAGCAGTAGCAATTTATCGAATGCTTTCTCTCTGCTAGATACCCGAATTGAGGCTCATCGCCAGCCTTCACGGAGTTCACGATAGGTTCTTTGTAAAATCTCCGGGGCTGAGAATTTTGCGCAGCCTTAAAGGTGTCGTTTAGGTGTAGTCCCTTGGTGGAGGGCTGCCTTTGGCGCTTCGGGGACATTTAGTAAAGGTTGGTTCCCGGTGACACTGACGTGACTGCAGTATTTGTAGGCGGGAAAGTGGGGTTTCGAAGGGAACACAGCACGAAGAGTCAGCTCTGCATGATAGTTTACTACCTGTCCTCCAGGATCTCATTCGTTTCTTCCTACACACTAATCCGGGCGGAGATCATTTCCCCCATTTTACGGGGAAAAGACCAAGGCTGGGAAGAACCAACTATGCTACCCGAAGTCACGCAGGTTGGAAGTGGAGGACCCGGGGATCCCCACGCGCAGCACTGGGCCCTATACACAGACCTCACCCTTCCAAGTGCCTGCGCTCCCCGGGGGACTTAGCACGTTTAGGAACCCTGCGAGGAGCCGCCGCGCACGCGCACCGCGGGTCCCAGGGCAAAAAACGCTACTTGCAAACTGTGGTGGACCGCGCGCGGACCCTTGCGTTTGCAACGCCCGGGACCGATCGCTGGATCCCGGCGGCTAGGAGGAGGCGGGGGAGGGGCGGAGGAGGGGGCTGTAGACGGGCCAGGGCTGCGGGCAGGCGCCAGGCGCGGGGAGATGAAAGGCGGGCTCCAGGGGAAGGGGCTGCGCCGGGTGACCGGCTCCAGCCGCGCCGGGCGCCCCGCCCCCGCCCCGCCCCGCCCCCGCTGCCCGGGGCAGAGGCGGCTGCCCGCGCCGGAGCCGCGTTAATTGCTCTCGGCCCCGGCACTCAGCCTGCGCGGAGCCGGGACAACCTCGCTCCAGGAGGAATGACAATTCGCCCTAATGGGACAACCTCGCTCCCAGAGGAGTGACAATTCCTCCTAATGGGCCTCTCGTTAGCGGCCTATTCTCCCGAACCCGGTATCAGAAGCGGGCAGACACGCGGGCGCCAATGTCCGCCTGGAAATTCCACAACACAGCTCCCCCATCACGCCCCCCGCCCCCCCCCAATCATTCCCTGTGTGACCTCGAGGAAAAGGCTGCTCCTCTCTGAGCTTTTTTTTCTTACCTGTGCCCTGCGAAGTAGGAATGAGGGCAATCCGACCTTAGTGGGGTGGGCATACTTCCAGGCATTTAAGAGATCATTTTCAGAGTTACAGAGCTGGCAGCTGGGGGTGGGGGTGGGGCGGGGAGAGTGGCATTCAGGGTTGCTGCTTGAGGTTGTCCGGGGGGACGAATCCCATGCTTCTGAAGTTCTAGACGCTCAAACCGGGCAAGCTACGGCCCCTGCCCGCTGAGATCACAACCTGAGCCCCAGGGGGCATGGGAGAGAAGGGTCCTTTGCCAGAGCGCTCTGCGGATTGCACAAGTCTGCCTGAAGCCTGAACTTTCATTAGCTTCCCATTTTACAGATGAAGAAGTCGAGGCGTAGACAGGAGAGAAGCTGGCCTGAGATCTCCGGTGGGACAGGTCCAATCTGACAAGGTACCCTGGAAGAAGCCCACAGCAAGGATGTCCTCCACGGGGAGGGGAAGGTCCCACAGTCCAGAGAGGGATGGGCCAGTTTGTGGAGACTTCCCGTTGCTCTTCGTCCCCGCAGGTCTCAGGGCTGGAAAAGGGGAGGGAGCTATGAGTTCCATACCTTCTCTAGTTGTATATTCAAATCCAGGCCCTGCTTTTGCCATCCTTCTGGACCTCAGTAACCTCCTTCAGAAGCAGGCTACTAGTGCCCAGCTTACAAGGTTGCTGGTGAGGACTAGATGAGAAGCCTTACCAGAAAAACACGTAGCACAGAGTGTGGCTGCATTAGGTCCCACACTCACAACAAGTGGTTGCAGCTGTCCCATCTCCAGCGTCCTGGAGACGCGCTGGCTTTAAACAGGGTTGAGCCCCGTATTTCTCATGGGACAGTGGATAAATCCCTTCATCTCCTGGGTTTCCTCTTCGGTACTATGGAAATGTCCAACATTCAGTAAGTGTTCATTACTGATACGTTTACCTCCTTTTCAATAGATCTGCCTGGCATCATGCACACGTGGGGGGCCAATGACCCAACACTGGATGATTTGAGGCATGACTCTGCGACTTTTTTTTAGCTTTGGCCCTCCCCGCCTCCCCACTCCCGTTGGTAAAATGGGAATAACTACCCATCTTTTGAGAGGGAAGCAGATTGGCAACTCTTGTTGAGTCAGGGGTAGGGACTGAAAAAAGAATTGCTTTAGACAAATGGTTCTTCTCAGAGTCACTTCTGCTTCCCAGCCCCTGGGTACAGCTCACTGGCACCTTCCCAACCCCCCCCCCCTCCCCTCTTGCACTGGAGGAAGGTTCCCAGGAGCAACGCTCAGGCTCTGATTTTTCTGCACGGAAAGACCAAAGGGCTCCCTGAAAGAGATAGTTCCAGGAAGCTGGGTGGCTGCCGGCCTATGGAACCAGTCTAGCCACCCAGGATGGGACCCAGGGATCCTGCCCTGCCATTCACAAATCTCTGCCCACCTACCCCTTCTCGGTTTGCCCATCTTTAAAACCAGAAAAACCACCCATACTGGGCTGGACTGAGGTGAGGTTAGAACCAGGGTTCAGTGACTGTCAGCTCTCTCTTATTCCTCAAGGAACCCTATGATGTAGGGGGCCATAATGGCTCCCTAAGGAGGAGAAAATTGAACCTTAAGTCTTGATAAGAGTTTCTCACAACTAGTAAATACCAGGGTTTTGCTGATTTTAAAATTTATGCATTTCGCCTGAGGCAGAAGTTGCTGTAAAGGTGGGAGGGGAGGCATTTGGAACTGCTCACAGCAATGATTTCCATTTTCTTCCACCTTGACAGATGGGGGGCGTTGAGTCCGGGATGGGCTAAATACCCAGCAAGGGGACACAGCAAGGGCACCCTGGATGGTGAATTCCCAAATAGTTACACAGGAATCTCCAATCTCTCTTATTTGGTGGCTTCCGAATTGTTTCCACCAACTGGGCCTGGGGGATGAGGGGAAGAGGAAATGTGGGGAGTTGTTTAATGGAGATAATGACATATATATTTTTTCATTAAGGAAGACAGAATCGCTTTCAATTGTTCCACCCCTAGTCGCCCGGGGGGGGGGGGGCGGTATAAGCAAGGTTTGCTTTACCTGTATGACGAAGACAATTTGTTGGTCCTTTCTGGAAGGGAAGGGGGTTGGGACACTGGAGCTGGGCCCCAGACCTGTGTCAGTCTTGGGAGGGGGCTGCAGGTCACCACGGGCAGGAGGACCCTTGCGGACCGCTGGGGGGTGGGTGACAGAAACTGCGGTCCGACTGTAGGCGTGGCAAAGAGCATTCCAGTCGGGACCTCACTTGCCCCTCAGGACTGCACTGGGGTGCGGACGTTCCGCGATCTCTCCGAATCCCTCTCGGCCTCCGCCCTTGAAGTCGCACACCCCATTTCATTGAAGGCGCGACTGCGGCTCAGAGAGGCGCGGCCACGAAAGGAGTCGGGCTGGATGGCGCTTCGGGGCCCCGGAGCCGCCTCGGGGACCCTCTGATGCAGACACCCGGCCTCCTGGATCCACGGAGGTCTGATGTCAGAGTCCCTGCGATACGCACTGTGTACAGCGCCCGGAAGAGCCCCTAGCACAGCGAAGGGCTCAATAAACACCACCAGCTGACTAAATGCAAAGCCCAGCAATCAAAGTGGCGGAAAACTTTGGGCCGCTCTCGCCACTGACTCTCGGAAGGTACGGCTTTCCCCAAGTGACTTGGAGCGAACCTTGAGTTGTGACGAGCGGTCTCTGCGTCTTGACAATTGGGGTTAATGTTGGATTCGTGTAAGAGGGGGCAGAGGTTTTGATTGCCTGCAAAGAAAAATAGCGCTCATTCTACCCGGTGCCGGGAACTCACCAGACTTTGAGTTAACCCTCGCACTCCCCAGTAAATAGCTGCTCATTTCACAAGGGCTGGGGAGGCTGTCTCCGGGGCAAGGTCCCGCAGCAACTAAGTGACCCAGTCAGCATTTGACCCCAGGTGAAACTGACTCTTGACCCCAGGTGAAACTGACTCCAAACCCCAATTGGTTTCCCTTTTATTTTTCTCCAGATTGCATTGCTCTTGTCCCTGGCCTGACCCAGGGAGCCACTCAGCATCACGCTGTTATCTTCACCTGCTCCCTTTAGTAATAGCTTGATTTTGGTGCATTTCCCAGATTTGATAAAACAGGAGTGTGTTTACACAATAGGAAAAGCATACCTGAATGTATCCTCAAACTGAGTTTGAGTTTCTCTTCCTTCTAATAATAGTAGTTCACGCTTAATTAAAAAAAAATTTTGATATTTATTTATTTTTGAGAGGGAGAGAGAGAGAGAGAGAGAGAGGCTGTGAGTGAGGCGGAGAGAGAGAGGGAGACACAGAATCCAAAGTAGGCTCCAGACTCAGTGCTGTCAGGACAGAGCCGGACAGGGGGCTCGGACCCATGAACTATGAGATCATGACCTGACCTGAGCCGAAGCTGGAGGTTTCACTGACTGAGCCACACCCAGGTGCTTATTGAACACTTACTATGTGCCAGACCCTGTACTCAGCACAAGACAGGAATAAACTCACTGAATCCTCACTAGAACTGTATCTAGTAGCTAGTATTTTCATCTTTACCTTGTGGGGAAACCCGATTCTCAGGCATGGAAAATCTAGAAAAATATAATTTCTTTTTTTTTTTTTTTAATTATGTTATTTAAAAAGAGGTCATTCTTTCCCTCCTCTACCCCCCCCCCCAAACCTAACAAATAATAGCCACCGCCATTTAAATAGGAAAAATAATTTTATTAGATCCGCAAACTTTAAGTACGGTTAGGCCTCCCTCTGCTCATAACTTTAATAGCCTGTGTGTCCTGTAGCTTGGTAAAATTGGACCTTTTCTCCTTTTTCACCTTTCCCACGGGGGCTCTTTGCAGTCTCTGTGGGGAGGACAGGAGAGTGAAGGGACAGGCCCCTGACCACAGCCACGAAGCAAGGATTCTTGTGTCCCTCACTTGCGGGGTGACTGAGCAGGTCCCTTCCCTCTCAGGGTCCCCGGCTTTCCTCATGGGCAAAATGAGGGGGGTACGGTTAATTTCCTGTCCCTCCTGGTTCTGTGGCTTTCTGATGAGGGAGTGAGTGAGTAAAAAGCTCAGTCTGCTCTTAGTTCTGTCTACCCCCAGGCTGAGTGAGGTCTCCAGGAAAGTAGAGACATAGAATGGAAAGATCACAGGAGGCCGGGAGGAGGGGGGGTCGGGCCGGAGGGGGGGGAGTGTGGGGGGGGGACGCTGTTGGAACCCCAATTTTATCCTGGACCAGCTGTGTGTCCTGGGACATTCTCCCACTTTTCTGAGCTAAGAGCCTCCTGCTCCCTGTCTGAAAACTGGGGCTAATGATTCCCATCTCAGGGAGTTAGGAGGAGTACACGGGCTCCCGGATGTAAAATTCGAAGAGCAGTTAGATCTGCACGCTCCCCCTGTGCTGGTTGCCTGTGTGAGAAGGGAGAGCGCCTGAATCAGCAGAAGAGGGGCCTAGGAGGAAACCCTGTGGATCATTGTTAATGATATAGTCAGAGCTAACGCTGCTGGTGAGGACACTTGCAAAGAGGCTTATGAAATTATGCTTGCTAAGAGTCCTCAGGGCCTGCGGGCAGCACAAGGAAGCTTTGCCAACTGGTGGCATAGCCCTGCTCAAGGAGAAGATTTGAGGGGTCTCTGGACCCAGCACGAAGTGGCGTCTAGGCACATGACAAGAAACGTTTTCCATTTTCAGGGATCTGTTCACCTTCCCGTTAGACTCAGGAGCCTGTCTTGGTACAACTTTAACACCTCGACAACGATGCCTAACATCCTGTGGACAAAGCGCAAGGCTGCGATCTTCGGGAGGCAACAGCCATGTAGCTGGAAAACAACAAGATCATGTTGCCTCCACTCTACTTATTTTCGGAGTTAACCCCTCTCTGGTCCATGATAGCTAGTACTGTGACATAAATTTCCCTTTAGAAGTCCTGTTGTGTTTGTTTGGTTGGTTTGAAAACAAGTTTCTTTAAAGTTAAACATTAAAGAATACCACTGTTGGTGCTAGGATAAGGCCAACAATCATAATGATTGTTCTTCGACAAGGGAACAATCATGTAGGTGGATGCCTGAAATTTGCGTTAACACTGATTTACAGGGGGGAATACTGCATTTCCAACAGCCTAAAATCTGGTTGGAATCCTGTTCCACCTCCTCCTAGCTGGATGGCCTTGGGCGACTTACTTACCCTCTCTGGACCTTGGATTCCTTATCTGTAAAGCTATGGGGATAGTGATCATTCCGATCTTCTAGGGTTGCAGGAAGAATCGACCACAGAGATAGTAAATGGAGGACCACACCGCATTGGAAGCAAGGGGTTGTTGGTATCATTAGTAAACAATAGATAGGAGAATTTGGTCAAAACACTGACTTATTTCCCCTGCATCAGGCTCTCTGCTAGCTTAATAGTAATTGTAAAAGAGGACAATTTTTTGAAAGCGGGAGTTCTGTTTAGTTCTGTTTTGAAAGCGGGAGTTCTGTTGACCCTGTTCAATCAGCACACTGTCACTTCCCTAGAGGACACTTTCAGAATCTTCATAGAACATCACGATCTTCTGTAGGCAAAATTAAGACACCTGTAACTTGCAAATGGGGCAGAAAATGTTTTCACTTGTCCTTTTCAAAAATGATTAAGCACATTGCCTAATCTGCCCTTTTCTCCTGCCTTTCAACCTTCCTCCCTATTCTATTCCCTTCCTCCCTTCATTTCTCCTCCTTTCCCTCAGGTGGTTTTTCCTCAGTGTTACTCCTGGAAAACAAAGGCCCATCGGTCCTGCCCTCAAGAGTCCCCCACTCCAGCGGGAAGACAGCTTATCAAGTACCCCATTACCTGCCCTCCACCCCATGTGTCAAAGGACTGACCCAAAGCCAGCCCTGGCTTGCAGAACTCTCTCCCTTCACTGTCATGGTGTCACCTGAATACAGTTCATGACACAGCTGAACAACATTTACAAACCAGGAAACTTTCCGTAGAAGTCTGGAATCATGGCTTCTCTACATCAGTCTGTAGGTAAGAGGCCCCAGGTGTGTTCTCTTTAGATGGGACATGTGTCCCAAAGACGGGATACAATAGAACATTGTCCCCGAAGGTACAAGGCATGTGTCGGATGGTGGGATGCCCAGAGGGAGACTGACCATTCAACCTTGGGGAGAAGGAGAAGGCTGTTGGAGGAGACGCATTTGCACTGAGCAGAGAAGGGTTTGCCGGGTTGTGAAGGGGGGCTAGTTGCTGGCAAAGGAGGCTGTAGGAGACAAGGGATAAGAATTGAAACGACCCGGTCTGTGTCAAGAGAGTAGGGAGGAAGTGGGGGGGGGGGCACACAGGCTGGGGGGAAAGGTGATGGAGTGGAGAGCCAGAACCCTGAGGGCAGCAGTGGGACCCTGAAGGGTCTTTCTTGCTTTCCTTTCTTTGCTTTCTGTCACCTTTTATTAAATCCTCTTAGAATTTCAAAAGCAATAGATATTCACCATAACCAATGAAACAAGCATGAATAATCTCCTCAGTTCTCTTCCCTTAATGTAACTAGGATTAGCAATTTCATGTGAATCCTTGGATATTCCTTATTATGTATAAATACAAAACAGCATATATAAATACAGAAAGGCAGAGATTGACAGTGTCTTTGTGTGTGTGTGTGTGTGTGTGTGTGTGTGTGTGTGTGTGACTCTATCATTCTATCTCTCTCTCCATCACTTGCTTTCTTGTCACATGCTCTTCCGACCAGGTCAGCCAGGTGCCCCGCTACCAAAAAGTCTTGGAAAAAAAAAATGCTTGCAACCTTTCAGACTCACACTCTTATTTTAAAGGTTTAATTTCTAAAGCTGATATTCCTGGAGTCAACTAGGTGTATTTCTTTCTTTGTTTCTTTAAAAAAAAATTTTTTTTAAACGTTTATTTATTATTGAGAGACAGAGAGACACAGAGCGTGAGCAGAGGAGGGGCAGAGAGAGGGGGAGACACAGACTCCGAAGCAGGCTCCAGGCTCCGAGCGGTCAGCTCAGAGCCCGACGTGGGGCTCGAACTCACGACCTGTGACATCATGACCTGAGCCGAAGTCGGTCGCCCAACCGACTGAGCCACCCAGGTGCCCCCAGCTGGGTGTACTTCTAATCTGAACAGCTATCGCCAGATTATTTCTTATTTATATATTTTTTGTTTTTTGTGTGTTTTTTTAAATGAGGGATTTATTTGTTTGTTTGTTTTGTTTATTTATTTATTTATTTATTTATTTATTTATTTATAGCGAGTGGTGGTGCACAGTGTGCATGTGCACGTGGCGGGCAGAGGGGGAGAGAGAGAGAGAGAGAGAGAGAGAGAATCTCAAGCAGTCTCCATGCTCAGCTTGGAGCCTGACGTGGGGCTCAATCCCACAACCTGGGATCATGACCCAGGCTGCAATCAAGAGTTAGATGCTCAACTGACTGAGGCACCCAGGCGCCCCACCAGATTATTTGTTTAAAAACCCGTTCCAATGTCCATTTCCAGTAGCAGACCCATTTCTCCTCCGGCTCTCCCAGCGCTAGCTATCTCCCAGCGCTCTGTGTTCCTTTCCGCTACCGACAGCTTCGAGCGGGGGACTGATGCCATTCCAGACCCATCTGGGAAACTCCCTGGGAGAACATCATGGAAAACGGGGCGCGGGGGTAAGGAGAGGTGTGCCAGAGCCCGTGAGAAAGCTGTTTCGAGGCTGCTGTGGGGTGAGGCGCAGCGCTGGGAAGGGAGAGGCAGGGAGGGGGTTGAAAAGTCAATCGTGGAGAAGTACACAGGCCACACGATGCCTCCCGGGGCTGGAGGGGTGCCCCTGTGGCCTAGCCTCACGCTCTCCTCCTCCCCTTTCTCATGCTCCTTCCTTCGTGGCCAGCCACCCAGCCTCCTGTCCCCCAAGGTCGATTTCAACAGCTTCCCATGTCTGGAGCCCTGTGTCCGGACAGCAGGCCACGTAGAACAGAGGTGTGACCTTGGCTGCCTCCACCCGGGGCCTGGGTGAGTGGGCAGGGCGGGGCGGGTGGACGGACGCTTCCTTGCGGGGCAGTTGGAGCCAGCCAGCCTTGCCAATGAAATTGCCGGTGACTTCACAGTGTAGGTTGATAATTAGCAGTGTCGTTTCATCTAATCCTCACCGGTTTGCCTTTTCACCTATGCAGCGCCTGGCGACAGACGTGTTAGAGGTAACACTGACGGCATCCGCAGGGTTGGATCCCTAGAAAAGGGCCGGGAAGGTCCGGCCTGCTGAGACTGGGGTGGGAGCCCCTGCTAATGCTCCCGGGGTGCCCTTGGAAGTCTCTTTCCAGCTCCCTCCTCCCCTCATTCTTTCATTCTAGCGTTCTCTCTCTCCGTCTGTGTCTTTCTCCCCAGCCCTCGCCTCAACAGCAGACTCATTTTCCGCACAGGCCCGCATGGGGCCTGTAAAGCCCCTGGGAAGCCAGGAAGCCCAGGGATGGGGCCATCGTGTTCTAAAGGGTTTCCCCAACCTTGCGGAAAGCTGAGGCAGCTCTTCAGGGCCTCAGGAGAATCTGAGATTGTCATCAGTACGGGACGGCCTGTCCGGCCAGCGTGTTTGTTCAGCTCTTAAATAGTCCAAGAGAGTGTGGTAAGCTTTCCCGGACAATGGAGCCATCTGACTTCACAATTAGCCCCGTTCTCCATGGAGCAGAATGTGGGCCAGCTAGAGACTAATTGCTGAGATTTCTATCCTCGCATGACCTCATAACTGACTCTTGAGCAGTCACATGGATGTCCAACCTTAGGGGCATCGAGTAGAAGAATGTAGCAATCCTGAGTGTGGCTTAAAACGTGAGGGGTGGAGTGGGCATTAACGCTCCATTCTGGCTCTGACAGTGGGTCCGCAGACCAACGGCCAGGTCTTCTCTTGGAAGAAGCGGAGAGCATCTTGTCGTTCAGCAGCGCTGACCTGGTACATGGTTGCAGAGTGCCAGAAGAAGGGTACAGGCTTCGGAGTCGCTCAGACCAAAGTGTGGGGGCTGTGGGGCCTTGGGCAAGTCACTTAATCTCCCGGCACCTCAGTTTCCGCATCTGTAGAATGGGATGGTAACAACACTGACCTCAATACATTGTTGGATTATCGTGTCCAAGTGACCAAGGACCTGCCACACTTCTTGGCACGGGAGTAGGCACTTAATACGTGGAAGCGACAATTTCATAAGCTATTGACTTGAGAGTCCCGCTGGCTCCGAGAGGAGGAGGGACGACGGGAATTGCTTCCTTGCCCCCCCCCCCCGGCCCCGCCCAGCTCCATTTCTGTATCGACTACCGGTTACCCAGGCGATGCCAGGCCGTGGACGCCCAGCGCGGCTAGAACACGCACAGCTACCGAGGCCCCGGGACGGCTTGTGTAGCCGTTTCCTGACACGGCCAGTGTCAGCCCTTGTGACTGGCAGAGGTTGTTGGGACAAGGGGCTCAACTCCCATGGTGAAAGGCAGCTCAAAACCAGTTGGGGTCACATTCAAACAGAAACAAATACATCCAAATCTTTTAAATTAAAAATTAGATTCAGTTAAACAGCAAAAAAAGGTCTGTGTCAAGGGGAGGGGAGGCCCTCAGATTTGTTTATAAACACAGTAACATAAATATATAAAGGGAAGCGGCTCGGAGTGTTTGGGGGCCGATCCTGGCCGTTTCTTCACGGGGCATGTTTCCCATTACAAGAGGGAAACGCAGGCCACACATGGGCAGAGAGGAAATATGCAGACGGGAGAATAATTGGGGGTGCCGGGGTCGTGGGATAATCCGTGAATTTGTTTTCGAAATCTTCTTGAATGTTCCGCTGCGTTTACAATTTTAAAAAAGTTGAACAGAATCAACCCTACGTTGAATGCAGCTGGGACTAACGTAGTCTGTAGGTGCGACTTCCTGTGAGATGCATCCTTCCGCGTCCTCTGGGAAAGGACTACAGCACTTTTTACTTTTAGCCCTCTATTGCTCCAAAACCCATTTCATATCTGCCTGGGTGATCAGGTTAAGTTAGAAGCTGGGTACCTATTTCAGAGAGGGCTGGCTCTCCCTTGCTGGCTGTTTGCAGTGCATGTGGTTGTAAGGCTTTGGGGCGGTGGGGGCGGGCAGCATGCCCACCGTCTCACAGCCTTGACTCTATCATCCCTATTTACAGGAGGGGAAACTGAGGCTAAAGAGCAACCAATCATCTGCTCAGGCCTAATCAGCTGTTATCAGGATAGAGTAGGTTTCAAACTTCAGTCTCCGGGGGTGGTCAAGTTCTCTCGTAGCCTAAAATAATTCCCTTTCTCGGAAAAAGTCTCCTTCTAGAGTCTCCCTGGCAAAACAGGGATCGAGATGGCAGTGTACCCCCTGTCGCGGACATGAATTTGTGGGCCCCTCTAACAGCTTGCAAAGGGGGCGAACATAACAATCTCTCTTGTTCTCTCAATCTCTCCCACCCTCTCGGTCAGCCAGGCATTTCCATTGTTGAGAAAACCCAAGTGTCATAAAAGTGATTTGGATAGAAAACAAATAAAAATCTGGTTTGGGAAGGAAAGCCAAAATTCCTCATTATCAACAACACTGCTTCTTTAGATAAATATTTACCTAATCCAAGTCTTCTTCCTTTTTTCTCTCTTCCCTCGACAAGAATGTTCTTCCATCTCGGCAGCCGCAGCGGCCCTGTTGGAACAGACGACGTTCAATGTTTCCATCGTAAGGCATGTTTTTCTGGGGTTTATTACTCAGCTGTAAAAATGTGCTCTAGGCAAAGACTTGGCATATTAAGTCTCATCTCAGAGGTAATTGGTGGGGATTTTTTTGAAAACCTTTTTTCTTTTTACAGACAAACTTGGAAAGAGAAACAAAAAGGTCAAGAATTTACTGTTGGAAACTATGGGTTTTGCCCCCATGGGTTTTCCTCTTTGGTTTGGTTTGTTCTGTATTATTTTTGATCTCCTCTAACCAGATATTTGGGGCAAAGTTATAGAGGCTATAATCCCAGACATGCATTTATTCTTCCTTCAACAAATATTTACTGAGCGCCTACTGTGTCCCAGACACTGTGTTAGACTCTGGAGATTTGTGGGCAAAAATACCCATGCGGTCTAGGTTCTCATGGGGCTGACGTGCGCACACACTCAGACACAAAGCCCGCGTGTGACCGGATTGGAAAAAACAGAAACTTCGATGGGCACTAAGGGGTTGAAGTGGAGGAAAAACAGTAAAGGGGGTGCAGGCACTGGGACTCTTGCTTTAGATGAGCTGGCCTGGGAAGACCCCCCTCAAGAGGCGACATTGACGGGGCGCCTGGGTGGCGCAGTCGGTTGAGCGTCCGACTTCAGCCAGGTCACGATCTCGCGGTCCGTGAGTTCGAGCCCCGCGTCGGGCTCTGGGCCGATGGCTCCGAGCCTGGAGCCTGTTTCCGATTCTGTGTCTCCCTCTCTCTCTGCCCCTCCCCCGTTCATGCTCTGTCTCTCTCTGTCCCAAAAATAAATAAAAACGTTGAAAAAAAAAAATTAAAAAAAAAAAAGAGGCGACATTGACTCCAAGATGCTGAGGCTAAGAAGAAAAGGAGCCTCATGTCAAGTGTGGGAAGAAGAAAAGTCAGGAAGAGAGGAAAGCAGGTGGGAAGGCAGTGAAGAGTGTGGTGTGGGGGCGCCTGGGTGGCTCAGTCGGCTGAGCATCCCACTTGGGCTCAGGTCAGGATCTCAGGGTTCATGAGTTCAAGCCCCACGCTGGGCTCGCTGCTGTCAACGCAGATCCCGCTTCAGATCTTCTGTCCCCTTCTCTCTCTGCCCCCCCGCCACTCTCGTTTTCTCCCTCTCTCTCTCTCTCTCAAAAATAAATAAACATTGAACAATGTAAAAAAAAAAAAGAGCATGGTGTATGGGGGGCACATAAGGAAGGCCTCCCTTTCTGGATTGCATGGAATTGGAGCGTGGTTGAAGATAATATCTAGCACCCAGGGGGGCCCAGGCAGGTGGTGAAAAGGGATGTTAGCTTTCCTCCTGTGTGCAAGGGAAGCCATGGAAAGATGTTCAGTGGGGCAGGGAAGGATAGAACTCTGTTTCTGGAAGATCTTTCCGGTCTCCGCGTGGAGGATGGATCGAGAGGGGCACTGTGGAAGCAGGGGGATCCTTCAGGGGGGCTGCTGCAGCTGCCCGGATGTGAGCTCCCGGTGGGCTGGGTCGAGAAAGGGGCAGAGGCGATGCAGGGAGGTGTGTGGATTCCGGGCTGGCTTAAGGGAGGACTGGACAGGAGCTGCTGGGGGTGGGGAGTGGGGCCGGGGAGGGAGGACTGGGGAGGAGCCAGGGTAGGTCGAATGTGGTGCCACATCCGAGGTGGGGGAGGAGCAGGGAAGGTGAAGGGAGGGAAGGGCTTGAGAAGGACTCTCGGTTCCTGGCGTGGCCCACTGGGTAGCTCTGGTGTGGAAGCAAGAGGAGAGCAGCTCCAGGAGGCGGGCATCCTCGTGGCTCAGACAGAGCCGTCACTCAGCCTGGGTCCAGTCCCTCCTCCACCCCTTGCCGGCTGGGCAACCCTGGAGAAGTTACTTTCCCTCACGGTGCCTCCGGTTCCTTCTCGAAAATGGAAATAGTAATAGAATCTGCCTCATGGGGCTGCTGTGAGAGTCAGACGAGCCCATCGAGGTACTCAGAATAGCGCCTATACGTGTTATGCCCAAATCGGCGCAATGAAAATAACACCTGTAGATGCATCTACAAATAGAACTCCATTTTGGACACAGGTTGATTGAATCGCTCCTTCAGGCAACACTGCTGACCCCCTGCCCTCATGGGGCTTGCTCTCTGCTGGAGGACCCAGCCATTCTGGAAATAGATACACTGCACTGTGACAAGAACTTCTGGGGTGCAGAGCAGGGGCCTACAGGAGAGAAAAACGGAGACGACAGAAATCAGATTGTGTTGGGCATCTCTAGGGAAGTCACACGTCAGCTGAGCAGGCTTTAGCAAGAAGAGGGGGGATCATTCTGGATCTAGCCAACGGTAGAAGGCCCCGGGGTAGGATAGGGAAACCGAGTGTGAGACAGTGTTTTGGAGCAGCCAAAGCAGAAACAGCAGGCCCAGCTGGCCCAGGGCCTGTTGGCCACGGTCAGGGCTTGAGGTTTTATCGTAAATGGGTTGGAGACATGATTGAAATGTTTCAGGCAGGAAGAGAGAGATCCTGACTTGCATTTTCTTTCTTTTTTTTTTTTTTTTTTCAACGTTTATTTATTTTTGGGACAGAGAGAGACAGAGCATGAACGGGGGAGGGGCAGAGAGAGAGGGAGACACAGAATCGGAAACAGGCTCCAGGCTCTGAGCCGTCAGCCCAGAGCCTGACGCGGGGCTCGAACTCACGGACCGTGAGATCGTGACCTGGCTGAAGTCGGACGCCCAACCGACTGCGCCACCCAGGCGCCCCCTGACTTGCATTTTCAAAAGAACACTCCGGCTGCCATGTGAACTGGGGGCACGTTGGGGGCCAGGGCGGGCAGCGCCGGTAGATTTAGGGACACTGTGGACAAGTGGGGGAGGCTGTGGGTCTCCAGGAGATGGTGGTGGCGACCGTGCAAACGGAGAAACGGATGTGCCTCAGAGAAACGTCAAAGGTAAAACCAATTTCGCCTCTACACGGAGGCCGTAGGGATTCCCTACAAAGGCAGATCTGACTCAGTCACTTCCCTTCGCAGATTTTGTCAAGGGCTCTCCAGCGCCCTCGGGATAACGCCCGAATCTCTTGCCATGGTCAAGCCCCTGTCTCCCTGTCATACACTGTCCCCTGCTCCTGGACACTTGTCTTCCCTCTCCAAGCACCAACTCCACTCTCCCTGCCTACCTCTGTCTGATGTCAGCCTCCGTCCCCTCCCTACTCGCTGGGGTCTAGGTGTGCCCACTGCACTTAGATGAGGCCTCCCGTGTCGAACTAAATGGATCGAGAAACTCTAGTTTATCCAACAGATGCAATAATCTGAAAGCTCTCTGTAGTGAATTCCCATTCTCCCAAGTCACGCTTCATGCTATTAGCTAGTTGCGCTGGGGGAGATGGGAACTAACGTTTGATTGAGAATGTATTTGGGGATTGTGCTTCACCCACCCCTGCCCCCACCCCCACCCCCGTCTAATTATCACAAGAAGCCTGTGAGGGACACATAGCAGATGAGGGCACGGAGGTTCCGAGAGGTGAAGCCACCTGCCCAAGTCGCTAAGGTAGTAAGTGGCGGGTTAGATTCAGTCCCAAGTCTGACGGAAAGCCAAACCACACCCTTCCCCAGGCCTGAATGTCCCCCTCATGGCTCACCCAGGCCTAATACCCTTATCTCCCTTGGGCTGGCTCCACTGAACGAGGGGCACTCAGGATCAAGAAGAGTCTGGATGTACATCTTTTATGGACTGAATTGTGTTTGTCCCAAATTCGCATGCTGAAACCCTAACCCCCCCATGTGATGGTATTTGGAGATGAGGCCTTTGGGAGGTGCTTAGGGTTGAAGGAGATCATGAAGGGGGGCCCCTCATGATGGGATTAGGGGCTTTATAAGAAGAGAGAGAGATCCTTCTCTGTCAGCCATGTGAGGCTCCAGCAAGAAGGCAGCCATCTTCAAACCAGGAAGAGAACCCTTGCCAGGAACAGAATCTGCAGCACCTTGATTTTGAACTTCCCAGACTTCATGACTCTGAAAGATAAATCTCTGTTATTTAAGCCCTGCCCCCGGTCTGCGGTACTTTGTTATAACAACCTGAGCAGACTGTTACGCTCTCCTTCCTGGTGACCGTCCATTGTCCCTTGGAAGAGCTCAGGTCCCGCCTTCCTCTAGCCCTTTAGTTTTGCCTTCTCTTGAACTGCTAGGAACGGGATGCCTTACCAGGTGGATGCTTGGGTCCCCCTCAGAACCCAACCTGTAATCCTACAAATTCACAGGTGAGACAAGAAGAACCAAAATTGTATTTGTCCCCACACTTCCCATTTCCCAGATGGCAATGTGAAGGCAGAATGAGGTCAAGGTCACTTCCAGCTTCATCCAGCCTCTCTCAATCCTGGGTTTGGCAGCCTTTGAATGCCGTCCAGCCAGACCCCGTTGGAGCCCACCCTTAATGAGCAGGCTGGGCCTTCAACAGGCCCAAACTCACGGGCATGCACGGAGGTCTAGAATGAGTCACGGAGACTTAGCCCTGGGAACTCAATGGACCAGGCTGCCACCTCCCCCTGTCTGTTGGGCCCTCCTGAACCCCAGCTTGGATGCAAGCCCTTGCTGAGTCCCCCCTAACATCCCTGTAGCTCTTGCTGCCTCTGAGAGGCTTGGACCTCCAGCCCCACCATGCCCTGCAGGGCACTGACAGCGGTCACATCTCTGCCTGAGAGCACTGCTCACTGTGATGTAAATGTGACTGGTTCTGACACAACCTCAGGACCCTCTTGCTCCCCACCCCCAACGTGAGACTGTCAAATCAGAGTCCTGTGGGTAGAGTTCACGAATCCACATCTAGAAGCTTCCTGAGAGATGCCTTTTGAAAACAAGATGCAAATCCAGAGGCTGTAACACAAAGGATTGAGAACCTAGTCATATATAAATAAAAACTACCTTAAGAAAAAACAAAACAAAACAAAAAGAAAAAAACAGTAAAAATACCACCCACAAACCTGCAAAGGCAATTTGCAGCATAAAGGCAAAAGAGAGGTTTTTTTTTGGTTTGTTTTACAAGAGGCTGAAATTAAAAAAAAAAAAAAAAACAATCCCATAGCAAAATAGGAAAAAGATGTAAGCTGGCGATTTGCGGAAATGGAGATACAAGGGGTACAAAACATATGAGTGGCTCTTCATTTTCTTTTATGATTAAAGAAATGTAAAGGGAAACAAAACTCCAATACTATTGTCCCCCTGACATGTTTTCAGTAATAGTAAAACATTAAGAAGGGTTTTGAGAAACAATTATTTTCTTACTCTCCTGGCTGGAGAATGAATGGATGCAAATAGAGACCGGTTAGCTAAAATCGACCAAAATGTCAACTACGCACGTTCTTTACTTCAGCAGTTCTCCTATGCGGTCTTAATTTGCCTGAAGGATCTACTCACAAAAGCAGGCAAAGATGTGTGCGCAAGGATATTCATAGCAGCAGATTTGTAATAACAAATGGCATAAACAGTTTAACCGGCCATCAGTAGGGATGTGTTAAGTAAATGATGATCCAACTAGCGATACAGCGAAATACCAGGATTATGTGAAAAAACAAAAACAAAAACAAAACAAAACAAAACAAAAAACAAGGAGCCAGAAGTAATGATCCCTGTTATAAATAAAACAGATATTTGTTTAACAGATATTTATTTATTTATTATTATTATATTTTATTGTTTAACAGATATTTATTGAGCGCCTCTTGGGTACCCTTCTAGCCACTAAGAATCAAGAAGACAGTCACAGAGGGGCGCCTGGGTGGCGCAGTCGGTTAAGCGTCCGACTTCAGCCAGGTCACGATCTCGCGGTCCGTGAGTTCGAGCCCCGCGTCAGGCTCTGGGCTGATGGCTCAGAGCCTGGAGCCTGTTTCCGATTCTGTGTCTCCCTCTCTCTCTGCCCCTCCCCCGTTCATGCTCTGTCTCTCTCTGTCCCAAAAATAAATAAAAGTTGAAAAAAAAAAAAAAAAAAGAAGACAGTCACAGAGACCTTGTCCTCAGGACCCAGGTCTAATAACGGAGGAGATCAGGGAGTAGAGAAACAATATGCTTATACTAGTATGTTAAATCGTGGTGAGTGCTGTGGAGAAAAGGAGAGCCGAGTAAGGGCATAGGAGGGTGAACCATGTGAAGGGGCAGGGATGTGAGGAGTAAGAGGAATGTGACCACCTTGAACTTCTCCGTTAAAAAAAGAAAAACCTAATGGTAACGTAATGAGCGGACAGGCGATGATTCCAGGAGTAATTTGAGTTCATTCAGTGACTTCGGTAACCCAGCGGGAATCTCTGTGACAAAGTACTCATTTGAGATCTCCTGTGTCTGCCTGGATGGCATGGCCATTGGCGTTCCCACTCGCCGCCAGGCCCTGCTCACGGAGAACCATTGGCAGGCTCCGTCTTGAAGCCCCATGGGCTGGTCCGCAGTCTTCTGGGCTGGTCCTCTCCCGGCCTTGTTCCCTGCCTGGACCCATCTCGGTGGCCTCAACCTGCCTCCCGAGGGCAGCCCTGAGTGAAGACAGGTGAGGGCAGATCCGGGGTTACATTTCTTGTGTCTTTCGAATATGACTTCCTCCACAACAGTACCAGAGGGACCCGGGTTCCGGGCCTCTTGTGTGTGTGATCAGGACAGGACTGCGTGATGAGACTCCCATGCCGGGCAAGTGGAGCTCAGCTTTTCTAGAAAAATGGCATCTTCCCGACCACCAAAAGCGAGGCCCAGATTTAGACCCCGGGACGCGCCACCTGGAGCCCCCCCTCCACCCAGAGAAGCCAGCAGGAGGCTTGGAATCAGGGTATGTTACCCACCCTTTTCAAGGGAGGATCTCCGAGTGCCTTACATTATTCATTAAAAGACGTGGTATCCCAGAGGGCCTGGGATAATTATCACCATTCAGCTGAAGAGGAAACAGAAGCCTCACCAGTTGGCCCGGTGAGGAAGAAGGCCCTCCGAGAGTTGTCCATAACGCCGGCAAGCGGTAATGAGCTCTCCCTCCACCCTGAACAGGCGCTAAGCTGGACATGTGCGCTGTGAGGCGTGTACAATATCCACATTTTACAGAGGGAAAAACCAAGATCCGGAGATTCCTTTGCGGGGCTGGAAAGTGGCAGGGGAGGGACTCGAACCCAGCTGCTGGGGATCCCAAGCCCGGAGCGTTTCTACCGCTCCTATGCTGCCTCTAAACAATTCTCTTCCTGTCTACGCGGTACTTCATGGTTTCCAAAGCATTGAAACAGCTTATCCCTTCTTCTCAATAACTCAGCTAGGCAGGAAGTACAGAGGTAGCTAGCTCCATTTTATGGATGGAGCTTAGAGAAGAGGAAGTCATTTGCTTCTGTTCTTATAAAGCAATAGTAACTCGTGTCTGTTGGATTTACAACTTCCAAAACGCTGTCTGGGTTGGGACATTCCAATAGCTCTGTGACCTAAGTAAGCCTGGTGCTGTTACTATTGTTGTTATTTATTATTATTATTATTATTATTATTATTATTTTGAACAGTAGTAGTAATGGTAGCAATATTCTTAGTACTCCTTTATTATAGACGAGTAAACTCCGATAGAGAGAAATGAAGGGAAAGAAATGAGAAATGAATATTTATATGTCAGACACTGAGCTATTTTATCTCACTGAATGTTTATCAGAAAAATACTTGCGGGGCGCCTGGGTGGCTCAGTGGGTTGAGCGTCCAGCTTCTGCTCAGGGCATGATCTCGCGGCTTGTGAGTTCGAGCCCCGCGTCGGGCTCTGTGCTGACAGCTTGGGGCCTGGAGCCTGTTTCGGATTCTGTGTCTCCCTCTCTCTCTGCTCCTCCCCCACTCGTGCTCTGTCTCTCTCAAAAAGAAATAAACATTAAAACAAAAAAAAAAAAAAAAAAAAGAAAGAAAAGAAACACATTTGCAAAGTCTCATTCATTCATTCATTCATTCTTCATTCAGTGAATCCTGCTGTGAATCTGGTCCTGTTTCTAGATGCAGGGAATACAGCAGTGAACAAAAGAAAAACCTTGCTGCCCCCCGAGAATATATTCTTTTGGGTGTGGGCGGAACCTAGCATAAAGAAACAAGAAAGTATAAACTATACCAGAGAGCACTCAACGCGAAGAAGAAAAGCAAAGCAGGGTGAGGCAATAGGCTTGTGGTGTCAGTTCGGATCCTGACTAACTCGGCAGGATGACAGGGTGACGACGACGAGGAGAGATCAGAATAAAGTGAGTGGCGGGGGGGGGGGGGGGGGTGTCAGTTCCGTCTTGAACAATGAGTAACAGCTGAAGTGCTTTCGTGGGATCCAAAGGAGTGGCCCTGCACCTTCTATGCCCCGAGGGCTTAAAATGTGCCCCAAACTTTATAATATGGCTCTGTGGAATCCTCGCAACCACGGGAAGTGGGTGTTGGGGGAAATTGGGGCTGAAAAGTCAAGTGGCCGGCTCACCGTCTCTTAGCTAATAAGTTGCAGATTTGAGACAGGAGCCTGCCCCTGCCTGGCACCAGCCTGCCTCCTGAGAAGGCTCCCTGGGCAACTGGTGGGATTGGGGGAAGACAGGCTGCCGTTCACTGAGCCGGAGAGGCGAGGGTGGGGAAGCTTTCTCTCTGCCAATCTGCCTGTTCAAGAAATCCCATCAAATGTAAAAGTTCTAAAACCGGGGTCCCCGGACCGCTCTGGTGGCGAGGAAGGGAGATTGTCTTTGAAGCTGAGTGGGAAAACGTATCTTTATACTTGCCGTCCTCTAACTGAAACGTACTACTTACTTTCGTTATAAATGCAGTCCACAGCCCAGCACAAAGATACCAGTAACTGTGATTTTGCCACTGGTAGGCACCAGGCGTCAGCAAGCCATGCTGCGATTGTTGCAGAGATCTTGACACTTCATTTCTATTCATCACGGCTTTAAAATAATGAAAGCCATTGGCTCAGTCCCAGATCATGTTACTGACACATTAACAAAGAAGCACCTATATCAACACATTTGCAACATTTTGAGAACTGTATTTAAATAGGTGGTTATTTGCTTTCATGCATTTGAAACAGGAATCCATAGGCTTGAGAAGTGGCCAGGGGAGCTCACTGCACAGGATAGGTTTAGAACTCTACAAGAACTCTACAAGGCACCCCCCCCCCCCCCCACCGTTCTTGTGCATCTTTTTTTACCTTGACCTCTGTGCTCTCGATCTCCAAGAGGTGGTGGCGGCTCTGGCCTGGAGGCTCCTGGAGGCTGAGATCTGGCTTTGTGCAACTCTTTAGCCTCAGGCTTCACCCACAGAGCTCAGAAAATATTATTTTAATTTGGATTTGATGTTGACATTTAAAAACCAAGGGTTTTCGCACACATCTGGATTTCTGGCTTCTCTTACGAAATCAGAGGGTCTGGCAACCCTGGGCCTCTCCACCTCCCATAGTGCATTGACTGGAGTTACATAGCGGCTGCCCCCACGGACCAAGTGCCGCTCTCCAGCCTGCCGCAGCTCCCGGGCACCCACTGCAGGTGCACATTCCCCAGGGACTCCCCAGTCATTGGAGGTTTTTATCCCCAGGTGGGGGAATGGTTTTTTTTGGGGGGGGGGGCGGTGGACAAATTTAACAGCAAGTGGTGATTCCCTGAACTGGCCCCTGCTGTACCAGTTAAGGAGAGAATATCTGAGCACAGAAGCTTTGGCCAAGCTCAACTAACAGGTCAGAACACAAGTGGGTTGGGGGCCACGGACAGTTCCGGGGCCTCCCTGATCCCAGTCTTGTTTCTTGCTTCATTGGACTCACTGAAAACTTTCTGATTGCTTCTCATTGCGCCAAGAATAAAATCCGGGCTCTGGAGAATGTGCCCAGCGCCTGGTCCCCCCATTTCCCTCGGTATGTTCCCCTCTATATTCCCCTCCTTCTCAGCATTCAGGTCAATGTCATCTCCTAGGCCGGGAGGGTTCCCTGACCACTCTCCAAAGGTGTGCCCTTTCCCTGTATCCAATTTCTCTCCTGCTCTCCTGCCTTCTTTTCTTCCAAGCTCTTACCATCATCCCCAAATTATGTTCCCAGCGTATTTATTTACTGTCTCCCTACCAGCACGCAATCTCCGCGATGGCAGGCCTTCGTGCCTAGACACTGCTGGTCCATCTAGAGCTTTCGAAACATACCATCAAAAGAACAGGCAGCAGGCGGGTGGCCTTGCGCCAGCCCTGTCCTGCACCTCTCCCCCAGGGGCTCAGGGACCGGGCGAAGTTGACTGGTACACTCGGCAGTTTTAAAAAGCTGCCTTGTAAGCCTTTGTCAAAATACCCTTACAGCAAAAGGTTGTGCCTGCCACTGCCTTCCTGTGGGTCTTTGGGAAAATCACTTAACTTTTCTGACCTGTTTCCTCATGCGTGTCACCCCCAGGGGATAAATAACATTTACCTCATGGGGCTGTTGGGGGGAATGAAATGCAACTGGCAGATGTTCCCACCAGCACCTTCGTGCATAGTAGGTGCTTGACTAAATCCATTGAATCCTTTGCCATTCCCCCCCCCCGCCCCAACCCCCAACTTTCTTTCCCCTTTCAGCTGGAGCTGGAAGAAAGCGCGTCAATCACGGGATAATTTATGCAGCATGATATGCCTTTATTATTCCACGCTGAGTCGGGGCTTCTACTGTCCAATGAAGGTCAAAAGGAGGTATGGCTTTTATCTTTCCAGCAACTCTGGAAACACAGGGGGGAGGGGGCGAACTCTCAGAGGTTTCCTCCTGAAAACAAACAGATCCTCTCCCCTGCCCTGAATAGCTTTCTGCAATCAAAGCTATAAAACTCTGCAAGCAGCAGGACTTCGCCCTGAGACTGGAGGGAGCTAATAAAGCATTGAATGGAGAGAGTGACCCCTAACTGGCAGAGGGGTCCCCGCTGGGCCTGGGGCCCGCGCCTGCTGCCTCGTGGAGAATCCAAAGGTCACGTGTCATTAGTCAGTGTCTTACAGCGACCCTTTCAAAATTATCGATAAAGGGGAAGGAGACCCCAAATGATTTTCTTCTCTCTTTTCTTTCTTTTTTCACTGTAGGAAGAGCTACCCTGCAACATCTTTTTCTTGTTTCTTTCAGAGGCAGAAAGAGCTGGATGGAAATCCTGAGTTTCATGCTTGGGGAAGAAATAGAGATGGAGACCAGCGTCTTTTCTTTCGGATGCGGTTTCCCAGTGAGGTCCTGGTGCTGAGAAGTCACTCTATCTGGGTTCCCATGAACACTTGTCTTGTTTTGCCCTTGTCCTAAAATCCTTCTCAACGGCTCTAAAGGCTTCTGAGGAGGGATCTCTGTCCTGCTTTCTAACCTCAGTTTGGCCCGACGCCTGGGACCTCTGCAAAGACCAGAGCTGTGAACTTCTCGCCCTCACCTTCTCTCTCCGTGACTCAGTTTCCTCATCTGTGCACGACGGGCAGCGTCCTGGGCCCAGAGGGAAGTGACCCGGATGACCTCATTAGGGTCTGAGGAGCACGTTAGAGAGATGAGCAGCCCTTCCTCTAACGGGAAGACTGACAATGATCGTACTTCCTTTTTGATTTACTTTACTTAAGCCCCAGCAACCTGTGGTTGTGGTTGCCTTAATCTTTGATTCGTTAGCCACGGATTGATTGGATGACATTCCTGGGTTTATAGGTAGTTGTTGTATTGCTTCTTATTTGTAGTACAGTTTGTGGAATAATTAAGGGCTACGTACTACCTCATCTGCAAATGCCTATTGCAAAAGCAAATCTTTTTTTTTTTTTTAATTTTTTTTTTCAACGTTTATTTATTTTTGGGACAGAGAGAGACAGAGCATGAACGGGGGAGGGGCAGAGAGAGAGGGAGACACAGAATCGGAAACAGGCTCCAGGCTCTGAGCCATCAGCCCAGAGCCCGACGCGGGGCTCGAACTCACGGACCGCGAGATTGTGACCTGGCTGAAGTCGGACGCTTAACCGACTGCGCCACCCAGGCGCCCCGCAAAAGCAAATCTTGATGCGTATGCGTGTGTGTGTGTGTGTGTGTGTGTGTGTGTGGAGAGAGTACACATCTGCTAAATGTAGTTACATCCTGCATTTAGCAGAGAAAGAGGGTCACCTGTAGTCCAAATCACTCTGGGAAATCCCTTCAATTGTTCCTAAAGCCCTGTACATGTGGATATGCATGCAAAACGCTGTATAGCAATAAACACACATATACATAATGAAGACAGTAACCACCACATTGGACATGTTCTATTGCTTTGAACATCAGATGAAACACTTACCTGGTGTTTAGAGGACAGGTTATGTGAATATTTCGTATCTTCAAGCACTAGCATCCGGCCCCTTGGGGCAACATGCTCAGCGGCACCCCACCCTATTTAAGTCCCTCATGTTAACATTGGATTTGAATAACTTAAGTGCCCTTATGCTGTGACCTCCACAGTGACTATTTCCCCCCCTCCCCCCCCCCCCCCCCCACGCATCATCTGTAAGCATTGGGATATTTTAACTCCAAAATTAATATTCCCACATGCCATTGGAGGGAAGCAGTCGGTGTGCAGGACCAGCCATGTGGTTTTTTTAAAGCGATGAAGAGGACATTGAACCACAAAGCAGTGCCTGTGACCAGAGGGATGGGATTCCTCCCGTCACTAACGGGCAGCTGTCCGGCAGAGAATCAGGCAGGACCTTCAGCAGAGGGGACAGGGGCCTTGTCATTGTCGCACTCCGGGCCATCATCAGGTCAGGCTCTGGAACAGAGCAGGTGTCCAAAAACATGCACTGAGTGTGGGAATATAAAAAAGGGGTCTGGGGCCACCTGGATGGCTCAGTTGGTTAAGGTCTGACTTTGGCTCAGGTCATGATCTCGCAGTTTGTGTGTTCGAGCCTCGCATCGGGCTCCGTGCTAACAGCTCAGAGCCTGGAGCCTGCTTCCGATTCTGGGTCTCCCTCTGTTTCTGCCCCTCTCCCACTCACACTCTGTCTCTCTCTCTCTCTCTCAAAACGTAAACATTAAAGGGGCGCCTGGGTGGCGCAGTCGGTTAAGCGTCCGACTTCAGCCAGGTCACGATCTCGCGGTCCGTGAGTTCGAGCCCCGCGTCGGGCTCTGGGCTGATGGCTCAGAGCCTGGAGCCTGTTTCCGATTCTGTGTCTCCCTCTCTCTCTCTGCCCCTCCCCCGTTCATGCTCTGTCTCTCTCTGTCCCAAAAATAAATAAACGTTAAAAAAAAAAAAAAAAAAACGTAAACATTAAAAAAGAAAGGGGTGGGGGCTGGCCAGAAGTTTGTAAACAGGGGAGGAGGGCAGAGGTGGGCGTGTGGAAGAAGAGGGAACAGCGGTAGGAGGGGATTAGCAGGGAACCAAGGGGGGAGAGACAGGAGCATGAAGGGACAGGTGGTTATGTTAACGAAAGAAGCAGCCAATGAAGCAGAACTTATTGTTAAAATGAATGGTCTGAGGTCAGAACCTGTGTGCTCTCTAGGTCTGCCGGCCAGGATACAGTCCTCTGTTCCCTTTCCTGACCTGCTTGGATCTCTCCCTATCTTACCATCCTGCTTGCCACAGCTTCATTGTCTCTGCCTGATCTGTCACTGGAGGTGCAGGTTCCTCTGGAACAAGGAGAGCCACCCCCCCTCCCCTCGCCCCCATTTGGCTCCGATTCTCTCAGTCTCGAGCAGTCAGTTCTTCAGGGTTCAGGGGACAATGTTTAAGTCCCACTGGGCTGTGACTGGACTTTCTGCTTCTAGCATTTAAGAGCCCCCCGTAGGCATTGGCTAGCTTGACTTTTAGGGCTTCCTTGCATTTTCTAGTCATTTTGAGAGGATCCCCAAACCAAGGTCTCTAGCCTAGTGCAGGGACTCAATCTTTGTCCTGCCCTTCCCGAACTTTTCCGGGCTTGAGAAATGGGACCCTATTGGGTTTGTCATGCTGAGAAACAAGCCCCTGATTTCTCGATGCCTCAGTTTTCCCATCTACTAAATGGGACTTTATAACACTCCTTACCTCATAGAGCTGTTTTTAGAATTAAATGAACAAATGCAAGAAAAGTGCTTAGGAGAGTGGCTGGCACAGAGTTAGTTGCTAATTATTATTTCTATTGTCGACTTGAGTTTGCTTTCAATGATTGCTTTATTTCTCATCATTACCGCTTATGACTTTTATTTTATTTATTACTGTTTATGATCTCATTTCTTTTTTTTTTTTTTAAGTTTATTTATTTAATTTGAGAGAGGTGGAGGAGGGGCAGAGAGGGAGAGAAAAAGACGGAATCCCAAGCAGGTCTGTACCACGAGCATAGAGCCCAGCTCAGGCCTCAAACTCACACCATATGAGATCATGACCTGAGCTGAAATCGGACATTTAACCAACTGAGCCACTCAGATGCCCCTATTATCTAATTTCTTATAACGATTTATATATTTTTTGCTATTGGCTTGATTCCATATGTGTTTTTTTTTTGTTTTTTTTTTTTTTTAGCAGCCTTCGTGCCCGGCAAGGAGCCCAATGTGGGGCTTGAACTCAGGACCCTGAGATCAATACCTGAGCTGAGACCAAGAGCTGGACCCTTAACTGACTGAGCCATCCAGGTGTCCTTCCATATGTTTGTTTTATTTTTGATAATTTGCCATTTTGACAATGATTCCCAATGATTGCATGTTCACCGGCTTGGATTACTTACTGTCATACAGAAGTAAGATCATTTACTGTCCCTGATACCGTAGGCATCAATCTCAAAGGGCCGTGATGATCACATTTGTTGCTTAAATAGCTTATCTCTCATATTTATGTCATGGAAAATTTATGCATTAATTCAGCCCTTGAACTGAATTTTTTTTTTTTTTTCTTAAATCACAAAACCAGGGGCATCAAAATGTGACGTCTCAGTTGGCTCTGCTCAGACTTCTGGAGAAGTCACAGTTGCCAAGAGCAGGTGAACGGCCGGCCGTCACCTACTCTGAGCCTTGGCTCTTTCCAGGTGTGAAATATGGGCAATGACACTATTTACTTCATGGGCCTGTGATGAGGTGTGAATACAACACTGTAAAGTGCGGAGCAAAGAATGGTCCACAAATGTCAGCCAATGTCAAGTAACACATAATTCCCCGCCCCCCCCCGCCCCCCACCTGCCCTGACCTTTTTAAAAAGAGATTATTCTTGGGGCCTCAGTTTTTTCATCAATAAAATGGCCAAGCTGACTATAAGGACTTGGGACTTTAAGCACCGGATAACTACTGATTCTTGTCTCCTTCCCGCTTGCTCACCCGTGAAACCCAGGGAACCCTGTGAAAGAGGAAATAGAAAACATGGTCTTGCCCGCTTCAGAGGCTCATTCCCACTCGGAGCCCTGAAATATTGGCCAGGCCAACAGTGCGGGTGAAGTGAGCCAGTAAACAAGGTGCCCAGCCCCTCGGGAGCAGAGAAGAAAGCAGGGTTCTTTTTAAGTCTTCCCCCGGGGATTGACATTTTATTAGCATAGAGATAAATAATGCCAGATAAGAGGCCTCTGGTTTTACATCTGGGGCTGTAGGAACGTAGTCTGGGAGAGAAAACAAGACGTTTCTTGCCGAGGCGAGGCGGATCCCAGCCCTGGAGGAAGGAGGCCGGGGCCCCACCAGGATATGCCGCCAGCGGCTTCCCAGCTCGGTGGGAAGCAAGTTTTGACAACAGCAATGCTAATTGATTAAATGTTCTCATCAGAGATTACAGTGCAGAGAGCGATCACATTTTGATTTCTTTCAAGAGGGGAGGGCCCGCCCTGCCTTTAACAGCTCGGTTTCTCTGTGAAGAATATATCCCAAAGTATAGGAGGCCCTCGTTGCGTTTCTTATTCCTGGCCCTGAGTCACTCAGTGTTCGTGTTAAATAATATACTGACTACAAACCACCTTGTACAATTGCCTTTGGTTTTCTAGGTTTGACTGGAATTTGAACCTGCCGACCCCGGACGGAGGGCTGGACTTTGAATCGGGGTCCTGCCCTATAATGGTGTGTGGGTTTGGGAAGGCGTTTGCACTCTCTGGGTGGGCCTCACTCTTCCTACCTGGAAAATGGGGATTTGACATATTTATTTCTTAAAACAAATACTGTGCCAGAGCTGGTTAATAAAAACAACCCAGGGGCGCCTGGATGGCTCAGTTGGTTGAGCGTCCGACTTCGGCTTGGGTCATGATCTCACAGTTCCTGAGTTCGAACCCCGCATCGGGCTCTGGGCTGACAGCTCAGAGCTTGGAGCCTGCTTCACATTCTGTGTCTCCCTCTCTCTCTGCCCCTTCCCTGCTCATGCTCTGTCTCTCTCTGTCTCAAAAATAAATAAACATTAAAAAAAAAAAAAAAAGAAAAGAAAAGAAAATGAAAAGGCTGTTGGAGACCGGAAGAACACATTCGGGACACATATATTTGACATGGGATTTGTAATCAGAATATATAAAGAGCTCTTTCAACTCAATAATAATAACACAGATAGCCCAATTAAAAAATCAGCCAAAGAAGGGTGCCTGGGTGGCTCAGTGGAGTAAGCATCAGACTCTTGGTTTCAGTTCGGGCCATGATTTCACATTTGTGAGATTGAGCCCCGCGTCGGGCTCCGCACTCTCAGCACAGAGGCTGCTGGGGATTCTCTCTCTCTCTCTCTCTCTGCCCCTCTCCTCCTCGTGCACACACACACTCTCTCTGTCAAAAATAAATATACTTTTTAAAAAAAAATCAGCAAAAGATTTGGACTTTTCATCAAATGGCCGCTCAGCCCATGAAATGAGGCTCAACATGACTCATCCTCGGAGAATTGCAAATTCAAACCACAATGATAAACCACTCCACACACATTAAAACGGCTTAAATCAAGAAGGCAAACGGGGCGCCTGGGTGGCTCAGTCGGTGAAGCGTCCGACTTCGGCTCAGGTCATGATCTTGCGGTTCGTGAGTTCAAGCCCCCTGTCGGGCTCTGTGCTGACAGCTCAGAGCCTGGAGCCTGTTTCGGATTCTGTGTCTCCCTCTCTCTCTGACCCTCCCTCGTTCACGCTTTGTCTCTCTCTGTCTCAAAAATAAATAAACGTTAAAAAAAAAAAAAAATTTAAAGAAGGCAAAGACACCCACGTTGGCCAGAGTGTGAAGCAATGGAAATTCACACATAGCAATAGGAAATGTATCATGGCTCAACGACTTAGAAGAAAAGAATTCGGCAGTTTCTGTTTCATAAAATTAAACATACATCGATTATATGACCTAGCAATTCTATTTCTAACCTGTTGTTAAAAAAAAAAAAAAAAAAAAGAGAGAGAGAAGGAACTTGTACATGAACGTTTACAGCAGCTTTCTTCATATAATAGCCAAACCCTGGAAGCAGCCCAAATGTCCATCAGAAGGTGAATGGGCAAACTCTGGCATCACCAAACTGCAGATGCATCCCAGCAATAAAAAGAAACAAACTAGTGATGTAGGCAACAACCCAGAGGTATCTCGAAAGCATTGCTGTGAGCAAAAGAAGCCATACTCAAAAGACCACACGTTGTATGATACCGTTTGTATGACGTTCTAGAAAAGACGAAATACATGTATGGCAAAAGAAATGACATCAGTGGTTATCTCTTGGGAGATGATAGGAATAGTCTTTTTTTTTTTTTTTTCAACGTTTATTTTATTTTTGGGACAGAGAGAGACAGAGCATGAACCGGGGAGGGGCAGAGAGAGAGGGAGACACAGAATCGGAAACAGGCTCCAGGCTCTGAGCCATCAGCCCAGAGCCTGACGCGGGGCTCGAACCCACGGACCGCGAGATCATGACCTGGCTGAAGTCGGACGCTTAACCGACTGTGCCACCCAGGCGCCCCGGAATAGTCTTGAAAGAGACTGTAAGAGAACTTTCCGGGATGGTGTTCTGTAAGTCTACACAGATGGTGGTCATGACTGTGTACAAAGTCAACGAAAAATCCATTGAGCTGTAGACAAGATTTGTTCCTTTCATGTACCCCAATTATATACCTCAATAAGGTCATGTTAAAAACATCAGACACATTACCCTCCTTATTGAAAGACAGAAGCAGACCAGTTACAATCCAGCTCAAGCTGGCTGCCTAGGAAATTCTCTCTCTCTGAAACTGACCCCTGGGCAGAACCGATATTCAAAAACATGCATATTTGCAGCCAGAATGGCGACAATGAAAAAAGACAGTGAAGAGCAGCGAGAACTCTCACGCATTGCTAGTGGGGGCGTGGGAACTGGTAAAACCACGGTGGAAATTGTTGACAATATCAGCAAAAGCCTCATGACCTACTTACTAATTCCATTCTGGAGACCTACACGAGAGATCAGAGTCCATGTGTCTATCGGAGGGAGGAGAACGGAGAGCATCACTCTTTGTAACAGCTCCCGACCTGGAACCATCCAGATGGCGGTTGCCGGGGCGGGGGGGGGGGGGGGGGGGGGGGCGGGGTGGGGATTCCTAAATGAACTGTGATAGGTTCGTACGTTGGAATACTATACGGCAGTGAGAATGAACAAAACCCAAAGCACACAACAACACAACATTGGCCCAAAGAAGCCACACTCCCAAGAGTACGCACAGTAGGGTTCCGTGTATAGAAATTTCAAAAATAAGGAAAATGAACCTTCGGGAAAAGAAATCTGAACAGTGATGATTTTGGTACGGGAGGGGGCAGGAAATGACTGAGAGGGGGCACAGAGGATTCTTTGGGGGTAATGGAAATGTTGTCTTGATCGTGTAGGTGAGTTTCACCGGTACATACACTTGTCAAACTTCTCTGAACCGTATGCTTAAAATGGGTGCATTTTTATCGTGCAATTTGCACCCTAGATAAAGTGGATTTAAAAAAAAAACAACAACCATGGTGTGCCTGGTGGCTTGCGCTCTATCTGTCTCTCAGAATAAATAAAAAGAAACGTTAGCAAAAAATTTTTAAAAAATTTAAAAAGTACCCATTTTGCAGGTTGATTGGAAGCTAACTAGCACATCATAGCCTCATTTTTTAAATTTTTTTTCAACTTTTTAAAAGATGTATTCATTTTGAGAGAGAGAGAGAGAGAGGAAGGGAGAGAGAGAGAGAGAGAAAGAGAGAGAATGAGCAGGGGAAGGGCAGAGAGAGGGAGAGAAAGAGAATCCCAAGCGGGCTCCACGTTGCCGGTGTAGAGCTTGAACTCATGAACCGAGATCACGACTTGGGCTGAAATCAAGAGTCGGATGCTTGACCGACTGAGCCACCCAGGTGCCCCACATACCATAACCTCTTAATAAATATTATTTCTCTTATCAGAGGGAAAGATGTCGAGGGGGACTGAAAGGTTGTTGATGAGCTGATCAAAATCCTTCTCCCCCAAACTGGTAACACAGAGATGAATTTGGTGCTGGTTCTGAGAACGTGGGGGAAACAATTGTGGAGAGAGACCTCAGACAGTTGCCGCAAGGGGACCAGTCACCTGACCCCAGCAAATCATGCTTTACCTTTCCTCCTGGGGGTCCACAGTGCTACATCTAATGGGTGGGGCTCAAGCAACCATCACTGTTGTTGGGTTTGATTTTGCTTTCCATCCTTCACAAAACCCATTCGCTTGTATGTTTGCTTACAAAAATGATATATGTCTTTAGCAAGCCTCTGGAAAATGAAGTCAGAAAAAGAAGATCGCCCCAACCCCTCCTCCCCCCAAAATAAGCACAGCCAGAGCTGGGTGGATTTCTTTCTAAACTTTCCTGGGTGTCGATTCTTTCTTGCTTTGGTTGGGATCATAGAACCTACAGCTTTCACACCTTTGGAAACTCTCCACCAATGCCAATTTCGGGTACAATACAGAGAGAGCATATACCCCGTGGTCTTCTGAATCAGTCCTTCCTGCTGTCCACTTATCATCATTATAACTAATTGTGTAATGGTAATAATCATCATTCAAAAAGGGTTTTGTTTTGTTTTGTTTTTCCTCTATGATTAATCTCATTTCTCAGAAGGGAGTTCTAAAAAGAGAATTCCTGACGGCGGGGGGTGGGGGGGTGGGAGGGAGGGGAGGGTGGGTGACGGGTATCGAGGAGGGCACCTTTTGGGATGAGCACTGGGTGTCGTGTGGAAACCCATTCGACAATAAATTTCATATATTGAAAAAATAGAAATAAAAAGAGAATTCCTACACCACGGGAACGCTTTTAAGGCCCTTGATACATAATGCCACCTTGTTCTCCAGAAAGTTGATGCCCCCCCAGGTCAGCAGCAGTGACACGTGCGTTCCAATTCCATCACACTGCCAGGACGAGGTTTTCTTTTTAGAAGATCTTGGATTTGGATAGGCAGCAGTCATCTTTTCTTTCTGGTTATATTTTATGAGTCCTCGAGGTACCGATGATTTTCCCGTGTATTAGCAAACTAGTTGGATTTCCCCCTGTGGTAATAACCAGTTCTTGCCCTTCTGTGCTTATCAGCTGGGGTCTCGGATTCTCATTTTGTAGGAAGATCACTGAGCCTAAAAGTGGGTGAATGAGCGTCCTGAATTCTTGACCTCTCTGGCCTCGCTAACACGAATAGGAGTTCCTCTCCAGGCCCCCGAGTGCTGATTCTCATACTTCATGCTGCACAAGATTCCCTTGGGAGCTCGTATGACTGAAAGACGCCTGGACCCACCCATTGAGATTATGAGTTAGTGGGGCAGAGACGGGTTCTAGGAATCTGCGTTTTTATTTATTTATTTTTTTTCAACGTTTATTTATTTTTGGGACAGAGAGAGACAGAGCATGAACGGGGGAGGGGCAGAGAGAGAGGGAGACACAGAATCGGAAACAGGCTCCAGGCTCTGAGCCATCAGCCCAGAGCCCGACGCGGGGCTCGAACTCACGGACCGCGAGATCGTGACCTGGCTGAAGTCGGACGCTTAACCGACTGCGCCACCCAGGCGCCCCTATTATTAAATTTTTTAAAAAATCTTTATTTTTGAGAGAGAGAGAGAGACAGAGTGCAAATGGAGGAAAGGCAGAGAGAGGGAGACACAGAATCCAAAGCAGTCTCCAGGTTCTGAGCTGTCAGCACAGAGCCTGATGGGGGGCTCGAACTCATGAACCACGAGATCATGAACTGAGCCGAAGTCAGATGCTTCACGGACTGAGCCACCCAGGTGCCCCATCATATTGTAATTTTTAAAATAAAGACAAAGAAGGGAAGTAGACAAGCAGGATGGCCGGAGGCAAGGTGTGATTACCAAGGAGAGATACTGAGCTACAGAACCAAGAATTACAAAAGGCACAAACAGCCGCTGAGTAAAACCAAATCCAACAAATCAAAACCTCAAAAACTCTCGGGTGAGCTCCTTTCTGGCCCTCTGAGTGCCTATCCTAAAGGAATGGGGATGTTTTTTTTTTTTTTAATTTTTTTTTTTCAACGTTTATTTATTTTTGGGACAGAGAGAGACAGAGCATGAACGTGGAAGGGGCAGAGAGAGAGGGAGACACAGAATCGGAAACAGGCTCCAGGCTCTGAGCCATCAGCCCAGAGCCTGACGCGGGGCTCGAACTCACGGACTGCGAGATCGTGACCTGGCTGAAGTCGGACGCTTAACCGACTGCGCCACCCAGGCGCCCCAATGGGGATGTTTTTTAACAACCTGATGACCCCATTAGCTCCTAGATTTCCTCTTTGAATCCAAGACCCGTAATTCTTTATCTATTGGCTTGCGGCTATCCCACCTTCTAGTCAAAGTGTTGGATGTATGGATTTGCTCTTCAGGAGAGAGATCAATGCTTCACTGGATATCATAGACACGCAAACCGAAAACCCCGTATAGTCATCTCTTGAACATCAGGTTACCTACCAAAGGGAATGTGCCTGATTCTACCCGGAAGACTCAGAACAGGTTTCACAGAAGAAGGCACAGTGATGTTGGGTTTTGAAGGATGAATAAGAGTTTTCTAGCCAGAGACTAGGGGAAGGGCGTTTTAAGTAGAGGGAACAGCCTGGGCAAAGACACAAACATCTTAACATGAGGTTTGTTTAACTGGATAATGGTGATTCAGTTGGATGGCTGAAATATGGGGAAGTGGCTGGAAACAGCTGGAAAGACAGGTTAGGCCAGGTTGTGAAAGTCCTTGAAGGCCAGCTTAAGGAGGTTCAATTTTTTATTCTAAGGGTAATAGGAGCCATGGAAGGTTTCAAGCAGGGAGGGGACATAACGAGGTGTGCCCAGCAGAGATGATCCCATGGACGGGACAGAGCGGCTAGATGCAGACTTTGGAAGCAGGAAGATAGGTCAGGCCGAGGCAAGAGGACTGGAAATTTCGTGCTGTTTGTTCCTTGGTGATCCAAGTCCTAGGAGAGCTCACAGTCAAAAAATGATCAAATATTGATGATTTCATACAGTGCACCTTACTGGTAGGCAAAGGCGTGGCCCCGACCTGAGTGCTGGCCAACAGGAAAGTGGGCGGTCGTGGCCTCCGCGTGGATGAGTTACCTTTGCGAAAGTGCGAGAACTCTAGCGTTCTCTCTGAGACCCGTTAAGGACTTACTCTTGTTTTCTAAGGTATGAGAGTCGTGTTGGGTGTATGCCCGAAAGGAATCTTTATCTTTTAGATATACAACCTGAACTGCTTGTAGTTGAAGTAATGGGGTGTTTGATATTTGCTTCAAAACAGTCTGGGGCAGGGTGGGGTGGGTGGGAGGCGGGTGGAGGTATGGAATGAGCAAGACGGGCAAAGAACTGGCGTTCGTCGGAGCCGCCTGATGGACACACGGGAACTCACGTTGTTGTCTGTCTGCTTTTGCAGAGGCTTGGCAAATTTCCACGGTAACGTGTTTTTGAAAATGCACGAGGCAGAACAGTTTTTAAGGAATGCCGCCACCTGCATCAAGGCAGGGGCTCTATGTGTGCCCGCACACACACACACACAGGCCATGAGCTGGTACAGGCACAGAATGGTTTTTGGAAGAAAGTTCAGGAGTGAGGGGGAGTTGTACTCCCTCCTACTTCAAAAGAAACTTACGCATGTATTATTTCTATTTTTATTTTTCCTTAAAAAAAAATTTTTTTTAAGGTTTATTTATTTTTGAGAGAACGAGAGCGTTCACGAGCAGGGGAGGGACAGAGGGAGAGGGAGTCCTAGAATTCGAAGCGGGCTCCAGGCTCTGTGCTGTCAGCACAAGGGCTCGAACTCATGAACCGTGAGATCGTGACCCGAGCCGAAGTTGGACGCTTAGCCGGCTGAGCCAGCCAGGCGCCCCTTGGTATTATTATTATTTTTTTTTTAAATTTTTTTAACGTTTATTTATTTTTGAGACAGAGAGAGACAGAGCATGAATGGGGGAGGGGCAGAGAGAGAGAGAGGGAGACACAGAATCGGAAGCAGGCTCCAGGCTCTGAGCCGTCAGCCCAGAGCCCGACGCAGGGCTCGAACTCACAGACCGTGAGATCGTGACCTGAGCTGAAGTCGGACGCTTCACCGACTGAGCCACCCAGGCGCCCCGAATTTTTAAAGAGTAAAATGAAGGCACAATATAAAAACGAACCAGAAAGGATCTGCATCCCATTACCCACCGTGCAGTCGCCATGTGTATTGGCCTCAGTTTCCTCATCCAGAGGCTGCAGGAAACAGGGCCTCCCGGCCCCGTGGGGTTGGAATAGGATTGGAAGTAACACGTGCAAATTGCCTAGCCCAAGGCCTGGAACACGGGAGGTTCTCAGTAATGATGGTAATGATGTTGGAGCTGTCACGCGTACTTCGTGAAATTGTATACGGGAGAGAAAGTCCTGCAGGACTTCGGAAGGAACACACTGTGCAGTTGTCCAGGTGGGGCATCCATTTCACACTCACGGTGTCCTCACTCCTCATTAGGCAAGGAGGCCGGGTCCCTGCCCCCAGCTGTCCACATTAATCAGATTCACTGGATAATCGCTCCACTTCGCCCGTCACTTCGTACGTGCGGACTACCCTCAAATCCCAGGCTCCTTCCTCTGGGGATGAACCCGAAAGCTGACTCAGTCATTTTTAAGCGAGTTCATTTCTAGAGTGAGCTAGAGGCGGACGTTCGTTCGCAAGGGCCACAGAGGACTTTGTCGGCTCACATTTCATGCAATGAAATCCACTTTCCGGGACGGACACAAACAGTCAACCCATGCATGAATTTCAGCCTGGGGGAGGCTAGATGACCCCTCAGCGGGCTGTTTGGGATGGCTTGGGGGCCTCTGGGGTTGTTTATCTAGCACCCTGACATCTACAAAACCTGAACTTTGGCCCACCTTCTCACCAGTAAGCTCCATCCACCTCCAGGGGGCCCGTCTTCTCTCCCTTGTACCACGGGGTCTCCCCGGGGGCCCAGAAGGTTCAGGAGGGTCGAGCGAGGAACGTGGTTCTGAATCCGACACGCAAAGTCAACGCCTCTGGAAGCTAACAGTGAGGCTGAGATATTTTAAGCAACGGCTCTCGAGACATCGTGTCTTCCATTTAATTTCTTTTTTTGTTAGGGAGGGCCTTCTAAAATCATTTTCTTTCTTTCCATAACTAACCACATGGATTTCAAATGGGAGGCCGTGGGTGCAGAGGGGAATTCGAACTATCTGTCTGCAGGGAAGTATCGTTTGGAAAATGAAAGCGATCTCAGGGGCCCCGGGTCTCTGGGGCAGAACTGTCAAAGGCTGCAAACGGAAATGGATACCTTCGTCACTCAGCAGTTGATGGCCACAGTGAGCGGCTCGGTGGGAGCCGCTCAGTGGAACAACCCGTCTGGCTCCAGGAACACACAGAGAGCGGTAGATGGGTTCGCTCAACCCGGATTGGCCCAACCCGAGCCATTGTGACCTGTGAGCGAGAAGCCCAGGCTTTCAGGCAAAGGCCTTGAGTTCGCCGCCTCCCCCCTGCCCCAGGTAATTGTACCTACACACATTATATTACCTGCGTTACATATTATACGGAACTATGAGTATATAGTAAGTACCAACACATGCTGAGTGTTTACCCTGTGCGAGAAGTTGTGACAGATGCGTTTTACGTGCGTTAGGCCTTCAACCCTCACCACGATCTTTGAAGGAGAGGACTGCAGGTGGACCGGAGAGTGGCCAGAAGGAAAAAAAAAAAAAATCAAAGTGCCATTAATGGAAGAGAGGGCGAGGCTGGGTGGTCCCAACTGAGTGATGTCCATGTTTGCTTGGCCCGGGCGGGGGGGGGGGGGGGGGGGGGGGGGGGGGGGGGGGGGGGGGGGGGGGGGCGGGGGGGAGGAGGGCGGGGGGGGGGCGAGGAGGGCAGGGGGGGTGGGGGGGGCGGGGGGGGAGCGTCAAGAGTCACAGACAGGAAGTGATTCGTCCAGACTCTTAACCATACCATTGGTTTCCGACAACACAATAGTAACATTCACAGTAATAGTAACAGTCGCGGCGGCAGTAATGTTAATATTCTTCTCAGGTTGTTAGGAGGAATGTGTCACCGTATCTGACATACAGCAGATGGTCCTTAAAAGTTGCTGCACTGAATGAGTAACAGTTTTCATTAGCCAAGGCGTGCTAACGAACTACTCCCAATTTCTGTGCTAGCAAACCTAATAGAGTAGGAGGGTCTCTTCCCTTTTGGAGAACCGACCTCTCTCTCAAGATCCAGAGCAACATAGGAGGCTAGGGGGGAGGGGGGAAGGGGAGGGGATCTGCCTGCACAAGTTCTCCGAGATATTTCCACCCCCAAAGCCATACTTCCAGCGGACCCCCACACGCTCTCTGCGGAAAGCTGCCTGCTCCCTCCCGGGTGGGAGCGGCGGCACAAACACATTTCTTAAAAATGATTTCTTCACTTGCGCCCAGTTGAGCTCAAAAACATTGGCCGGATTAAACTAATCTTTGATCCAGATTTAATGAAGGCACAACTACAGACATATGCCATTTGGGTTTGAGACCCAGTCAGGAAAAGTGTCAGCAAAGCAATTTGCTAAGGCTAACGAATAGCTTTTGGCAAAGGGGTTCAAAGCCGGTGTCAGAAAGAGCTTTGTTGGAGGCAGGGGAGAGGCTGAGTGAGTGTGCGAGGGCCGGCCCCTCTTCCTGCTGCAGGCACACATCAGCCCTTCTCCACCGCCAGACCAGGGGTGTGGGTGGGAGGGAAGGGCCAGCACGGGGTGCAGGGAGGGCACACAGGTGCTGCTGAGAGAGTCCTCTGGCCAGTGAGGGGGGACACCCAGGGGCAGGGCAAGTGAGGAATCCGGGCAAAAGAAAGTGCCAGATAAATGGTCTCAGACATCAGCGGTCTCGGGACAGGGCTGAGGGGAAACTTCCTCACCTGTCTACTTGCTCTCTTGCGTCTTACATTGTGGATGAGATACGTGCATTCGGCCTCATAAAGCCACATTGCAAAGACACGAAATGCGCCATCTGTGTACGCGTGCATGCGACCGTGGATTCCGTGGTACGCACGTGTATGTGAAAGTTTAGGAAACGAACTGCCAGGCTGGGTTTTGCTTCACGGAAGGACGGAAGAGATTGCCATGGTAGTAGATGGTCAAGGGGAACCTGGTTTTATCTGTAATGATTCATTTCTTTTAAGAAAGAGACTGAAAGAGGGGCGCCCGGGTGGCTCAGTCGGTTAAGCGTCCGACTTCGGCTCAGGTCACGATCTCACGGTCCGTGGGTTCGAGCCCCGCGTCGGGCTCTGTGCTGACTGCTCAGAGCCCGGAGCCTGTTTCAGATTCTGTGTCTCCCTCTCTCTCTGACCCTCCCCCGTTCATGCTCTGTCTCTCTCTGTCTCAAAAATAAATAAATGTTAAAAAAAAAAAAAAAAAGAAAGACTGAAAGAAAAGAAAAAAAAAGAAAGAGACTGAAAGCAAGCACAAAATATTACGGGGGGTACGGGAGGTTTTCACACTGTTCTTTTTTGTTTGTTTGTTGCAAGTTTTTATTTAAATTCCAGCTGGTGAACATATTATTCTTTATGCGCTTTTAAACACTTTCCAAAACAAAATAGGAGGTCTGTCTGTTGGAGGACAGACCTGGCACGTCTGGGGAATGGAAGGGAGCATTAGTGGGAAGTTCAGGTTCTGATGGGGAGAGAAGTGTTGGAGAACCATGGATTCTGGCGGCACATGGGGGTCGGGGGCACTCCGTGTAGCTCCAGTGTGCCAGGACTCCCAACCCCAGGTCTTGCTCCTCTCCTGGGCTCAAGTGGACAGATGCGCTAAGAAAGAGCTTGGCTGGGGCGCCTGGGTGACTCAGTTGGCTAAGCATCCGGCGTCAGCTCAGGTCATGATCTCACGGTCTGTGGGTTCAAGCCCTGCATCCGGCTCAGTGCTGACAGCTCGGAGCCTGGAGCCTGCTTCGGATTCTGTGTCTCCCTCTCTCTCTCTCTCTCTGCCCCTCCCCATCTCATTCTCTCTCTCCCTCTCTCTCTCTCAAAAATAAATAAACGTTAAAAAATTTTAAAAAAGAAGGAGCTTGGCCTTCAGCAGGAAGAAGGTGGTCCCTTTGGTCAGGAGAGGACTGGCAGACTGAGGGTCAGAGGCCGTGGTGGGAAAGGTACCGTGGTGGTCTGGGTCCGAGATGGGGGACCAAGGACTGTGGCAGCTGCAGGAGGAGAGGAAAAGAGGGATCCCTTCTGAGCCTTCCCAAGACCCCCATGCACCCAGTGACCTTGGACGGAGGCAGAGAGGGAGGGAAGGAGGTATGTTCACAGAGATCTGAGAGCTCAGTGGGGACACGATCACCAGGAACAAAAAAGCCAGAAAAAAAACCTACTGAGTGGGAGGAACACGCATGGCCTCAAAGAGGCAGCTGTGCCCGAAATCAGATCCAAGGCAGGTGAGGGGAGAGCCCAGTGGACAGGAGTTGTCACGCCTGCCCACACTAGGAATTTTCCTTTTTCGTTCCTTCTCAGCAAGGAGGCTTTGTCCCCAGCCCCGGGATGTCATTCCAGGTTCCAGTAAGTGGAACACTTCATACCCGCCCAGCCAAGTCCATTTATTCGGAATACTCTCATACCCTTGTCAAAAATGGTGCCAAGGTGTGTAAACAGACCAATTTCTGGGATTGTTTCAATCTAATCATATTAAATTATTTGCTCTCTTGGCCTTGAGGGGGTTCCAAGGGAAAGCGATTGAAGTCAGGTCCAAAAATAGCTACCTTTGATTTCCAGTCCTGGTGCTAACGTGGGTGAACTTCTCAGAGCTTCTGGTGCTGACGTCAGTGATCCAGAGATGGTCTGAGTCAGGGACTGAGGGCGGGGGGTTGGGGGGAGGCCGGGAAGGGGGCACCGCCTCTGCTTATTTTTCTTCCAAAGCCCCATGATGGGAAGAGACATTTTAAGGAAGGTTTTTAGCAGTGATACTGTCACGTGCCAGCTACCCCCAGAAAGGAAACATAAATCAACGTCAGGATCATGTGTTGATCGGGAAGAAAGAGATTGTGACCGAGTCTAACGGGGAGAAAGAGGCCAGAGAGGCAAAATGTTGCCTAGAAACTGACACGCTTTGACCACAGACCCCAAAGGCAAATACCTCTCAGCTGGAGGCTGTTTGGATGGGAGGAAGCAGAGTGTAGACGAATGCCAGGGCTTTGGAGCAAAGCAGATGTGGGTTCGAATCCGGAGAGCTTCCTATCTGTGTGACCTTCTGTAGGTTTCTGAATCTCCCCAAGGCTCAGCCGTCTCCTCTGGAAAACGTGAATCATAGGAATGATGCAGATCTTTTGTCCTTTAAGGACATCTGGAGAGTGCCTAGCTCCGGGTAGAGTTTGCAGAGGCCAGGCACTCGAATGAATGTGTCTCCCTTCCCACCCATTACCACACAGCTGCCTTGCGCTACCTTGGGCCCCGGGGCCTTTCATGGTGTTTTGCACATTGCAGATACTCACTAAATGGTTACAGATTGATTCGAAGGCCATTCTCCGTTAAATATCCAAGTCAGAACTGATCTCTCTTCTGATTTGTCCAGTTGTCCCCTGGGCATCTCCAGCCAGGGAGCTCCTCCTCTTCTCTCCCAGCGATCCCCTTCTCAATGATTGGCACCACGGTCCGTCCTGTCGCCGGGACCAGAAGCATCTGTGAAACTGACAAGTGCTTATGGATGTATTGGGATACAGTAGCGAATGAGGCAGAACGAAGACTTATCCGCATGGGACTCCCACTCCAGGAGGAGAAACACGACTTCTATTTATTCCGCCCTGAAACATGCTTGTTTGCAATTCTCTTCTCTCCATTTCTAAGGCTGTTGTCAGAGGTCGGCTTTCATTGTCTGGACTCTTGTAATATGTCCTCGTTGGTCTCCGGGATCCTGCTCAACTCCCCTATCCAACCTCTCCTTGAGAGTAATCTCGCTAGTGTTCAGATCTGATCGTGTCGCTCTGTCCAGTTTTAAATGGTCAACGGCTTCCTATTTACCGATGGAATCAAGTCTAAACTTTTAGTCCTTCGCGGCAAACCGAGAGGTTGCACACAGGCGGCGTAAGCCTGGATCTTCCGACAGACAGATTTTGTTTGATGCGTACGGTGTCGTAACACGAGGTATTTAAGATATGAATCAGTTACTGCTGCTTACATATTGGGAGATGTCACCCAGAGGTTCAGATTTCCAGGTTTTCTTGATAAATTCTAAGAGCTGGCAACATCGGGCCAGGCTTCCTGCATGGTCGCAACTCTCTGGAGGCAATTAGTTTTGTCCATTGACACTGAGCTAGATATAGATGCTATTAGTCACTGAACACCTGATACCCTCTCTTCAGTTTTGCTGCCCACCCGGACCCTTGTAAGTATTAGGGATTTTGCCCCTGACCTCACCTCATTCCAGCTTACCTTTTCAGCATTTCACTCGGTTCGCTGCCTGCATCCGGGTCTCACGAAACCACTTCCGTGGCCTTCCGTGCATGTATGCCTTCACTCATGCTGTCCCCTCTGCCCCTTCTTCCTCAGCACTCGTGAGTAGCTGCATTCAAGGCTCACCTCTGTCCTGGAAGTCCGCCTCCCCACTCCTCTGTACGTCTCACCCCCAGAGTGCTGTATGACTTCCTCCCGCTGTAGTTTATGGATTTGTTGGAGTTTTCTCCTAGACCCGAGCCCCGCGGGGGTGGGGGCAATGCTTCCTGTTCGTTCTGCAAATCCGTGCCAAGTTTCTACAATGTGTAGGTCCCAGATGTCAGCACCAGTGGGGCACGGGTGGTGTGGCTATGGAGCTGATGTTTTGGTGGGAGGATGTCCATCAGTAAATGGATAGATTTATTTCGGGGGAGCTGAAGGTCTGCAACTTATGTAGAGCAGGGAGATATGATGAATGACAGCATAGGATTGGGGGAGGGTACTCATTTGGCAGAGGTGGTGAGGGAAGGCAGCCTGGAAGAAGGGACATAGAACTAGAAGGAACCATTGGGAGGTCTGGCTTTTGTAGTCTTGGCACAGAGCAGGCATCAGGAAATATTTGAGGAATGAATAAATGAATGCATGAACCATTCCCAGCCCCCCATGTGGACAGATAATCATTATATCGCGTAATCGCATAATAGGCTGGGCATTAAATAAAATTAGGTTTTCCAGCTTCATTTGCTGGGCTATGATGAGTCCCAGGTCCATGCCCAGAAAGCCAGAGGAAAGGTGCATCCAGACCTGTGAGTCAGGAAACCTGTAGCTGTGCATCACTTAGGATTGTCTTTGGCTGCAAGTAACAGAAAAGTTGACTCTCAGTGGTTTACATTGTAAAAATACTTACTACACACGTAACACTGGCATACTTAACCCTTTTTTTTTTTTAACTTTTATTTATTTTTGAGACAGAGAGAGACAGAGCATGAACGGGGGAGGGTCAGAGAGAGAGGGAGACACAGAATCCGAAACAAGCTCCAGGCTCTGAGCGGTCAGCCCAGAGCCCGATGCGGGGCTCGAACCCACGGACCGCGAGATCACGACCTGAGCCGAAGTCGGACGCTTCACCGACGGAGCCACCCAGGCGCCCCTCTTAACCCTTTTTATACTGTGGCAGTCTGATGAAGCCCGTGATCTTCTTCTGGGGAAACACCGCTAAAGTAAAATGCACACAGGGGAGCCTGGGAGGCTCAGCCCATTAAGCGTCTGACTCTTGACGTCGGCTCAGGTCGTGGTTCTCACGGTTTATGAGTTCGAGCCCCGCGTCGGGCTCTGCACTGACAGGGCAGAGCCTGCCTCGTGTTGTTTCCCTCTCTCTGCCTCTCCCCCACTGGTTCTCTCTATGCCTCTCAAATACATAAAAATAAATTTCAAGTCAAATGCACACAGTTACCCAAGAAACCAGGTTCATTGACATAGATTCACCAACGGGTTAGAAAGAATTTGTAGTGTTGTAGATATGCACTCCTTTGTTAGCTCATTTAGATAACAAAATCCAGTGGCGGGTCTAACAGGCACTAAAACTTTGAAATAATGATGAATGTAAAGGATGTTTTCAGATATCTGTCCCAGCTACAATATTGTATGAAACTACGCATGGCTTTTATCTGTAACTGTGGCAGGCACAATAACGTCTCCTCCAAGATGCCCACATCCTAATTCCCAAAACCTGTGAATATGTTACCTTCCGTGGCGACACAGACCGTGCTGGTAGGATTAAATAACTCTTGAGATGTGGGGAGATAGTCCTGGGTTACAGGAATGGGCGCAATGTTATCACAGGATTATTTTATTTTATTTTATTTTTATTTTCAAGTTTTCGTTTTCAGTGTTCATTCTTATTTTTGAGAGAGGGGGTGTGAGTGGGGAAAGAGCAGAGAAGGGGGACGGACAGAGGAACCGGAGGACGTTCGGAACTGTCAGCACAGAGCCCCCTGCGGGGCTCGAACTCACAAACCGTGAGATCGTGACCTGAGCCGAAGTCGGACGCTCAACTGGCTGAGCCACCCAGGCGCCCCTGGGTCTTTTCAAGGACAGAGAGGGGCAGAAATGAGTGACAGAGTCAGAGTAAGAGATATGATGGCAGAAGCAGAGGCCTGAGTGATAGGGAGGCTGGAATGTGTGCAGCTTCTAGGAAGCTGGATAAAGCAGGGAGATAGATCTCCTCTAGAGCTCTGGTAGTGGGGCCCTGCTGACCCGCTTTGGATTTCTGACCTCAAGGCTGTAAGATTTGTGGTTTTATTATTTTAATATTGATTTATTTCTGAGAGAGAGACAGAGAGAGACAGAGCATGAGCAGGGCAGGGGGAAAGAGAGAGAGAGAGATACAGAACCCGAAGCAGGCTCCAGGCTCTGAGCTGTCAGCACACAGCCCGACGCGGGGCTCGAACCCACGAACCGCGAGATCATGACCTTAGCTAAAGCCGGTCGCTTAACCGACTGAGCCACCCAGGCGCCCCAAGATTTGTGTTGTTTTAAGCCACTGAGTCTGTGATAACTTTTTTTTTTTTTTATAGCACCAATAGAAAACTGATACCGATTTTAGTCCGGGAAGTGGATGCTGCTGTCACAAATGGAGACTCTTTCGACTGCCGTAAACAGACTGTCGGTAGGAATGTGGATGTGAAAAGCACTCCAGGTGATGGTTTAGAAAGAGAGAAGAGACCTGTTCCTGGAAACTGGAGAAGACAGGGTCCTTGTCATCCAGTGGCAGGAAGCTTGGCCGAATTGCATCCCGCATTGCTATGAGAAACGGAGCTTGTAAGCGTTGACCTTGGGTATTACAAGCAGAGCTTGTGAGTGATGAACTTGGATATGTCTTTTGCTGCGGAGGTTTCCCGGCAAACTTTAAAGGCGCGTCTCCGTTTCTTCTTGCTGCTCACGGTAAACTGTGAACGGAAGTAGAGGGAGCAACTGTCACACAAAAGAGGACCCAGAACTCGATGACTGGAGAAGCTCTCAGCGTCTCCAGTTGCTAAAAGCCGCTATCAAAAGGTAGCAAGGTTTGATTTGCGGCTGGGAAAATGCGCTCCGAAGAGAAAGCCAGGGAGGTATCCCGCCTTTGGCCAGTGCCTCGGAAGGACCCAGAGGTGGCTCAGAGGGTTCTTGGACTCCTGGACCCTCTCAGCCATCACAGCAAAAGCCGGGAATGAGGATAGAATTATCCCAGGAAGACCTGTGGACGGACTGCTCGTCTAATGGAAACGAATCCCCATGACCTACAGAGGAGACCCACGAGGTGACGGGGAATTCGAAGTCCGCAGAAGCACCGCCAGTTTGGACCCGGTGGTCCAAGGATGGAACAAAAGGAGACCGTCAGGCTCCCAGAAATGCCACCAGCAGAAAACAGGCTGGTAAACCTGCAAACACTCGCTGCCCTTCGAGAAAGAGGGTGAGTGATTCTGGGGGCAGAACCACGGATTCGGAGGGGGAGCCTTGAACCACAGGTTCTTGGAACCTAGCGTCTTCCTAGCCTGATTTCAAAATTGTTGGGCCACTCCTTTTTCTCTTCCGTTTCTCACCCCTCTCGAACAGGAGTATCTGTAACTGTTACCCCGGGCCTGGCCCGTCCTTGCATTTTGGGAGCAGGTACGTGGTTTTCTAGTTTCGCGGGCCCAGAGATGGAGGGGAATTTTGCTCCGGGGTAGATCACACCCACACCCTCACCCGTGCCTGGTTTAGATGATGACATGTGACTTTTAAGTTGATAAGATTTAGATGAGAGTTTTGAACTTTGAGTTGATTCTGCAGCGGGTGGAGCCCCATGGGGATGTTGGGGTGAATGAACTCACGTGGGATGGAGGTGAATCTTGAGGGGCCAGAGGATGGATAATACGGTGGCCAAGTTCCAGCTAGAGCTGATGCTACTATAGATTCTGGGATGTGTGCATTGCCGAAGAAAGCACTAAGTTCCAGGTAGCAGTTTGTGGAAACTATGAGGTAATTTTTGTCTCCCACCAACTTCACGATTCCTCATGGTTAAGAATCTCTGACGAGGAGCAGGTGGGCCTTTGGAGGTACCACGTTCTTTTTTTGGGGGGATTTTTTTATATTTCTGTAATTTTTTTAATGTTTTTATTTATTTTTGAAGGAGAGAGACAGAGCGTGAGCGGGGGAGGAGCAGAGAGAGAGGGAGACGCAGAATCCGAGGCGGGCTCCGGGCTCTGAGCCATCAGCACAGAGCCCGACGCGGGGCTTGAACCCACAAACCCTGAGATCATGACCTGAGCCGAAGCCGGACGCTCAACTGACTGAGCCACCCAGGCGCCCCGAGGCACCACGTTCTTAATGTTACCCCATCGTCGGTGAGGAGACCAAGTTTCCCCTCGTGCCACAAGATGGCTGCTACAACTCCAACCATCGCAGTTTTAGACAGCAGCCTCCCAAGCTGGACAGAAAGAAATCAGGGGTGAAATCTTTCCGGGAAGTACCCACAGTAGCCCTGCTCTTTGGCCTCGTCGGTCACACGGTCAGCCCGGTATGTGACTACTGGCAAAAGGGAATTAAGTTACTGTGACTGGTTTAGACCAGGGATCAGCAAACCTTTGTTGTAAAGGGCCAGATAGCAAATATTTTAGGCTCTATGGGCCGTATCATCTGTGTTGCAACTGCTCATTCTACCGCGGTATCAGGAAGGCAACCCTAGGCGATCTGTAAACAAATAAGCGTGGCCAGGGCCGTCAGATTTACCAAACAGAAGCGCAGGACGCTCGACGAATTGAAGCTTCATATAAACAACACAGGCTTTTTTTTTTTTTTTTTTTTTTTAGTATGAGTGTGGGCTGCACAACACCTAGGACATACTTATCCTAACAATAATAAACACCAAAGTAGTCATGGTTTACCTGCGATTGAGATTTAACTGAGATTTAACTATGGCACGCTGGCCGGCTCACGTTGGTTTGCTGGAAGCACTTCTGTTTTCAGTACCGAACTTCCAGAGTTTGGAGACCTCTCTCGTTCCCTGGCAGACCGGGGCAGTTGGTCAACTGACCGCTACAACTTTGCAGACATCGCAACTTGAAGGTAATATAATATCATTTAATTGAATATAATCCCCTCTAGTTTCCAATACAGATTTCAAGTTCATGTCATCCTAATTCTTCTTTTGATATATTTTTTTTTCAACCTTTTCAAAGTATTACAAACCGTACCAAAAAAAGGCAGTGGGATGAGTTTGGACTGTAATCAGTAGTTTGCTGATCCTTGGCTTAGACCATTCGTGATTCATCCCCTAGGGATGGTTGTATTGCTGCTCAAACAAAATTAGGGTTAACAAGGAAGACAGGGAATGGCTGGTGGGAGGTAACTAAGGATGTCTGCCAATGATCAGACATCTCTTTCTCTGAAGACCTGTGTATTCAGTTCTCGGAGACGGCCGCTGGCGTTGGATTACTCAACCTTCACCTCTCAGGCATCTCTGTTGCTTCTCAAGCTGGCGAGTTTCCCTTAGAGGCTTTTAAATCAAACCAGGGGAGTTCGACACCCGGGAAAAAAAAGTTCTGCCCCTTTTCTCCTAATGCGCAAACTGTGTTCTTGAGCAAGTCTGTTCCTTTCTCTGGGCTGTAGTTCCGAGATTTCCACCCCCCCCCCCCCCCATCTCAACCTCAGTTGCAGAAGAAGACATCTCTGGTCTATGAGAGTGTGGAGGGTTCACAATTTAAATGGTACACATTAACGCAGATGATTTCATCAAATGACAGGAAGATCCCATAGCGTGGTATTAGCCTTCATTTTCGATTTTTTTTTTAACATTTATTTATTTTTGAGAAAGAGAGAGACAGAGCATGAACGGGGGAGGGTCAGAGAGAGAGGGAGACACAGAATCCGAAACAGGCTCCAGGCTCTGAGCTGTCAGCACAGAGCCCGACGCGGGGCTCGAACTCGCGGACCGCGAGATCATGACCTGAGCCGAAGTCGGACGCTCAACCGACTGAGCCACCCAGGCGCCCCATTAGCCTTCATTTTCTAGAGAAGGACTTTGAAACTCAAGCAACAGCCCCCCTTTTCCCTGCATCCTGTCTGCCCCACTTCGTTTCTGGTCTCCACCCTGAAGGACCTAGAGGGAAGAAAGTTCTACATTCCAAAATAGTGTAGATCCTACTGTCCCCGCTCGTAAACTCCCAAACGAACAGAACTCCAGATGGTGCCTGTTTATCTGTGGTTCTAACCCAATTAGGACAAATTATCATTTCTTTGGTGTGATGTGTCTCCTGGGCATCCTTAAGCAGTCAACAAAAACCGCACGGAGTTTGCATTGTTTCAGCTTTTCCATCAGCAACTTTTATGATCAGATTTAGAAATTGGTTGTAAAAAACTGGCTTCGGACCCCCACTTGGCAGTATCAGGCAATTCGGTTCGCTCCTGTCCAAAATGCAGGAAGGATTCCCCCCTAGGCAGTCTAAAGAGACAAAGCGAATGAGTGAGATGCTGAATTTCTTGGCCTTTACAAGGCCTTTCTTTTCAAAGTGAGCACACGCTCGGTCATTCCCTTGGTACTGAGAAGGGGCCAGTAAATGAAAAGATGGGAAAAATAAAGCGGACCTCACCAGCTTATCCTTCTGGCTTTTTGAGTTTTAAGAGGAATGGGGGCACCTGGGTGGCTCAGTCGGTTAAGCGTCTGACTCCTGACCTCAGCTCGGGTCTTGATCTCGGGGTTGTGAGTTCAAGCCCTGTGCTGGGCTCCGTGCTGGGCATGAAGCCTACTTAAAAAAAAAAAAAATAATAATAACAATAAAAGATGAATGATCCCATGCCTGTGGAGTCAAGACCCTGAGACGAAAGGTCTTGTGCATCTGGTGAACGAGGAGGATGGGTTGATGAAATAAATGGTCAAGCTGAGCCAAGATGAGCGTTTATTACCCTTCCTGGGGCAGCTGATTCCTAACAAGTGCAAATGGGTCTCAAGGAAATGCCATTGCATTGAGACACTGTGGCGTGCGTGTCCCCTGCCTGTCCACGGATGGCTGCCCAAGTCGCTCCCGCTCAGTCTTTTCCAAAGATACCATTGGCTCTTTTTTTTTTTTTCTCTTACTGGGTCCTGGTCGGGGGGAGCAGTGCGGGTGACCCCAAAGGACACGCCGACATCCTCACTGCCTACGGTTTCTGAGCGCGTCGGGGGTTACCAGGTTCATTCCTGCTGACCCATCACTCCTTCCCAGGATGCCCTTCACGAGAAACAGAAGAAGGGTCCTGTGAGGTGCCAAGTTGTGACTCGTTCTTTGCCCAAAGAGAACCTTCTTCACCAACAATTACCACATCATCATAAACCCTCGGGAGAGACATGATGTAAAAATGAAATTACTGAAAACATTTTTGGACTCACACTTGGCTTTATATAAACTCACAGACAATCCTATAAGGCACTCAAGCAGATTATGGGTTTGAGCAAAGCTAGAAAATTGCTGCCATTATATTGTTATTATTAACACCTTGTAATTAGCCCTAAGGAATCCCAAAGTTCTCTTTCTTGATTTGGCTTTAATGAAGGAAAATTGCTACCTTTGCAAGTTGGATGGCGCCCGTTCTGATTAACCTTAAGTATATAGGACTATTATTTTGAAAATGTTTGCTGTCATGCGAATATTAGCATTACGTACAACTGGGAGGGGGCTGGGGGCGGGGAAGGTGGAGAGGAGGAGGTCTTCTCTTCTCTTTTCCTCCCCCCCCCACCCCCACCCCCCAAAGGAGGGTGACTCACGGGCTTACTTCAGCTGTGGTCCTTGCTCAGATGATCAAGAATGAAAGCCCTGTGAGGGCCATGACCGCAATGCCTTGGCCTTTGCCAAGCTCCATCGGCAAGACGGTTGGCTGCTAGCTCCTCAACCTGTTGATCGCACAGGCTGGTGGGGTAATTGTACGGGGTGGTTTTACCATTACCTTGTGAGTGACCCTATGGGGATGAGATCATACGGGAGTTAGCACCTAGTGCAATAAAGCGGGTTTTATTTGCATGTCCCAGAGCTCTCCGGAGGCCCCTTCTGCAGCCTTCACAGGCACCGTGTCTCCAATGAAATGCCGCCAACATTAATAAAAGATCCCTCTATATACCCCTCAGCTCCCCTCCCACAGGCAGTACACTATTTTCATTACCTTCTCTGGGAAAACCATACATTAAAGAGAACTCGTTTGATCTTATCTGTAATTAATTTGTATTTTGATAATATAGAGGAGGAATTTTTACATGTGATGACTTACCTGTTCATTATTTCTCTCTTTTGAACTCCTGTGACCGCTTAATAATTCAAGCCGAAGCACGGTGGATTATGACATTTTCCCCGCCCACCTTTCAGGAAGGAGAAGGTGTTGCCGCTCACAGGGAGACAAATTGCTTTAAATAATGACTTTGTGCGAAATTAGTCATACATAATTGAAAAATTCTATAGATGAATACCAAAGTAACCTGAGATGATCAGTTTACATAGGCGCTTGAAGCATGTCTTCCTGCTGGGAGCTGCTCTGACCCAGGAGCTTGGCGATTGGTTACTTTGTTGTTCTTCTTCTTCTCCTTCTCCTTCTCCTCCTCTTCCTTCCTCTTCTTCTTCTCCTCCTCTTCCTCCTCTTTCTTCTTCTTCTTCTTCTTCTTCTTCTTCTCCTCCTCCTCCTCCTTCTTCTTCTTCTTCTTCTCCTCCTCATCCTCCTCCTCCTCCTCCTCCTCCTCCTTCTTCTTCTTCTTCTTCTTCTTCTTCTTCTTCTTCTTCTTCTCCTCCTCCTCTTCCTCCTTCTCCTCCTCCTCCTCCTTCTTCTTCTTCTTCTTCTTTTTCTTCTCCTCCTCATCCTTCTCCTCCTTCTTTTTCTTCTTCTTCTTCTTCTTCTTCTTCTTCTTCTTCTTCTTCTTCTCCTTCTTCTTCTCCTCCTTGTTCTTCTTCTTCTTCTTCTCCTCCTCCTTCTTCTTCTTCTCCTTCTTTTTCTTCTTCTTCTCCTTCTTCTTCTTCTTCTTCTTCTTCTTCTTCTTCTTCTTTTTCTCCTCCTCCTCCTCTTCCTCCTTCTCCTCCTCCTCCTCCTTATTCTTCTTCTCCTTCTTTTTCTTCTTCTTCTTCTTCTTCTCCTTCTTCTTCTTCTTCTTCTTCTTCTTCTTCTTCTTCTTCTTTTTCTCCTCCTCCTCCTCTTCCTCCTTCTCCTCCTCCTCCTCCTTATTCTTCTTCTCCTTCTTTTTCTTCTTCTTCTTCTCCTCCTTCTTCTTCTTCTTCTTCTTCTTCTTCTTCTTCTTCTTCTTTTTCTCCTCCTCCTCCTCTTCCTCCTTCTCCTCCTCCTCCTCCTTATTCTTCTTCTCCTTCTTTTTCTTCTTCTTCTTCTTCTTCTTCTTCTTCTTCTTCTTCTTCTTTTTCTCCTCCTCCTCCTCTTCCTCCTTCTCCTCCTCCTCCTCCTTATTCTTCTTCTCCTTCTTTTTCTTCTTCTTCTCCTTCTTCTTCTCCTCCTTGTTCTTCTTCTTCTTCTTCTTCTTCTTCTTCTCCTCCTCCTCTTCCTCCTTATCCTCCTCCTCCTCCTTCTTCTTCTCCTTCTTCTTCTCCTTCTCCTTCTTCTCCTTCTTCTCCTCGTCCTTCTCCTCCTCCTCCTCCTCCTCCTCTTCCTCCTCCCCCTCCTTCCTCTTCTTCTTCTTCTTCCTCTCCTCCTCCTCCTCCTCCTTCTTCTTTCTCTCATTTCCCCATAAGAAGGTGAAAAGGCTCATTTCCAGGAAAGCGTGGTGCAACAGTATTCACGTAGAAGGATAACAACAGCAACAGCACTGGTCATAGTAATGGTAGGAATGGTAAGCTCACTAAAGGGGCTGATGGCCCCGGGTGTGAGAGGAAGGGAGGGCATCTTGGAGTAGAGATTTCAGTGTGCTGATGCTCCTTGATGCTCACGGAGAAGCAGTGACACACATTCCATGGATTACTAGGAGCCAAACTCTAGCAGCCCCCTGCCAATCTGACACCTTATATACCTCCCCCAGTGGGTATTCTTGTTGTGAAACCCATTGCGGTACATGTCCCCTCTTTTTGTGAGACAGAGCGGGCTCCTCTGTGTCCAGCTCACCAGCTGGAAGCTGGGCTATGTGGCTGTATGTGGACACACCCGGAGTTGAATCCCACTCCTGTCTCTGACCGGGCCAGCCCCTCCGGGCCCATCACTTATGCTGCCCAGCTGGCGGGGTTCTAGTGAACCTCAAACAGGATGCGAAAAAGATGCAGCATTGACTGATGCAAGCCAACGCCTGGCACCTAGTAGGTGCCTCACGCGTTTCATTTCATTTCTTTCCTCTCCCCCAGCAGGTTCAGTGAGCTGGACAAAGTCAGGGTGAGGCCTTTGTTCTGGCCACTCCCTCCCACAGGCCTGTTGGGAAGCTTTTAATCTCCCGGTTTCAGTTTCTCTCATGGATAATGGGATAATAAGATGTGACAGCTGCCCATCTGTCAGGGTAAGAGGTGAATTAATGAGTTAATGTGTATGAAGTGCTTTGAGATCTTCCTCTGAAAGTCTCTTCAGATGTACTTTATTGGCATATTAAGACTTCTATCATCTGTGGGGAAAAAAAAAATCCAAATAGAAAAACATAACCAGCGCTCAAAGGAACTAATGAGGATATTATGAGTGTAAATTCGCCACCTCAATTGCTCGTCTATGGAATGGTTTCAGATGAGAAGGCGCACACCTGTCCTGCTCCAAAACCTGTGGCCATGTGTCAGATCGGTCGGAGCGCCATGATCCTCTCCAGGAGAAGGAGAAGGACTGTTTCTGCAGCGGGGGCAGAAATACAACAGAGGTGCCCCTCAAGGTGTGAATCTGTTGAGGGAAAAGGTTACACCTTTTCTGTCTTCTGAACGTTGTCTCACATAGACTTACTTCATCTTTCGTCCTTAAATGATGAGAAAAGTTACACGCTGCTTACTTTAGTGGGGAATTTGTCTCTTCTGGCCTGGCATCTGGAGGCTAGAAATCATTGGTCGGTATGAAATCATACAGCTACTTAGGAGCAGAATATGCTTGGTCTGCGTGAGCTTCAACATCTCTATAACACAGTGTTTCTCTACCTTTTCTTCGTTACTGTCTCCCTGATGAGACTTATGGAGATTTTCTTCCCCCCTAATTTCCAATCCCCCCACCCCTAAGAAGTTGTAATATCTTGTATACACTGTATATCTGTTTTATGTACTGGACGTATATTTGTGCTTTATACATTAAAATTTTTTTTTTTAACGTTTACTTATTTTTGAGACAGAGAGAGACAGAGCGTGAACGGGGGAGGGTCAGAGAGAGAGGGAGACGCAGAATCTGAAACAGGCTCCAGGCTCCGAGCTGTCAGCACAGAGCCTGACGCGGGGCTCGAACTCACGGACCGCAAGATCATGACCTGAGCCGAAGTCGGCCACTTAACCGACTGAGCCACCCAGGCGCCCCTGTGCTTTATACATTAAAATAATAATTTCTTTTTTCAGTCTCCCGACTCCAAGAACCAATGTGCACACTCTTGGGGGCAATCTCCACTCTGTTAAGAAGGCTGCTTTAGCGTGAAATGGTACGACAAGCATTTCATTTGTTAACAAGATCCAAAGTCTTTTTTACTTTTTATATATTTAAAAAAAAAATTTTTTTAACGTTTATTTATTTTTGAGACAGAGAGAGACAGAGCATGAACGGGGGAGGGGCAGAGAGAGAGGGAGACACAGAATAGGAAACAGGCTCCAGGCTCTGAGCTGTCAGCACAGAGCCCGACGCGGGGCTCGAACTCACGGACCGTGAGATCGTGACCTGAGCCGAAGTCGGATGCTTAACCGACCGAGCCACCCAGGCACCCCTACTTTTTATATTTTTAAAGGCTATTTATTTTGCTTGAGGGAGTGGGGAGGGGCAGAGACAGGGAGCGTCAGAATCCAAAGCGGCCTCCGTGCTGCCAGTGTAGAGCCTGCCGTAGGGCTCAAACCCACGAGCCATGAGATTGTGACCTGAGCTGAGGTCAAGAGTCAGATGCTTAACCGACTGAGCCACCCAGGTGCCCCGAGACCCAAGTCTAACCTGGCCTCAACTTTGTTCTCATGCCCACCTCCCCAGATAGGCATTATTGATTTTAGGGAAAACTTGGAAAGAATCCTAACAATTCAAAGTCAAGAATTGGTTAAATAAGCGAAAGGTGTCTTTATAGCATGGAACCCTTTACGGTCGGCACACACGATATCTACATATGTGTTGGATTACAGAGGACAATTTCTGAGGGAAACTGCAGGCTACCCAATGGTCCATTTATTTAGAGACATCTAGAAAAAGCCTGGAATTGAACTTGCCGGTGTCATTGTTGGGTTGCAGAATTGGAAGGGTTTCTCTCTTTCTCCCTCTTGTAGTTTAACCTGTACTTTTCGGTTTTTTTCTCTAAAACATATATGATTATATATTTAACACAGGGAAAGTAAAAAATAGAACCTTCCCCCTGGGGATGTCTAGACACGGTCATTTTTATGGTGGTATAAGGGCTCCACGTGGTGGCCCACGTCCTCCATCTGGTGAGGGTCAACGTGGCCTCCTGGGTCGTCCCCAAAGACGACACCCCTTTGCCCGTTCTCACGGTTGCTAAGTCATTTGCGTCCCCCTCGAAGCAGCAGTTCACGATCTCCCGACTGCACTTAGTCTAAGAAGGCAATCTCAGACCACCTGCTGTTCACGTCGTAGGAGACGTCATACGTCGAAAACCATGAGGAGAGGCGAACGTTAGCCAGAGTCTGCGTCCCCCCTCTGGACGTTCTGGGGTCTCTGCTTGGGCCCAGGGAGGCCACTGGAAACTCGAGAACTAAGCAGAGCTCAGCTAAGCCCTCTGAAAAGCTGTGTCTTCTTTTTTTTTTTTTTTTTTGAGATTTTTTTTTCACGTTTATTTATTTTTGAGACAGAGAGAGGCAGAGCATGAACGGGGGAGGGGCAGAGAGAGAGGGAGACGCAGAATCGGAAGCAGGCTCCAGGCTCTGAGCCATCAGCCCAGAGCCCGACGCGGGGCTCGAACTCACGGACCGCGAGATGGTGACCTGGCTGAAGTCGGACGCCTAACCGACTGCGCCACCCAGGCGCCCCTCTTTTTTTTTTATTTTTTATTTTTTTATTTTTCAACGTTTATTTATTTTTGGGACAGAGAGAGACAGAGCATGAACGGGGGAGACGCAGAATCCGAAACAGGCTCCAGGCTCCGAGCTGTCAGCCCAGAGCCCGACGCGGGGCTCGAACTCACGGACCGCAAGATCGTGACCTGAGCCTAAGTCGGACGCTTCACCGACTGAGCCCCCCGGGCACCCCAAAACTGTATCTTCTAAAGCATTCTTTATCATTTCTCCTACGTGTTGGGTCCGGGCATCACACCATTTGATGTCAAATTGCGGTTGGCTGTCTGGTTCTCCATTCTATCTGTTTAGTACTCAGGGCCATGCCAGGCATAGAATAAACATAGATGTTTTCTAAACGAATAAATGAAGGCATTGGGCCTTGGGTGAATCAGTCTTTGTAAATATCCAATCCACCGAGTGGTGGCCCCAGGGCCTGCCACAGAGTGAGCTCTCAAGATAAACACATTTCTTGGGGCGCCCGGGTGGCTCAGTCAGTTAAGCATCCGACTCTTGGTTTTGGTTCAGGTCGTGATCTCATGGTTAATGAGTTCGAGCCCCGCATCAGGCCGTCTGCTGTTAGTGAAGAGCCTGCTTCGGATTCGCTCTCTCTGTCCCTCCCCTGCTCGTGCTCTTTCTCTCTATAAAATATAAATAAACATTCAAAATACAATAAGTGGTTCAAAATAAAAAAAAAAAGTAAAGAAAAAATTTCTTGAAGAATTGAACAAGCAGAAACAGCAGAGACTGAGAATGACGAAACCCCTTCTCTTTCCCTCCCCGATTTTATTTCCTTTCTCCTTTAGGGCTTTTGTGCTGGCTGCAGATTCTACCGGGAACTCATGTCTCCCAGACTCTTTGCTGCTCTAACCTGTCCTCACTTCCCTGTGACTTTTCCAGAGCATTCCTCCTGACCCTCTCCACGGGGCAGGCCCCCCCTGTTAGCTCTTCTCAGCCCTCCCTGGGCTCCCTCCTCTTCCCCTCGCCCTTATCACAGGTGTAATTATATAGTTAGATGCGCAATTATCTAATGGTATGAATAACTAGCGTTTAATGAGTACTTAGCGTTTATTTATTTATTTTTTTGGGGACAGAGAGAGGCAGAGCATGAACGGGGGAGGGGCAGAGAGAGAGGGAGACACAGAATCGGAAACAGGCTCCAGGCTCCGAGCCATCAGCCCAGAGCCCGACGCGGGGCTCGAACTCCCGGACCGCGAGATCGTGACCTGGCTGAAGTCGGACGCTTAACCGACTGCGCCACCCAGGCGCCCCTACATTTAATGAGTGCTTAGTAGGCACCCGGCGCTGTACAAAATGCTTCCATCCTGAGTTCATCGTTATTTAGTCCTCATGACAATACGACGAAGTACTATGATCGTTGCCATTTTACAGAAGAAGAAACTGAGGCTCAGAGTGGTGACCCAGTGAGCCTGAAGTTGTGCAACTGGTCAGTAGCAGAGTCAGGATTAGTAGGCAATCTGCCTGCTGCCCAGAGCCTACGCAAGGAGCTTCCACAGCACAGCCCTCCAACTCTGTGTGTTTCACGGGCGCCAATCCAGATAGGAAGAAATTGGGAGTTCCTACATGAAAATGCAGATGTCCAGGGGGCGCCTGGGTGGCTTGTCGGTTGAGCGTCAGACCTCGGCTCGGGTCATGATCTCACAGTCCGTGGGTTCGAGCCCCGCATCGGGCTCTGTGCTGACAGCTCGGAGCCCAGAGCCTGCTTCGGATTCTGTGTCTCCCTCTCTCCCTGCCCCTTCTCTGCTCACGCTGGGTCTCTCTTCCTCTCAATAATAAATAAACGTTAAAAAAAAATATTTATTCTTTCTGGGCTCGGTTCCAGGCCGTGCTCAAGGATTTCACAGTGTAACTGGGGAGACAGACCTACAAAGTCCCTTACGGGACCAGGAGATGAATTCAACAATCTGAATGATACGGTGCTGTGGAAGGCCATAACTCGACCTCGGTGCTTGGCGGGTTCGGGGAGTGGTGTCAGCCTCCCAGGTGAGGGTGCCTTTGAGTGGAGTCTGGAGGGATGTGATGAGCTTTCCCGCAGAATGGAGGGACAGCTCTCTGGGCAGACAGAGTAGCAGCACACGCGAAAGGTCATGGAAATAACAGACCCAGGAAGCTCTTGGAACTTTAAGCAGTCTGGGATGATGGCCGAGGCCAGGAAAAGGGGGGAGACGGACGCTGAGGCTGGAGAAGGGGCAGCGTCACTGATGAAGGACCTGCTGTGCTAGAGCTGTCGTGGGGGGGGGGCGGCTCACAAGCCTCCGGGCTCTCTTCTTTCTTCCAGGCGCGTCGTAGGATTGTTCTTCCCTGCCTCCTTTGACACGGCGCGGTCATGAGACTCTCTCTGATGAAGCGTGAGTGAAAGCGGCACCTGCCTGGAGTCAAAGTTTTGAGTCCGTGCCCACCTCGCTGCGTTCGCTTCTCCTGGCCTCGGCGTCACGCGGGCACAGGCAGAGGTGGGGCTTTGTCAGCCTGGGTCCCCGGGTGACGCTGATGAGAAGAGCCCCCCGGAAACCTAACCTGCCCTGAGGCGGCCAGTATGTACCTGGGGGTGTGGGAGCGGGGGCTCTGGGTGGATCTGTAAAAAGAAGACAGGCCAGGGGCGCCTGGGTGGCGCAGTCGGTTAAGCGTCCGGCTTCAGCCAGGTCACGATCTCGCGGTCCGGGAGTTCGAGCCCCGCGTCGGGCTCTGGGCTGATGGCTCGGAGCCTGGAGCCTGTTTCCGATTCTGTGTCTCCCTCTCTCTCTGCCCCTCCCCCGTTCATGCTCTGTCTCTCTCTGTCCCAAAAATAAATAAACGTTGAAAAAAAAAATTAAAAAAAAAAAAAAAAAGAAGACAGGCTGGCGCGGGCCTGAGAGTTGACAAGATCCTCGGGTATCTAAGCCGAGATGGAGGCAAGAGATGCGGGATGAAGGGAGAGGGACGCCGGGGCTATCTGAGGGGTAGAATCACCAGGACTTGGCACCTTGATGAGGGCGGGGAAGCCACTTACCCAGTCGGGGTCCACAGAGGGGGCAGCATGTTCTAAGGGGGAGGTGACAAGGTCAGCTTCAGGCAGTGGGTGGAAGGTTGAACAGGTGTCCCCCGAGGCCCCTTCCAGCTCTGCATTTCCACCGCCCTGTTCCCTTGGAGCCTAAGGACCAGCTCTCCTCCTACGGGTTGGCCTTCTCTTCCGTGGAAGAAAGACCACAATCCTTGATTGTGGGTTAGAATCTGGGGGCACAAGGGGCTGGATACCAGGACCCTGCCCTCCGGGAGCTCTTGACATAAAATTGTCAGATGATTGTTCGGCAGCTACACGTTGCAGGCAACGCAATAGCGCAGTATCTTAAACCAGAGAGAGGTTTATTTCTCCTGTATAAGGGACGTCTGGAGGCAGACAGACAGTCCAGGACGGTTGGGCAACTTCCTGATCATCAGGGACTCAGGCTTCTGTGTTCTTCTTTCTGTGTTCTTCTTTGCCAGCTTCATCATGCGACTCCCATCTCATGGTACAGGATGGCTGCTAGAGCTACTGCTATCGCATCTGCATTCCAGCCAGCAGTAAAGAAAAAAAAAGATAGAGCGAGAGCGAAGAGCACTCGGCTTTTTGTGCCGTAAGCCACGACTTGGTCACGCTGATCTTTCAGGGGAGCTGAGAACGGTCTTCATTTCATGTGCCCAGCTGTATCCAGAGGTTCTGATACCAAAGAAGAGGGGGAGAACAAACAGTGTGGGACAAGTAGCAGCATTGGCCCCAGATGGCCCAGTCTTGCTGGCAGAAGGTGTTTGGGGGACTGGGTGTCCTTTGTAACCCCAGGCCCCTTAGTCTGAATCACAGAACAAGAGGACCAAGTACAATGCCTGTACCCCAGCAGATTTAGCAAACCAAAGCTTTGTTACAACGACCCCACCCCACGGAGGGGTAGAGGGGAGTGGGTGACCTTCAGGCAGCTCTGACTCCAGAAGCCCGTCTCCGTGGAGGGGCAGCGGGAGACAACACGCTCAAGAAGCCTGACTGAAGATGCACACACAGGCGCCCACGTACGCACCCCCCTTCTCCCTGCCATCCCAACAAGTCAGCGCCTGCGACTAGGGAGTCAGATGGACCGGCTTGCACCTTTAGTGCCACCGACTTGCCGTGTGACTTAGTCAAGTCACTTCACCATCCCGGAGGCTCTGTTTCCCCATCCATAGAACAGAGCCTGGTTGTGTTCGTTAGATGAGAAAACATATAGAAAGCGGCTCGCACAACTCGCCTGGGTTGCGGGGTGCAGAATTATTGCTTTCCTTCTTTCTTTCACATCGGTGTAGCCAAAACATATGAATCTGTGGGGTTTTCGGGGTAGATAAAGTTTTCTTTTTTTAATTTTTTTTTTAACGTTTATTTATTTTTGAGACAGACAGAGACAGAGCATGAACGGGGGAGGGGCACAGAGAGAGAGGGAGACACAGAATCGGAAACAGGCTCCAGGCTCTGAGCCATCAGCCCAGAGCCTGACGCGGGGCTCGAACTCACGGACCGCGAGATCGTGACCTGGCTGAAGTCGGACGCTTAACCGACTGAGCCACCCAGGCGCCCCTAGATAAAGTTTTGATTGCAGGCTGGATATTGGAATTGATCACTGATGTGGCCGGGAACCCCAGAGACACGGGGCCGGTTGGTTTCGTAACATCAACATACGTGTGACAAATGTGGCAATAAGGCTTATTCACTTCAACTGATATTTATTGTCCTGGGCTGGGCTGTGTCTGAGACCCACCAAGCAGAGGCACCAATCGATGGCTGACTACATTTGGAATTTGAAAACCGATCACAAAGCTATCATTATTTCTGCGAGGAAGGACGCGTAGGTCACTTGTCACCGAAGGGGGAAACTCCGTAAACGTTCTTAGGCCAGACAAACCCATCGGCCACCTTGTGTTCTTCACTGTCCCTCCCATCCAGGTTGTAGAGCAGCCTCTTGTATGTAGGAGCGGACAGCTGGAGAGTTGGGAGGTGCCCTGTCACTAAGAGGTCTTGCTTAAGAAAGTTGGTTCATAAAGTCAAAGGTCTGCATGGTCCAGGCAGAGAGCTTCGTAGTTTATTTGGAGCTAAGTTGTGGACACGTTGACAGCTGGGAGGGATGGCCTCAGGGTGGAGGCACTGCCTTGCATTGGCCATCACGGAGCTGGGGAGTCGATTACAGGGAGGCGGGCTGGGTGCTTCCCAGGGGAGGGGCTGGGTGACTGGCACACGTTGGCAGCTTGTAGAACTACTCAAGGGAGCTTGGTTCTTCCATAAGAGACACTGTTGAGACTCCTAGGTCCTAAGCCCTGGCACCCCAGGTCTTCGGGACCCTGTTCCCTTGGAGCGTGAGGACCAGCTCTCCTCCTAACGGCTTGGCCTTCTCTTCCGCGGAAGAAAGACCAGTGTGTCGGAAGATGGCCAACTCGGGAAGAAGGCAACGCTCCCCAAGATCTCCAGAAAGCAGAGCCCGTGCACTCTTCTTGCTTGAGGACGTGGCTCATTCTCTCTGGCCCCATCTCTCAGTGAATGCCCCCCTATTCACTCCACTGCACGAGATTTATCAACCCTGGAGTCAGCCTCCACGATTTAGCCTGCTCTCCCCCATCTTCCACTTATCATGGGCCACAAGTTGATTTACTTCTGTCTGGAGACCTCTTGTCTTCTGTTCTCCTCTTGAGTTCCCAGGGCTCTAGTGTCTGTGCCCTCCCTTCCGCTGGCTGTTCGGGGACCCTCACTGGCCTCCCTGCCTCCAGCATAGCCCTGTCTGACGGACCTACCTTCCACACACGTCGTGCGGGCCTGTCTCTAAAGAAGCTTCTGAAAACTGCCAACTCATTGCCCTTTTAAGAATTCAACTGGTTTTTAAGCCATCTGCTCTTCTCTTTTGGCTCCCATAAATGTACGGACGTAAGGTATGGTAGACAGACGTTTCTTCGGTCAAAACGTCGAAACATACGTCTGAAAATAGGGTCAAAAGTTGTCATTTCTCTCCATTCCTTCATCTGCGTCCTTTCTTCTAGGTTGGCTATCATTCATTGTTGTGCATGATTACTGATTTTTCCTCTCTGCCTATATTCTTGGAAATCTAAGTGGGACCATCCCATGCGTTCTGTCCCGTGGTTCACGGTTTCCCTGGACGACACCATCCTCCGGGCATCTCTTCATGTCAGCACACAGGATCTTCTTCGTGCCTTTCGCGAGCTGCCTACGATCCCAGGATTCAGCCAGCACCGCTGAGGGCATTCAGATTGTTTCTGAACTCTGGCTGTTTAACCAATACCCCTCAAGCACATCCTTCGCACGTGTCCTTGAACACGGCTCCCGGTGTACGTGTGTATTTTGGTTGGGGTGATTCCCGTGAGCGGGATTGCTGAGGCAGAGGGTGAACTGTCTCTGTAAGGTGCACCTGTGGGGGACACTGCTTAGAGCGCTCCATGGCTCGGCCAGAGCTCCTTCTCCGGGCCCGGTCTGGCCTCGTTCTCCCCCATGCCTGACCCAGCCAGACTCGCCTCTGTTATCTCAGTTCTTTGAGCCCTTCCAGGCCACTCTGAAACGCTCCCCTGCGCCTCCCCTGCCTGTCTGGCTCCCCCTTATAAATCAAGAGCAGAGTTACATGTCACTGTCTCTGAATCGTCTTACACACACACACACACACACTACCTCACTCTAAATGCTCGGAAGGTCTGGGTCTCATTGACGTCTTCATCCCTGGTGCCCAACACTGAGCCTGGTGAAGTGAATGCCGAGCCGATGATTGCTGAGTACAGGCATGGGTGGGCGTCCCTAGACAGTTCTTGGGTATCAGAGAGGTGCTTGCCTTGATCCCGTTTCTCAGGAGGAAGTGGCCAGTGTTGTCCTCTATTCCCACGGTGTGTAGGCTGGTAGACGGAGCAATGCCCCTCCCCCACCCCCACCCTCACCCGCAAAGGGCGTCCACATCCCAATCCCCCCCCCTGCAGTCTGTGAGCCGTACAGGTTCCGGTGGTGTTTTTACTTCTCATTTTAATAAAACTAGAAGATGCACGGCATAGGCAGGGCCAGTGCCTAACACAATCACTAAAGACTACGGTGACTTGAGGGTCCGTCTCTACTCTCCGCAAGGTTAAGTCCATTCTTACATGATTCTTGAGACCTTGTTTATCGTCGGAAACACGTTGCTTGCTGATAAGAGTTGCTCAAGTGCTATCCCGGAACGTACAAGTCATTTACTGTGCCACTGAAACAAAGGGAACCACGTGTTTAAGAATGGCAACGTACCACACATTCTCTGAGCGAGGAATACACACAACTAAACCAAAAACTCACACAGGGGCACCTGGGTGGCTCAGTCGGTTGAGCGTCCGACCCCGGCCCAGGTCATGATCCCGTGCTTCGTGGGTTCGAGCCCCGCGTCGGGCTCCGTGCTGACAGCTCAGAGCCTGGAGCCTGCTTCGGATTCTGTGTCTCCCTCTTTCTCTCTCTCTGCCCCTCCCCCACTCTGTCTTTCTGTCTCCCCCAAATAAATGAACATTAAAAAAATTAAACAAGGGGCGCCTGGGTGGCTCAGTCGGCTCAGCGTCCGACTTCGGCTCAGGTCACGATCTCGCGGTCCGTGAGTTCGAGCCCCGGGTCAAAATGGGTGAAGGGGAGAGGAAGATACAGGCTTCCGGTTTTGGAATGGATACGTCACGGGGATCAGAGGCACAGCACAGGAATGCAGCCAATGACACTGTGATAGCCTGTGTTGTGACAGACGGTAGCTACACGGGTGGCGAACAGAGCTTAACTGTAGAGATGTGGAACCTGCCATGTGGCACCCCTGAAACTAATGTCTCACTGTGTCAACTAGACACTCACAAAAATTAAATCCAGACCAAACAAAACCCAAAACAACCCGTGGCATGATTTCCTTTCAAGTCGCCGATTCTGCGTTTTTACTAACATCAGAAGTTATGGTCGTGCTTCCAATGCCAAGCTCTGGTAAAAGGGACTTCGTGGATGTGATTCTATTTGGACCTTAAGATGAGGAGGTTACCCTGGATTATCGGGGGGGGGGGCCCTAAAAGGCTGTCACAAATGTCCTTGTAAGAGGGAGGACGAAGGAGATTTAATCCTGAGGGTGAGAAGGTGAGGGGACCACGCAGGCAGAGATGGGAGCGATGGGGCCATAAGCCCAGGCACGTCAGCAGCCCCCAGAAGCCGGAAGAGAGCCTCGGGAGGAAGCATGGCCTTGGGTCCGCCTCTGGAGAAACTGCTCTCTGACTCCTGGCCTCCGCAACGGCGGCGAGAGTAAATTTCTGCTTTCGGCCACCAGTTTGGGGGTAATTTGTTACAGCGGTCGCAGGAAACTAACGCACGTGGGAGTGTTTCTAGCAGCGCGATGGTGTGGCACAGCTCTTCCTTCGAATGTTTCCGCGCCCCGCCCGAGGAGATGGGTTCGACGAGGGCGAGACCCCCCGAGAACGCCGTGGCGAGTGGCGTTCGAAGCTGGGATTTGTCGGGCTCGCTTAGAAACGTACACGGTAAAAGTTAGAAGGTGGGGTGCCCTCCCGCAGAGGGCACGTTCAGCTGTGGGAACTCTGGCAAGAACTGAGCTTGCATGAAGGCCAACCTTCATGGTGGTTCTGTGGTTGTCCATACTCGGCTAGAGACACCGTGTGATTCTCTGACTCTTCTATATTTGGGCTTGTTGGACTAGATTGTCTTAATGCCTAAGTTATGTCTTGGCAGTTAATGTGGTAAATTTGGAAGCAGCACTGACTTACTGGCCTCTTTTATACTACTCTTATTATTATTTTAACATTCAATGGTCCCACAGTGGTGATTTAAAGAGTTAATGTAGCTTTCCAGAAGTTCTTAACATATTTTTAGCCTTGGAGGAATTTGGCCCAATACAATCACAGAGCTATTACTTTTACGAGTGTGATTTTTCTTTCTCACACAAATATTGCGTCCACAGTAACATCAAAAATTAGCCCCAATCCCACCAAGCAACCCGTTTTTGTCCACGCTCCTTTCCTGTCTCTGCCCATTTGCAGATAAATTTTTATCAGCTCAATCATAGCTCAGATGCCATTTCGTAAACTTATTTTTTTCCTCTTGATATTCTCGCCAAAGCATTTTCCATGATGCTGCGTTCTGTCCATTAAATAAAAAAAGATAAAAGGCTGTGTCAAAGGCGGACACGTTATGGTTTCTCCTCATGTTTACCAGCCTTAGATGTTATGATCTAACAGTTTGTTTCTATGAGTGTATTTCCTATTAAATAAAAATTCTTGTTGTTTTCTTTAGCCTGTCTTTGAGTGTTCTGAGGTGGAATAGCGTTTCATGTTTGTCTCTCAACTGCACACATGATATTTTTTCTTTGCTTATTAAAATCTGTGTGTGTGTGTGTGTATGTGTCTATGCGTGTGTGTAATCAAGTTGAATGCGTTAAAAAAAATTTTTTTATATCCAAAAAAGTATTGCTTTTGTCTAACATATTTACTACACTTTTAAAAACCTTTCAAGTCTCCTCTTTTCCTCGTTATTCTAATTACACAATAGTTTAAGGCATAATACTCCTGCTCTGAAGTCGAACAGATAGGGATTCAAATCCCAACTCACTCACGCTTGATCTTGGGCGAGATACGGAACATTCCTGAGCCTCTGTTTTCTTATCTGTAGAATGGAGACAGCAGTGTCTCCTCTCTGTAGGGTTGGTTTTCTTTTCCAGTCTGCTCTTTTGATTTTTATATCAGTTACTTCTCCCCCCAGCCACCCCCCCCCCCACCCCTCGTATAGAAGTTTCACATGTTTACATAGTTGACTCTGTCTGTCTTTTTTGGTTTTTCTTTAAAGTTCCCAGTGAACTGTCTCTGGTGCATGTTCTCAGGATCACAAATGATTACGGCCCTTTGGTGCCCAAATGTGTTCCAGATGGGCAACACTCATGTGGTAGCATCGACCCTGGGACCAGCCTTTCAGCACGTAGGCTCCTACTGTAATCCAAGCGACGGGTGTCTGGACTCGGAAGGTGGAGATTTTCCAGTGCAAAAGGAAAAATGGAAGGGGGTTACTCGAACCCTGATGGAATTGCCTACCGATGCCCCCGAACGAAAGTTAATATTGTTCCAGCCATGGGCAAGAATGCCAAGAATGCTTTGTAAAGTTTTATCTTTGCAACTCTTCAATTTAATTATTGTCAGGGGGTGACCTACATGCCTGCCTGGGAACTTTCGCCCCGGCCTGTGGGTGAGTGCTACGACCCACTGGGGACGCGGCTCCTGCTCCCCACTTTTCTGCCACTCCCTCCACTGTCTGATGACGTGGCGAGCTGACCCGTGGTACCCAGATGCATCGGAGTTCGGATTCTGTGTCCACCGCCCTCCAGGGACGGCAAAGTCATGCGTGCCTTCGGAACCTTAGTTTTCTCATCTGTAAGATAGGAATAGATGGTATCTGCCCCAGTGCTTTGGTTGTGGTGTTTAAATGAGATGATAGAGCTGGTTAAAAGCGGAGACGAGGGTGAATATCATCTCTCTGCTCAGTTAATTATTTGACCATGACTCTTACTCAAAAACCCTTACGTGACTCTCTAGTTTGATAGCTTCAAGACCAAACTGTTTAGTTCTTGAGACTTTTCACCATCTGACTCATACTCCCCTTTCCAGTTGCCTTTTCAGCTCTGATGCTTATCAGCAGTGTGGTCAGGATCCAGTTACGTAATCTTTCTGTGTCTCACTTTCCTCCTCTGTAAAATGGAATAATAACCTCTATTTCATAGGGTTGTCATGAGAGTTAAATCAGCCGCTACACGGAAAGAGCACAAGAAAGTACCTGGCATCTAATTAGTGTGTGCTCAGTAAAAGTGACCTATTAGGGGACGCCTGGGTGGCTCCGTGTTGGTTAAGAGTCCGACTTCGGCTCAGGTCATGATCTCGCGGTCTGTGAGTTCGAGCCCCGTGTCGGGCTCAGTGCTGACAGCTCAGAGCCTGGAGCCTGTTTGGGATTCTGTGACTCCCTCTCTCTCTGTCCCTCCCCTGCTCATGATCTCTCTCTCTCTCTCTCTCTCCCCCTCTTTCTCTCTCTCTCTCTCTCTCTCTCAAAAATAAATAATAAATATCAAAAAAAATTTTTAAGGGGCGCCTGGGTGGCGCAGTCGGTTAAGCGTCCGACTTCAGCCAGGTCACGATCTCGCGGTCCGTGAGTTCGAGCCCCGCGTCAGGCTCTGGGCTGATGGCTCAGAGCCTGGAGCCTGTTTCCGATTCTGTGTCTCCCTCTCTCTCTGCCCCTGCCCCGTTCATGCTCTGTCTCTCTCTGTCCCAAAAATAAATAAACGTTGAAAAAAAATAAAAAATAAAAAAAAAAAAATTTTTAAGTGACCTATTATGATTCTGATTATTTCCATTTTCATTCCTCCCAATGCATCCTGATCCTTACGGCCCCGTACCTTTGCAGGGGCTGGTCTCAGTGCCTGGGTATCTCTTCTCTACCTCTGTGCTGTCTGCTTCCTTCCTGGGGAATCCTTCGAGGCTCAGGCCACTGTGCCTCTTCCCGGAAGCTTGCCCAGGCCCCCTCTGAGGCCCACACATCAGGCTCGTCCCTGAGGCAGCGGGCCTAGCTCTCGAGCCAGGCTTCCACGTCAGCTCTGCCCACTGGCATCTCCACCATCTTGGGCGAGTCACTTAACATCTCTGTGCCTTGATGTTCTCATACGCAAAACGGACGCAACAGCGGCTCACTGTGTTGGGCTAAAATAAGAAGATGTAAGCAAAGAGCTTGGGATAGTGCCTCATACGTGGTAAGCACACAGTACAAGGAACTAGTATTTTTACGTAACTTATTATACTGTACAGATATTAATCTGTATACTTTTCTCCTCTCCCCAAGACTAAGAGCACCTTCACGGAGCAGGGGTTGCATCTGGATCATCTTTATTCCCGATGGCTGGCACACAGCAGGTGCATAATAAATGTCAGTAATTTGTAAATGTAATTTGCGAACTGTCAGTAATCTCCAAATGTCTTTTTAAATGTACTGAGTTTTTTGTCGAGGGAAACATTCAAGCTACCAGAAAAACAAAAACAAAAACCCAACAGAGCCAGACGCAGCTCTCAAGAGTCGGACGCTTAACGGACTGAGCCACCCAGGCGCCCCTCGGACGTATTTTAGAGGTGGTTTTAGAAGGGCTGGTGACTTCTCTGAGCCTTAGTTTCTTCATTTGTAAAATAATGCTATGCATTTTAATAATTATAATTAATTATGGTATCATATAATTATATCAACTCCACGGAGTTCTGGGACTATGTGACAGATGTATCATCTTCCTGGGCTGAAGAGGGCAACAATGGCAATACTTTCACAGTAATTTAGCCAAAACTCTCAAGGGGATTTTTCTGAAAACTCCACAAAATGATTCTCAGGTTATTTGGAAGACCGGCAAAAGAAGATTTTGTGAAAGGAGAAAAACGGAGTGAGATTTTCATCAGATGCTAACACGCATTCATAAGTTACGGTCACTAAGACGGTGTTGTATTTGGACAGGGACGGCGCACAGGTTGTTGAAATAGAATAGACCATCTGAAACCAATTCCTGGACGTATGGAACGTGCTATGTGATAAAGAAATAGCACACAATGGCAGGTAACACTTGGATTCAGTCAATAACAGGCATTGGCAAAACTGGGTATTTGACAGAAAAAGATCGTAACTTAACCAAGAGTCGGAGCCTTAACCAACTGAGCCACCCAGGCACCCCCCACACCATACTTCAAAATAAATTCCAGATGGATTACAGAGTTAAAGGTAACAAACAACATACATACAAGTAAAAAAAGAAAGGAAAAAGCTAGAAGGGAAACAGTATGTTTGTTTTTTATAGTTCCCTATAATCCATCTGGGATTATTCTCTCCTCAGAATAGGAAGTGATTTTCTTAAGACAATGACAGCGGAAGAATCAAGACGTAAAAACGTGACCTAAAGTGATTGTGTACAATTCAAAACTATGTTTTTACTTTAAACTTCCTAAAAGTTCAAAAAAGGCAAATGAGGAACAAGAAAATAAGGGACTAAACCCATTCCGTGTCTAAGGTTATTTCAAGTCGATGAGAAAAAAATATATACGTACAAATAGCAAATACGGGAAAACAGTTCAACCTGCCTCGTAATCGGTCATCATCAGTCAGGTTGCTCTCCCGGCTCAAACCAGAGCCAGGAAGGGCCTGATGGCTGCCGCCGTTTTCTCTTTGCCAGTGGCGTCCAAAAGAGAGTGGGTCTTGTTTTGTTTTTTGAGCAGCCGCAAACACACATACAACATCTGTAGGCTGTCAGGGACATACAGGGGCAAGGGTGAGGTCTTTTTAAAATATTTTTTATTTATTTTTGCGAGAGACAGAAAGTGCGAGCCAGGGGCAGAGACGGAGAGCGAGAGAACCCAAGCAGCCTCTGCGCTGTCAGCGCAGAGCTGGCCGTGAGGCTTGAACCCAAGAAACGTGAGATCACGACCTGAGCTGAAATCCGGAGTCAGATGCTTCACCGACGGAGCCACTTTTGAGCCAAGTGGATTTGGGTCTAATCCCAACTTGTTGGCTGGTGTAACCTTGGGCAAGCCCTGGGACCTCTCGGAGTTGGTGTTTCGCCATCTGCAAACAGGGATCATAGCCACCACTGCCCAGGGATGCTGTAAGAATTAAATAAGAAGACAGGTGAATGCACCGAGCATAGGGCTCACATAGTATCCACGGGTGCTTTTCTTGGAATATCCAGAGGAAGGAGACAGCCAAGAGAGAAGGTACGGGTGACAGGTTTTGGGAGGTGTCATTCCAGCACAGGTGACTTTCCTCTTTCCTGCCTAAGACTTTATTGCGAGGGCCACATGGAGGGGGCGCTCAACCGACAGGCATTGGCCGAATGAGTGAACCAATCAATGGAGATGTGGGAAAATGCCTCCATGTGCAAAGCAAAGATTGACTGAGGCTGCAGCCGTTCCAGGAAGAAAAATCAGGGAGACGAAAGCCTCGTACACCACAGGTACTGTTTTAAAAGTTTGACACTAAAACAGAACTCTCTATGCACTAGGTCGTAGGGAGCTGGGTCTGGGCACACGTTCAGCCCAAACCCCAGCTTTCCTGGAGGACGGATGTCCGGTTAGCTACTCTCTTTGTGCCCTCGGATCTGGCCCATGCCTACAGGATGCTTGAGTTAATTCAGGATGCCCTAACAGACATTCCCTAGGCAGCGTTTGGGACTCTGGGCAGATGCCTTTGCAAGGTGCAGGATTTAAGGTCAGAGCTTAATCAGCCCTCAGACCAAATCAAAACCCCTCCTCAGAGGAAGGAAACGGAGGAGGAGAGGGCTGGCATCGAATGAGCGCCAACTGTGTGCCAGACCTTGCAAAGTCTCTGGTCGTCCCCGCTATCCTTCAAGCACCTACCATCCCAAGCTTTGGGGCTGGCTGCCCTTGGGGAAGTCAGAGCTAAGAGTAGGTCCCTCTCCCCGGAGAAAGCAATGCGGGAATCAAATATCTGGGCCGGTTCCCTCTAGGCTGGAGTCAGCCCTCAGCCTGGCCCCCAGGCCCCCAGGGACCCACCTTCTGCTGGTCCCCACCCATTCCCCTCACACCCGCTGTGCAGGTCCGCCTGTCGTTGAAAGGACTCCTGAACTGTCCCGGTCTTCTGGGCGCGCGGTGTCCAGCCGAGCCCCCTGCTCACAAGCCCTGCTCGCCACCGTGGGGGAAGTCTTCCTCTGCTCAGCTTCCTCTACCCGCAACCTCGCTAAGACTGTCATCCCAGCCCTGATGGTAGCACAGTTTCCAGAAAGGGAAGATGGGTTGTTTTTATTTTTTCCCTTTATGATAGTTAAAATACGGCTTATCCTCTCGTGGGAAGAAAAGATAACATCGCAAACTTCTCACCAGACTCCTTGCCCCCCAGGAACGAGCCTCGGTCTCCAGCAAGCAGAGCCCAGTGTAGCCACGTTTGGGGATTGTCTTCGGTCCCTGACCCCCTGCTCCCTGGGGGCTGGGCCATGGGGATGCACCTCGTATCTCAGACTCCCCTGTGGTCTGCGTAGGGACTGAACCCCAGAGCTATGGCCGATGCACGCACGTGCAATGAACCCCGAAATGGAATGAATGAATGACCACGTACGACCCCCATGGAATGACTGGCTTGAGGGCCCACGCCATGACTCCTGGCCCAGTAGAAGTCATCACTACGGCCCTGTCTGGCCTCTGAGGGATTGCCTCCTCTCTACAGGTGCATTCTGTTAGGCTGTCGATCTCCCCACGTTCCCAAGGTACCTCTGAACTGATTTTCTAGTAAGGTAATGGCTGACTGGCCCAATCAAACTAGACCCCCCCCCCCGCCCCCGTCACTGAGAGTTTGTTCTTTCGCTCTTTGCTTTATATTTAATTTTATTATTTTTCATGACAGTTCACACTATAAACCAAGATGAAAAGCATATAAAATGGAAACGTGCCGTACACAGCACCATGGGACTACCATAAAGACCTTTTCATACAAAGGAGCTGCTAGGTTCGGTAACCGAAATTATACTTCTGGAAATTTCTGTCGTACTTGAAGAAGAAAAAAGGTTTTAGAGTCGGTAAAGAATTTATTCTGAGCCTAGCATTAGCTCTCCCTTGCTAGCAACTCATGGTCTAAAGGAGAGAGGGGCCAGGGAGCAACGGGTGGTTTCTGAGTACCTACTGTGTGCGATGTTTCCTGCCCGTCTCGTTGTGTGGCAACGACAAAGGCCCAGGCGCAGGCAACCAGGATGATCTGGGCTCAGATTCTGCCCCTGCCACAGCCCAGCCTTGGGCTATGACCTTATCCCTTGAACCCTTGGGTCCATTTCCATGGGATGGGGAAGACCACTCTGGCCTTGTTCAGCTGCTCCTGGGAGGATTGATTGAAACAAAGTCTGCAACGGGCGAGGACACACATATTCCAAGTGAAATAAATAGTAATCAGTCATAATCATGGCATTATTAATCCTTGTATGATTCAGCCAGAAAAAACTATTTTGCCAAAGTGGATTGGAACAAATGAACAATTTGGCTGAAAGGATCTGGTGGGAAGCTGAGAGGCGAACAGAACGACACAGCCAAAACCAGAATTTGGTTGTAAATGAACATCTTCAATAGTTGGCATTTATTTATTTGTTTTTTAAAGAAATTCAGAATGTTTTTGTTTGTTTGATTTTAGTGTTTATTTTTGAGAGAGAGAGAGAGAGGGAGCAGGGAGAGGAACAGAGGATTTGAAGCGGGCTCTGCACTGACAGCAGTGAGCCCGGTGTGGGGCTCGAACTCACAGACCGCAAGATCCTGACCTGAGCCAAAGTCGGACGCTCAACCCACTGAGCCACCCAGGCGCCCCTCCAATTGTTAACATTTACAACATCAGTTACAAATTTGTCTTCCCCTATGCAAAGCATTTCTGCATTTTTTCCCCCATAGGATTTTCTATTTTATTCGTTCTGTTTCCATTTTATTTTCAGTAATTTATTCTTGCCCTTCATTGTAATAGGGAAACGTCGGGGCACAATCAATACTCACTAATAAGAGAACAAACTAAAGGGTCAAGAAAAGGGGAAATCGTTGAGACAAATTCTTCTACTAACGTGATTTAAGTGAACTATGGGATGTTACAAAATAGTACGTATGGCAAGAGCTCGTTTTTGTAGAAAACTTGTATCTGCACAAAAGGGCGTGGTCACCTCTATCAAGGGGTGGGGAGTAGGTGGGGAAGGAAGGGAGACTATGGGGGCTCTTTATGCTTTTAGTTTGCGTCGTTCTCCCTGTATTTTACTATTCCTGAGATGAGAATGCATTACATTCATACCATATATATATATATATATATATATATATATATTTTTTTTTTTTTTTTTTTTTTTTTTAACTTAAAACAATTTTATTTGCTTGAAGCCAATTCTGCCCTTTCTGGCTCTGTGATATATTTCAGTGCTGGTGCACACTGAGGTCAATGTTCCTCTTCCATCTTTGCAGCGGGGGTAATAGTATCTACCTTGAAGGGTGATTAGAAGGGTGATTAGATTAAGTTAGGGGCGCCTGGGTGGCTCAGTCGGTTGAGCGTCCGACGTCCACTCAGGTCATGATCTCGTGGTCCGTGAGTTCGAGCCCCGCATCGGGCTCTGTGCTGACAGCTCGGAGCCTGGAGCCTGTTTCGGATTCTGTGTCTCCCTCTCTCTGACCCTCCCCTGTTCATGCTCTGTCTCTCCCTGTCTCAAAAATAAATAAATATTAAAAAAAAAAAAAAAAGAAGGATTAAGTTAGATGTTTTATGTAAAATGTCGTGCAGAGTCCTAGGCACATAGTAGGTCCTCAACATGCAACGATCAATGGTATCTTTCTTACGGACATTTGATGTGTCCTAACAGGTCTTTGTTTCTCGCATTTAGTTCGTTTCTTTTTCTGGAGATCGTTGCGATGAATTCCTCTGGGTAGATGTAGAGAGTGTTCTCCCACTACCCTTGCTTGCATGACGGTGATGCCCTCCTCACTGGGTGTCACAGTCCTAATCCTCCGCTCTTGGCCACTCCCCACTCTAGGCTATTTTGTGCTCAGCAGCCAGAGCTGCGCCTTTAAAAATTTGAATGGATCACATTGGTCCTCAGACCTCCAAAGATTTCCCATTATATATAGATTGAAACTGAGGCCTGACTGTGGTCTGCAAGCCCATTAGGCCCTGATTGCGCCTTCAGACTCATTTCCTACCTTACTCTCTGGGGGCCAGCCACTCTGGTCTCCTTGCTATCGTCAAACACACCAAGGCTGTTCTGCCCCAGGGCCTTTGAACGTCTCACCTCCTTTGCTGAGTGCTCTTGCCTTGGATGTACACGTGGCTCCCTCTCAGTGTACTGATGTCTCTGCTAACTGTCACTCCTTTAGGGAGGCCTTTCCGGATCCCTTTCCCTCTCTTTCTTCATGGCATTTACACGCAAATATTTAATATTTACACGTTTGTTTATTTGAGGCTTCCCTTTCCCACTGAGATGTGTGCTGCCTAACGGAGTGGACTTTATCAGCTTTGCTGGCACTCGAAGGGACACCCAGACCTTCGAGGAATACCCGACTGCCATTGGACTGCCATTAAGCATTCGTTGAATGGATGACTTAAATAAATGAGCTAAGTGTGACCTTAATATTTATCACAAACAGCATAAGTGCAAACGATCTCCTGAGAATGGATTAGAAATAAACATACCCTTCCCTCACAAAAGAGAAAACAAACTCTCTAGCGCAGTTGAAATTCTTGTGGAATCTCAACCAGGTGCCAAACCACCCAATTTTGCACCAGAATGAATACTTGGCAGATGGCAAATGAGAATATTCATGTGCCAACCAATCAACATTCTGCCCAGTTATCAGATTGAACCAAGCTGCTAACGGCCATTTTTTTTTTTTTTTCCAACCGAGTCCCCGGGGATCGGTGTGGTGGGCATGGTGGAGAGATAGGACACATTCAGGGTCCCTGGGACAGCCTAACTCTGCTCGTCCCCCACTAGAGGGGCAGACCCTCGTTCTCCAGTTCTGGGCGTGTCAGGCTGTGTTTCTCTAGGAAAATCCCCCTCTCCTCCCCACCTCCAACTTGGAAGCGTGTGTGCAAGGGTGTGGGTGCGCGCGTGTGCCACAGAGACAGACACAGAAACAGAGAGACAAAGAGAGATGGAGAGAGAGGGAGATGATCTGTGTGTGTATGCATAAGAGTCACCTGTATTTCTGTCTGGCTCTGTGCATCTAATGGCCGTTTATTACCTAAGTACCTCTGTGTGTGGTTGTGTCTGTGAGTTTGCGTCTGTCTGTCTGCTTGCTTGGGCGTCCCCTTTGCTCGGCTCTGCCTCTCTCATTCTGTGTACCGTGTACGATTCTCTCCCTGTACGCAAGACGCGCAGATGTGAGTGCAGCCTTCTCCTCTGCACGCTGGGACCCTTCAGGGAGCTTCTGCCGGTTTCGAATGAAGCTGGGAAGAAGGACAAGGCATCCCACGACCCTGAGGAAGAAAGCTGGGGCCTGAGTCACAGCCACCGAAACCAGATGAAATGAAATATCTAAACCCTTAACCAGGTCTAACCGGAGCCCTGCAGGTAGGGGTCTAGGCTTCTGAGCACAGCCCCTAAGGCCTCTCAGTTGACCCCTGGGGATCTCTCACTGCCCTCCCTGAGCTTTCTACATTTCCCAGACACCCTTGCTCTTCCTGCCTCAGACCTTTGCTCTGGCCGTTCTTTCTTCCTTCAGGACTTTACTGGGACATCTCCAGGAAGCCTCCCTTGACTATCAGCTAGCTTCCCTCTCCCCCGTCCCCATGCGGCCTCCTCTGAGCACTCCCATATGGCCTCACTCTCACCTCCAACAGGCCTAGAAGCCTTCAGAGCACAGGGACCTGGCTTATGTGGTGTTTTGCACCCAGCACAACCCATGGCTCATACAGGACCTCAGTTCATGCTTCTCGCTATTGTACGTATAACTTAAACATAATACGCGTTTCTCTCTGTCTGTCTCTCTCTCTCAACTACGCCTCAGAAAAGAGGGGGCCGTCTTTCCTATTGAGCTCTTACAAAGTATCTCATTTGATGGGAAACTCTCTCAGTTGCTTTATTTTCAACAACAAAAGAAACGTTTGGGGAATGTACATTAGCCTAAAATCACCTCAAACAAAATAGGTTTAGAATTCTTAAAGAGATAATCTGACAGAATCTGTAAGGAAAGGAGTCAGAGACATTTTACACAGATTTAGCAATTCTTCCTCGGGGTATGACCTCAAATTACAAGTGCTGGATGTCATGGCAAATAAGCCTTTTAAAGCTCGGCCTGAAAAAGCAATGCTGAGTGGTTCTTTTTTTTTTTTTTTTTTTAATTTTTTTTTTTTTCAACGTTTATTTATTTTTGGGACAGAGAGAGACAGAGCATGAACGGGGGAGGGGCAGAGAGAGAGGGAGACACAGAATCGGAAACAGGCTCCAGGCTCTGAGCCATCAGCCCAGAGCCCGACGCGGGGCTCGAACTCAGGGACCGCGAGATCGTGACCTGGCTGAAGTCGGACGCTTAACCGACTGCGCCACCCAGGCGCCCCCTGAGTGGTTCTTTTGTGCAGTGCACGAACTTACACACACCCAGAGAAAGAATAGAAATGCCAACCGTGCTCGTGTCACACGGACAGGAGGCAGGCTCTTGGTCCCAGGGCCGACCGGCCTCGGACGCAGAACCAGAGAGCGCCGATCTCGGGGCGGTGACACTGAGGTGAAGAGAAAGATCTGGAAAATTGGGCGGGATGACGCATAAGGTGCCTGGGGGGGGGGGGGGCGCAGACACTCTCGGAAGAGCGCAGCCAGGGCCGGAGCCAGGCCGTTTCGTGTCACGTGGATGTGGAGAAAAGGGAGGTTTCTGAACGAATAGTTTTCATTCTGAAGAACAGTCACGACATGGGCCACTCTTATTTTGAGATGTGACAGGGATCATGGCGGCTGCCATCTATTGGACACGCACCACGAAGTAAGCAGTGTGCCGGGCACATTGCCTCGATTATTGTATTTTCCCTCTCCTCGTACTTGGGAAGTGGGTATTGTCATTTTTTTTTTTTCACTTTGAAGATGAGGAGGCAGGGGTTTGAGAACTGGCCCCAAGTCCCGCGAGGAGGGCTCCCGGCCGGGGTTCAACCCCAGGCCCGACCTCTTCACCAGGGCCTTGTCGCAGCTCTTATAAACATTTCCTACCGTTTGCACGAAACGATCGTATCGGGATGGCAGGAGAGTGTTCTAGCAAGGAGTTGTAACTTAATTCCTCTGGTCACTCCCTGCTTGCGGGGGGACTCCGTGAGTCGTCGGGCTTACTTCATTAATGGAGAGATGAGATCTCAAAGCTGAATGCACGGAGAGGCCAAGAATATAATGCAGAGGATAAGCATTACCCTCCTGGGGTGAGCACTAGGGACAGGTGGGGGCTGTGGAAAAATAGAGAGCCCCGTGCTTCTCTGAAGGGGATGGAACTATTACCCCAGCTCGTCGTTGCCATTAAAAACATGGTCCTGGGGCGCCTGGGTGGCTCAGTCAGTTGAGCGTCCGACTTCGGCTCAGGTCACGATCTCAGTTTGTGAGTTCGAGCCCCGCGTCGGGCTCTGGGCTGACCGCTCGGAGCCTGGAGCCTGCTTCAGATTCTGTGTCTCTCTCTCTCTGCTCCTCCCCTGCTCACGCTCTGTCTCTCTCAAAAATGAAGAAACATTAAAAAAAAAAAAAATAACAAGCAAGCAAACAAACAAACAAACACGGTCCTGCCATCACCAGATCTTTAAATATTTTCAGAAGCCGCAGAGCCCGATGTTGGGGAGAAGTCTGATCTTGAAGAGTTGATCACTGGCTCAAATTAATTTTTCAGAACCTATGTAAGAGCAAATAAAACACATCTGGGTGCTGGAGTTTCAACCTCTGTCTGTGAACACCACCGCGGCCTGGGGCGGCCGTGGTAGTGCTGACTTTGGCATCCTGAAATACGATTCACGTCCCATTTCTACCCCTTACCACCTGGGAGCCTCCCGGAGCCTCAGTTTTCCCGTCTGTAAGCTGGGACGCACCACCAATGTTTACCTCATGGGTTCGTTGAGAGCCACATGAAGACATTTGAGGGTCTGACATTGCAAATCTAACATAGCCCACGCTGAACTCCTGTTTCCCAGCCCCTGCCGCCTTTATTGTTCTCCGTGTTTCTCGTATCAGAGCATCGTTACCTTCCTGCTGCCCCCGCTGACAGAAGCGTTCTTCTTCGAGTCCTGTTGTGACAAAAAAGGCTCTGCTTCCAGAACTTTCCATCGGTTGCTGCCCTCTTGTCATTCAGGTCTCAGCTCCTGTGTCATCTCCCCAGAGACACCCTCCCTGTCCACCCTATCTAGTGCTTGACATCTGCCTCCATATCAGGTCACCGTGACCCTGCCTCGATGTTTCCTTCTCATTAACCTCATCACGGTCTCGTGTTTTGACTTCATTCAGGGTTTATGGGCCATCTCTGCAAGTAGAACAAGGACCCCACGTGTCTTGGTTCACTGTTACACTGTCAGTACCCGGAACAAGGCCTGGCACGTGGTAGGCACTTAGGGGATGTCTGCCGAATGAACGAATCAGTGAGTGAATGGCAATGAGGTTTACAATACGATGCGATGGTTCTTAGAAGCTGGTCTTTCCAGAGAGCAGAACAGAGGGAGGCTGGCGTCTGGACTACTTAGAAGCCGGAGTTTGTTTGGAATCTTGCTACGAATCAGCACCGGGTCCTGCTCGTTCTTTGGTCTTTTCCCCAGTAAAATGTTACTGCTTGAGAAGCTATTAGGGAGGGAGAGATAATGCTTTCTGGAGCACAGATAGAATCAGAAATATAGAGCTAGTCTCTCAGCCAGCTGACCAGCTCACAGATCAGGCAAGCCAGTCGGAGAAAGGTGGGGAGGCTAATCTAGCTTTTGACCCAATGCACAGGGGCACAGGGTCTGCTGCCTGGAGTGTCTGATGGGACTTAAGCATTGTTTATTTTAACAATTAGTCTCTCCCCATGGCAGGTAGATTTCCATCTCCGTCAGTGATTAAAACAAAATTCCTTTTAGAATAGATGTCCTTTGGGGCGCCTGGGTGGCTCAGTCGGTTGAGCGTCCGACTCCGGCTCCGGTCATGATCTCGCGGTCCGTGGGTTCGAGCCCTGTGTCGGGCTCTGGGCTGACGGCTCAGAGCCTGGAGCCTGCTTCGGAGTCTGGGTCTGTCTCTCTGTGTCCCTCCCCCGCTCACGCTCTGTCTCTCTGTCTCCCTCTCTCTCAAAAAGTAAATAAACATTAAAAAAAAAATCAGACTAGATGTCCCTTAATTTTTTTTTTTTAATAGCAGGATTTATCTTAGAGAAAAACACTAAGTAAATACTTTTGCAGGTGGCATGTGGGTGTGGCCATCTGACATAGGCAGTAGAGCCTACACGACCAAAGGTCAACAGGTTCTGAACCGGGCAGGTGGGTGCCGTCCCCTTGGAACTGCCCTCGGAGATCGCAAAGACGTGGTCTTGTTCCAACTTGCCGACTGTTTCATTTTACTCCCCCTCATTTGGAAATTTTGCCCCGGACTTAACGGCCCCCTGCCTTATCCATGCCTCCACTTCTGGGCGCAGATCACCCTTTGCCCAGCTGGCGAGCCCTGCTTGCCCCCTATAAGATGCCCGCATCCTGTAAGATGCCCCTTCTGCCATGAACCTCCCCTAAGTCGTTGTTTGTGCTTCTCGGACACTGACGGCTGCTATCCAAGCGCTTTCTGGGGCCGGACGCTACGGGTACACCCGTATTTAAGGCCCCAGGGATTCTGGGGAGTTTGTCCTCATGATCGCCATTTCACTGACAGGTGAAATGCTCTGGCTAAGATCCCCCAGCTGGAAGGGGCCCGGGACAGATTCTCACCCAGAGCCCTGACCCCACAACCCAGGCGCTTAACCCCCCCCCTCACCAGACACCCTCGGCACTTTTTACTTACTCATAGAGTTACCTGGCTTTCTTCTTCTGCCCCCAGCACTCGTGAGCTCCCCGAGGGCATATTCATGAGTCAGTCTTCAATTTGGTTGCCTGTTGAGGATTCTGTAAACCTCGTGTGAACTTTGAGCCCGATTAAGTTGACCTTCTCCTGATGGGGTTTCAGGCTGGGCGGGGCTTCGAATCTTCCCTGGGAATCTGGACAGAGAGACAAGAGGCAAGAGGGGTGAGTATTCCACTTCAGGGGAGAAGGCGCTATCTTTCAAATCCTTCTAAAAATGAGGGTCCCATTTGGAGCAGTGTCCTAGGGTAGTGGAGAGGACAGAGCGTGGGTGTGGCTCCATTTCTTTCCTCGTGGGTCCCTGGGCAAACCTCCCCACCTCCCCGAGCCCCTGTTTCCTTACCTGTAAAACAGGGCGGCTGGGAAGCTTCAGTGAAACAAAGACCATACGACGCCTGACACTGGGCCTGGCACGTAGGAGGTCCTCCTACATCACAGTTGGCTTTCTGCCCACCTACTCTCCTCTCCCCTGCCCTCTGCTTGCATTAGACATGCCTGCGTGAAAGGGCCATTTGCGTGTAAAACTTGATCACTAGTAGGACATCCTTGGGCCGCAAGTGACTCTTGAAACCTCAATTTCCTAATCTGTGAAAGGGGGATGATAATTGATTTACCACAGGCTTGTTAGGAGGGTTAATGAGATAACTTTCAGAAACGGCCCCTGACACCTAGAAAATGCGGATTTGTGAAAGGCGCCTGTATACGGCCTGTTCCTCGGTCAGGTCCGAATCATCTCATCCCCCTTCTTGTGGCATTGCTTTCTTTCCCTTCTTGTTTGTCGCCACGGAAACATTTCAAATTCCACAGCAAGTACCGGGTAGGAAGATGCAGAGATAGAACAAGAAAGCACAAAGTACAGAGTACTGTTTTTGTACTTTTTAGTACAAAGCCGAATACTCCCGACGGGGATGTAGCCTGAAATACCAAACTGAGGACAAAGACCTGGAAAATATGAGTGAAATTTAGAATCAATATGAAGATCTCTTCAAAGTCCCTCCCCCCCCCCCTTTTTTTTAACTTTCTCTAAATGTTATCAAGATAAATAATGATCTTAATCTGGAGAAAATCCAGGTTACGGTGAGGTCCAGTTTGGCATCATGCACCTGTTCAGCAGCACCCACTGAGGCCCAGCAGATCCTCCTCGTGTTCCCAGTCTTCACGTGAAGACAGGCAGGGGAGTAAAGACAAGACACCGGGGCTGTCTGGTGATGAGACAGAAGTGGGAGGGACATTGCTGCAGAAATAGAAAGGGGACAGCTCAGAAGAATTCCAGAAAAGGCAATCGAGGAGGTCAAGTGGGCATTTCTGGTCACATCCCCAATGCTAGCATCCGAAACCATGCCCTGGGATGTCACGGAGGGTTCGTTCTTGGCAAGCACAGAAACAGACACTCGCTGACTGAGGCAGAGAAGGAACGCGTCCGAAGGGTGCGGAGCAGTTCGCAAAATGCAGAGGAAGGTCGACTTGGAAACGGACAGGAAGTGTGGTGGCTTTGAGGGTCCTGAGAGACAGAGCTGCTGGGCTGCCTCGTCATCGGTGATGGGAAGGAACGTGCCCCGACTCTTTCTTTGTTTTTCCTTTTTCTATGTCACTTAGCTTACGATTCCAAGTTCAGGAAGAGAGAACTTGATCGTCATAGCCAAGGTCACTTGTCACCTGAGACTATGAGGCAAGAGGCAAGCTCTTTGGGCGACAGCCACATCATGGCCACAGCGACCGGGGGAGCAGTGATTCCCCAAGTAGAAATGAAAGTGACCTGGGGATGAAAGACTGTTGCATTCACGACACCGGCCACTACGGTGAGTACGTGAACAAGAGTAGAGACAATGACGCTCCAGTCCCATTCAGGTGTGCACGTATGAGTGTTTAGTCTGCCAAGCCCTACATCAGGTGCCGGAGGACTGGGGAGTAGGACTGGTTTGGAAGGAACTGAGCCCCGGTTGGGAGCACAGATTCTCTGATGCCAAATCCCTGCCTCTAGGAGTGAATGGTCTACAGGTGGGAGGCACGTAAGCGGAGACAACTGGAGGAAAGGACAGAGCGTCGGGTGCCTTGGGAGGTGGGTAATGGGGTAGATCCACGCTGATGTTCCCTGAAGGAATGGAGGTCAGAGATACAACAACAAGGAGAGCCTCACACAGCACCTGAAACGTCAGGAAGTCTTCCCCTCCTCCCCAAGCCATGTTGCTTCCCTCACCAAGCCAATCTCAAGACTCGCTTGGTCAAGATGTCTTCAGAACCAGATTATCCAAGCGTAGAACGTCCAGCCAAGAGTGGGATGAATCAGGCATGGGAAGCTGAGTCCAACAGCCCCATCTGAAGAGGGTTAACATGGATGAGGCGCTCTCCTATCTTCTTCCCCAGAAGCCATCTGTCAGGGAGCCCCATGGCCTGCTGTCATGGTGGCCAGGCACACAGTAGGTGCTCAGTAAATGGTCATAGAAGCGGGGAAGAGGCAAAAGGATAGAAAGCAGGGGTGGAAAAAACCATAACAAATGGGAGGGGGAAGTTTTAAGTGAACAAGGAACGGGCAAGTGGAAAATTGAATGAGTAAATGAATTCTATGAGGAGAAGGGAAGCAGGGAGGAATGGATCCATGAAGGTTTCAGAAAATCTACACTGCCATTTAGTAGCTACGGGATCCTGGGTCAATTACTTAATCTCTTGGGGCCTCAGTTTCCTCATCTGTAAAACGGGGCTAATTCTGGCCCCTCTCCCACAGGGTCATTGTGAGGATCAAATGGGAAGGTGAACGCAAAGCGTTTAGCTCAGAGTGAGAGACCATTGCTGCCCGGCTATGGTCACTCGTGGGCTAAAGGTCCAAGTGAGTGAATGGAGGAGTGAATAAACGAATAAAGAAAATGAAGAGAAGGCAGGGAAGAGCATGAGAAGACAGTGGAAGGTCTTCCTGGGGCCCCCTGTTCATCCTTTGGTGGCCAGCGAGGGCTGGGGACTGTCTGTTTTGCAGACAGGCTCACTCTCTCTCTCTCCCTGTGCAGGCTCAGCCTGTTTGATTTCAGGAGGAAGATAAGATGCCCGGGCCGCTTTTTCATCTTCTATGTCTCCAGGCCCTCCCCCAGCTCACCACCCCCTTGGCAATTGGGGCCTTCAAAGTTCCTGCTGGCTCCAGATCTACAGATAATCGTTTACTGTAATCCTACCCAGGAAAGAAGCTGATAAAGTCCAGATGGGTGTGAGGTCTTCCAACTCACTTTCTCTGGCCAGATAACACTGGGGCCTTGCAGGAGACCCCTCTCTCTTGGGGACAGAGGCAGAGTGGCCGGTGTTGCGTAAGCTCATGCATTTGGGAACGGGCTGTCATTTATTAGGGGAGCTCCTTTCTTTCTTGGGAGAGTGGGGGAGGTGGAGAAGGAGCACTAGATTTGGAGTCACAACAGACTGAATCCCAATTCTAGCTCTGTACTAATCAGGATGCCAGCAGGAATCCCCATTTTCCAGGGTAGTGTGTGAGTGCTCGGGGATGCGCTTTGTGTGGAAAAACCGGGGTCGGGGGAAGGTTCAGGTCCTGTCTCGTTTCTAGGAGGGCCTGGTTCGTTGGCCAGACTTCCCCATACGGCCCAGGAAGGCTCCCCCAGCAGCTGAACCCCAGGATGAAGACCGGCCCTCGGGAAAGACACGGAGCCCTGCCTGGGTTTGAATTAAACTATCTCATTCACGGGCTGTGTGACTTTTCGCAGGTTGCCAGACCTCTCTGGGTTTCCGTGTCCTCGTCCGCAAAGGGCATGCTGCTAATCTCCCCATCATTGTCTGGCCGCAAAGATTCAAATGAAATAGCAGACAAGACAGGGTGCTGCGATTAGAAAAATATGCAAAAGTGAGATGTCACCTTCTCTTCGGGCCATACTGGGCTCGTGCTCCCCGAAAGTGGAGAGGCCACACAATTCGACCTGGCCCCGGGCATGCTGGGATTGCCTACCCTAGTGCCGCATTCGGGGAGGACCGACTCATTTGTGAGGGGTGACTCTCGGACCCATTTGCTCAAGATGTGACGCTGCGGGACGCTCTCACCACCCATCTACAGGTCTGGTCTCGGAGCTTCTGGGTCTGATGAGGGCCCGAGGTCCCAAGGCCTGACTGCCCAGCCTGGGTGTAGCCCCAGGGGCGCGGGCAGGACTCACAGGGGCAGGGGAGGCTCTGAACACACCCCACAAAGGGGCAGGGATAAGGGATGTGCTGGGGTCCTGAGGAGGGAGGCCTGATTTGGCAGTGATTCCCCCGCTCTGACTTATTTTCACATCCCTTTCAGAGACCCATTATGTAAATCCATCCAGATTCAAGATCTGACCCTACCTACTTCTAAGAGGATTTAGGGTATTTTAAGATTCAAGCCCAGAGCAAAAGAAGACTTTTAAAGAGATCGTCAGCTGCTCAATCTCATAATGAGAAAAACACAGTCGAAACTACAAGAGATGCCCTTTTCACCTCTCAGCTTGGCAGATTTGAAGCCAGAAAATACCCGGTGCAGGTAAGTTTGTAAGGAAACAGGCACGCTCCCTGCTGTTGGAGGAAATAAAACCTGTGTCTCACCACTAAGGAGGGCCATCGGGTTCTAGTTGTTGACATTAAAATGTGCTGTCCTTCGGCCCGGCGATCCTAGGGATTTCTCCCCCACTTACACTTACAAACACCAACAAAGGCATTAATCCAAGAATATTGATTGCAGGATCATATGTTGAGAAGAAAATGGAAACCATCTAAATGCCCATTAATCGGGAACAGGTTAAGCAAATCATACTGTAGCTATTCAAAAACCAGTAACACAAGCTAGGGCAGAGCCGTGTGTCTAGAATGTTCCTCAGGGCGTGTGCGTGAAGGATCATACAGATTTGTATATGCACAAACTAGCTTGGGGACGATCGCAGATGTTGCCTCTGGGGAGGGAAACTCACGCCTGAGGCTCAGAGAAGAGAGGAAGATTTACCCTTCCCCGTACTTTAAAACCGTGATTTTTTTTTTACTAGATGCATGTATGAGTTATTAAACCAAACGGAGATCGAAAGACCCCGCACAGGGGCGCCTGGGTGGCGCAGTCGGTTAAGCGTCCGACTTCAGCCAGGTCACGATCTCGCGGTTCGTGAGTTCGAGCCCCGCGTCAGGCTCTGGGCTGATGGCTCGGAGCCTGGAGCCTGTTTCCGATTCTGTGTCTCCCTCTCTCTCTGCCCCTCCCCCGTTCATGCTCTGTCTCTCTCTGTCCCAAAAATAAATAAACGTTGAAAAAAAAAAAAAAATTTAAAAAATAAAAAAAGAAAGACCCCGCACATAAAAAGCAAACAAGGTGATATCAACAACCGCAAAACAGTCCCCACAGAGAACCCATCTGCAATTCACCATAGAACAAGCATGGCAGTTTGCCTGGCCAGACCCTCAACAAACATTGAAAGAAATAAATTGGAATTGTCACAGGAAGCCGGCAGAGTAAATGCTCTCTGGTACTTGAGCCAAACGGTTTTACGACGCTTGTGCAATATATTTTGCCGTCAACTTGCTGATGCAAAGACAAAATGGCAAACGGGCTGTGCCGCATAGTTTGCATTTTCTGACATCACAAAGGCCCTGTGTCGGTCTCCGGAGATAACATTTCTTCTGAACCAACAAACAATGAGCAGTTTCCCCCTCGTTCTCCGGGACTCTCCCTGGGAATCGGTAACGCCTATGCTTACTCCACTTCAGGTAGAAACTCAGCCCTTGTGTGCACGTGCCTTACGGCCGCTTGTGGGTGAATTTCACAGAGGTGCTGTATTCCCCCCCTCCCCCTTTCACAAGGGAGAAGGGGACCGCTCGGTGATGCCAGGGATACTGGAATAAGAGACCAGAGTTTGAATCCATCCCGGCCCAACGTGCCGTGAATGGCTGGGTGGCTTTGAACCAGTGACATAACATCGCCGACCGTCAATTATCCAATCTTTGAAATGGACCTGATGACAACAAATGGGATACGGTGCCTGGATGGGATCTCTGAGCTTCAATGGCTTTTAGATACCCAGGAAGCAGATTCAAGATCTCTTGGCCACGGGTGAAGTGGAACCCTCTTGCTCCACCCGGGTCTTGGCAGCGTTAACCAGAATAAACCATTCTGGGCTAATCATGTCTACAACGGAGCAGCAAATTCTAAAAGGAACAACAACAACAAAAAAATGTCTGCAGAAGGAAAGTACTCACTGATGTGTGTGATGTCATCTCCGAGCCTCCGTTCCCTCATCAGCAAAATAGGCAGAATAACCTTTGTCTAGTGTTGTCAGGATTGACTGGAAATCTATGGTCCCAGAACATAGTAGGTGCTTTGTAGGCATTCAATAAGCATTAATTTCTCTTCCTCATTTTTTTTTTTTTTTTTTTTTAAGAATGGATGGGGCGCCTGGGTGGCGCAGTCGGTTAAGCGTCCGACTTCAGCCAGGTCACGATCTCGCGGTCCGTGAGCTCGAGCCCCGCGTCAGGCTCTGGGCTGATGGCTCAGAGCCTGGAGCCTGTTTCCGATTCTGTGTCTCCCTCTCTCTCTGCCCCTCCCCCGTTCATGCTCTGTCTCTCTCTGTCCCAAAAATAAATAAACGTTGAAGAAAAAAAAATATTTAAGAATGGAGAAGAGATGCTGGGCCGATGACTTTCACCTTCACGTGCTGCTCAATACAGTAAATATCCAGAGCAGTTACAATGACTCTCCGGCCTCTGGATTAATGGAGAATATCCAGCTCCACTCAGACACGAGAGTGCACTTTCCCTGGGAGCCGTGGGCCAAGCCCGATTACATGCAGCGGCTACGAATGACACACCGTAGAGTCCCGGCATTATTTTCCATTTTCTGCCCGTACAACATCCAGTAGAAACTCAGCCACGTTAACCGATCACTCACTGATGGAACCGAGGATCTTCCATGCGAATGGCACCGTGGGTCCCAGGTCGTTTTGCCCTGGGTGAGTCGTATTATACCAAGACGTGTTTGGCCGCAAGTAACCTTACGCAAGGGGTAACTGGTACAGGATGGGCTTTAGAGGTGGTTCATTCGGCGGCCAGATGATGACGTCGGAGACCCGGGCTCTTTTCATCGTTCCAGCCTGCCATCTGTACCACTAGCTTCACCCTCCAACTGGTAGCAAGATGCTTGCTGCAGACCCAAGGTGCTGTCTCAACACTGAAACGTCCTGAGGAATAAAAGAGAGACCATCACTCTCTCTAGTTCTGTTTTAGGAGCAAGGAAATTCTCCACAGAATTTGTGGACTTTGCACACCATCGTAGCCAGGACCGGGTCACATGCTCTCCCCCGAACGGATAGAGGCAAAGGGCTATCTTTGGACGAGTCCGGCTCGCCCCTGGAGGTGGGAGCTGCGACGGATGCCCAGGACAACCAATGGTGTCTCTTACATTGCCGTGTGCAGACAGACCTTAAGGTGGCTCCCCCCATGAGCCCTTCCTTCCCTACACCTTTGCAGTGAGGACAGAGCCTGTGACCTAGCTTCGAGAAGCTGAGGACACTTCCCAGCTGACCGCCAACTGCCAGCAAGAAGCTGGGGCCCTCCGTCTTCTAGTCACAAGCCAAAGCCAAGTTTGAAAGCGGATTCTTCCCCAGCAAGCCAACAGGTGAAATCACAGCGTGGCTCCAACCTCAACTGCAGCCTTGGGAGGCCTGAAGTAGGACACCCAGCTAAAATACACATCTGTGCTGTTTTAAGCTGATATGTTTGTGACAATTTGCTACACAGCAGAAGACTAATACAATCGGGGTCCTTCTTGTTTTAATGAGATTGAAAACAATTCATTTTCTTTCTTTTTTTAAAAAATTTTTTTTAACGTTTATTTATTTTTGAGACAGGGAGAGACAGAGCATGAACGGCGGAGGGTCAGAGAGAGAGGGAGACACAGAATCGGACTGCAGGCTCCAGGCTCTGAGCAGTCAGCACAGAGCCCGACGCGGGGCTTGAACTCACGGACAGTGAGATCGTGCCCTGAGCCGAAGTCGGACGCTTAACTGACTGAGCCACCCAGGTGCTCCCCACTCGGTTAATTTTCTTAATGGCTTGTCAGGGAGAAAATAGCTTTGCCTGGAGAAGCGTGTTTAAAAAACTTGGGAAGAAGCTTTCTTTTTCTCGAGGATCTGGGTGGCATCGGGGGCCAAGTCCTCAGAGGAGGCGGGGAGCTGCTCCATGGAGAGAGGTGGCGTCCCTGGAGGTAGAAAGGGCAGTGGTGGAAAACGCTGATGTTTGTCTCCATGAAAAATAGCTTGCCCATGGGTTGATTTCTTCCTCCCCTTTCCCTTCCTTCCGTTAGTGTAGACTCACAGAATGTTACAGCTAGAATGGTCTTAGAGGCTAACAACAGAGCTTTGGGGAAAACAAAATTGGCTCCACTCCAGCCTGGGGGGTTACTTCACAACCGTTCCGTGCCATCCTGCCCAGTTGGGGATGAGACAACCCATATTGATCCCCGCGATGAAAAAGAGCTATGAAAGTCATTCTGGCTGGATACCACCAGCCCCTCCTGCTGTCTCTCCCAATGATGAGCTGGTCAACAGGTTGGCTTCCAGCTCAGCTTCTTTCTTTCTTTCTTTTTTAGTTTATTTATTTATTTTGAGAGAGGGGGGGAGTACGAGTAGGGGAGGGGGAGAGAAAGAGAGAGAGAGAACCCAAAGCAGCCTCCGAGCTGTTGGCACAGAGCCTGACGTGGGGCTCGATCCCACAAAACGTGGGAGACTCAGATGCTTAACCGACTGAGCTACACAGGCACTCCCTCCCCCCGCCCCTACCCCCGCCACCCCGACTTAGCTTTTTTTTTTTATTTTTTATTTTTTTACTGTTTATTTTTTATTTTTGAGACAGAGACAGAGCATGAACAGGGGAGGGGCAGAGAGAGAGAGAGAGAGGGGGAGACACAGAATCTGAAACAGGCTCCAGGCTCTGAGCTGTCAGCACAGAGCCTGATGCGGGGCTCGAACCCACGAACTGTGAGATCGTGACCTGAGCCGAAGTCGGACGCTTCACCGACTGAGCCACCCAGGGGCCCCACCCTGACTGAGCTTTTTAAGACTCCAGTGTTAGTCTTGTTTGTTTGTTGTTCGTCTATCTTATTGGAATCAAGATGCTTTTCTTTTTTTTTATTTAAAAAAATTTTTTTTTTCAACGTTTTTATTTATTTTTGGGACAGAGAGAGACAGAGCATGAACGGGGGAGGGGCAGAGAAAGAGGGAGACACAGAATCGGAAACAGGCTCCAGGCTCTGAGCCATCAGCCCAGAGCCCAACGCGGGGCTCGAACTCACGGACCGCGAGATCGTGACCTGGCTGAAGTCGGACGCTTAACCGACTGCGCCACCCAGGCGCCCCTCAAGATGCTTTTCTAAGGGTCACCAACTTTTGTCGTCTACGGGGTGCGGACCTGGATAGAGGCAGAGGAAGTGTCCGTGGCAAAGAGGCCCATCACACAATGACAGCAAGACAACCAAGCAAAGAAGCGGCAGCAGCAGCAAAAGCAAAACCTTCGAGTCGGGTAGCAAAAGCCGATGCATCTCAGTTTCTGATCTCAGAGTCTCTCTGGTCAAGTGCTTCCGCTTCTGTGAATCTGGAAGGTAGCTGCCCGAAGCCAGCCACAGGCCAGCGAGGAGGGCCCAGCTACTGCGACCGTGTCACGAACTACTTTGCCAAAACTTGAGGTCACGTGGCACTGGACAGTACTCCCCAGAGCCGTGAGTCTGGCAGGCTCCAGGATGATTCTGGAACACAATGTGATCTAGGCTCGCCGCTCTGTCCCGACTTACAACTGCACAGATATTTCCCTATTACCTGTCGGTGCAAACATCGCTCCCCTACCCACCCCCACCCCCGGTTTGCTCTCAGTCACAATTCCCTTTCTTGGTCCCAGCGGGAAAGGAAGCTATTAGCAGCCGTGTTCTTATGCAATAACTTTGGAGTCCGGTCCAAGTGTGGATTCCAACCCTGCCACTTCCAGCCATGTGATTTAGCACACATTTCTTGACCTCCTTCTGCTTCAGTTTCGCCACCTGTTGAATGAGGGCAATAATAGTACCAGCTTCCGGGGTTGTTGTGTGGTTGGAAAGAAACGATGGATGGATAGGGCTTGGGGCAGGGCCTGGAAGACGGGGGCGGCTCATGCCTGGCTCCCTTTCTCCAGGCCCCACTGAATGCATTGGGTTCGGCGTCTCACAGCTACAAATCACCACAGAGTATAGTGCTTCGAGAAAGCTTTAATGTGGCTGAGAGTTCCCCCCGGGGAGTGCTAAAGATGCAGATGCTAAAGATGCTGCTTGGGTTTCTTTTCTTGTCTTGTCTTTTCTTTTTTTTTTCTTTTTGGAACTTAGGTTTCTTGCCAAGATGGCCGCTAGGACTCATCCCCTGCCAATGTCTGCCATATTGGACACGGTCCAGTGTTGCCACATTTTCCACGTTTTGCAAAGGAATCCAAAAATGTAGAAATCAGTATCAAATCTCCTGAGTTTTAGAAGTTGGGTAACTGTGTAACGGTTAAAAACACTTGTTACACTCACGTTGGCCAAACAAAACGTGTCTACACCCCCGTGGTGCCCCATGGACTGCCGGCTGGGCATCTTGAGGCTGATGCCATCTTCTCATTTGACAGATGGAGTAACCGGGGACCTGAGCGGGGAGGGGAGTTGTCAAGGACTGGGCAGCCAAGGGAGTCTTGGAACCAGGGCCGGACTCCACTTCTGCTCTGTCGTGATCAGTGCTCTTCCCCAGGTATGGAGAGCAGGACGATGCTCTGGAAGCATCGCAGGCTTCCTCCCAGGCAGCTCTCCAGGCTCTGTGTGCTGAGCTCCCCGATCTGGCTCCACGACTGGCTGGGAGATCCGGAGAGGGCCCCTGGGCCGAGGCAAAGCCTGGAACTAAGCTTACTCATCCCTCCGCTGCCACCTTCTTCTTTGATGTCTTGATGTTCCAGTTCTGGCACCCGTGAGGCACCGGCACCAGGCTGCCTGCCCCAGCAGCCTCCTCACACCAGAACAGCTCTTGGCAGGGCTTTCCGGGGACTTCAAAGGTGGAAAATTGCCCTGGGATAGCTTCTCGAAGGCGCCTTCCCAGTGTGAGCACTGCGAAGGGAGAATAGAGATCAAAGCAGGGCCAAGGTTCGGTTATAGGGAAAATGGCGGCAGGCCTGCTGTCTGCTGGGTGGAGGGTGTGGAGGGCCATGGGGGCCGTCTAGAGTCAGTGCGGTCAGAATCAGAGAATGACTTCTCTCTGGTCCCCCTCTGGGTCTGACCAGGGACTATTCAGGGTAAGTTTTCTCACTCCGTCTCCTAAGCCCGTGGCTTTTTCTTTGGTTCTCCTGGGCCTCCTCAGGCACAGCCCTGAGTCTGAGGAGGAGGAACCCCTTGGTCCCACCTGCTGGAAGCCTGTGACTGCGGGAAGGCAGGGCAGCAGGCCAAGTGCTGATAAATCTCTTCCTCCTGGGAAGCGCCAGGCAGTGCCCCCAAAGGGGAAGTGATCTGTGGGCCAATCTGCTAATGATTTATGGCTGGGTCCTTAGGCCTGGCACCCATGGCACCGGCTGCAGCCGGGCTGTCTGGAGAATCTTCCCGGCGGGCATCAGGGAGCGCGAGGTAGGAAACCAAGCTCCCAGCTGCCAGCCGCCGGTCATTGCTACCCTCACAGCCCCCAGAGGACTGCTTTTGTGTGTTTGTTTTGTTTTCACAGCAGGCAGGCTATGAGGCTGTGGTCCAGTAAAGGCTGGGGGAAGCGCTGAGACTGGGGGGAGTATGCGGAGGGCGTGCTGGCGCTCAGCTCCAGGGCCTGCGCGGGGCTGTCCGAATGATCTGGAGGTTCCGCGCCCAGCACCTGGACGGAGAGGAGGAGCTCAGCTCCGCTCGGGCTCCTGCACTGCCCCCTGCCCGGTGTTCGACATGAACGAATGAATTATTTGTAAACGTAATAAGGGCCCCCGGTAAAAATTTCAAACCAGCTTGAAATGACAAAGTGAATCCCTTCCCCATGGCCAATCGCAACCCCCCCCCCAAGAGAGAAACAACGCTGGAAGTTTCCTGTTCTGGAGAACACGTATTTTTTAAACGAAGTAGGTACGCTCTTGTCCAACTTCATTTTTCTTTCACATCGCTCTCCGTGGCGAGCAGCTACATCATTTTAAGCAACTGCACAGTACTCTATTGTATGAACGTGCTGTGATTTATTAATCAGCTCTCTGTGGATGATCTTTCTGACTGCGTCTAGTTTTTCACTCTTATAATCAAGTGACAATGGGCATTTGTGTATCATACAGTGCTTTACTTGTCCGAGTGTGTCTCTGGATGTCTTTTAAAGTTTGTACAGAGCACATGCAAAAATTGTTTTCCCAGCGACACTTTGAGGGAGGGATGATGGCACCCATTTTACAGATGGAGAAACTAAACAAGCGACTTTCCCTGGGTCGCATTTCTAGCATTTAGGGCAATCATTCATTCAACAGATGTTGACTGAGTGTGACTAGTGTGCTTTCCAGGCACAGTGCCAGACCCTGGATGAGCCAACAGCCGAAGTCTTGCCCTCTTGGTGTTAACTGTGCGGTGGGGGAGCTTGTGTATATACGAACTATGCGAAACACTTTGAAGAAAAAGTCAGGGTGTTACAAAAGAAAATGACAGGGGCGCCTGGGTGGCTCAGTCACTTAAGCATCCGACTTCGGCTCAGGTCATGATCTCACAGTTCGTGGGCTCCAGCCCCGTGTCGGGCTCTGTGCTGATGGCTCAGAGCCTGAAGCCTGCTTCGGAGGCTGGGTCTCCCTCTCTCTCTGCCCCTCCCCTGCTTGTGCTCTCGTTCTCTCTCAAAAATAAAGTAAAAAAAACATTAAAAATATTTAAAAGAGAATGACAGGTGGACTGCATACAGATAGTACAGTCAGAGAAGGCTACGTTTAAGTCAAGATGTTGACTGGATTGAATGTTTACGTGCTGAACGTCTCAGCAAATGAACATGCTGAAACTTAATGCCCTATGTGCTGGGATTTGGGAGAGGGGCCTCTGGGAGGTGACTGGGGATTAGTACCCTTATGAAAGAGACCCCAGGGAGCTCCTTTGGCCCTTCTGCCATGTGAGGCAGAAATGTAAAGACGTCCATCGATGCATCAGGAGGTGGGCCCTCACCAGACATCGAGTCTGCCAGAGCCCATGACCTTGGCTTCCTAGCCTCCAGAGCCATGAGAAATAAATTTCTGTTGTTTACGAGTCACCTAGTCTACCGTATTTTTATTTCTTGTTTTATTTTATTTATTTATTATTACTTATTTATTATATTCTTTTTTTTTTTTAATTTTTTTTTTCAACGTTTATTTATTTTTGGGACAGAGAGAGACAGAGCATGAACGGGGGAGGGGCAGAGAGAGAGGGAGACACAGAATGGGAAACAGGCTCCAGGCTCTGAGCCATCAGCCCAGAGCCCGACGCGGGGCTCGAACTCACGGACCGCGGGATCGTGACCTGGCTGAAGTCGGACGCTTAACCGACTGCGCCACCCAGGCGCCCCTATTATATTCTTATTATTTATTATCATTTCTTATTTCTTATTTTATTTTTTTTAGTGTTCTATTACAGCAGCCTGAATGGACCAAACCAGATGGGAAGGAGGAGCAGGAGTTGGCTGGGTGAGATTGTGAGAATGATAAGGCTCTAGGGCGAGGCACGGGGCCTCAAGGACCATGGAGAGGGACTCTGGGTTTGATAAAAATGCAGTGGGAGGACACTGGGGCCAGAGAAGCTCTTTTAGTGGGGGGCCCTATGGCTACCCTGACAGAGCCTGGAATAAAATCAAACCAGACTCTAGTAAAGTCCGACCTTTCACGTTAGAAAAGTCATGATAACAATGAGTTAGCATTTGTCAAATATGCTCTACGTGCCTGCCACCGTGTTTAGTATTTTTCACATGCTATGTATTTTGGTATTTATAACAACCCTTTGAGGTAAGTACTATTGCCATCCTTCCCCTTCTATAGACGAGAAAACTGAGACCAGCGAGACGAAGTAATCATCCAACTGGTTGAGTACACATGGTACATTTGTCAAGATAGGCCATGTCCTGGGCCATACAACAAGTCTCAATAAAAGGATCAAAGTCATACAAAGTGTTTTCGGACTGCAGCGGAATTAAACGAGAAACCAATAATAATCAGATATCTGGAAAAAAACCCCCAAATACGTGGACATTAAATGACACATCACCAAGTAATTCATGGACTGAAGGCACCCTCACAGGCAAGTTAGGAAATATTTTACCTAAAATACAACAAAAATCTTACATATTAAAATGTGAGCAAAGCAGCTAAAGTAGTGTTTAGAGGAAAAGTTGTAGCTTTAAATGCTTATATGAGAAACAAAGAAATATCTAAAGTCGATGACTTAAGCTTCCACCTTAAGAAATTAGGAATACAGAACAAAGTAAACTAAAAGTAAATCTAAAAAAGGAAATAACAAGACAGAAAACACAAAAAGAATTAGCGAAGTCTAAATTTTGTTCTCTAAAAATAGTCAACAAAATTGACAAACCTCTAACTAGACTAGTCCAAGAAAAAAAAAAAAGTAATTCAATCATCAGTATCAGAAACACAACAGGGATTATCATGACAGATAATATAAACATTAAAAGGACAATAAGAAAATACTATGAACAGCTTTATGCTAACAAATTTGAAAAATTCAATGAAATAGATGAATGTTTTGAAAAATAAAACCAACCAAAATTAATACAGTAGAAAATTTAAATAGCCCCAGGTCTATTAACAAAAATTGAATTTGTTATTAAAAACTTTCCTAAAAAGAAATATCATGTCTAAATGGTTTCACTGGTGAAGGCTATCAAACATTCAAAGAAGAAACAGCACCAACATTGCAGAAATGTTTTTTAAAATATAGAGAAGGAAGGATCACTGCCTGACTGTTTTGTGCATCAATACCAAAACCTGACAAAGGCTTAAAAATAAGAGAAAGAAAGAAAGAGAGAGAGAGAGAGAGAGAGAAAGAAAGAGAGGGAGGGAAGGAGGAAGGAAGGAAGAAAGAGAAAGAAAGAAAGAAAGAAAGAAAGAAAGAAAGAAAGAGAGAAAGAAAGAGGAAAGAAAGAAAGAGGAAAGAAAGAAAGAAAGAAAGAAAGAAAGAAAGAAAGAAGAAAGAAAGAGAAAGAAGGAAAGAGAGGGAGGGAAGGAGGAAGGAAGGAAGAAAGAAAGAAAGAGAAAGAAAGAGGAAAGAAAGAAAGAAAGAAAGAAAGAAAGAAAGAAAGAAAGAGAAAGAAAGAGAGGGAGGGAAGGAGGAAGGAAGAAAGAAAGAGGGAAAGAAAGAGAGAAAGAAAGAAAGAAAGAGAGAAAGAAAGAAAGAAAGAGAAAGAAAGAGAGGGAGGGAAGGAGGAAGGAAGAAAGAAAGAGAGAAAGAAAGAAAGAAAGAAAGAAAGAAAGAAAGAAAGAAAGAAAGACATGCCTGGGTGGTTCAGTTGGTTAAGTGTCTGACTCTTAATTTCAGCTCAGCTCGAGGTCATGATCTCACAATTGTGCAATGGAGCCCCACGTTGGGCTCTGTGCTGTCAGCCATCCTGCTTGGGATTCTCTCATTCTTTCTCTGCCCCCTCACTCTCAAATAAATATTTAAAAAATTGAAAGCAAGAAAATTATAATTCCTCATAAATATAGACACCAAAATCTAACAAAATGATACTAAACCGAATCTAACAATATATAAAAATGATAATACATTGTGACCAAGTAGCCTTTATCCACAAAATGAAAGTTTGGTTTTAATATTTGAAAATCAATCTTTAAATGTAATTCAGCAAAGTAATGGAATACAGGAGAAAAACCATGTCATGATTTCAGTAGATGCAAATAAAGCATTTGAAAAAAAAAATTCACCCATTCCAGATAAAAACTCATAGTAAACTAGAAATAGCAGGGAACTTTCTCAAACTACTAAAAAGCATCTATAAAAAAAGCCTATAGCTAATACCATACCTAATGATGGAAGATTCAATTGTTTTCCCTTGAGATCTGGAACAAGGCAGAGATGCCTGCCTTCACCACTTCTGTTCAACATTGTTCTAGAGGCTCTGACCATTGCAATAAGGCAAGAAAAAGAAACAAAAGGCATTAAATTCAGAAAGGAAAACATAACTCTCCCTACTTGCAGGTGCTATGATAATTTGTGGAGAAAAATCCAGGGGTGTCTAAAATACGACTATGAGAACTATTAAGTGAATTTAGCAGCATTGCAGCATACAAGGTTAGTATACAAAAATTAATTGTATCCTTATATACTAGCATCAAACAATGGATGAAATTAAGGATGCAATCTCATGTATAAGAAGCAACAAAAAAGTACTGAAAAATCTAACATAAGACATCCAGGACTTCTGTACTGAAAACGACAAAGCTTTGCTGAGAGAAATTAAGAAAAACTGAAATAAGTGGGAACATGCAATGTTTACCGTCTGCAAGCCTCAATATTAATTAGGATGGCACTTTTCCCTAGCGTGGGCTATGCAATCCCAATAAAAATTCCAGAAGTTTCATGGTGGAAATTGACAAATCCTAACATTTATGCAGAAAGGCAAAGGGCGCGGAATAACAGACACAGTTTTTTAAGAAAAGCTGGATAACTTACCCTGTTTGCTTTCGAGACTTATTACGAAGTTACAGCAATCAAGATAGTTTGGGTATTAGTCAAAATATAAGCATATAGATCAATGGAACAGATTAGAGAGCCCATAAATAGACCCACATGTCTTTGGTCAATTGTTTTGACATGGGTGCCAAGGCAATTTTGCAAGGGAAGAAAAGTCTTTTCAACAAATGGCACTAGATGTCCATGTGGGGGAAAAGCGAACACTGACACTTAACCCAGCCATACATGAAAAATTGATTCAAAATGGATTACAGAACCAAATGTAAAACTTGAAATCATGAAACCTCTACAGGAAACCATAAGTATTTTTGCAGCCCTAAGGTAGGCAAAGGTTCCTGAGTTAGAACACAACACGTACAAACCATAAAAGAAGTAAAAAAAAAAGCCACCAAGTTAGACATTGATTAAAGTAAAGAACCTTTTGTTCTTTGTTTTTTTTAATTTTTTTTTTCAACGTTTATTTATTTTTGGGACAGAGAGAGACAGAGCATGAATGGGGGAGGGGCAGAGAGAGAGGGAGACACAGAATCGGAAACAGGCTCCAGGCTCTGAGCCATCAGCCCAGAGCCCCACGCGGGGCTCGAACTCACGGACCGCGAGATCGTGACCTGGCTGAAGTCGGACGCTTAACCGACTGCGCCACCCAGGCGCCCCTAGAACCTTTTGTTCTTTGAAGAACATGATGAAGAAAGTACAAAGACAAGTCACAGAGGAAGAGAGGAAATGTTTACAACGTATATGTCAGAAAAGAGATCTGGATTTAGAATAAAAACCAACTCTGACAACTCAGTAGTAAGGAATTACTCAGTAGTAAGTAAGTAATTGCCCAGTGAGAAAATGGGCAAAAGATCTGACAGGGTCCTCTTAAAACAAGATACGAGAAAGAAGTCCTCGGGGGGCATGCAAATGAAATGACAGTGAGATACCCCCGGATCCCCAGTAGAATGGCTGAAATCAGTGGTAAACATTTAACAATTACCTGTGGGTGGGGTAGGGGTGCAGAAGGCCTAATTGGGAGTGCTTGTCGATTCCAATGCTGTAAGGACTCCCCCCATGGTCAATTTTAAGCTAACCACAAGCAGCCGTCACTGAACCCGGAGTCGGGAAGATAGGCATACGACTGGTTCCCACAAGCTGGTGCAAACCGGCTTTAGCACCCCACTGGCTAAAATGTTTAAAACTGACCATACTAAGTGTGGGTGGGGTTGCGGGCCAGCTGAAACTCTCATGCCCTGCTGTTGTGCGTGTAAGATGGTAAAGCCACTCAACGAAAATGGTTTTGCAGATCTTTAAAGGGCTAAACGCCACTTGCGATTAAACGTCACACTCATTCAACAGCCAAGCACACCCAAGTGCACAGCAGCTTGGTTTGGAATAGCCCCAAATTGGAAACCACCCAAATTGTCCATCAGCAGATGACGGACTGTGGCATATTTATACTGTGGAATATTAATCGGCAACAGAAAGGAATGAACTGTTGCTACGTGAACCATATGGATGAATCTTAAAATTATAGTGAGTGAAAGAAGTCAGACCAAAAAGCATACATGTTGTAGGATTCCATATAAAGCACGTAAAAAAAAAAACAACCAGAAACAAAAAAACCTCCACCTAATCTACAGTGACAGAAAACACATCAGTAGTTGTCTAGTGAGAGGGTGGAAGGAAGGCTGAATTACCACGGGTACAAAGTAATCTCTGATGGTCAAGGAAATGTTTCTAATTCTGATAATGGGGATAGATTCACGGGTGTAAACATATGTCAAAACCGATCAAACTGTACATTAAAAAAAATTTGTTTTTGATGTTTATTCATTTTTTTGAGAGACAGACTGAGCAGGGGAGGGGCAGAGAGAGAAGGAGACCCAGAGTCCGAAGCAGGCTCCAGGCTCTGAGCTGTCAGCACAGAGCCTGATGCAGGGCTCGAACTCACGAACCGTGAGATCATGACCTGAGCCGAAGTCGGACGCTCAACCAGCTGAGCCACCCAGGCGCCCCTCAAACTGCACATTTTAAATATGTGCTATTCCGTGTACGTCAGTTATATCTCAGTAAAGTTGAAAAAAATCTTTTACAAGTTCAGCCTTCAGACGTGATCCCAAAGCTTGGGGATGGGGAAACTGAGGGGGGAGCTGGCTTTGCCATTTAACAAGCTCCTCCAATGATTCTGCTAAAGCATGAGACCTACTGAAGAAAAGCTGCCGCCATGTTTGGAAGAAGTTTAATTCTCAGGATGGATAAAGGCCGGTGCGTTTTTACGCATCAAAATGGAGCCCGAGTTGCTATAAAACCCTGGCACTTTCTAGCTGTGCTGGCTTGTGCCAGGTGCTGTCCTGTGCACGGAGATTTGCCTGACATTGGCCTGCTGGGAGGTGGCAAGGATGCGGTGACTGACTCTCAGTGCGGCTGGCAACCCCAGGACTAGGTTCAAATCTCCGCTCCACCTTTTCCTAGTTGGGTGACCTGTGCACACATCTGTGTCTGTCAATTATCTCCCGTTGTGCATCCAAGGCACTCCAGGAAATCGTAGCTTAAAGCAATTGCAATCAGGGTTTGCTCATGATTTCCTGCAATTGGGGCAGGGCTCAGTGGGGATGACTAGATTTTGCTCCACGTCGGGTCAGCTGGGGTGCTCCAGGGGGCCGAACGATCTAGCTCCGGGCCACTTGGATGCCGGCATCCCCTGGGAGCTTACACAGCTGTAGGCTGAGGCCCCTGCCCCTCTCCCTATAGATCTTTCCATGCGCTGCTCTTTGGGGCTTTCTTACAGCACACGTCTGGTTTTCAGGAGGGAGTGTGAAAGAGAACCAGGCAGAAGTTGTACCTCCTTTGATGATCTAGCCTCAAGTCACAGAGTGTCCCTTGGCTCAGCTGACCAACTTCATCCTTTAATGCCCTCCCCCCTGTTCACCCTCGTCCAGCCGCACTGGTTTTCCGGCCTCAGTCCCAGTGCGTTCCCATTCCAGTGTGTTCGCTGTTTCTTCAACCTGGGACACCTCCCCTGCTCCTAGATCTGCACAAGACTGTCCCCTTGTCATCATTCCGGGCTCAGCCGAGCGTCATCCCCTCAGAGAGGCCTTGCCTTCGGACCCTCTTCCCTTCCTACCCCGGCAACTCCTGCCAGCGCTATCCGATAGAACCTTCTGCCAGGATGAAAATGTTCTCTATCTGCATTGTTCAGTATGGTAGACACTGCCCACGAGACGACTGAGCACTTGACACGTGGCAAGTCTGACTGCAAGGCTGGATTTGAATTTTTCATTCATTTTAAGAAGCTTGCAATTAAATTTACGTAGTTATACATACAGCGAGTAGCTATTGTATCGGCAAGCTCAGCTCTGTCCCATTATCGCGCTCAAGAACGTTAACACCGACACGGTATTATTATCTAATATTGATGCCATACCCTCGCCTAATACACGGTCTACGTTCAGGCTCCACAATGTGTTCTGGTAACGTCTTCTGTGGCGCTGTTTTCTCCCGACCCAGGACACAGTCCAGAGGCACGGACTGTGTTTGTCTTGTCTTCTCATTCTCCTTTCCTCTGGAACAGTTCTTAGCCTTTCTTGGTCTTGCACGACCTTGGCTTTGTTGAAGAGCACAAATCAGTTGTTTTGAGAAGCGGTCGCACCCTTTAGATTTGTTTGCTTGTTTCCTTATGATTAGACTCAGGTCATGCATTTTCGGCAGGAGTGCCATTCGGTGACGTGGTCTCAATGCACTGTATCGGGAGGCACATGATTATTACTGAGGATTCTTATTTTGACCGCTTGTTAAAAGGTCGTATGTTCTGCAGAGTTCTCCATTGTGCGTGTACCATTTTTTCCTCTTGGCAATCCGTAAACTCATCGGTAGGGGCATCCTCTGAGACCATGGGAATGTCCTGTTTCTCACCAAATTTTTATACTATGGTTTTACCATTGAGAGTCATGCCTGGGTCAAGTATTGTTAAGGGAATTGCCAAAATAATATGTTTCTCCTTGTTTTCTTCTATAGTTATTAGTTGGTATGCTACTGCGAGGAAAAGCTTTCTTTTTCTTTGCACGCGTATGTAGTTGTTTGCTTGAATCAATATGAACTCACGGATTTCATTCGAGGTACTATCATCCATTACTGTCATTATTCATTTTGACGCTGTAATTGATCCAGATCAGACCAGTGGGGGGTCGGTTAAGCCATCTCGAGGTTCTCTTGATGTGGCCCTATCAATCTTCGAGCTTTTCTTATTTCCTGGCATGATACGATGCTCCAGGTTTATCTTAATTTGTTTATGTGTTTATTTATTTATTTATTTATTTAAAAATTTTTTGGGGCGCCTGGGCGGCTCAGTCGGTTAAGCGTCCGACTTCGACTCAGGTCACGATCTCGCGGTCCGTGATTTCGAGCTCCGTGTCGGGCTCTGGGCTGACGGCTCGGAGCCTGGAGCCTGCTTCGGATTCTGTGTCTCCCTCTCTCTCTGCCCCTCCCCCATTCATGCTCTGTCTCTCTCTGTCTCAAAAATAAATAAACGTTAAATAATTTTTTTTAAATAAAAAAAATTTTTTTATAACGTTTTATTTATTATTGAGAGACAGAGAGACACAGAGAGTGAGCAGGGGAGGAGCAGACAGAGGGGGAGGCGCAGCATCCGAAGCAGGCTCCAGGCTCTGAGCCGTCAGCGCAGAGCCCGACGCGGGGCTCGAACCCGCAAACCACGAGATCGTGACCTGAACCGAAGTCGGAGGCTTAACTGACTGAGCCACCCAGGAGCCCCTGTTTCTTTACTTAAATGTTTATTAGCTGCCCCTGTCTCCACCCCCCCCACCCCCCCCCCCCCCACTAGAAGATAAGCTCTCTCTCTTTACCACATTCTTAGCACTTAAACCCTCAGGTATAAATTGGTCGAGAGAAGTCCTAGTAATATACTTCTAGAACTAATACGGATTATTCTGCATGAACAGCAGGAAGGCTTGCGTTTCATGCATTTGCATCATCACAGTAGAGCATGGGGCCAGTGAGGTGGCATAAATGGTTAAGAACCATTATGGGCCATGGCGGTAGACCTTCCCAGGTTCCTCCTTCATTCCTTCATAAGCTTCATTACCTCCTAACGGATGTAAGACGCGCTGTTGACGTCGGACTCGTCACTTCTCTCCGAGCCTCAGTTCCATCGTTCTCAAATTGGGCTATCACTAATCGTACCTAGTCACATGGGTTTTTTCTAATCGAAAAAAAATTTTTTTTTTCAGGAGTAGAGTTTAGTGATCCATCACTTACGTATAACGCTCGGTGCTCATCCCAACAAGTGTTCTCCTTCATGGCTTTTCTAGTTTAGTGAAGGGTGAGAGCTGGCCCAGGTGAAGCAGGGCCCTTTCACACCTGGCCTGGCCGTGCAGACATCCCTCCCCCGACAGCACAGTGTAGGCAGGGGGCGTCACTGCTCATTGTGCAGCGGGAAGTGCCCAGTGCCTGACAAAAGAGTGATAGTGTTTTTATTACCAGAGGCTCATCATAAGCCACAGACCGAGAAAGACGAGCAGAACAGTGGTTAGACCCGAGTCACGGGTCAGTGACTCGAACCCGAGTTAGACCTGGGTTTTCATCTTGGGTGGGAGGTCTTGGGTCAATTACCTGACCTCGCTGGGTTTTCGTTTAGCTATAAAACTTCAAGGCGTTTGCACTGGCTGTTCCCTCTGCCTGCAATGCTTTTCCCCCCAACCCACATAATTAGCCGCGTTATCGCCCTCATATCTTTATGCCAATCCTTGAGGCCTACCTTGATCAACCTTACATGAAAATGAAATCTATCCCCTTTTCCGTGCTCTATTCTTCCCAAGGCATTTATCACCATCTAACGCTGTATCACTTATTATTTTCATTGTCCATTGCCTCTCCCACCTCCCGGGAATGTCACCTCTACAAGAGCAAGGGTTTTGTTCTGTCCGGGTCGTAGCTGCCTTGCCAGCACTGAGAAAAGTGCCTGGAAATAGTAGTATCTTGGGAAATATTCCTGGTTGTTGTCACTGTAAACAAATCACACGGCTGCGCTAAATTTTTAGGAAATGCTCAAAACAAGCAATGTTATCAAGTCACGCTGATGTTTAAGACCCTCTGGAATTTGATCATGGTTTTAATGCTAAATTCCTACCATTTTTTTTCCTGTAGCCTAAGGCCTCCAAATATGCCTAGGATTTTCCAATGTGACCAGCCGCTCCCAGTCACCTGGGAGCTCATAGAAATAGAGAATTTAGGGGTGCCTGGGTAGCTCAGATGGTTAAGCGTCTGACTTCAACTCTGGTCATGATCTCGAGGTGCGTAAGTCCAAGCCCCCAGTCGGGCTCTCTGCTGTGAGCGCGAGGCCCGGTACAGGTCCTCTGTCCCCCTCTCTCTCTCTGCCCCTCCCCTGCTCTCTCTCAAAATAAAATAAATATTAAAAAAAGACACAGAATCTAGGGCCAACCTGACTGAGAATAAGCAGTGGAACAAAACCCGCAGGTGATTATCGTGCATGGCCAAGTTGGAGACATGCTAACTCACACAGCTTTCTTTTTTGTCCCCCGGAATCTCTCTTCCAACTTTCCAAATCTTCATTCACTGTTCCCTCCCCAGCTTCCAACTTGACTCAAAGGCTCTTTGCTCTGAGGGAACTTCCCACATTCCTCTGTCCTTTCTAGAAGATATCTGTCTACATACTTGGTCTCCTTGTGGCTCCCTTCATCAAAAGGTAAGCTTTTTGAAGGCAGAGCCTTCCCCTACTTATCTCCAGATCCCACTGCCTCCGCCTGCCTTAACTTAATTAGGATCTGTCCTACGAGCAAATGAATCATTTGATGTCTCTGTCTCCTTTGTTTACTCTAAGGATTTAAAGATGTTTAACACAGCATTACTTTCATGGATTCTTAGGTCTTAAACTGCCTGCTTCCTAAGGGCGGGACCATTCGGTCTTACCAGGGACCCAAACCGAATTTTGCTTTATTCAGCGAACATCGACTACAGCCCCCGTGCCGGTCCCCAGATAAAGTGGCTGCCAGGGGAATAAACATGATCGAGACCCAATTTTTGGAAATAAGCCCCCAGTCGTGTGAAGGGGACACACTCAGAGGGGTCTTCTACGTCACATCATCCAAATGAGTGGAAAACAATTTAAACGTCCTCCTGCAGGAACAAAAAGGCCACGGTGCAATTATGGTGTAAAATTCGATGTAGCAGTTTTTGAAGAGAACGAGATAAATAGAGGATTACTACCCGGGAAAAGTCTCCCAAAGCATCTTGCAGAATACATGCCGTTTGATAACAACGATACCTTAAACATAAGCTGGTTTATATCTAACACGGACAAAAGGGTTGGAAGGATACAAGCAAATTAATAACAGCGATCAAAGGCGACCTCAGCCTTATCTGCGTCTTTTTAACTACAGAGAACGCACGTGTGTCCCACTTGTGAAATTATAAAATTCATAATAATTTTAAAGTGTAATAATATTAAATTCGCATGAACAAAATAAAATGGGGCAAGAACAATCGACGTAACCAGGACTGGGAGGTGGGAAGATAGCAAGGGCTTTGGACGCTACCTGCAGCCAAGTCACCCATTTGACGGATGGCTCATCTGAGGCCCAGCAGAAGTTAAGTGACTTGTTCGAGTCCCACGGTTACTAGATGACGTCAGTCAACTAGAGCACAGGGTACTTTGTACTGAACGTGGAGAGGTCTCCAAGTGGAGGATTAGGAGGATGGCCCCTCTTCCCCACAGGTTAAGATTAGATGTGGTCAGCCCCATCTGCCCCAACATGCCTGAGTCTGATCTCCATTAATTCTTTTTTTTTTTTTTTTTTTTTTAGTTTATTTATTTATTTAGCGAGAGAAACAGAGTGCTCCAGGAGGGGATGGGCAGAGAGAGAGGGAGGGAGAGAATCCCAAGAGGCTTTGCATTGTCAGCACAGGGCTCTCAATCCCACGAACCACGAGATCATGACCTGAGCTGAAATCAGGAGTCGGATGCTTAACCGACTGAGCCAACCAGGAGCCCCTCTATCAATTCTCTTTAAAATGAAGACCTTTGTCTCGTGTTCCGTGCCTCCCTTCCCTAACATGGTAGAGCCTTGGAGGTTTCTTCTTTCCCTGAGGGCAACCACCTCCCCCTTGCTCCTTTTTATCTGCTTCCTGCAAACTTAGATCTTTGCCTCTGACATCAGCTGCAATGTTACAAAAGGAACTCTACAAATTACTCCTCCTCTCCCAATATTCTGGGCCGTCGCCCAGAGGCCTAGATTCCCAACTCCCTCTCCCAAGTTCTCCATGTCACCCTGAACCCCTAACCTGGTCATCGCACACGTGGGCAAGACTGGTCTCCTCGGCACAGGTCTGATAGGCTTTTTTTACCTTCAGGGAGCCGGAGTCTTTTATTTTTTACACCACTCGCAGACTCCAAGGAAATGGCAAAGATTTCATCGGGAAGGCGAGCAGAGCACATGAAATTAAACATCAGCAACAACACAGACTTGATTTCAAAAGTGTCTACATGTTCGTTTCACGACTGTAGAGCGGAAGACTGCTTCCTGGGCAACAAACGTGCAGAAGTGATAGGACTACAGCAAGATGATGAGTATGACCTGACTCGCAGAGTGAGTGTTGAGGACGAGGCTCCGAAACACACAAAGCATGGTCTGCAGAGGTGCCCTGGGTATATGCTGAAATGAATCGCAGTGGATTGAACGGAAGGAAGTTTTAGGGTTTCTCTAACCGAGGGCATCTAGCACTGGGAGAAATGATGAAACATCTGAATGTCATTAAAGGCTGAACATGTAAATCAATCCTGCATTGCACATTTATGACCAAGAGTGAGTGTAGCAGACACGGAAGAACCAGATCTGGAAACGGCATCTCTGGTTCTGTCTGGCCAAATTTGCCAAGAATAATAGATTAGGAGCCATTATGGGTGTACCCAAGTAATTGCACTTAATTGTTTGTGCAAATCAGATGATCTATCAGCAACAAGCCCAATTAATTAAATGTAGACACACGAGTCAGATGGAGAGGGAAGGAGGAGGGCTGGGTTTGTTTCAGAATTCAGCCTGTGTTGTTTTACTTTATTTTGGAACGCCATAGGGACAACACGCCTAATAACAGCAGCTTGTGTGGAACATTCCATCAAGACATGGTGGGGGATATTTACCAGACTTCCTGGGACCCTATCAGAGCGCTAAGGTTCACCATGCTAGAGAGGGAACAGGAGAGGAAAGAAACTCTCTTAGCAGGAGCAGTGCTGGTCTTCACCAGCACGGCCGAGGAGACAGAAGGCAGGTGGAGGACAGGTCTGGGGTGATTTGAAAATCAAGTGAAAATCAAGTACAAGGCATTCCTAAAGTGGAATTTTATCTAGTCTTTATCTAGAAGACCTCAACTCCCATTATGCAGGACCGAAGAAATGGATAATTTCTTTTTTTTTTTTTTAATTTTTTTTTTAACGTTTATTTTTGAGAGAGAGAGAGACAGAGCATGAGTGGGGGAGGGTCAGAGGGAGGGAGACACAGAATCCGAAACAGGCTCGAGTCTCTGAGCTTGTCAGCACAGAGCCCGCGCAGAGCCCGACGCGGGGCTCGAACTCACGCACCGCGAGATCATGACCTGAGCCGAAGTCGGCCGCTTAACCGACTGAGCCACCCAGGCGCCCAGGAATGGATAATTTCTAAAGACAATCTTTCCCACATTTTTGCCCTTTGTGGACAACTTCGCAAGTTTTAGAATATTCAAGTGTTCCTTGTCCTACTGTTTACACGTTTCCTTTCAATTGGTAAACTGGTTTCCAAAAGGGTTGTGCCATTTCAGATTACCACCACCATTTCATATCTGAGTGTTTTCACCACCTACACACCAGGATCGTCTACCAGATCCACCAGCCCACACAGCAAGAACCCATGCGGTGGGTTCCCATTCTTTCGAACAAACCACAGAAGGCGCAATGGCCCTCATTTTCTCATTGGCCAGCTTTTTTTTTTTTTTTTTTTTTTTATTTTTGGGACAGAGAGAGACAGAGCATGAATGGGGGAGGGGCAAAGAGAGAGGGAGACACAGAATCGGAAACAGGCTCCAGGCTCCGAGCCATCAGCCCAGAGCCCGACGCGGGGCTCGAACTCATGGACCGCGAGATCGTGACCTGGCTGAAGTCGGACGCTTAACCAACTGCGCCACCCAGGCGCCCCTCATTGGCCAGCTTTAAAACACCCCCCTTCCTTTTCGGCCCATGCAACCCGATTTCCCGAATGATATCCCGGACTTGTTATTTGCAAAGTCAGTTTGCAATTTACAAACAGTTTCTCCTCTACTGTCCTCCTTATTCATTGCTGAAATTCAGTTCAGCTCTCTCACCGGAAGCAGAGGAGAGATCGCTAGCGGGAAAGGGGAAACAGAGATAGTGCATGCTTCAGAATACATACATTTTGGATGCCCTGGCAGGTTTCAAGGTAGATTGGTACAGGCTTTCTCGATTGAGTCAGGACAAGCGGCCTTTGATGCGAAGGCTCTAATCTGTAATCGCCATTAGAGGCTGCCTTGAATGCCTCTCGGAACTTTTGCCATTTAACTTAGACTGCAGCAGGTCCCTACCCCGGCCCAGCCTCAGAACTGGTGCTAAAGCCACCTGCCACAGAGGCCTGCCTGCGGGTTAGTGATGGGTGCGCATAGAGTGCTTTAAGGTCTATTGGTAAAAGATGGGAGATTTCTCAGTTATATTGGCCCAAGGTGTCCAGTGACCGAACAAAGGCAGCCCAATCAGAGCAGATGGAGGCAGTGAAAAGCTGGACTGGGTGGGAGCAGAGAGAGTAATATTGTCAAAGACCACATGGGGGATAAAGATCCCTTTGACACCCATTTCCATATGTTCTACCCGCTCCCAACCCGGAAACAACTTCTTCCCTAGTTCCCAAATGAGTTTGGGCCTAGAACCCATTTCCTTTTTTTTTTTTTTCCTTTATTATTATTTTTTAATGATTATTTATTTCTGAGAGACAGAGTGTGAGCAGGGGAGGGGCAGAGAGAGAGGGAGACACAGAATCCAAAGCAGGCTCCAGGCTCTGAGCTGTCAGCACAGAGCCCGACGCGGGGCTCAATCCCATGAACCGCGAGATCATGACCTGAGCCCAAGTCGGACGCTCAACCGACTGAGCCGCCCAGGCGCCCCGAACCCATTTTCTGTATCAAGAACCAAAGGGAGGGATGGCAAAGCTAAGGCCCAAATGAAAGGGATTAATTATGTCACGACACCAGATGGAAAGGCAGCTTTATGAATCAAGCCCTAATGAAGACACAACAGTATCTGAGAGCTTTTGACACCTTGATTGGCTGCTTATTTGTTTTAACAAGAGTTTCTTTCTAAAACCAGTGTCTCTTGTTCATCCTAGCTGGAATCTGCCTGAGGCAGGCCAGCTGTTCCGCCTTCCCACTCAAAATGGCGGCCAGTTTTCAAGGGCCTGGAATGAGCCAGGCTGTGTGCTAGTCATGAACCCAGATGGATGTGAGTTTAACCTCTGCCCAGTGTTTTTGAACGCTGACACTATACCCACCGTCTTCTGCATTATGGAGACCTGAAGGTAATCACGACGGGCTTTATCGCTTTGTTCCCGCCAAGGCCTAGAGGTCAGGTCTATCTGGCCATGTGAAGAAGATGACCCCGTGGCCATGTGCTTCTAACCACAGGGCACCTCAGAACAAACCGCCACCTTAGAAGATCTTGGCTATTACATTCACTGTGTGTAAACATGCGTAGTGTGGAAGGGGAATAAACAAAAGCCTTGGGGAGAGAAAGTTCTCATTCCAAAGTTCCAGTTCTGTCACTACCAGCTTTGTCTTTGATCAGATAATGGGAATAATAACTACTAAGTGTCCTGAGCGTTTGCTATGCATGTTTTTTTTGGTGTATTATTTCAGTTTGTCCTCCCAAGACCCTATGAAGTAGGTACTATTTTTAGCCTCAATTGATAAACGAGAAAACTGAGAAAAGAACCCACCCTAAGATTTTTGTGAGTGTACTTTACCACGAGCACCTGGTTCATCTGTAGGTATTTGGTGTGTATCATTTTATTTTTTTTTATTTTTTTAAAAAAAAAATTTTTTTTTTCAACGTTTATTTATTTTTGGGACAGAGAGAGACAGAGCATGAACGGGGGAGGGGCAGAGAGAGAGGGAGACCCAGAATCGGAAACAGGCTCCAGGCTCTGAGCCATCAGCCCAGAGCCCGACGCGGGGCTCGAACTCCCGGACCGCGAGATCGTGACCTGGCTGAAGGCGGACGCTTAACCGACTGCGCCACCCAGGCGCCCCAATGGTGTGTATCATTTTATTAACCATAGCTTTGAGTTTCCTTCATGGAATTCCATCCTCTTCCTCATGTTTTCTTTCTCTTTTTTGTCTTTTTTTTTTTTTTTTTTTTAAGTTTTACGTTTTCATTTAGTTTCGAGAGACAGAATCCCCAGAAGGCTCCACACTCTTAGCCAACTGTGAGGTCGTGCCCTGAGCCCCAATCAAGAGTCAGGTGCTTAACCGACTGAGCCACCCAGGTGCCTCGCTTCCTCGTATTGTCCCAGTCTCAGCTTTGGTGGGTAGAGGTTTAGGTGCCAAGTTTAATTTGTATAGGATTTTTCTCCTGGTAGTATTCATCATGATTTGGATTTAAAACATGATTTGGAGTTATTTTTTGGCTCATGTGTGGCAAAACCACGTAGAGCTCTCATCCTTGATTCCAAGATTTTATTGCTCATCACATGAATAATCTGATTATTGTATAAACCTGTCACGACCTTGCCCACTAACTGGTTACACCATTGGCAGTGGATAGAGCAAAGGGCATAGTCCAAACAGTACAGGTAAACTCACCTATGGTCAAAATAGATCAAGACGATAGAGAGGGAATCTGGCTTCGCAAAGAGGAAAGCTTCGCATAGTTGGAGTGTTTTATTGCTCTAACATTCAACAAGTAGTATGAATTTCCTACTTTGTGCCTTGTACTCTACAAGATGCTAGGATCCAGGGGTGAACAAGACATGGTCCTTGCCCTCCTAGGCCAGCAGAGTGAATTTTACCAACTAATTATCCAGCTAATTGTCTGATTTCAGGGATGATCCAGGCTACATAGGAGAAGGATGGGGACTTGCAGGACAAGTGGACAGGGGCACTTGGACAGCCAGAGGGCGACTTCAGGCAACTGCAAAGAGAAAATCGGAACTCTGTGCCTGCCTCAGGGATGGGGTCTTCAACTATGATATTCTATTCTGGGGGCCACTGCCTTTGGTCAAGGTGAGGACAGAATGGGTCACCTCCATCCTGCGTCTAGTTTTTCTAGGGCTTGTGATGAAGGCGGAGGTGAATCTAATGCTGGCAGAAAAGCAGTTGTAGAACTAGGGAGGGCTGAGGCATGGCATAAAGCCTGGCTATGAACCCCGATGTCTCCTAACATTACCACGAGTTGGAACAGTGTGGCTGCTGTGAAGTCCCCTGGGAAACGAACCTCGTGCGACCAGATCTTGGGCAGTAAACCCCCACCCAAGCGAGGATATGTATTTGTGTGTATTTAGGCGCGAGGCATTTTTATATTATCCTCATTACCATCTTCCCCCGTTAGGTTGATTACCACAGTTTGGCACATGAAAAAACTGAGGATCAGAGGGAGGGAAGCAAGACAATCACTCTGCTAGAGAATAGCAAAACCGCATACTAGAAACAGCATGAACATTAGGGTCATTCATCCTAGACACCCTCAAACCTTGAGACCTCCAGTTTTTCCGAGACGGGAATAATAATCCCTTTCCATTAGGATTGTGCCCATGGGAGTAAAAAAAAAAAAAAAAAAAAAAAAAAAAGCCAGATCCCGTATAATAGGTCTTAAAGCACAGAATATATGCTCGAGATAGAGCAGTTTCCTGCTCACTGTCTTGCCTCTTCTCTACCGTAGTTGTTTCCCTAGTATCATCTTATTCTTAATAATCTCTGAGCTGTAATCTTTGATGGAGCGGAACAAACACAATCTGGCTGGGTTTCCCCCGGGAGGCACAGAAAGGGGGCCTCTCCCAGAACCCCAAGCTCATTGCTCAAGTCTTAAAGGATGCAGGAATCAAGAGGGAGCGCCCGTTGGGGGCTGGGTGATCGGGAAAACCTTCCCCAGGAGGTGAAAGAGAACTCAGGGCAGTAACATCATTCCCCGACCAACTTGCTCTAACAGGAGGTAACATGGGATTTGTAAAGCATGCCGGAAAAATGTACACATACGACATTTCCTGCATGGGGAAAACATTTAAGCGTCTTCCCTTGGTTGATTTTTTCAAAACGGAACAACAACAATTTAAGAAAATAGTACTTAATATTAAAGCATTGTAAACACACACACACACACACACACACACACACACACACACACGCACACCCTCAACTAAAACCCAAATCAAAACAAAAACTAGCCTTTGGCATGGGTTTGGATCTTGGCTTCTCCATCTCCAAGCTGTGGAACTTGAGGCAAGACCCCTTATTTTCTCAGCCTCAGTTTCTTTCTTTTTAGACCAGGAATCATAATACTTACCTTGCAGGGCTGCTAGGACCGAGTGAGCGAACACACGTAAAGCACATAGCTCAACGTGGCATATGGTAAACACTCATTATCTGATGTTTAATATCTTGAGCATTGTGCCTGGCATGGGAAAACATTATTAGTTCAGCATTCTCTGAGTAAAAGCCCTTTATGAACTCCTAAGTTATTTGTTCAAATTCTTTTTATTGTGGAAAATTGGAAACATATAAAGACTGAGAGAGAATAGTATAATGAATCCCCATATGCCCACCACCCAGCTCCAACTTTTATCATCTCGCTGGCCAACCTTGTCTCACTCGTACCCCTTTCCCTGGTCCCCCAACTTGGTATATTTTGAAGCGAATTTCAGACATTTTATGCACAGATACTGGAAGCCGTTTTTAAGTCAACTCCTTAGTTCTTTCTTTGTCAGGGAACAAAATTCAAATTCCTTTTTTATAGAGGAAGTTTACTAAGGTAAAATTTACAGATAAGCGAACCCTTTTTAGGGTATAGTGCTGAGCTTTGACAGACTCAAATTCTTTTGACAATTCTTCACTGTTGCTGTCTCAGCTTTTAAAAGTCTGTGTCACAACAGGAAGGAAATGAAGGAATGCACAAAGTATTTGGCTGTCTATATTGGCCTTGACATAGAAGAAGAAATAGCCGCCCTCAGTTGTCTCCTTAATCACAGTTTATTATGACTTGGAAACTCAACGCGTTTGATTGGCCAGAACATAAGCCACCCAGGAATAGATTTATTAGCATCAAGTATAGTTTAGAGCAACCGAGTTTATGTTGACGCTTTCATTCCAAATGGCCCTAATAAAAGGTTTCTAGGAAGCTTGATTATTATTGGGTTTATTAATAACAAACCCTAGGCATGCCCCTATTGGGACTGTGATCAATCCACATAAAAATAACTTTGTTAATTGAAAAGAGATGTTTTTCTGGTAACTGCTCTATGCTCAACAACATGGAAACAAAGAACCAAACAAAAAGTGCAGATGCCAGGAGTAATACAGCTTCCTTCTTTCTGGATCCCACGGACAGCCTGGGGATGTATACCCGCAAGGGCGCCCTCTATCGTTTCCCCGGTTAACGTTGCCATTTCTTCGTCTCTGGTTGGAAGGATAGCAGTTTCCTGGTTGAGAGGAGACGGTGTGTAGGCCGCTGCATAATTTGGATGACTGGAGGTGTACCATTCGGAGTTCCCTCTTTTTTTTTTTTTTTTTTTAAATTTTTTTTTCGACGTTTATTTATTTTTGGGACAGAGAGAGACAGAGCATGAACGGGGGAGGGGCAGAGAGAGAGGGAGACACAGAATCGGAAACAGGCTCCAGGCTCCGAGCCATCAGCCCAGAGCCCGACGCGGGGCTCGAACTCCCGGACCGCGAGATCGTGACCTGGCTGAAGGCGGACGCTTAACCGACTGCGCCACCCAGGCGCGCCAGGAGTTCCCTCTTTTTAATGCCTTTTACAAAAAGACAATCTTACTACAGCGCTTGCGGAGGGGCTATCAAAGCTGGATGTTGTGTTTCATCACGAGTTCTAAACAGTGGAAGCCGTTACAGAACCATGGACTTGGAAGAGCCTGATACCCCAGACCCTTACAGGACCTAACAACAAACTCTTTCCTAATCGATAATCAATGGAACTCTTGTAGCCGACGGCATACAGACCTCTGGGCTCATTGCATCCTATGCAGACGGCTAGGTTTCAGTGCTTAGTTAGCACAGCAGCCATGAACTCCCCCGTTCCAGCACTGAAAGATCCCTGACTGTCTCCTATCTGGAGAACTACTCAGTAAATGTCCTCACTGGCGTGGCTTCCCTTGCCTGGCAAGGGAATAGACTCATTTCTGTTTGCTTATTACTGTCTTTGTTCTATGCTTGTTTTCAGTTCTGAGGGTCTTTGTTCTACTCTTGGGCAGAAAGAAGGATGGTTTCACTGAGATTGCCTTGACCAGCCTCATTCACAGATGCCCCTGATTTCGAAACTGGAAAACGTGAGCTCCTCCCTGCTGGGCTCAGTCCTCCCGCACTGAGTCCCCCAGTAACGATCTGCTCTCAACGTGTGGCTGTGTCCTTCCCATCCTCACGGAGTTTCCTGGGTTTAATCCAGGTGGTGGGAGGGACCGTACCCTCGACCAGCTTTGTCTTTTTGGCCGGCAGTCTCCTGCGAGATGCGCTTTGGACTCTGGACTGTTCAGCCACAGTTCGCAACCTTGGTTTGTCTACTGTTTGTCTGGAGAAGAGAAGCAAATACTGCCTTTCTTAAGCAGTCTTTTGGCCAAGGAAGGAATCCCTTCTATGTCTGTTTTCTGTTAAACATATAGACTGCCAAGTTCGAAAACAGTTAATACATCTGCCCCCACCCCCCAAGCTCCCAACATAAACGATTTCAATTCCACAATGGTCAGACTTGCTGTTGGCTGTAAACTCTGTTCTTAATGCCACACTCCAGCATATCTGGTCCAGATAGGAGGAAGTGAATGAATCAGATTACAAATTCTGCAGTTCTATGGGAGCCCTTAACTTAATTGGTTTATAGAGACTTGAAAGCACATCTACGAATTCAGCAGAGAACTCAAGGGTTTCTGAAAGGCAAAACAAGTTCATTGCTAATGCTCTAAATATTTTAGCTCTTTTTTTTTAAATTTTTTTTAACGTTTATTTATTTTTGAGACAGAGAGAGACAGAGCATGAACGGGGGAGGGTCAGAGGGAGAGGGAGACACAGAATCCGAAACAGGCTCCAGGCTCTGAGCTGTCAGCACAGAGCCGGACGCGGGGCTCGAACTCACGGACCGCGAGATCATGACCTGAGCCGAAGTCGGCCACTTAACCGACTGAGCCACCCAGGCGCCCTTATTTTAGCTCTTTTGAGACATACTCTCCTGGTGAGGCTGCGTCTCTGACAGAGAGTTTCCTGTGAGCTGTGATCTTGGTTAGTAGGTAAACACGTTAAGATGGCAATGTGGTGCGTTCAGTGCTTTTGAACAATCTGAAGTGTTAACTGTTGCTACCTAATGTGAAATAAGAGAAATATTTACAATCAAGGTGAATCCCGGAAAATTAGCCTATTGGGATGACTTCTCTTTGATGTAATCACAGCGTGAAAGTAATGTTAGCATGCTTTTCTAGTTCATGCTAGAATGCCTATTTAATCTGGATTTTCTGAATTTCCTACAGTTGTCTTAAGCTGACATTGTTCTCCTAAGTGTTTAAAATGACAAACATGTGGGGCGCCTGGGTGGCTCAGTCGGTGAAGCGTCTGACTTTGGCTCAGGTCATGATCTCATGGCTCATGAGTTTCAGCCCCGTGTCGGGCTCTGTGCTGACCGCTCAGAGCCTGGAGCCTGCTTCGGATTCTGTGTCTCCCTCTCTCTCTGCCCCTCCCCTGCTCAAGCTCTGCCTCTCTCTGTCTCAAAAATGAAGAAATGTTAAAAAAAAAAAAAAACAATTAAAATGATAAACACGTAAATGTATGTGTTCAATTAGCATGAATCATAATTAACCAATGTCTTCATAACAAGAGTTGAGTTTTACAACTTCAGTCATGCCATAAATTACATGAATCTACAGAGTTATTTACTGAGACTTCTAAAATGGTATCTTCTGATATTTTCAATATCATGCGTATTGCATTGTTTTTAAAGGGTGACTTTAGTTTTTAAGATCTCTAATGGGTTTGAAACCTTAAGGGTCAGCAATGAATACTTTTTATTTCCAATTCCTAAAGCAGAGAGGAAACTAGGTGCAGAGTGTAGTGTTTTATTGTTGCTGTGATGAATTTCTACAAACTTAATGTCTTCAGAAAACTTTACTGTCTTACAGTTCCGGAGGTCAGACGTCTAAAATCAAGGGCAGATCTGCCCGCCTTCTGGAGTCTTTAGTAGGGGAGACTATGCTTCCTTGCTGTTTTCAGCTTTCAGAGGCCACCTGTACTCCTTGGTTCCTTCCTCCAATCTTCAAAGCTAGCAGCTAAACATCTCTGCTCCTCTCTGACCTCCTCCCTGCCTCTTATAAGAACCCTGTGATTATAGGAGGCACTCCCAAATAATATAGGATAATCTTAGCATCCTCAGCTTAATCACATTTGCCAAGGCCCTATTGCCCTGTGCCTTACATAGCCACAGTTTCCTGAATTGGAATGTGGATATCTTTTTTTTTTTAATGTCTATTTTATCAGAGAGAGAGAGAGAGAGAGTGTGTGTGTGTGTGTGTGTGTGTGTGCATGAGCAGGGGAGAGGCGGAGAGAGAGGGGCACAGAGGATGAGAAGCGGGCTCTGCACTGACAGCACAGGGCCCAATGAGGGGCTCAAACTCTTGAACTGTGAGTTCATGACCTGAGCCGAAGTCGGATGCTTAACCTCCTGAGCTACCCAGGCGCCCCGGGATGTGGAGATCTGTAAGGGGATTTTAATCAGCCTGCCATACATGTGATCATTTAAACTTATGTTCTTGCCTGTACACACACACGTTGGCCTTTTTATAACATTTAAATCAGAATGGTAAAATCAACATAACGTATACACTGTCTTATGTTAATCAGATTCATCATGTAAAAGATTGCGTCGTATGCCTATTTATGTATGTTTTAATATCTAAACATAATGGCACGAAAAATCAGTAAAAACATGATATATGACAGAAAAGAAAGGTCTGATAAAGGAAAATTATGACCTTGTACTTGTTTACATTTTCTTTCTACACGAGGAAATGAAGAATCACTTTTGTCTGATGTAGATTCAATTCTTAGGAGTTTTGTTGTTGTTTTGTGTGTGTGGGGGGGAGGGGTTTGTTTATTTTTTGTTTTGTTTTGCTGTTTTACTCCCTTTTGCCATAGGTTGTTTTAAATGAAACAGTGAGGGGGGCGCCTGGGTGGCGCAGTCGGTTAAGCGTCCGACTTCAGCCAGGTCACGATCTCGCGGTCCGGGAGTTCGAGCCCCGCGTCAGGCTCTGGGCTGACAGCTCAGAGCCTGGAGCCCGTTTCCGATTCTGTGTCTCCCTCTCTCTCTGCCCCTCCCCCGTTCATGCTCTGTCTCTCTCTGTCCCAAAAATAAATAAACGTTGAAAAAAAAATTTAAATGAAACCGTGAGGTTCTGCATTGACGTCCTAATGATTCTTATGTCACCTCCCATCAATTTGTCTCTTTGTTTAATGAGGTGGCCTAGCAGGTGACCTCCCCTTGATCTTGTGACCGTCTCTACTAATGTCTCTTTTTGATAGTGTTTTCCCCAAAACCAGGCACCAAATTTAGACTCAAACCTCTAAGGGTGTCTTGAAAATGTAAAGTGTCTTTGGGTTTTGCTGGCTGGCCATTGGGTAAACACAAAGGTTTGCTTTTTCACCTTGTAAAAAGAAAACATAACAAGCATATATAGACGTGTCTAGCATTCTTCAGATTCTAGGTAACTCAAAATTATTGTGAGAGCTTGTTTTTATTCACCAGACTGTGATCTTTCTTATGGAGTGCTTCTATCTTTTTTTTTTTTTATTATTTTTTTAACGTTTTATTTATTTTTGAGAGAGGGAGAGACAGAGCATGAACAGGGGAGGGTCAGAGAGAGGGAGACACAGAATCTGAAACAGGCTCCAGGCTCTGAGCTGTCAGCACAGAGCCCGACGCGGGGCTCGAACTCACGGACCGCGAGATCATGACCTGAGCCGAAGTCGGCCGCCCAACCGACTGAGCCACCCAGGTGCCCCTGGAGTGCTTCTATCAAGGTGCTTTGTTGAAAGTGTTACTAGCTGCAATTATGATAAGACATATCCTTGGAAATGTATTTGTTTCTGATTGGCCTGCCATTAATACCCTTACGTGTAAGAATGATATCTTTCTGGTTAATATTCGGCAACCAATTTTTGGAACGATGGCGTTAGCTCTAATGGTCAAGCATTTTTCAAGCAGTATAATGCATGATTGTGCTGATGGTAAATTATTAATTCACAGGAAATAATTTAACAAACCTTTTTTTTTCTAACTTAACTTTTTTTGAGACATCAAAGAAAATGTCCTTATTGAACTTGTTGAACTTACTACACTATTTTCTGTTAAACTTTAGGTATGTTTGGTTACAATGGCTTAGAGGCCTGAGAAGTTTACTTACAATATTTACCAAAGTGTCGAATGATGTCCTTCGTGACTTGTGTAATTAGTCCACTAAGATAATATTGCCGCCCGACGGGGACCTTGGGGAGATGGAAGAGTCTACCATCTTGGTGGGGACGGTTGGGTTTGTACCCATGCCGGATTTCACCCAAGAACCTGCCCACGCAAGAGCAGATATCCCAGAGGAGGGAGAGATATGGGCTCTATCCCCTTGTGCGTGGGCTTCTTTCTTGGTTTCGGGCTTCCTGATGAGAACACTGCTTTAGAAAGCATCCTTAAAAATGGTAATCGCACCCAAGGAAATTGCCCACAAGGTGTCTGCTGGTCAAGCTCCATGGTGAAAGCCTTATTCACTTGCAATGACCTTGAGCAATCGATTCACTTTGGGTTATTTACTGACCAAACAAGGCAGCTTTTGTGTGTTGGCGAACACCTCCTGTGGCGTTTGGATCAATGTTTCAGGATAAGTCAAGAGGTTCCTATATAAAATTCAAGAACAAGAGATTCCTTGTCCAAGGTGGGACGAACCGACCAACGGAATCTTTCCTCATGACCCATCTGTGTAAAGGCCTGATTAAAGGACACTTTAATGTTGGTTATGTTGTGCCTAATTGTAGCTGTTGTCAAGAATATTGTTAACAAGGTCTTAAACGCTGTTGCCCAGCCGCCCTCCTGTTGGTTCGTACATCAGATGATTCTAGGTGCAAAGGAGGCTTTAGTGAGTTAAACAAACACCGTGGGAATGGCGCTGAAACCATGATGGTGGTGTGGACCTGAAAACACGATAACTTTCCTATTCTTTTATACTCTTGCCCATCATTTCAGGACGAGGGAGTACCAAGAGGAGGGACACTTCCATTTGGAGGAGGATTTGCCTGGGCTTACAACCGAATACTGTGTGCCATCACAGTTGGCTCTAAGCAGTTAAATCTGATGGATTTTGAGGGACCCTTGTGTCTCAGACCCTTTGTCGACATGACTGGAGACTTCCTGAAACATAACAAGAGGACTTGCTTTAACCAACCCTCTTCAGACCTGTGGCCTAACTCCATCATCTCCAGAGAGCCAGTCTTCAGGGCTACATCAGACTCACTGCGAGGAGAAGCCTGCTTCCGGAACCGACTGAGCCTGGGGTTGTTTTCCCACAGAGAACTACCCACTGTATCTCATCACTGTCCTGTGCTCCCTTGACGGGCAAGTCTATATAATTTTCTTTTTTTTTTAATTTTTTTTTTTTTTAAACGTTTATTTATTTTTGAGACAGAGAGAGACAGAGCATGAACGGGAGAGGGGCAGAGAGAGAGGGAGACACAGAATCGGAAACAGGCTCCAGGCTCTGAGCCATCAGCCCAGAGCCCGACGCGGGGCTCGAACTCACGGACCGCGAGATCGTGACCTGGCTGAAGTCGGACGCTTAACCGACTGCGCCACCCAGGCGCCCCGAGTCTATATAATTTTCTATTTCACTTCTGGTGTTTCTGTTTCGTTTTTGATACAACAATAGCACTTTTGGTTTCTGAATCTAACATATCCATCAAGACGCCGATTCTGCTTCCTTACGAAAATGAAATTTAAAGAGAGAGAGAGAGAGAGAGAGAGAGAGAGAAATCACCCTCCAGACAGTGAAGGTTAAAATCCTCCCAAACCTACATACCTGGGTACGTGGAAATGGGAAATTTTCATCTTGGTTTATCCAGATCTAACTCAACAGAGGTCAGGTTCCATTTGCTGTGTTATGGAGTGATAAACAGAGCTATGCAGTTTCTTAAATGTCACTTATTTTTTTATGTCACATTTGTGATTCTTGCCATTTTTATGTAGGATTTTCTTCTTTAAATTGATTTTTCCTTAGCTTTCCTGATGTAAGAAAACAAGCTTCTATTACTGTTGTAAATTGAGTGCAATATCACAGCACAAAGATCATTTAAAAACGTACGTATTTTTTGATAGAGATTTGCCTTTGTACTACCAGCGACGTGCTGATCACAATTTGTGGAAAACTGTTGTGATCTACTAGGCAAGGCCCTCCAAGTTCTCTAAACCAGGCCAACCCATTACAACACCAGACGTTCAGAAGTAAATTAAAAACCAAGCCTCCAGCTGCCCAGCCTACTTCCTGCGTTGCCCGCAAGCCTCTTTTTCCACTAGCATTTGCCTTTCACGCCTTCACAAATTCTGATCCCTCTGGCTTGTCCCTCTCTCTTTGATCTGTGTCCCCTTTGGACTTGACCTTACGGTTTGCTTTCCCAGCTTCAATCTTTGATACTCACTATATTCGCTGTATCGGATTCTTTGGTTGCAAGCGACAGAAACCCAATTCTGGCTAAGTTAAACCAAAAATACGTATCGGAAGGATTGGGGGTGCTTGTGGAATTGAATGAGAGACTGAACAATCAGATTCTCGTAAAGGGTAAGAACCAGGGAACCTGGAGAGATCCCCTCTGGGGAAGGAAGCGAGAGGGAGAGGGAGAGAGAGAGAAAGGAGGATCAAGGACACAGCAACGTGTGGACAATGTCTTTAGGAGCTGCTCACTGTCTTCCCGCTTTGACCCTTCCTGTTTTTTGTTTGCGGTCAACATCAAGATAGGATCCACGTTGGCTTTTGGAACATCGGGCCCAGCCCTTTTGGGGAGGAATAGTGCAGAATTCCAGCCTCAGCACACAAGGGTTGAGCCACTTTGGGTGACTCTCTTTACTTCTCTCAGCCTCCGTTGCCTCATCTGTTACATCGTACCTCATGGGTTGTGGCGGAAATGGGTATGAAAAGCAAAAGCCACCTACATCCCTAGTGGAGTGGATAGAAGCAAAGCCCCCGGAACCCATGAATCTGGAAATCCTGATTCAAGTATATACTAGCATTGTGTCTGTGCAGTGTATTACATTTCAGTTCCCTCGCCTGTGAAGTGGTGATAATAGCAGTATTTGCCTGATTATAATTAAGCTTATATCTAGCGCGTAACAGAGGCACAAATAATGTAAGCCGGGCAAGGGAAAGAGGTAACAGCTCAGACAATAACTTAGTGAGGTTAGTATCAATCATTCCTTCTTGAGCGTGGGTATTGAAACCACACCCCCTCCCATCATGAAATAAGACAGCAATGAGAAATCTCTACCTCGCAGTCAACTTTTCATATGAGAAAGGAAGCCCTTGGTATGAATGGTGGTGCTGGATCTTGCCTCTGCGTAATCAACAAGGCTTTGCCTGCTCCAGGCTCCCATCTCTTCTGGAGCCTGGAGTGTTCTTGGCACATCTTTTATAAAAGTCAGCCTCGCTTTCTTCCTGTTGCAAATTGCATGCACATTTCTGCTCCCTGCGACCAGCCTCCATTTCTCAGCCGCTCTTTTCCAGCTTCCCCCTCTCCCTCTCCTAATGAGAACGAGTTGACTTATAATTAAGGTCATATTTTATCTGCCGGGGAAAGGCAGTGGCTGGCCAGGCTGGGGTGCCACAGCCCCGTCGCAGCGTTCCTCTCGTGGATTACCCCTGCATTGATGACCGTCAGTTGTTGTTTTGGGCTAAAGATACAAGAACAGTTTGGATGGCTTGAAATTAACAACCGGATTTATAGCTTGTAAATAATTCTTGTGGTGAGATTTCCTTCTCTGCTCTAATCCCCTCTTCCCCTTCAGACCTCGTTTACGAATCCCTCAATCCCTCGCAGGGAGTGTTCTTCTCAGAATGGAAAAACAAGGGTTTGTCTAGGGTACAAGCTGCTTCTGCTGAGAAGTCCGTCCGTGGCCCGCGTGGGTCTTTGATGAGCACCAATTCCGCTCCCGGGGACGGAACAACAGCTCCACTGGCCCTCTGCAGCCCGGCTGCCTGCATCCGCCCACGATGTCGGGCAGTCATCTCGCTCTCTTTCTTCCCCTGGCTCAGAGCAAGAAAGCTTCTGACCCCTTCTTATGATTTTTAATCTGTCTCTTAACATAATGGCCCCTGCAAAATAGGCAGGCAGTTTTCCCAGACACCCTGGCTGTTATGGTGATGGAGGAGCTGGTTTGGAAAAATGTGAATTTCCTCCAAACCACTAAAGTCAATCTCGGCTGTTAGAGGGTTGCTGAGAAGCCTGGCTGACTTTGCCTGTTTCCAAGCTGCACTGCTTCTCTGGCTCGGACAACACTGCAGTGAGAAATAGGCAGAAGTCGCCGGGGAGATCCCCTCTGGGGAAGGAAGTTTCCTATTAGAAGCAAAAGAGAGAACAATCCATGTCCAAGCAGCTTTCCGGTTATTTGGCTCCGAGACTGGCAGATGGGCCGGTGCTCGGGAGCAGACTGGACCAGCTGCAAAGGAGGAACCCCGGGTTCGCTTCGTCCGACTCACGCAGCCGCTGTGCAGTTGGCAGAATGGCTCGCCACCCCCCCCCCCCCAACCAGCGCCCCAGGGGTCGAAGCATGGGAGACGCTCAGTCCCTACTTGTCATCGACAGGAACATCAGAGTCCTCCGCTTACTGCCCTTCCGTCTCCCCCGATGTCAAACCAAAACGTGTTAGATTAACGTCAGGGTTGTAAATGTGAGCGGCGTGTCAGCAAGCCCCGCAGACGACATTATCGAGTCTCCAAACGCCAAACGTTTGCAGTGACCGCACATTGTACCCGCACCTTCCTCAGAGTGACGTTGACATCACGGTGCTCCAGTAAGTTAATTTTCCCATCATGGACTGATTCATTGGGCAGAAACCACAAGTTCACGAGCCAGTGCAGGGGCTGAACTCGGTGACCCCCTCCCCCGCCGAATTGAAAGTATAGCGTTGTGTTTTCATGCGAACAAAGCAGCGGAAAGCAGTTAGCTTTCTTTTGGTTAGATTTTTTTTTTTTTTTTTTTTTAATTTTTCCTTTTCGTGGCAACACGACGTTTTCAGGACACTGGACTACAATTTGCCCTTTTTGTAGCATTCTCACGCTGGCATGTGCCTGCTGTAGCCAATATTTATCGAGCTCATTAATGTGTTGGTCCGGGCCGAGCAATTTCTACACGGGACCGGGCCGAGCCATTTCTGTACGACATTTTACTGGACTTTAGGGCAACTTAATGGAGTAGGTGGCATGGTCCTCATGGTGCCACGGGAGAAACGGACGTGCAGATAGGCTAGGTAACTGTCCAACTCATAGACGAGCTAAAAAAAAATATTGGCCATAAAACGCAGACTCCAACAGGTCACGTAAAGGCCGATCGAATGTTCTTTCTAGCCTCCTTGCCAAAGCAAAGATCGCCCTTCATTTCCTTCCTGGAAAAATCTCTGAGGAGCTTGTTCAGGAAAAAGATCCCTGAGGCTTGAGACACCTTGGCAGGACAGAGGCCGTGCTGATTCCTCGGGGTCAATGCCGCCAGCCGGCTGAGACTCACTCAGGCTTTAGCACAGCGGGCCTGCCGTCTGTTCTTGAGCGTCTTCCTTGAGTTCAAAAGGAAGAGATGGCCAAGCAGGCCCGGCACCAGGGAGCCATGAATGGGCTTCGACAAACGCACACCCACCCGCCAGGCCTTCCACTGATGATTTAAGCCCAGCCCAAACCAAGTGCTGCTCTTTGTAGCCGGCAAACTCTTCCTCATTACTCATCCCTTCTGATTTCCGGCCAACTTTCCACCATGGCAAGACCCAAGGACCACAAGAAAAGCGCCTTCTTATCCTCGGGGAGGAAGTATCCTGGAGAGTTGTAAAAACGCCTCTCAGGAGATCCCCCTGCTGGCTTTTCAGATCCACCAGCTTGAATCCTTAGGGAAACATCCAAGAATTCTAGGCTCTCCTCCAAATGGAAACTGAATCCCGAATCTTTGCAACCGTGTCCACATGCAGTTCAGACCGCTCGCTGTGAATTTGGTTGTGCTGTGGTGTGACGTTTTGGACTGGTGGTCCATCACAATTCTTCGGTAAAATATGAGATTTCATGCTTTCAGATTACAGTTTCCAGAGAGTCTCTACCTCCCAGATGCCCTTGTCTTTCGGCAAGTCTTTGTGAAAACTGTTCCGCGGAATCAGCAACATTTAGGGCCCTGGTTCAACCGCCTGCACCCAGTAAGTACGTCTATGTCCCAAACGCACCTCAAAAATGGCTTTAAAAAACAAAGAAGAATTATTGACTGGGGAAGCTGAAAGGTTCAGAAGTAGTTGGCATCAGGTGAGGCTTGATCCAGGCGCTCGCAGTCTATCGTCAAGGCTCACGTGGCTATGTTCCTTGGCTCTGTCTTTCAAGATGTCAGCTTCGTCTTCAGGTCCCACAAGGTGGCCTACAGGAGTGGTAGGATCCTCCCCTGCTATAGCTTCTGGTGCAGAAGGGGAGTTTCATTCCAAACTATGCAGGAGAAGAGTTTCCCTTGGTAGTTCCTGTGGAAGAGAGAGCCTCACACCCTGGAAGTCCATAGCCAAGGTCACCTCTCACCTCATCTGTGTCGACCGTGTCTTGTGACCATCATCGCATTAATTCCTATGGTTAAGAAGAGGACATACATTCACTGGCTTGCGGCAATGAGGGACTTTCTGAAGCTGGTGCGGGACCAATCCCAGCCAGGCCTCTTGGCTGAGGAGACAGGAGGGGTAGATTGCCAAGGGAAATTCGAGGCACTGTGTCCAGGAAGAAAAGAAAGAGACGAATGCTGGGAAGGCAAAGGACAAGGGTAGAGAGTACGCTCCCTCATGCTGCCGTTGCCTGGATTGAGAAACAGAGAACGGAAGAAAACTGCCCAAGACGTTTGAAGCCATTCAGTGGCCTCCCACTGCTCCAGGGATGGACAGACGACAAGCAACAGAAAGGACCCTGTATGATCTGCCCCTCTAGCCCCTCGCAAGCTCAGAGCTCCCGCCTCGCCGACCCTCTCCGTTCCTTGAATTTGCCGGCCTCCTGCCTGCCTGCCGTCAGCTCTCCCCGTGTCGGTTCACTCTGTCTTCCCTCTCTGACTCATTAACTCCTGCTCATTTCTTCTCCCAAGGCGGTGGCCCCAAGGCCTCCCCACCCAGTGTTCTCAGCGCCCCCCCCCCCCCATGTGCCTCCACCTAGATGAGCCCATTCATTCGTTCCTTCTAGCAAATGCTAAGTGAGCGTCTCCAGTGTGTCAGGTCCCATTCATGAACAAGAATGGCTTGGAGCTTACAAGGTATGTCCCACATTGTGAGGCTCCCGCAGGAAGCGGGGCTCACGAGCGCGCCTTATATCGCGGGCGCCGAAGGGCAAAACCCAGAGTAATATGTGGAAGATGACGTTTGAGGCTCAACCCTCTGATAGGGATCCCAGGCGTTGTTACCAGACCTAGAAGCCGCTTTGTTCTGGGCTTGTATGAAAAAAAAATGCATGATCCTGAGGTCAGGCCTTTTGTGCCACTGGACAATTACCCTCGACTTTCCTCTTGTCCCGCCCTCAGCACCCAGAGCTGGTCTTACTCACCAAGGCGTCACCCCTTATCGGCTCCTGAACTCATTCCCATCCAGCCATGCCACGGCACCAGCTGCAGCCTCCCCAGCCCTCTCCTGGGCAACCGGAAAAGATTTGTGAGTTCCTGGGGAGCCAGGGCTCCTACTTGCCTCTGAATCCCCAGCGCTCCGCGAGGGGCGTGCGGGTAGTAGGTGCCCCAGAAACACCAGCTCGGCGCATAAGCCCTTTCCCGGCCTCCTTCCACTTCCCCATCTGGTCCGCTGCCCACGGCAACTTGGAGCCATCTTGTCCTCAATGACAGGGCCACCTGGCCAAGGAGATGCTAATATCTATTTTTACAGCAGAGGAAACCCAGGCTCCGGGAGGCGAGGCCTGAGGTCACAGATGTAAGGCCACGCCACGGAAGAGCCGGGACACGACGGGGGCTGTCTGGGGCCACCGTCAGCCTCTTTTTACTACACACTTTGACCCATAGCAGAGGTCCTTAATCCGGGCCGGGGGTGGGGGGGGGGGAGGGGGTGGGGGGCTCTGTGGCTGAGCATCAGGAAGCCAGTGTGAGCACTCCGGATTCCAAGCAAAACGTGGGTATGTGTGCACACGTCTGCAGAAGAGAGGTCCCAGCTTTCATCAGACTTTCAAAGCGATCCGGAACCAAAAACCATTAAGAGTAACTGGCCTGGGGATATTTTCTTTCTTTCTTTTTCTTTTGACGGACACAAATGCTGACACACCACTGCCCCGCACCGAATCGTCTTAATAGCGGGTTTCACGCGGAGCAGGGGGGCCTCTCTCTTCCTGGGGCACCGCCCGGCCGACCGCCGTTGGCATCCTGTGCCAGTCCAAACAGCGGCGGCGGCCCCTGTCACATTCCTGAAGAATCTGAATATTAGAAGGACTCGAGGATACAATGAGGTAAATTTCCAGACAAGATAAATACAGACAGTAATATAATCCTTACGCGAAGAATAAGGCTACTGTTGGAATCTCTGTGCTAAAAAGATTGACTGAATTACAGGGGCACGCCCAGTTGGAATTCTGGTTTTCACAGTCTCTTTGCTTGTCAAACTTAATATCAAGGAAAATAAGCTAATTTGATTTGGCAAAGGCTCATGCAATATGGAATTGATATCTGTGGCAGCGACCTTTGATGTTTTGTATAAACAGTGTTTTCCCTGCTGTGGAAGCTGGAGTTGAATAATAAACAGCGTTTTCCCTCCTCTACTCACCCTCCATCCCCGCCCCCCACCCCATCACCAGTACTGCAAAAAAAAAAAAAAAAAAAAAAAAAAAAGGTAAGGAAATAAATCTTTTCTGTGGCTCACGAAACTCGTGGAGGCCATATTTGTTGGTTGATGGCTCAACTTTGGCACTGATGTTTTGGGTTGGGTAATTCTTTGCGGGGGGGCGAGGGTGCTGTCCTTCGCATGGTAGGGTGTTTAGCGGCATCCCTGGCCTCTACCCAGCAATGCAAGTAGCCTCCCCCACTGCCCCCGTCCAGGGTGGATAAGCAGAGATGTCTCCTGACGTCGCCTTTTGTTCCCCGGGGGCAGGACCATCCCAGGTGAGAACCACTGCCCTAAAAGCAGGGAAGGAGGCGGTACAAGGAAGTTTCTTCCTTTTCTCTCAGTTTCAGGCATTGGTTGCCTTATCAAGGCCTTCTGCCTTGAGGCTCTGATTCATGGTCCTTCGGCTTCGTAGGGGTCCCTGGGGAAGAACCTACAGGCTGTCTCTTCTTGCAACCCCTTTTGTCCTCAAGGGGCTTCAGGCCCGTCTGCCGCACATCCGCCTGGAAAGGGGCAGCTCGCAGTTTTGTCTGATGGCTAATACCCGTGGAACATCTGACCTCGTGCTGGTCTCTCTGCCTCCACGGATTTCCGAAGTTCAAGAATTGCGTGGTCCCTAGACACCCGCTTGGTGCTCTCTTCCCTGTGGCCCAAGGCGTTTGGAAAAGCATCGTGGTAGCGCGTGTTTAGCCGGAGTCAGGCAGATTCAAGTCAATGAGGTTCTGGAACCGGCTCGCACCAGCTCGTGAAAGCTGATCGATCTTCAGGGCTTCCGTGAGCCCTTGGCGGTCACGTTTGTAGCGTCGCGTGCCCCACGATGAGAGTATGGACACCACAGAAATTGGCGAATGCCCCACATCGGAGCTCCTTAGTCCCCTCACCTGCCCCCCCCCTCCCCCTCCCCGCCGCCCCCAGTCAGTCAAGTCCGGGCTTGAAAGTAGGATAACAGACGTCACTCACTACTCACCCAATATCCACGTTCCTTGTTTTTTCCTCGAGGAATTCCAGCTCTGTTTAGCCTGGCAATGAGTCCATTTATATAACTGCATTTCCTGTCTCCCTTGCACTTAAGAGCTCTCAAATGACATGGCCTTGGCCAATGGCGTGTAGATGGGGTTTATTGGTAGGGTTTCCCAGAAACTCTTTGAAAGGGGGCAGACTCACTGCCTAAGACCTTTCTACCTTGTCCTTTCCCTACTCCCAATTTAGATCACAGATGCGAGGCCGGGTGTGGGTCTGACATCTTGCAGCCACAAGGTGACCAGCGAGAGGAGAAAGGTCCCACATTGAGAATGGCTGGACCGAAAGACAGGAGGTGCCTGGTCTTTGGTGCCACAGCCTGGGACTCCCTGCCCCCCGGCTGCGGGGTGGTGGGCTTCAACAATATGCCCCTGAAGACCATCCCTATCTGGGACCCAAGGCAAGGCTGCTCAACCTTTATGAGCTCCAGTTTTCTTATCTATAGAATAGAAATAAGGGGAACCTAACCCATGGGATTGGTCTGAGGGTTGAATAAGATACTGCATGAAAGGAACCCCCCACAGCACTGACACATGGGAAACACCAAGGGAATGCAAGCTGGTACTGTTCCTTTTTTTCCCCCATGTTTATTTAGTTTGGAGAGAGAGAGAGAGAGAGAGAGTGCAAACTGGAGAGGGGCAGAGAGAGAGGGAGACACAGAATCCGAAACAGGCTCCAGGCTCCAAGCTGTCAGCACAGAGCCCAATGCAGGGCTTGAACTCACGGACTGTGAGATTGCGACCTGAGCCGAAGTTGGACGCTTGGCTGGCTGAGCCACCCTGCCAACCGCCCCCCCCCCCCCCTGCCCCGCCCTGAGCTGGTACTGTTGTTACCTCTGTGGCTGTGCTTGTCGCCCTGGTAGTAAGTATGTGCTTGGGTGTCTGTCCCTCCCTCTAGCCTTTGTCTCTTCAAGCACAAGGGTCATGTCTCACTCACCCTCTATCCTGAGTTTCCACTAGGTGGTTCAATAATCGCGACTTGAATTCAGTTGATGCTGAAGGGTAGGGTGGAGATATGAGTTATACAGTCAAACAAAGGATAATTAATTTATTTTTTAGCATTTGAGTACAACCCGTATCTCTGGCCTGCCCTTTAGCACCAACTGAATTCAAGTCATGATTGAGCCCTGTGCGTGTTCCTGGGAAGGGAGGAGAGAATTTATTGGACAAATGCTGCACGCCGAGACGCTGAGCCAAGGGCTTTCCCTGCATTATCTCGTTGACTCCTCGCAAGAACCCTGAGAGTGGTAAGCATATCCTAGTAACTCAGAAAGCAGCCAGGTTACCCTGCCTCCTCTGATGTGAGTCACTGTGAGGCCTCGGGGACAATCCAGGCTCCCCGTTTTCATATCCAGCTTTCCTTGGGCGTACGACTTAGCTTTTCTGTGCCTCAGCCCCCTTGTTTGTAAGGAGGGCTCTCAAAGCCTTACTTATCTTGCACAGGAACTGAAAAACGAAAATGAAATAATGCATTTAATTAAAGTATGGTCCTTCTGAGGTCAATAATGTCAGCTCTTAATAGAATGATACACCCTGCAGAAATCCAAAGCCATTTCTAAAAGTTGTATGAATCTGAAGGGGGGGGGGGCCCAGTCTGCGAGCACTACTATGTCCTGAATTCAATTTTTAATTTTTTTTTTTCAACGTTTATTTATTTTTGGGACAGAGAGAGACAGAGCATGAACGGGGGAGGGGCAGAGAGAGAGGGAGACACAGAATCGGAAACAGGCTCCAGGCTCTGAGCCATCAGCCCAGAGCCCGACGCAGGGCTCGAACTCACGGACTACGAGATCGTGACCTGGCTGAAGTCGGACGCCCAACCGACTGCGCCACCCAGGCGCCCCACTGAATTCAATTTTTAAAATTACCTCACTCTTAAAAACTTCAGTAAGCCTATTTGAGAAGGACTTCAGACAGCGGCAGCCGTGGAAATGCAGTGGCGCTCTGGATGTCAAGAATAAATACAATAAAGACAAGACAAAAGGCTCGCATCCTAGCTGGATCCGGCTGCCGGCGGAAGGCTGTGCACCTGTGCCCCCTTGTTATCGATGAAGGGTTTACGACTGGCAGGGAGCCGTCCCAGGGTAGTAGCACCAGATTGAAACCGAATCGAGAAGGGGGTAGCTTCTCTATTTTGTGAGCCAGTGTTGTTTAATGCTATGCTAGATCCTACCTGGGATACACCCCCCCCCCCCCACCTCTGCAGTTTGGGAAACACTGCACCACGCTTTCCAGCTTCCAGGACCTTCTCCTATAGCGAACCATTCCCCCAGGTCGTGGTAACAACGCATGCGGTCAGGCAAAGCTAACAGGTGCCCACGTCTTTACCCTTCTCTCTTTCCTCTCTCTAACCTTATGTGCGAGCGAGAAAAGCAGCCTGTTCCTTTAATCTGTTGCATCGTGGAGGAATATATTTCTTAACTCGATAGTTCTCTTTTCATCTCTATTACCCATTTTAACTACTTAATTTGCCAAGTTCCTGTGAGCTGCCTATTGATAATTGATAGATTGTTCCTTCCTTGCCAATTTCCTCTATTAGTTATCCCAGGAAGTTCATGTGTGCTTTGTATGTAACCCAATAGGCCCGTCGAGTGCCTGGCTTGTTTGTGGGCCTGTGTAAATGAATACTGTCCAGAAGTGCAGAGAGGAGGCCAGCAGGCCCTTGGACCAGGAAGCTCTCCAGTTACACTCCGGCGGGCTTCTCTTCATTGAAACAACCTATAGCAGAGGCACGAGGCCTTCCCCTTGCTCTAATGGCTTTGAACGGCCATCTAGGGGGACCCTGGATGTCAAGCCTGGCTTCTCCCTTCAGATCACAACCCCAGCCTCCTCCCCTGGGGTTTTACAAGGTGGGGGTGGGCATGTCTTACTAAGAACATCCTAGTTAAGAGCTCTCATTTCTCAGCCTTATCCAGTTGTTACTGTTTTTTGTTTCTTTGTTTCTATTAACCGTTTTTGTTTTTTTTTTTTTTTTTGCCTTTTCCCTTCTGGGTTTATTCGGACAAGAAGCATTAGCTGTAAAGGAGTGTCTCCAGGGGGGATTTCGATTTGAGGCGGGATCAGCACCAGAAGCTGGCGGTGATTAGCCACAGACTATCTTTATGGTATCTAGCCATTTGAAACAACTGAAGTGTTGAAAATCTGGGGGTTGAACGTGGAGCCAAAACCTTGGGAAAATTTTGAAGATTTAGAGAAAGATTTAACATCTTTGGCTTCCGTCGAGAGACTGGGAAAGACTTGGTTCACGTTCCTACGGAGAGACAGGTGAATCTGCTGAGAAGGAAAGCTTCACGTCTCCTGGTGTTCACTCTCCTGTTGGCCGCAGCCTCCGGAAAAGGGCCGTAGACGACAATGGCCTTGGACCCGAAATAAGTCACACGTGCATGTGACCTTCTGGCTCCCTGTAGGCGACTGAGTTTTAGGACCCTGGTCTACACAACACAAATCACTCTTCCAGGGAATTTTGGATCCGGTTAGGCGACTGTCCGATTTCTACCGGAGTTCATTTCTTTCCACGGTGACATGGTAGCATCCAATCTGTAGCTCAAAAGAGCTGGCCTTCTCGTCTGTTCACTGTACACACTTAACGAGGAACCACTCTCCATCAAGCCCTCTGCTAAAGTATGGGCATCTGAAAGTGAGTTAATTTCCGCCTGCCTCCCCCAGGGGAACGTGAGCGCCACGAAGACAGGACAGGACAAGAGCTTGACAAGACAGGACAAGAGCTTGTCTGTAAAGGAACCGTTGCTAAACCCTAGCATCTAGCAGAGTGCTGGGCCCATCGAAGACTAAATGAATGAATGGCTCGATCTCTGCCCCGAAGGAGCTCACCCTCTGTAAACACACCATTGCAATGCCCTGTGATAAGGACTAAGGAAAGGGAAGAACAAGGGACTGTAGAAATTACAGGAAGGAGTTCCTGACACAGCTAGGTGGGAGAAAGGTCAGAAGAGGCTTTGAAGAGGAAGCAGTGAGGTATGAGCAGGGACTGGAAGGGTGAGTGTAGTTGGTCAGCCACAAACAAGGGGGCAGGTATTGAGAAGCAGAGGGCACAGTATGTGCAGATAGGAGAGTGAGATACTCATGTTAGCTGCAGGATGAGTGCAGCCCCCTCACAAGACTCTGTGTTATTTGCCCTGTATCCCCAGAACCTAGAAGAGTGGTTAGCGTGCAGTAGACGTTGAGCGAGCGTTTGCTAAATCAGCACCGGAAGGAATGGTGCTCTAGCTATGGTGTAGACAAGGAGCTGAATCAAACTTGAACGTCTTTTGCCCGTTGAGGCCGAGAATGGAGGAAAAGAGACAGATCTGAGGGTGGTTTGGAATTGGTAGTGATAATAAAGATGGGTGGGTTGAGTGAGCATGTGTGGACAGGCTCTTGCTTTAGCTTATCCTGAGGATCACACAGACTCTGTCATGAGGGTCCCAAAGGATCCCAAAGCCAGCCCCTGGGATCTTCCAGTTTAATCTCAGAAGCGTCCCACCTCCTTAGGCATTTTTCAGCTGGGCACTGGGTTCTGGGCCATTTGTCTTCAAAAAATGATCTCAGACTTTCCCTGATCTGAGCCTACCAGCCCAACTTCCTTCCTTCCTTCCTTCCTTCCTTCCTTCCTTCCTTCCTTCCTTTCTTCTTTCTTTCTTTCTTTCTTTCTTTCTTTCTTTCTTTCTTTCATGTTTATTTATTATTGACAAACAGAGAGAGACAGAGCATGAGCATGGGAGGGACAGCGAGAGAGGGAGACACAGAATCTGAAGCAGGCTCCAGGCTCTGAGCTGTCAGTACAGAGTCCGACGTGGGGCTCGAACTCACTCACGGACAGCGAGATCATGACCTGGGCCGAAGTCGGATGCTCAACCAACTGAGCCACCCAGGCACCCCTAGCAGCCCAACTTTAGATGTCAGGGGCAGAGGGGATCAATTGATATCTATCATATTATTCTTTCCCACTTGCTAGGAATGATTTTATTAATTTTGCTCAGTGCGGGAGGTTAGGGGTGGGGAGAAGAGGGAGAGGAAACATTCTTTGCTCTACTGAAATCCCTGAACGCATCTCTCATTTACTCCGTAAGTTCTATGGGACAGGTATTGCCCCCAAATGCTTTCCCTGAATTTTTCCCACTTATCACATCTCTGTAAGGCAAGTGCTATGGTGATGGTCCCGCTCTACTGTACCCTGTAAACCAACCCTATGAGCGCCCACAGGTCCCCCTGGCTTCTGAGGCCACAACCGGGGCAGAGAGAAGAGGCACTTCTGGAGAAATGACCTTCCCTGTCTCTTTTTGTCAGAAACCTGCCTCTCCCTGAGAGACTCTGTCCCAGGTCAGCACCTTAGCGGCCTAGCCTGAGATGGAGCTTCCGGTGCGGGTGATTGATGTAGGAAGTGTTCCCTCCTGAGACCTGGAAGGGGCAAGGGCAGCAGTAGAGGGCAGGGAAGGATCCCCAAGGGTGTGGTTTCTAGAGAGGTCTAGTTGGGTCCGGACCATGAGGAGCTCCGGAGCATGAGTGGCACCACAGAGGCTACCCCACCCAAAGGCAAGGGGACAGGACGGTAAGGCTTCCTCATCAGTCGTGGCTGAGAGTGGACACAGGACCGCAGAGCTAGCTGGAGGGGGAGGGCTGGGGCTGGAACTCTGAGGCAGCTCTGATTAGCCCAGCGTGCAGCAGTAGGCACGGGCATCTGCTGTATGCAAGTTTACGGTCAACGGGAGGCAGGTAGCTTGAAGGTTACGTGCCAGCAGATAGACCGGCCTCCAAATTCCAGCTCCTCCAGGCACAGCGAGGTGACCTCAGGCGAGCCGCGTTGCCTCACGCGGCCTTGATTTCCTCTGCTGTAAAATGGGGATAATAGTAGCTTTTCTCTTCCAGAATCGTTGTCAGGATTTAACAAGACAATACAAGTGAAAGGGCTTCGTGCGATGCCTGGCCCGGAGTGAGTCCTCGTGTCGGCTGTTATGCATTATAGTTCTTGCCCCCGCCGTTTCTGTCCTGACAGGTCCAAAGCTGGGAAAGCTTCTGTCCAACTGGTCCGATCTTTTGAAGGGTTGTTTACTCCTCTAAAGCACAAGGGGGTGTTTCCTCACAGGGTAACACTAAGACATGTATATATATATATAATATGTGTGTGTATATATATACACACACATATGCAATATGTATATAGTGTGTGTGTGTGTGTGTGTGTGTGTGTATATATATATATATATATATAGTATATATATATGTGCATATATAGAAGAGCCTAGTTACAAACCTAATTAGCATTTGGCAGGTCGTGGCTCATCCTTGGGGTCTGGATGCTCCTGAGAGCTGTTTGGAAGGGAATGAGAAAGGGTGGCAACCGTCAACGCCTTCTTTTCCATGTGAACATCATGCAAATACACAGCCATAAACTGCCTGCAAATTGCTCTGTTGTCAGTTGCCAGAGTAATGTTAGGATAAGCCTTCCTCCCCAAGTGTTTAGCAAGCTTTGGAAATGAGATGTAAAGGTCGTTATTATTAAATTAAGAATTAGGAACTTAACAACAACAAAAAAAGGAAAAGCTCCTTCCGGAAGAATCTATTCCACCTCGTCTTTATTGGTGATTCCCCCAAATGGCCCCTCTGCCTCCGTTCCTTCAGATCAACCCGAGATCTGAAAGTGAGTCAAACGCAGAATTTTCTAAATAACCTCGTGGGGCCCCGTTGCACGAGGGAGAGCTTATTAAGTCCACGGTCGAACCCACATTTTCACTGGGATCATTAGCACACAGAAACCAACGTGGTACCCTTGCTCCCCGTCAATGCTTACTGGGCTTCAGACCCATCAGGAGAAGCTGGTGGGCTACCTTACTGTTGCCCAAAGAAGGAAGACTGTAGGCCAACAGGTGTACTACCTTTGCCACTTCCTATCGCGTTCTTTGAAAAGAGAGAGCAGGGGGGAGGGGGGCTTCTAGAAAATACTAATCAAGAAATAGACATTGCAATTTATTTTTTTTTAATTTTTTTTCAACGTTTTTATTTATTTTTGGGACAGAGAGAGACAGAGCATGAATGGGGGAGGGGCAGAGAGAGAGGGAGACACAGAATCAGAAACAGGCTCCAGGCTCTGAGCCATCAGCCCAGAGCCCGACGCGGGGCTCGAACTCACGGACCGTGAGATCGTGACCTGGCTGAAGTCGGACGCTTAACCGACTGCGCCACCCAGGCGCCCCTAGACATTGCAATTTAAAAAAAAACACAAATTAATCTGTGGTGGCAGAAAGCAGATCAGTGATTGTGCACAGCGGGGGGAAGAGAAGGGACGTGTAAAGGGACGTGAAGAAACTTTGGGGGGTGGTGGGTATGTTCATTGTCATGATATTGGTGGTTTCACGGGTATAACATATGTCAAAACTTGTCAAGTTGCGCTCTTTAAGTATATGTAGTTTATTAGCTGTCAGTTATGCCTCGGTAAAGTTGTAAAACAAAATACTTGCTTTGTTTTTTAATAATACATTTTTGAAAGCATTTATTCACCTTTGAGAGACAGAGAGAGAGAGACAGAGCATGAGCGGGGAAGGGGCAGAGAAAGTGGGACACAGAATCTGAAGCAGGCTCCAGGCTCTGAGCTGTCAGCACAGGGCCCGACGCACGGCTCGAACTCACGACCTGCGAGATCATGACCTGAGCCGAAGTCGGCCGCTTATCCGACTGAGCACCCCCAGGCGCCTCTAACAATACATTTTTTTTCAACGTTTATTTATTTTTGGGACAGAGAGAGACAGAGCATGAACGGGGGAGGGGCAGAGAGAGAGGGAGACACAGAATCGGAAACAGGCTCCAGGCTCTGAGCCATCAGCCCAGAGCCCGACGCGGGGCTCAAACTCACAGACCGCGAGATCGTGACCTGGCTGAAGTCGGACGCTTAACCGACTGCGCCACCCAGGCGCCCCTCTAACAATACATTTTTAAATGAAATGGCTTCAGGGTTCCCCAGCTTGACATGTAGGAGTATGAGATAGGCCTTTAGCTGAGAAGACAAAACAGCCAGGCATTGTGCTTAAAACCTCCTGGAGGAGGGGGGCGGATAAATACACTGTAGTGCATCCTGACAATGGAATATTCCTGAGCGCTAAAAAGAAAGGAGCCGTCAGACCACGAAAAGACACGGAGGAGACCTACGTGCATCTTACTAAGTGAAAGAAATCAGTCTGAAAAGGCTATGTACTGTGTATTCCAACTATAGGGCATTCTGGAAACGGCAAAACTATAAAGGCGGGAAAAAGATCAGGGGTTTCCAGACACGGAGGAGAGGAAAAGATAAATAGGCAGAGCGCAGAGGACTATCAAGGCAGTGAAAATACTCTGTATGGTAATGGAGACATGTCATTAGGCATTTGTCAAAACTCATAAAATGTACACCACCACGAGCAAACCCAAGGCAAACCACGGACTTCGGGTGATAATGACGTGTTACTGTAGGTTCATCGACTGTTAACAAATGTACTGCTCTCGTGGGGGGTGCTGATGGTGGGGAAGGCTGTGCGTGTGGGAGGGCCGGAGGTATAGGGGAACTGCCAGTGTTTTCCTCTCAATTTTCCAGTGAATCGGAAACTACTCTAAAAAATAAAGTCTTGGGGCGCCTGGGTGGTGCAGTCGGTTAGGCGTCCGACTTCAGCCAGGTCACGATCTCACGGTCCGTGAGTTCGAGCCCCGCGTCGGGCTCTGGGCTGATGGCTCAGAGCCTGGAGCCTGTTTCCGATTCTGTGTCTCCCTCTCTCTCTGCCCCTCCCCCGTTCATGCTCTGTCTCTCTCTGTCCCCAAAAAATAAATAAACGTTGAAAAAAAAAATAAAAAAAAAAATAAAAAATAAAGTCTTAAAACCAAGCAACTGAACAAAAAAAAAATCCCAAGGTGTCTCCATCATTCCAAGTCTAGGGATTCTTGTCTGCTGGGAGGCCCTTGGTGATGAGTACGTGGGCAAGCTAGTTATTTTCTAACTCAGCCTGAAGTTGAAGGGAAACATGTTGGGGTTCTCCCAAAACCTCTTCAGCTCTCGCTCGGTGGCTGGTCGGAGGAACTGGGATCGACATTGGGGTAGTTCCATGTGGATGGACCTCACGGCCAGATGCAGAGACTGAGGTGTCCTCCAGAATCCTGCTTTCTCTCTGCTGTCCCCCGGTGTCGCCATCCCTACATCCTTGCCCGTGTCCCCCTTTCCAACTTTACGTGACAAACATGTGAGACACACACTGATACATACACACAGCCATGAGTTTTTATTAGAAGCAAAACCTGGCCATCCTTCATCCATCCATCCATTCATGTACCCGGGACCTCTTTGCTGAGCACCTGTTCTAGGGAAAGGGCAAGGAACTGGGTTGGTGGTCAAAACAGACATAGAGACTGCCCTCAGGGACCTTACATTCTAAGTGGGATAGATGCAGTCATCAAATAACTAAACATGGAAGGTGAAACTACAGCCGGGGTAAGTGCTATCAAGCAGAGATAAAGACCTGTAAGAAGAAATAACAGGGAAATTCAGCTTATTCATAGATACAGGGGAGGAAGGCTTCCCTGGAGAAGTGACAAGGGAGGTAATTTGAAAGAAGTATAGGGATTAACCAGGTAAAGAAGGTCAGCAGGATTTCAGAAAGAAAGAATGATATGTGCAAAGGCCCTGTGGTTGGAGGAAGCATGGCATGATCAAAGAAATGATCAAAGGCCTTTGTGGCTGGAGCTCAGAGACCAAGAGGGAGAGAAACCAGTGAGGTAACTAGAGGCTAGATGGCAGGTGACTTTATTGGCCATGGCAACGAAATGTCTCCCATCAATTCCCCCAGGAAAACATACCCCAGGCCCCTTAACAAAACAAAAAACCACACTGATTAGACAAAGGTAAGTTTTTTAGAGCTACTTTATCAATAATAAAGGCGAACATAACCTTGACAGAATTTTAGGAATGTCCCAGAAAGTGTAGGTCAAGGGAGTCTATTTATAGAGTTGTAGGGCCCCGGCTTGATGATTTTAAAGCAGGTTTTCCCAGGCCGAGAATGAGTTGGGATTAGGCAAAGCGTATGACCCCGACTTGATTGTACCTCGGATTTGTGAACACAGTGACCAAGAGGGCCTGAAAGTGGGTCTCACTGTTCATGTTCACACATAATCTTCCAGCTGGTTCACAGATGTATCTTCCAGCAGAAGGTGTTTTTCAGAACACATAGCGAAGTTATCTTTGCTCATTCTCAGTTTTGCTTTAAAAATGGACAGAGAAGCATGCCCCGATCGATACAAGAACAGGGAATTATATCGTTTTCAGTCCCGAGGCTTGTGAGGACCTTGCCAATGGGTTTTCCGATCCCTCTGACCTGCTGACCCGGCCGCGGGGCAACAGGATGGGCCCCCGGCCCCACGTCACCTGGCCGAGTGACTCTCTCGCTGGGGAGCGCAGCCTTCATCTGTGCGCTGGGACCACAGGAAGAGGTAACTCACAAGGCTGTTGCTCACGGTGGAGTTTTTATCTGCGCATGCTCCTCGCCGTCAGGCATGGTCGAGAGGAGGCACGCGGAGCGCAGCAGACCTGTATTCCTTGCCCAGCTCTGCCGCTGCCCGTTTCTGAGCCCCCCCTGCCCAGTGCCCAACCCCCGGGCAGCTTCCTGATCTGCCAAGGGAGGATAATAACAGCGTGGACTTTATGAGGGTAGTTCTGGGGGGTAAACGAGACGTGCATGTACATTCTTAGCCCTGCTTGGCGCGTGACACGTGCTCGCCTGCTCATTACTGCTGTTGCTTTCACGACTTGACTGCAGCGCTGAGGTCTCCAGAAGCCCCTGTGTTCATTCCATGACCCTCTCAGGGTCAGTCTACCTTGCTCTGGTCATCCAGGTGACTGCTATCATTCTGGTCCTGAATTTCTATCGTTGTGTTTGGCACACGGCGCTGCCTCTCGATCCTCACATCTAGGACCTTCGCTACTTTTGCGTTCCCTCTGGGGGCGAGTCTTAACTGTCCACTGCGCCCGTCTTCCCTGTAGGTCAAGGCTGCAAACCACTCCAGGGCAGGGAATGAACGTGCTTCTGGTGCTTCCTTTCTTCGCCCCGTTAAGAGCGCAAGGGCTCAGTTCATTCCGGCGACTTGTACTAAGGCCCGCGCTGGCCCGAGCTAGGTGCTGTGCACAGAGCAACGAGGCAGACACAGAACTCTTGGGGGTGGGGGGCTCTGGAATGGAGGGAAAGAGTCCGGATAGAGTCTCAGGAGGTGCTTACCAGTAAATGGATGCCCGAGGTATGGACGAAGGAGGGATTGATTCTAGCCTGGGGCATTAAAGAAAACTTCTCAGAGAAACCGAAGCCTAGACAGGGTTTATCATTTTTTTTTTTTTTAATAAGGAAAATGTGCAAATAGAAAAAAAAAAATGGAAACAGTTTCAAAATAGTTTAGAGTGAAAATAAGTCCACCTCCCAATCCTTCAGCTTCCCTCTCAGAGGCCCCTACCTTTTTCACATTCTACCTGCCCATGTGAGCAGGTGTAAGCTTATCTGCATAGCATACCCTACACCGTTGTACTTAAACATATAGCTTGAGGATCATGTTATATCAGTACGTGTTGATCTCCTTTATTGTTATTCTTATAATTAATTGTATGTAGTCAGCCCCCTGTTGAGGGACAGAATGGTTGTTTCTTCTTTCTTTCTTTCTTTCTTTCTTTCTTTCTTTCTTTCTTTCTTTCTTTCTTTCTTTCTGTTTTTTCCTTGCTATATTGAATAATGCTCCCGTGAATATCTTTGTAAAATTTCTTTGAGTACTTGTGTGAGGAGTGCACAATAAATATATAGCAAATTCCAGAAGCGCACTTTGCTAGGGCAATTTTTAAAAAAAAATTTTTTAATGTTTATTTATTTTTGAGAGAGAGAGAGAGAGAGAGAGGACAGAATGGGGGAGGGGCAGAGAGAGAGAAGGAGACACAGAATCCGAAACAGTCTCCAGGCTCTGAGCTGTCCGCACAGAGCCCCATGTGGGGCTCGAACCCACGGAACGCGAGATCATGACCCCGGGCCGAAGTCGGAAGCTCAACCGACTGAGCCACCCAGGCGCCCCCCTAGGGCAATTTTGATAGGCATTTTCAAGTTGCCTTTCCAAGAAGGCATGTCCACCTGTGGCTCTCCAGCAGGGACTGAGAGTTGAACTGGAGTTCCCAGGAGGACTTCAGGGAGTGCAGGGGGGAGGAGGGACAGTGCAGGTGCGAGGGCAGAGGAGCCCGGAAGGGGTTACAGCCTGTGCCGGAGCATGGAGGCTGGGGAGGGAAATGGGGAGGAATGTAATGAGTGCTGGGGGCAAGAAAGGAAACACAGTGATACTTGACGTCTATGAGACATCACGCAAACTAATAGCTTCAAATGGTTCCCAGTTCCAGCATCCGAATGTGCCATATTCCTTGCGATGATGTCGCGGCTTTGGTTTTCAGCAGCTACTATAATAAAATACAAGTACAGCACGGAAATCTGTGTGGGGCAGAAAGTGAAGGTGGCAGTGTCTCCTCTGAGAAGGTGTGCGGGACCCAACAGGTGAATCCCATCCACAGGTGACTATGGCCACTTAAGAATGAATTTCTGGGGCGCCTGGGTGGCTCAGTCGGTTGAGTGTCCAACTCTTGATTTTGGCTCAGGTCATGATCCCAAGGTGGTGGGATTGGGCCCCGTGCTGGGCTCTGCACTGAGCGTTGGACACGGAACGTGCTTGGGGTTCTCTCTCTCTCCCTCTGCCCTCTCCCCAACTTGCGCGCTCTCTCCCTCCAAAAACAAAAAAAAGACGTTATTTTTTCCAAGCGACTACTAAGTTCTTAGAACAGATACTTACCAAATTATTGGCGCTAACTGCTTAATTAATGAAACGGGTAGGTATTTTTTGGTGCTGAGGGCACCATGAAAAAACTCCTGAGATCCCCAAGGCACTGTGAACAGGGCAAGTTTGGGAACTTCTGGATTACTCTGTTCTTGCAACATTTAATTCTATTTGATTTCATTCTTGCAGCTACACTATTAGGGACCATTATGCATTCCCTTTCGCTCTGGAGAGAGCCGGAGATCAGTAAAGACCAACATCCCGCAGCAAGTTAGCGATAGAGGAGGGAATGAATTTGAATCCGTCTGACGGAATATCTCTGTTTTTAGCCACTATGCTGAGATCTCAGATACTCAGCATGTGCAATTAGCCAGTGCACCCTGAGCGTTCGGAAAGCTTAGTTTTACTGTATTACTAACAAGGCCACGTTATTCTTTCATCCTATTAAACGAACACTGCCTCATCCTCTAATTTGAAATCCCTTAATGTCTGGGCAGTGCAGCCCCATGAGTCAGATGGCTGGCTCCACGGCTGTGCTCATGGACAGGAATAGGCCCTCAGGACCCAGGAGTAATATGCCCCCTAACCATGGGCCTGGCCGGGCCCTGTTCCAGGCACCAGGAGGTGTGGGAAGGTGGACATCTTGGACAGAGTTCAGAAAGAAGCAGCCCTCGTGACCACAAGGTAGGAATCAAAGGATATGCCGGTGTTAGGAGCCAGCTAATCGACGCTCTGGCCCCATGACATCAAAGAGAAAACAGGCCCAGGAGGGTTAGGACAGTTGTCTAAGATCACACAGCGAGCTGGCGGAGAGCGGGGCTGAGATCCAGCACTCTTGACATAAGCCATTGGGTGAAAATAGGATTCAAGAAGAAAACTGTGGAAGCCTCCATTGACTCGTGAGACGTTCTATGCTCACCTCCAGCCAGACTCCAAGATGGCCTCCAAAGGGCTCCTTCAGGAGCTAACACTTGTCTCGCCAAACCCTCTGTGCTATACCTTGCATCTCTTACCCTGCACAGCCTGACTTAGTAGCTACATTTTAAAGACCAGGCAACTGAGATTCAAAGCAAAGAACATTTGCAACTGAGGCAGTAAGGAAGTGGGACTCCAATCTAGGTCAGACAACTTCCTCTGACCCCATGATCTTTCCCTTGTACCTCTCTCGTGTTCAAGGTGAATGGGAGAGTATGTACGTACAAACATTCGTTGCCATTACCGACATCTGCCTCACTTGGAGACGTTGCAGTTCTCACTGGACTTCAACTCTGAACACACAGAACTTTCCGTTGCCAGATTGCAGATGGGACGTTCCTCCCGTGTTCGGACACCTATGATAGGAAGGCCTTTGAGTCAAGAGGTTAAGAGGGCAGGTTCTGGAGGGAGGCAGCCTAGGTCCCTCCTCTGCCCCATTACTTACTTACCAGCTGTGTGAGCATAGGTGAACCTTGGTTTCCTTATCTATAAAATGGCAACAATAATAATAAAAAGGTGGAAGCAGTTAACCCTCACCTATGTAGCTGAATAGAGTTCAGGAGTCGGCAAGCCTTTTATATAAAGGGCCCAACAGTCAATTATCTTGGCTTTGTAGCCTCTAATGGCACCATGGAGGTCTTCAGTTGTAGTGGGGGGGGGGGCAGCCGTAGATGATACGTTAACAAATGGATGTGGCTGTGCCCTGGTAGGATTTTAATGTTTTTAATTAATTAAGTAATGAATTGTGGGAGCCTGAGTGGCCCAGTCAGTTGAGCGTCCGACTCTTGGTTTTGGCTCAGGTCACGATCTCACGGTTTGCGGGTTCGATCGGACTCTGTACTGACAGTGCGACGCCTGCTTGGGATTCTCTCTCTCTCCCTCTCTCTCTCTCTGCCCCTACCCTGCTTGTGCTCTCTCCCTCTTTCTCAAAATCAATAAATACACCTTAAAAAATTAACTAATTCATTGTTATATTAATTTCAGACGTACGATACCGTGATTCAACGTGTCCATACAACACCCGGTGCTCATTGCGAGTGCCCTCCTTAACCCCCATCACCTCTTCCACCCATCCCGTCCCCCACCTCCCCCCCGGTAACCGTCAGTTTGTTCTCTCCAGTTAAGAGTCTGTTTCTTAGTTTGCCTCTCTCTCTCTTTTTTCCTTTGAGCATTTGTTTTGTTTCCTAAATTCCACAAATGAGTGAAATCACATGGTATTTATCTTTCTCTGACTGACTTATTTCACTTAGCATAACACTCTCTTAGCTCTGTCCATGTTGTTGCAAATGGCAAGATTTCGTTCTTTTTTATGGCTGAGTAATATTCCTCTGTGTGCGTGTGTGCGCGTGTGTGTGTGTGTGTGCGCGCACGCATGCATGTAGAGAACGCCCTCTTTATCCATTCATCTACTGATGGACGCTGGGTCAGTATGACTTTATTTGCAAAGCCAGGTGACGTGCCATGGCGTGCCGCCCTTTGGCTGTACTTAGCCTTATATCCAGTGAGCGGCATTTTTCTGACGTAGTTTCAGTACATTCAGCACATTTGCCTGAGACACGTCTCAACGCTGAGGGCTTCATACTGATGTTTCTTACAGTTTGGCGAGGGGTGAGGGATGAAGAGAGGGAGTCCACTGAGAACCCACAAGGCTTCTCCTAAAGAAAACGCGAATGTGTGTATGGTTTTGCTCACAGTCGTAGGGGGTTTTGTAGACACAGGGTCTATTTATCCTTCAGAACTCCAGCAATGCACCTTTTTCGAAGAACTCCAGAAACTGCAGCGCAGGTTGAGAACATCAGAGCCTGAAGAAGATGTACTGGTTATTGTAAGGTTTTATGGCAGCACAAAGCCCCCTCGGCTAGTGAGCGTATGACCCATTTGCCCTGGTGGCTGAGTGTACCCGTGTGATCTTGTTGTGACCATTGGGATGAGATCAGACATATAGGCACCAAGTCCAGGCCCTGTCTCTGAAGACTGGGTATGTGCTTCTCTGGCTTCTTTCTCCTGCCCGCTGACTAAAAGGTGGCGAGAACGGGACGGTCACTTGGACTCAAAGAGAGGAGCCACATATTAAAGATGGAAAAGCCAGGGGCGCTTGGGTGGCGCAGTCGGTTAAGCGTCCGACTTCAGCCAGGTCACGATCTCGCGGTCCGTGAGTTCGAGCCCCGCGTCAGGCTCTGGGCTGATGGCTCAGAGCCTGGAGCCTGTTTCCGATTCTGTGTCTCCCTCTCTCTCTGCCCCTCCCCCGTTCATGCTCTGTCTCTCTCTGTCCCAAAAATAAATAAAAACGTTGAAAAAAAAAATTTTTAAAGATGGAAAAGCCATCCTATTGGCTGAACTACCTACCTCTGAGCTGTTACGTAAGAGAGAACGAAACTTCAATCTTATATGAGTCCCTGTATTTCTGGATCGCTTTGTTACAGCAGCTAAACGGGTACAGGGTACTGGGTACGTGATTTGCAGGGCCCAGTACAAGTTGAAAACGTGAGGGTCCTTGTTCAGAAATTGGTTAGAATTTCAAGACATGGTCAGCAGAGTTTCAAATCAAAGTGCAGGACCCTCCTAAGCACAGGGATCTGTGCAAGTGCACAGGGTACATGCCCGTGACGTTGACCCTGGCTGTGTCCCGGGACAGGTGGGAACTCAACCGAGGCCCAGAGATTGGGTCATCAAGGCTGGCTCATTTTTGGTGGTTGAAAGCAGCCATGGTTCTGATCATTTTGGTGACGGATCACACGTACCACGATCAGGAAGGAACTAGACCGGGGACCGTGACTGACCCTCCCTCTCATGGTAGGGCTCTGAGGCCTGTAGTCCCTTGGGAGCTTTTTAGAGTTCACTCCTTTCTACGTCCGGGGCAGAGAAAGAGAACGCAACTGCCTGGAGAACAAATCAGAGTTGACAACCGCCCCATCCGTCGCATTGCCATGGGTGGACCTCAGGCCAAATCTCAGTGTGGCGCCATCATCGGATGTGGCTGGACAAGTGGTTTGATCTGGTAGCTCCCTGAGATGTCCCTTCCCGATCCAGCAGTGATACTCTGTTCTCAGCAGTGCCACAAGGAGGGTGCTATTATCATTGCCTTTGTCAACAGGGAAACTGAGGCTCTACTGGTTAGGGATGGCCCTGAGATTCAAGCCCCGACAGGTTCCCCCAGGAGTTTAGGGCCTTCATCGCCACATTAAGCTTGACCCTAAACAAGCTACCCACTTCGCGGACAAGACGGCCCATCTCCCACCCTCGGCGGGGAGAGGGCTTATCCTCGGTTTCTGACACCTGTCGTGTGCGGGCCTTCGAAGGCCGGTTCCGGAGGGAGGCTGCCCGGGTCCCACCTCCAGCTCCATCACTCACTTACCACCTGTGTGAGCTGGGGCAAACCTCAGTTTCCTCATCCGTAAAGTGGCAATACAATTAAAGAGCCCGTCTCTTTGATTTGGTATGACGATAACTTAAGATACTGTAGGCAATGGACTTGACATTTAGCCAGTCCTTTGCAGACTTCGCTCCCATCGCTGACGTAGAACACACAACGAACCAGACTTCCCCAAGTCCTACCGACATATCTGCCCCTGCTCTGCTCTCCCAAGCCCTTCCTGTCTCTGCCCTGGTCTGGGCATCCTCACTGATGCCCCCCCGTCTCTTGCTGCAATGTTGAAGTAAGCCGGTGTTTGTTTTGTTTTGTTTTGAAATCAGGGCAAAATGGTTATATTTAACCGAGTCCAATTTATTAAAAATAATTGTCTTAATGAATACTAATTATTCGATGTTCATTTAGTTCTGTGCTTCCCTTTGCTGGTACCTGTATTTCATATTAGTCATTATGAAACAAGACGAGCGGCAAACTGTGTAATTACAGACAAAGCATTTAAGACACAAACCAATAAAAATCAAAGGTAGGAGAAAAAATGCTTTGAAGGGAGCTGGCAGAAGGTGGGGGTGGGGCGGGGTGTTGGGTGTTCGCCCCCCGGGGATCCGCCTGCCAGGACTCTCTCTCCAGATCGAGAGGAAATGAGACGCTGTTTCTGTCCAAGAAAAGGAGCCAGCGTCTTTAAACAGGTCTGAAGAGAAACGCAGGCCGATGGAGCCCTTCTCCTCAGGGAGGGCACACGCAAGGGCGGGTTCGGGAAGGGGTGCCGTGCGAAGTCAGGTTTGGGGTGGGTTCTCGCCTTCTCCACACTACCAACTTGCTGGGCGACCGCCACAGGTTGAATCGTGTCCCCTCGCCGTATCTGTATGGTAAAGCCCTTGCCCCCAAGACCTGAGAATGTGATCTTATGTAGAGATGGGAGTTTTTCAGAGGCAATCAAGTCTCACTGAAGACATCGGGGTGGGTCCTAATCTAAATTGACTATTGTCCTCACAAAAAAAGTACCACAAAGTGGGTGGCTGCTTAAGTAGCGGAAATGTACTGTCTGGCGGTCTGGAGACCGGAAGTCCAAGGTCAAGGTGTTGGTGGGGTTGGTTCCTCCTGAGGCTGTGAGGGAGGGTCTGTTCTGTGCATCTCTCCTGGCTTCCGGTGGTGTTCCGGCAACCTTTGGCAGTCTCTGGCTCGTAGAAGCATCACCTTGACCGTGGTGACCCCCTGAGTGCATGTCTGTGCCCACATTTCCACTTTTGATAAAGATGCCCGCCATATTTGGATAAGAGCCCACCTTAATGTCCTCACTGTAACTTGATTACCCTGTAAAGACCTTCCCTCTAGATAAGGTCGCATTCTGAGGTCCTGGGGGTTGGATCTCAACATAAAATTTTTTTTAATGTTTATTTATTCATTTGGAGAAAGAGAGATAGAAAGTGAGTGGTGGGAGGGACAGAGAGACAGACAGACAGACTCCCAAGCAGGCTCCTCACCGTCAGCCCAGAGCCAGAGGGGCTCGAACCCACGAACCGTGAGAGTATGACCTGAGTCGAAACCAAGAGTTGGACACTTAACCGACTGAGTCACCCAGGGTCCCCTCAACATAATGAATTTTTCTGAGGGGGACACAATTCAACACATAACAGTAACCTTGGGCAGGTATCTTCCTGCCTCTGAGCTCAGTTTACCTACCTGCAAAATAAGATGTAACCAAATAACCTCCAAGGGCTTTTCAGCCCTGAAGTCCTAGGTAGGCCAAACAAATCTCAGCCCCTAGATCCAGGCTTGTCCCAAAGGCTGCAGAAACGGACACAGACTCCAATTTACAACCAGGCACGTGAGGCTGGAACCTGCCTTTGAAAGAGAATTACGGCGAAGGCATACTTGCCCAGGGGCGTCTTCGTGATTAGTTTGGGGAGGCCCCTCAGATAATTCTCCAGATCTCCGCGGCCAAGCACTCCGCCGAGTCGGGCACAGAGGATCCCGGCCTGGACTCAGTCCCTGGAGACCGGTCATCGGGCAGACCCGAGGCTAGGCAAGAGCCCCTGAGATGTGGAATTAGGTCACCCACTCTTTCCATTAGGTCATCAAAAAGCTATGGGACAGGCAATAGCTTTAATCACCTGCACTCAGCTACACCCAGTGGAAGCCAGAGGCCCTGGGGGAAAGGTCTCCTATCTCACAGTCCTCTGATGCATCTAGTGCCTGTGCTGATGCCCGTATCTTCTGTCTTGGTCACAACGGTGATTTTATCTCTGGCTCTCTGAATACCAGCCATTACAATGGGAGAGGGGGCTCTCGGACCACTGGTGCCAGGTGCCAGCTATGACAAGTTTGCACACCAAGCCCTCATCTACACTTGAAAGACGAATCGACTCCAATGGTTACGGATGCTGTCTTATGTACACCTGGGCGGTAGGATGTGTAAGTAACCTGAGGGTATATAGGCAAGTCTCGGGTATTCTGGATGCTTCCTTTTGAAGATACGTAGCGTGGAATCACTGGGGAATAGAGGCTGTGACTGCATCAGGCTACCTGATTTAGCCAAGCCAGGTCATTGGTCGACACCCCTCCCTGAGACGATCTCTGCGCAAACCCACATACTCTGCCTCTCTCTCCTGCCTTGCCTCTGGCCATATACCCGCCGCGCCTACCTGAGGGTGACCAGCTGTCCCAGTTGTAGCACTGAAAGTTTCTAATCCCAGGGACCCCGTCAGTCCTGGAAAAGTAGGACAGTTGGTCACCCTGTCCCCCTGCCAGCCCTCCTACCCCATACACAGCCAGCATGAAAGCACCTGCAGCTTCTGAAACAGCCTGATTCCCTTCCTGACCACCTCCTCTGCCTTCAAGGTGATGCTTCACTCTTTCTGCAAAACTATCATCCAATCCCCTCTCCTCCTAGGTCACCAGGGCCTTGCTCTGAGGATTCTACACTGCCCTGGCTCATAAGCTGCTCACCCCGCCTCCCTGTAACTGTCTCCTTCTTGCCTCTTGTCCGACTTACCCGCTAGATTGGAAGCTCCTCCTGGGCAGGGATTTGGAGAAGCCTGGATGCCAAAGACTGCCAAACACAGGACGGAATATAGAGGGCTGGCCATCAGAAATAGGTGAAGGGTATTAAGAGGTACAAAGACCCATAGTCAATAATATTATAATCATTGTCACCTTTGTATGGTGACAGATGGTGACTACCCTTACCCTGGTGAGCGTGGTGTAATGTGCAGAACTGTTGAATCGCTATGCTGTACGCCTGAAATTAAGATAATATTGCGTGTCAACTGTACTTCAACAAGTCTCCTCCGGAAAAAAAAAAAAAAAAGGAAAGAAAAGACTCCCTTCACTCGCAGTTGCCTGCCTTGTCCTCTGGCCGCCACGCAGACAAGATGCGCACGAACACAACCGGCTAGTTTGTTGTCCTGAAATAAATAAAGCATGTAGGAAGTGATGCGTAAAGCAAAAGTCAGTTTCCCTTCTGCTTCTCACTCCATGTCTCCTTCTCAGACAAAACCACCGTTAACCAATTTCTTGTGTATCCTTCTAGAGATAGATTACACAAAGGCAAACAGAACTTTAAACCCATATATATCTGCGCGCACACAAATAGGAACAGAGTGTATCGCTCTTTTCCCTTTGTTGAACATACATCTTGGCTGTTGTTCCGTTTCAGTTCATCATACAGATCTGCATGACCCTCATCTCTAACAACTCTCATTTCCTAAGAAGCGTCTGTCCAAAAACTCCAGAGCCCGTCCGTCACCTTCCCCATTGACGTGCCCTTTTCAGCACACCCTGTGCTTGTCATTTCTGATCGTAGTTCTAATGAGTTAAATTTTTTGTTTTGACATTTAATCAGGTACCGAAGCCTGGATTCTGCCCTAGACTGGTAGAATGTGCTTCAGAATCATCCGGAAGCTTGTCCGGATTGCTGGACAACCTGAAGAGTTCCTGATTCAGGAGCTCAGAGGTGGAGGTGGGGCTTGTGAATTCGCATTTGTAACAGGTTCTCAGGTGGCGCAGAAGCCGCTGGTCCAGGACCCCCGCTTTGAGAACTGTGAGCTCTGAAAGGGAAGTCACAGGGATGTGTTATTCGCTAAACTAAGCCCAGGGCCTGGCTCATAGCAGATAGGCGGTCAATAAATATTTGTCGAACTGAAAATAAATTAAAGCATGCTTGCACCCTGACTTTGACACTTTGTATGCATTGGTTTGGGGTGGAGCCTCGGCTGTCTTGCTAAAGAAAATTTGAAAAAGCTGCAGAGTAAACCAGAGGTGGAGCCTCCAGCTCAGCTAGTCAGACAGGTTGGCCCACCCTGTCCTCTCCCTGCCCCCCAGGATCTAACCTCTGATGCCACCAACGCTCCATATCTGATCCTGATCCTGTTCTTAGAGATAGAGGGAGTTTCGAACATGACCGCTTCTGTCTTTCTTCCTCATTGTCCTGGGGAGCAAACTGGGGAGGCTGAGAGGTGAACTGGCTCGCCTAGTGTCACATTGGACTGTTGATGGCAGAGCAGAGGCTCGCTCAGCCAGCCAGAGACTTGGCGGTCCTGAGGCATTCCATGCCACAGCTAGAGCCAGAATGGCATTCTTCCTCCAGAGAAATCTTGTAGTCTTGCATGAAATTTCACACAGACTCATCGTTCGTTTATTTAAGAAAGAGAGAGAGGGAGGAAAGAAGGAAGGCAGGAAGGAAGGAAGGAGGGAAGGAAAGAAGGCAGGAAGGCAGGAAGGAAGGCAGGAAAGAAGGAAGGCAGGAAGGAAGGAAGGAAGAAAGGAAGGCAGGAAGGCAGGAAGGAAGGAAGGAGGGAAGGAGGGAAGGAAAGAAGGCAGGAAGGAAGGAAGGAAGAAAGGAAGGAAGGAAGGCAGGCAGGAAGGCAGGAAGGCAGGAAGGCAGGAAGGAAGGCAGGCAGGAAGGCAGGAAGGCAGGAAGGAAGGCAGGCAGGAAGGCAGGAAGGCAGGCAGGAAGGCAGGAAGGCAGGAAGGCAGGAAGGAAGTAGGGAACAAGGCAGGAAGGCAGGAAGGCAGGCAGGAAGGCAGGAAGGAAGGAAGGAGGGAAGGAGGGAAGGAGGGAAGGAAAGAAGGCAGGAAGGCAGGAAGGGAGGAAGGAAGGAAGGAAGGAAGGAAGGAAGGAAGGAAGGAAGGGTAAGATTTATTGCATATCTACCTGTCAGAGACTGTTTTGTGTACTGGGCATGCAGTGATTAACAGAACAAAGTTCCTGCCTTCATAGAACTTCCTTTTGAGGAAGGGGTGCAGACAACAAACAGAAGTAAGTAAATAATTTTAGACAGTGAGGATTGAGTGCAAAGAAGAAGGAAAAACAGTCCAAAGTCAGAGGGCACATGTATGGGCCATTACCAATTGGTTCTGGGCAGAGCTGAAGGGTTTTTGCTCTGGTGAGTAGCTCTGCAGGCTTCTGGAAAGTTCCTAAGTAGAGATGCTTCAAGACGTGGAGTCTGATGATCAAGACAGAAATCAACAAGGCTAGACTATGAGGGAGGAGCTTCTACTTTACCAGGTGTTCCTTTTCCTGGGTGTTGTATAAAGAGTGATGCCTCCAGAGCCAAAGAGCCCTGGATTTAGATCCTGTCTGTCACCTTTCAGATGCATGAACTGGAGACAGTCTTTTACCTTTGGAGCCTCAGTTTTTCCATCTGTAAAATGGGAAACAGTGGCAAGCACTAATGCTTGAAGCCAGAGCAGTAGGTTGGAGTCAAGGTTCTACTAGATCCAAATAGTGACACTGACTGAATGATTAGACTTGTGTGAGCCTCAGAAAATTCATTCATTCACTCAAACAAAAAAAAGGATCTATTTTTCTGAGCCTCAGCAAATTCATTTGAAGGAGGAGGAGGAGGAGGAGGAAGAGGAGAGGAAGGAGAATGATCTTTAAAATAGGCATGACGGGGGCGCCTGGGTGGCGCAGTCGGTTAAGCGTCCGACTTCAGCCAGGTCACGATCTCGCGGTCCGTGAGTTCGAGCCCCGCATCGGGCTCTGGGCTGATGGCTCAGAGCCTGGAGCCTGCTTCCGATTCTGTGTCTCCCTCTCTCTCTGCCCCTCCCCGTTCATGCTCTGTCTCTCTCTGTCTCAAAAATGAATAAAACATTAAAAAAAAAAATTTTAAAATAGGCATGCTAATTGACATTTCACTGGGATGTTGTAAACGTTATGGAAATCCATACATGGGAAGTTCACTTACAGACTCTGCGTTCAGAAAATAGCCGCTTCCGTATTATGTGTTCTCAAAAGTCGGAAGTGTCTCTCCTCCCCATTCCACCCCCCAAGTTTCCCAAAGTCTCTTATGTCTTTACATTTGCTTCTCCTCAAGCCACCGGGCAGTGGACATTCAGAGTTGAAATAAGTCAAGTGAGACCTGAAAGTAGGAGGGCAAGTGCCTGAGTGAATTAGAAGAGAAAGGGCGTAGATCCGCACCCGAGCCTGGTGTCGTGGAAATATCACACTGGCCTTGGAGTCAGACACACCTGGAGGGGAGTCCCAGGTCATCCCTCATGGGCCACGTGACCTTGGGACAGGCCTCTCACCCCTTGGAGCCTCCACGTCCGCATCTGAAACACAGAAAACCCGGTTCCTGAATCCTAGCTGGCATTACTGTGTGCGCCCATTAGGGGAAATGATGAAGGTGGTAACGATGAGAAAGATGACGATAATGGTAACAGCAACAACTCACACATGTGTTGATTGCTTGCCCTGTACAGGCACTGATCTGTAGGATGTATGTGCTTTATGCTACTTAACCTTCATAATGACCTGATGAGATAATGACTATCGGCCCCATTTGGGGCAAGGAAACAGGCAACAAGGAGCCAAAAAGCCTGCCAGAGCCACACAGCTGGCAGAGAGGGATTCCAGCTGTAACTGTTGGCTCTAGAGCCCATACTTTGAACCTACTGTTCTGTGTTGCATGAACGTAAAGCCCGGGATGTCCGAGGAATTCAGCACAGGGTAGCTATACTTACCATTCTCATTGGCGTTGTTCCTCAGCCCACGGGTAATTTTATCACATGCCTCGTTGCCACTGCTCTTGGGAGGGCCCCGGGACAATGCCTGGCCAGCGTGCTGGTGGCTAACAGCGTCCTTGTCTCTGTGTGTCAGGCCTCAAGGGACAGCCTTTGCTTTTATTTTGGGACTTAGATTTTTAAGGCCAAGCCTCTGAGCAACGGGATTTTCTCAGGTATGTAGATTACAGCCTTTAACTAGCTTTATTGGAAGGGGGGACCTCGGGGCACCTGGGTGGCTCAGTGGGTTAAGTGTCCGGCTTCGGCTCAGGTCATGATTTCACAGTTTGTGGGTTCAAGCCCTGTGTCAGGCTCTGTGCTGACGGCTCAGAGCCTGGAGCCTGCTTCCAATTCTGTGTGTCCCTCCCCCTCCCCTGCTCATGCTCTGTGTCTGTCTCAAAAATAAAGAACCATAAAAAAAAATTAAAAATAAAAGTGGAACCTCATCTGAGGGATCAGGAGACCATGGTTTTTCCTACCGATTGTAAACTCTCAGATGTGTTTCCGTTTCTGGAAGGATGGAGTGAGGTAAGCGAATGCTTCTGTTGTCTGTGACTGACATTACATAACCTTCCCACAACTCCCCATTACAGTTTTTGAATTGCTTGAATCAAATAAAATGATTTTAGCACAAAGGTATGCCTATTAATCATACTCTGTTTCTGTATCTTTTATTTTATTTTCTATCTTAGGTGTTTATTTGGTGTGTTTACCAGGAAACTACTTCAACTTCTCGCGAGTCAAGGAGTCATGAGTCTTCCTTGGGCAGAGCAGCATGTGTTAAAAATGTTGAAATCTGGTATGGTACCCCTCAACTGCTTTGTTCACCCAGAAAGAGGCTTTTGAGGAAAGGACATGAGTGGTGTGGAAAGGGAACTTTGGAGACCCACGTACTTCAGACATCACTCACTTGCTACATGTTGATTCTCTTTCAAGCTCGGTGTCTTTGTATTAGCTAGCTATTGCTGCATAACAAACTACCCCAAAACTTAGTAGCCTAAAATGACAATATTTATTATTTATAGTTTCTGTGGGTCATGAATCTGGGCACAGTTAAACTCAGCCCTGCTTCAGGGTCTGGCCCAGGCTGTGATCAAGGTGTTGGTCAGGGTTATAGTCCCATTAACTTTTAACTGGAGAAGAATCTGCTTCTAAGCTCCCCTATGTGGCCAGTGGAAGCATTCAGTTTCTTGCAGGTTGTTGTATGGAGGGCCCCAATTCTTTGCTGGGCTGTTGGCTGGAGGCCACCCTCAGTTCCCTGCCACATGGACCTTTCCAACAGCGCAGCAAGCTTCCTCAGAGCAAGCAAGAGAGCATAAAATCAAAGACACCCTCTTTTATAATCCGTATCTCAGAAATCACCCCACATCACTTTGTTTGATTTTGTTTCGTTTTTGTTATCATTGCTGTTGTTTCTGTGACTCTCTTCTTGTTCTGCTGTCTTTTTTTATGTTTACTTTTTTTACATTTTTAATTGTGGCAAAACACACATAAATAACATAAAATTGGCCATCGTATCCACTTTTAAGAGTACTGTTTGGTATTAAGTACATTCACACTGTTGTGCAACCAATCTCCAGAACTCTTTCATCTTGCAAAACTAAAATTATACCCATTAAACAATGTCCCAACCCCACGTCTCCCAGCCCCTGGCAACCACCATTCTATTTTCTCTTTTTATGAATTTCACTACTCTAGCTACCTCATACAAGTGGAATCCTGCAGTATTTTGTTTTCATGAAAGCCTTATTTCGCTCACCATAGTGTCCTCGAGGTTCGTCTGTGTCGTAGCATGTGTCCTTTCCTTCCTTTGCAGACTGGGTAAGATTCCACTGTCGGTATATAAGCATATTGTGTTTATCCGTTCGTCCCTTGACGGACGCTTTGACTGCGTTCCCCTTCTGGCTGTTGTAAATAATGCCACTACAAACACGGGTATACAAATATCTCTTTGAGTACCTACCTTCAATTCTTTTGGGTCTATACCCATACATGGCATTGTTAGATCATATGGAAATTCTATTTGTAATTTTTGGGGGAACTGTCATACTGTTTCTCTCAGCAGCCACGCCATTTGACATTCCCATCGCCAGAGCACAAGGGTTCCGATTTCTCCACATTCTTGCCATCGACACTTGGTATTTTCTTTTTCTTTTTCCTTTATTAGTATTAAAAAATGCTTACTTATTTATTTTTGAGAGAGAGAAGGCACCTGTGTGGTAAGTGGGGGAGGGGCAGAGAGAGATGGAGAGAGAGAATCCCGAGCTGACAGTGCGGAGCCCGACATGGGACTCCATCCCACGGACCACAAGATCATGATCTGAACTGAAACCAAGAGTTGGAAGCTTAATCAACTGAGCCACCCAAGATCCTCTTTTTTTTTCCTTTATTTAAAAAAAATATATAGTAGCCATCTTAATGGATGTGAAATGGTATCTCAGTAAGGTTTTTATTTGCATGTCTCTAATAATTAGTGATAGCATTTTTCTCGTGTTTAGTGGCAATTTATTTTCTTTAGGGAAATGTTTATTCAAGTCTTTTGCTCATGTTTTAATTGAGTTGCTTGTGTTTTGTTGTCGAGTTGAAAAAATTCTTTGTCTTGGGGCGCCTGGGTGGCGCAGTCGGTTAAGTGTCCGACTTCAGCCAGGTCACGATCTCGCGGTGCGTGAGTTCGAGCCCCGCGTCAGGCTCTGGGCTGATGGCTCAGAGCCTGGAGCCTGTTTCCGATTCTGTGTCTCCCTCTCTCTCTGCCCCTCCCCCATTCATGCTGTCTCTCTCTGTCCCAAAAATAAATAAACGTTGAAAAAATTCTTTGTCCATCCTGGATATGAACCTCTGATCAGATATGTGACTTGCAAATATTTTGTCTCATGTTACTTGTTGATTGGGTCCTTTGAGGCACAGAGGTTTTTAATGTGATGTAGTCCAGTGTGATGTCACCTGTGCTTTGGGTGTCATATCCAGAAAATGATCACCAAGTACAATGGCATGAAATTTTGCCTCTGTGTTTTCTCCAAGAAGATTATTGCTTGAGGTCTTCTGTGTAGGTCTTCATTCCATTTTGAGTTTATTTATTTATTTATTTAAAAAAAAATTTTTTTTTTCAACAGTTATTTATTTTTGGGACAGAGAGAGACAGAGCATGAACGGGGGAGGGGCAGAGAGAGAGGGAGACACAGAATCGGAAACAGGCTCCAGGCTCTGAGCCATCAGCCCAGAGCCCGACGCGGGGCTCGAACCCACGGACCGTGAGATCGTGACCTGGCTGAAGTCGGACGCTTAACCGACTGCGCCACCCAGGCGCCCCTTGAGTTTATTTTTGTAATGGTGTAAGGGAAGGGTCCAAGTTCATCCTTTTGCACGTGGATATCCAGTTTTGCCAGCACCATTTGTTGAAAAGGTTGTTCTTTCCCACTGAATGGTTTTGGCATCCTTGCCAACATCATTTAACCATATAAGCAAGGTTTATTTCTGGGCCGGCCATTTTATATGCCTGTACCCACACTGTTTTCATTACTGTAGTTTTGTGACAAGTTTTCAATTCAGGAAGTGTGAAACTTTCAAGTTTGTTTCTCTTTTGTTCAAGATTGTTTGGGCTATCCGGATTTCCTTGACATTCCATGTGAATTTTAGGATGGGTTTTTTCTACCTCTGCCAAAAAAGTTGTTAAGATTTTGCTAAGGACTGCATTGAATCTGTAGGTCGCTAATTTTGACATCTTAATGTTATTAAGTCTTCCAACCCACGAGTATGGGATGCCTTTCCATTTATTTTTGTCATCTTTAGTTCCTTTCAGCAATGTTTTCCAGTTTTCACCATACAGGTCTTTCACTTCTGTGGTTAAGTTCATTCCTAAGTATTTTATTCTTTTTGATGCTATTGTGAATGAAACTGTTTTCTTACTTTCCTTTTTGGAATGTTCATTGTTTGTCTATATAAACACAACTGGTTGATTTTATATCCTGCAACTTTGCTGAATTCATGTATTAGCTTTATTTTTTTTTTTCAACGTTTATTTATTTTTGAGACAGAGAGAGACAGAGCATGAACGGGGGAGGGGCAGAGAGAGAGGGAGACACAGAATCGGAAACAGGCTCCAGGCTCTGAGCCATCAGCCCAGAGCCCGACGCGGGGCTCGAACTCACGGACCGCGAGATCGTGACCTGGCTGAAGTCGGACGCTTAACCGACTGCGCCACCCAGGCGCCCCTCATGTATTAGCTTTAACAGGATTTGTGTGTGTGTGTGTGTGTGTGTGTGTGATCTTTAGGGTTTTCCATGTATTAGATCATGCCATCTGTGAGCAGAGATAATGTTTCCTTTTCTTTCTTTCTTTCTTTCTTTCTTTCTTTCTTTCTTTCTTCCTTTCTTTCTTTCACCTTCCTTCCTTCCTTCCTTCCTTCCTTCCTTCCTTCCTTCCACTTAATTGTTCTGGCCAGGACTTCCTGTACTATTTTGAAAAGAAGTGGTAAAGTGGGCATACCTGTCTAGAACCGATCTTAGAGGAAAACCTTTTAGTCTTTCACCATTATGTGTCATGTTGGCTGTGGGTTTCTCATGTATGGTCTTTTTTGATGTTGAGGTAATATTCTCTTATTCCTAGCTTGTTGGGTGCTTTTTTATTTCATGAAAGAGTATGGGATTTTATTAAATGATTTTTCTGCATCAGTCGAGATGATCCTGTGGGTTCCTCCCCCCCCCCCCATCATTCTGTTAATATGATGTATTCCATTGATTGATATTTTTTTGTGTTGAACCATCCTTGAATTCCAGGAATAAATCCCACTTGGTCATGGTGTGTAATCCTTTTAACGTGTCATTGAATTCTGTCTGCCAGTGTTTTATTTTGAGGATTTTTGCATCAATATTCATCAGGGATATTGGTCTGTAGTTTTCTTAGTGTCTTTGTCTGTCATTGGTATCAGGACAATGCTGGCTTTATGGAATGACTTTGAAAGTGTTCCCTCCTCTTCAATTTTATGGAGGGTTTGAGAATTGATGTTCATTCTTCTTTAAATTTTTGGTAGAATTCACCAGTAAAGCCATCTGGCCCTGGGCTTCTCTTCTTTGGAAGGGATTTGATTACTGAGTCAATGTACTGACATCCTTCCATATTTGCCATATTCTGCTTGTTGGAAGCAAGTCACTAGGCTCAGACCACCCTTACGGGGAAGGGATTACCAGGAGAGGAGAATGATTTGGGCCACCTCAGTCTTTCCCTGTAAAATGGAGCTATTCCCAATCAATTGGTTAAAGAAGATGTGTAGGGCATCTCTGCCTGTGCTTCGTGTCTCAGAATTACCTGGTAGTTTGTACTCCCAGTTGACTGATTTCAAGATGCAGCCTAGATTTATGGTAAATGGAAACTTCGTGCATCTTTGTATAAGATTCATACTTTGACAAAACTTCCCATTTCCCTCAAATCAATGAAATTTAATAGGACTTTTTCTCATACTCTGTGATATGTTCTCAGTCTCAAGAAATGAACAGGATAAACATCTTGGTCATGGTTTTGTGATTGTAATTTTTACACCAGCTATCATCCCTGACCCGTTAAATCTGAGTACACTGCTCCTATATGATCATGGCCACCATAAACTTTTTTTTCGCATGGTGCTTGTCCAAGGACTGTGTTATCTGTTTCAAGTGTTTCTCTTTTGCTGGATGGTAAGCTGAGGCTAGAAATGATATCTTTTTTTCCCTCCTCTGTATTCCCAGCAGTGCTGAGTACAAAATTGGCCCTCAATAGAGATTTATTACATGAAAATATACGAATGTATGAGTGAATAAATACTGCCATCCTCCTGCTAGCCTTGAAGGCTCTGACCCAGTCTACACATCCAGTGTCCAGCCCATGCCTGACCAGTGTAGACGATCAATAAACATCACGGATTGAAGAAGAGAATGACAGCGTAGCATCTCCTATCAGCTATTGTAACCACTGGACAACAATGGAAAGATCATTTGCCATCTGCTCAAAGGAGTCATATACTGGAGATGCCATCTCTGTAGTGTCCTTATCCTAGGAGCCAGAGTCTCCTCTCCTTAAATCACTTGAGTACAATAAAAAGAAAGTCATTTGCAGGTGGATTGCCCCAGAAGCCAATTTGGAGACAGGGATCTGAGTGCGAGTGGCTTATTTGGGAGAGGATCCCAGGAAACACAATTGGAGACGCACAGCAGAGAGCCAGGAAAGGACAGGATTTAGCACAGCTCACATTAATGAACCGATGGCTGAACTGGGCACCTGAGTACAGCCTCGCAGCAGACCTCTGTGAGGTTGACGACTCAGAGCTGCCCCCTTCCCATGAGTAGCATGCGAGGTGTGATATTTACGCCAGCTCCCCATCTCAGTGTTTGGGGTTGCACACTGTCTGGCATTTCGGCCCGTCCTGTGATAGAACAGCAAGCTTCTGCAGCCAAAGAGTCCTCAGGGAAGGGTCACCAGTCTTGTAGGAAGAAGCCAAGCGGATGCTGAGCGCCGAGGAGATTGACAGTGGTAGCACCTGGTGCAAAGAGTTGAAATTACATTTACGAACCTGGACCCAAGACCTGATTTTGTCCTCTGCTAGCAAGGCAAGTCCCTCCAAACTCCCCAGTCCTCGGTGTGTCCTTCTAGAAAGTCCTCTTCTGTTCCAAAAGCACCGGGACTTCATTCTTCCATGAAGATGTGTGGCTCAGGACTGCCGACAGCATTCTTTGTCAGAGCTCAGCTTCTAGAGTGTCTGTGTCGGCAAGCTTCCTTCCATTTTTCTGTTCATGTTTCACACCAGTCATGGGAGCCGAGGTTCTGGGATCAGGTTGCTCTTTGCAGCTGATCTGTGCATGTCTGACCACAAGGATGATTCACATTATACCCTAATGTGGTGTTTATATCATTTGATGCTTTGATTACTTTGTTCGAAGTGATCTCATTTGTTTATGAGCATCTGTTAAGTCCCCAGCCGCCCGCCCCCCCTCGCCGCCGCCCAGAAAGTCCCTGCTCTCCGTTCTTTGGGCAACGCGTTCTGCAGACAGTTACGTCCTCTGCTGCTGCAATAGCCCAGGCTGGCTAAGATGGTCTCCCGGGCTTGCTGTCGTTCCTAACAAACCCCGGGGAGGAGAAAGCAACAAGGCAAAGGCAACAAAGTTTTGGCCCTTTTGTCAGTAGTTGCTGACACAGACTGACGTGTGTGGAGATGCCTCGTTGCAACATTTGTCTTCCCTCCTTGCTGTTAATTCTCACTCTTCCACCCACATCTTCATCTCCACTCTTGTTTTTTTTTTAATTTTTTTTTCAACGTTTATTTATTTTTGGGACAGAGAGAGACAGAGCATGAACGGGGGAGGGGCAGAGAGAGAGGGAGACACAGAATCGGAAACAGGCTCCAGGCTCTGAGCCATCAGCCCAGAGCCTGACGCGGGGCTCGAACCCACGGACCGCGAGATCGTGACCTGGCTGAAGTCGGACGCTTAACCGACTGTGCCACCCAGGCGCCCCACCACTCTTGTTTTTAATGTTTATTTTTCAGAGAGAGGGGTGGGGGGAGGGACAGAGAAAGGGGGAGACAGAGAATCCGACGCAGGCTCCGCAACGTCAGCGCAGAGCCCGATGTGGGGCTCAAACTCATGAACCACGAGATCATGACCCGAGCCCAAGTCAAATGCTTAACCACGGGCCACTCAGGCGCCCCTTCACCTCCACCCTTTCGGGACCAGATCCCGTGGGATGTGAATAAGTGGATCAGGGAGGAAAAATGCATCCAAAGCCACTGAGATTGGGAGAAAGCTGGCATCAGCAGAGTAAAAAGGTGTCTTTGCTGCTGGACTTCTCAGAGTCTCGAACGTGCTAAGGCATACCGTGATTCTCGGTGAGGATGGGGTGAGCAGCATTTCCAAAAGGAATATGACCGCAGAGCGCTTGCTGTTGGCTAAAGAAAGGCTCTGCAGAACTAAGCTCTGGAGATGCTTTCTTGGATCACGCGTTTGCCATGGAGCTAAAAACGACTGACAATTCAGAAGCCTTCGGCGGTCTGCAAGGACTCAGTGGCGAACCAGGCTTCTGACACAGCCACGGCAACCCCCTTGCCTCTCAGTTACTAAGCACCTGCTGCGCGCTGGGTGCCTTACCATAGGTCAACCGCTTTGCGAGGGAAGGCGGACGTGACGCCACCGTCAAGGAAAAGGCTTCTTGGTAAGGCATTTGGAGAGTCAGGGAAGGTCACGGAGGATGGGCAGGACCCACACCCCGAACCTGCCCTCAGCACCAGGACTGGCTGGGCCCAGTGCAAAATAAAAAGTGAGGGGGCTCTTGATCAAAAATGACTAAGAAGTTGAAGATGATAACAGAGCGTTGTACCTGGGGCCCTTCTGGCTTTTGCGCAGGTCCCTCGCCTATGAAGTCAGCCGTGCACAGCATGTATCTGTGGCAGGAGCAGCAACCGTGGCCCAGCCACCGAACCCATCGGGTCATGCCTCCTGTCCCTTTCTCCTCTCCCCCCCCCCCACCCCCCCCCCCCCCCCCCACCAGGCACTGCTCAGAGACAGGCTTTCTCCCATTCTGCCTCGGCAGGAAGCTCCTTCTGCCAGCTCTTAATGAATCAGCGACTGATTAAGCAACGCGCCTAGAGATTACTCAGAGGCAGTATGGAATAGAGGCAAGGGACTGGAGGTTCAAATCCTGGCTTTTTGCTCCTTATCTCTCCATGACGTTGATCAATTTCACGTTCGGTTTCTGCGGCTCAGAACCCGGCTTTAGAAAGAGGGGCTGACAATAATGCCTGCTCCGGACAAAGGATGGTGTAGAGCCAAGGAGGGTAATTCCATCCTTTACGCACCCTCTGCAGAGGAGTCTGAGCAGGTGTAAGATTTCACATTCCCCCCTTGGAGGCTGCTGGCCACTCCTCTCATTTATTTACTTACCCATTTGTTCAGCCAGCGTGTGGAGGGTAGGTAGGAATGGACTAGGCAGAGAAGAAGGAGAAAGGCACTCCAGGAGGACCATAGCTTGTGCCACCCCCCCGTGACTGTAGCCATATAGCACACGGGTGGGGGGAAGAGCTGAGGTCCCAACCCAGACAGGCTCCCACCGCACCTCGCTGCCTCCGGTGCCTGGAGAAACTCGGCTGCCGAGAATACGGAAGTTAATGGTAAACAAGGGCTGTTGGGTTGTCTGCGGATCTTAATCATCCTTATATCCCCACTGCACAGAAGCCCAAATAATGGACGATGGGCCAAAAACCAACTTCAGGAGGCTGTCCACCCGGAGCCGTCAACCACCTCCAGCAATTAGGCTCAGCGTGACAGTTGCTTCTGAGACAAGGAGCCGAGTGAATGGAATTAATCTCCCTGATTTAAATCCATTAGTGCCTGTGATATACTGGTTCAGGCATTTAAGAGCCACTTCATCTCACCCGGTCATGCCCATAGGGTCACACGCTGACTCACAGTTAATAGTGGGGAAGGCTTTAATGGAGGGGAGGCTTTGAAGAAGGGCAGGGTGTGTTCCAAAGCTTGAAGGTTTAATGCATTTTTAATTAAATGTGCTTTAATAGGATTCAGCACCAACTATCATGTCACTGCAGATAGATTCATTATATTTGTTCAGTTAATTACGCGTGTGTTATTATCCAAGTGTAAACTTAGGTGACCTGGAAAGAAGCTTGACTTCGAGGGACACCCAAGAGTTCTGCTGGTCCTTTCAGGATTAGATTAAATAGTTCCCCACCCTCCGGTCCCCATATTTACTCTTGTGTGCCCACGCCCATACCCACACATGCGGGCACATGTGCTTACACTCTGGCAGACAGCCAGGCACATGCGTAGACATTCTCTCTCTCTCCTCCTCTCTTCTTTCAAAGAGAAACGGATGGTAGGAGATCTCAAAGCTAGGAAAAAAGCATTCCCAGATCGGGCCCCATCCTGTTATCAGCTTCACACGAGGTGCTGAATATTCCTGAGCCTGAGTGTCCCTCTTCTGTAAAGCGACAGTGACAGCAAGGTTAATAGCGAGGGATCCCCCCCCAGCACTGCCGTAGGTTCCCAGGACGTGATGCCCACAGAACCCTTTGTGAGATGCCAAGAGCCATGCACCTCCTCCTTATTGCTGGCGGTTGTAACCAATCCTTCTAGAAGGCGCCCCATCAGGGCTCCATTCTATAAGCTCGGGGCCCGGGATCCTTGCTGTACCCTGAGTGTTCACATGCTGAAGCAGAACCTTGTGTACTCACTCAGCAGGCATGCACCGAGCACCCTCACCTAGGACTTCCTGAGGACCTACTATGCGCCCAGCGCAGGGTCCCTGACTTCCACGTGTTTCTCATACATGATTGCTTCTCTACCAGGTGACTATCTACACATTATAGATGGGAAACCAAAGGTTACATAATGGATCTATTTAATACAGTTTGTTTGATTCTTATCACGTGCCGGGCGTGATGCCCCAGGGGCAGGGGACAAAGAGGAAAATGAAACAGAAGTGGCCCTTGCCCTGGTGCACCTTTCTGCACAGGAAGCTTTCGAGAGCTCACCAGGAAGAGCTTCCATGCCTGGGCCCTTGGTTTCCCCTCCAGTCATGTCACAATGTATCAGACCGCGAATTTTGACATGTGGTGGCTCGGTTGGTTCCAAGTTTGGGGCATGGCAGCGGTGGCTGGGGGCCTGGGAATGGGGTTCAACATATGGGAAGGAGACCCTCAGAGACGTCCAGGGTAAACCTCTCAGCCTTAGGTGTGCTTAACGCACTCCTGGGGGAGGGGGAGGGATGATCTTATTCAAATGCAGATGATGATTCAGTAGGGTTGGGGGTGGTGGGGTGTCATTTAATTTTATGTGTCACCTTGGTTAGGCCACGGTACCCAGTTATTTAGTGAAACACCAGTCTAGATGTCACTGTGAAGGTTTTTGGTAGGTGGGATTAACCATGAAATCAGTGGACTTTGAGTAAAGCAGATTATCCTCTACGACGTGGGTGGGCCTCACACAATCAGTTGAAGCCTTGAGAGAAAGAACGGAGGTACCCCGGGGAAGAAGGAATTCTCCAGAAAAGCTGCAATGTCAACTCTTCCCTGCATCTGCTGCCTAAAAAATGCCCTGCAGCTTTTGGACTTGCCAGCCCTCAGTATTACATGAGCCAATTCCTTAAAATATTTCTTCCTCTCTCTCCCTGTCATAACTCTCTATATCTATTATATATTTGAACTTTAATAATATAATTTTATTTTAATTAATTTAACATTTTACGGATACGTAAGAAAGGCAAGTTAATTTTAGGAATGTACTTGATTTAACAGAAAATATCCTAACTGGTGTGATTTGTGTCATTGATAGAAACATCTGTGAATGAGATCTAGAGATACGTACATAGCTATCTATGTATATACTGTATAGATACCCTGTGCATATAAGATACAGCTACTTTGCATATGTCTATGACCATTCTGTTTCTCGGGAGAGCCCTGCCTGATACAAGGAATGGGAGTCTACGTTTCTTCCAAGCTCCCAGGACATGCCAGTCCTACTGGTCTGTGAACCGGACTCTGATTAAGGTCAGTGGCTCCGTCGGTGAAGTATTTGGCTCTTGGTTTCTGCTCACGGCATGATCTCACAGTTCGTGGGATCGAGCCCTGCGTCAGGGTCCCCGCTGACGGCAGGGACCCTGCTTGGGATTCTCTCTCCCTCTCTCTCTGCCCCTCCCTCACCCCAATATAAATCAATAAACTTCATTTTATTTTATTTGTATTATTATTTTTTTCACATCTATTCATTTTTGAAAGGCAGAGAGAGACAGAGTGCGAATGGGGGAGGGGCAGAGAGAGAGGGAGACACAGAAAAAGAAGCAGGTTCCAGGCTCTATCAGCACAGAGCCTGACTCGGGGCTCGAACTCACAGACCTCGAGATCACGACCTGAGCCGAAGTCGGCCGCTCAACCAACCGAGCCACCCAGGCGCCCCATAAATAAACTTTAAAAAAAGCAATACAACACAAGCCACAGATGTTATTTTAAATTTTCCAGCAGCCGCATTAAAAAAGTTAAAAGAAACAGGTAAATTAATTTTAAGAACATATTTCATTTAACTGAAAATACCCTGAGTATTATTTCAACGTGTCATGGACGAGATATCATACATTTTTTTTTTTTGCACGAACTCCTCAAAATCTGGTACACTTACAGCACCCACTTACGCTTCAGACAAGCCACGTTTCAAGTGCTGCTCAGACACGCGTGGCCAGGGGCTCCCACGTTGCACCCCACGATTCAGGATCCTTGACAACCAGCACCCTGGGCTAATGGAGCTGCTATTTGCTGCCTGCCCTGCATTTTCTCCTAAAAACGGAAAAAGGGGAGGGGGGGAAAAAGTGAGAAAAAACAATAATCTGGGTAATTAAAGATGCCAGGCGACTCGCGTCAGGTTAACGCCCAGAGTGGAGTGAATGATAACAGAGGTTCTGCTCAAGCAAGCGCCAAATAAGCAAACGTTCTTTAAATAAACAGAAATTGAGTATATTTCAGGAACTTGTTTATGCTATGGGTCACGGAGGAGGTTAAACAAGAATTTGTTTTAAAAAGTCTCCAAAGGACGCCCTCTGTGCTCCCACCGCACGTGGTTGGGGGCGGGGAGGCCTCTCGGGGCTGGGAAACTGGGGTCAGGTGGAGACCGGGGCCGCCGTCTGCCGTGGGCACCGCTGCTTTTGCACTCAAGCGCCGGCTTCACGTGCAGGGGTGCAGGGAGGGGTGAGATGGCGACCCGGAGGGTCCCGGGGAGCCTGGGTGTCCGGTGAGGCTCCCGGCAGGCAGACGCTGCGCAGACCTTCCCGGTGTAGGTTGGAGAGGGGCTGTGTCCCACACACGTGAGTCGTCCACTTGTGCAGTCAGCTACCCATTCATTCCTTCTGCATTCCTCCTTCCCGCACTCAGGTATCCCTTCCGTTAGTGACTCACTTGCCCGTTGACTCATTCTTTCACACACTGGCTCAGGTTGGGCTCCCTGGGAAGCAGACAGGAGGCTTATGAGGGAGCATCCTGCCATCAGCACCTACAGGGCGTTGCGGAAAGAGACGTGCATCTGTGTGTGGTCTCAGTGGAGCCGCCCCCCCCCCCCGCCGGCCCCCCCTGGGGAAGTTTCTAAGACCGATGAGCCTGCCCTGAGAAGGGGGTGTGAGGGAGGGCACAGGGTCTCATATCCACCACACACATCCTTCAACACAGTCACCTACGCTTTGGTCTCTGGGCTTCCCTCATTGGCTCTTTCGTTCATTCTCACACCGAGCGCTTTGCTGTCTTAAATCCTGCCCCCCTCCCCAACCCCAGGATCTTTGCACGACCGGTCCCCTTTCATCATTCGGGCCTCAGCTCTGAGCTCCCTACCCCAGAGGAGCCCCTGCAAGTGGTCCTGGGGATGGTCCTTCACCCTCCACCCTTCTCTCCCTCTCCAAACCTCTCCCCTGGTTATTCTCTGCCCGCACACCATCTATCGCTCTCAGAAGTGACCCTGTTCATTTACTTACTTGCCCATTCTCCCTCCCTTCTCCACTGGAATGTAAGCTTCATGAGGGTTGGGTCTTTGTCTGAGCGTTTCTTCTTCTTAGTCACACAAAGATTTGTAGAAGGAACAAACGAATGACTCAGCAATTTGCTTATTAATTAAATCATTCATTCATTATTCATGTATCAACTCTCTTATTCATATATTAGTCAGTCCATTCATTCATTTGTTCATTTCCTCAACAGGCAGTGTTTATATCTATAAATAGGTATTATATATAAATATATACTTTTGTATATTTAAATATTCAACATGTTTATATATAAATTATATATATAAAATTTAATATGTATGTTACATACATATATAAGTATGTGTTATAACTATAATGAACATGTATTATATATAAGTACATAACATACATTTATATATAAATATGTAAATATATATCACATTTACTATGAACCCAATAAAGATATTCTTAGCAACATTATTCAAAACAGCAAAAAACCCCCCAAAATTATATTAAAAAATAGAATAACCTTGAGCTTAGCCAACTCTAGGGGAATTACAACACATTATGACAAAAAATGAAAAGTCCTCTTTGCAAATGACACTTTGCTATGACTTCATGGGAGCGTGATGACAAGGAACCAGGCTAATAGTCCCGTAAGAAGTAGAGAGAAAGCAGGTTTGACAAAAAGGCATATCCAGTATGGTCACAGCCACGCCAAGTGTATCTATTTTTGGGTAATGACAAGACATCCCCATGCAACAGTAAATAAAATCAGTCTCAGGTATTGAGACGCTGGGGATTTTCATTTTTTGCAAATATTTCTTTGACATTCTGTCACATTTCTTAGTATGAAAAAGGGGCGCCTTTTTCAGGGGCGTGTTTTAGGGGTGCCTGGGTGGCTCAGTCTGTTAAGTGCCCGCCTTCAACGCAGGTCATGTTCTCACAGTTCGTGGGTTTGAACCTGCGTGGGGCTCTGTGCCAACAGCTCAGAGCCTGGAGCCTGCTTGTAGATTCTGTGTCTCCCTCTCTCTCTGCCCCTCTCCCATTTGTGCTCTGTGTCTCTCAAAAATAAATACACTTTAAAAAATTAAAAGAGGGGCGCCTGGGTGGCGCAGTCGGTTAAGCGTCCGACTTCAGCCAGGTCACGATCTCGCGGTCCGGGAGTTCGAGCCCTGCGTCGGGCTCTGGGCTGATGGCTCAGAGCCTGGAGCCTGTTTCCGATTCTGTGTCTCCCTCTCTCTCTGCCCCTCCCCCGTTCATGCTCTGTCTCTCTCTGTCCCAAAAATAAATAAACGTTGAAAAAAAAAATTAAAAAAAAAAAATTAAAAGAAAAAGATGTTTCAGCATTGTATGACCCTCAAGGCGTGCTGTGATGCATAATCCTGAGACTTGGTTAAAAGTATTATTTATAAAGTTCCCACTGTGTGTCCAGTGCTCAACGTGCATTTTTTTTCACTTAGTGCTCAAAACTATTCGGCAGGTTAATATTGTGTGTGCATGTCTATATGTGTGTGTGTGTGTGTGTCCATGTGTATCTGTGTGTGTGTTTATGTGTGTGTACCTGTGTGTGTGTGTGTGTGTGTGTGTGTGTGGTAGAATGATGGCCCCAGAACCTATGCCTATGTTACCTTACACAGCAAAAGACACTATGCTGGCAGGATTTGCCTAAGGACCTTGAGGTGGGTCGATCACCCTGGATTATCTGGGTAGGTCCAGTGTAATCACAAAGGTCTTATGGCGGGGAGGCGGGAGCGTCAGAGCCAAAGACAGGACAAAAGCGGCAGCTAAGAGAGACGCGGCTCACCAACTGCAGAGTGCAGGCCGCCTCTGGAAGCCGTTAAGGCAGGAGATCGGGTTTTCCCCTGGAGCCTCCAGAAGAAGGCCAACTTCAGACTTCTCATCTCCAGAACCGGGAGAGAGTAAATGGGGGTTGTTGTAAGCCTCTAAATTCGGGGTAAGATTTTTACAGTGTCAATAGACAACCGTGGATAAACTGAAGCTCAGAAAGACAAAGTCACTTGTCCGAGGTCAGCGGCAGAGTTGAGACTGATTCAGAGGCCATAACGGTTTCGACTGCCGCCTCCACTGCCGCCTCTCATTGGAGCATACCTGGAGCTGGGATTCGTTGCTGTGAATTGTCCATAGCGTTCTAGATATTTGCAGGGGCTTGGCTTCTGCCTTCATCGTTAGAGGTTTAATTCTAAGGATCAGGCCCCCGCACATAGATTTCCTTTCCTTTGTCTCTTCTTTCCCCTTTTCTTCTTCCTTCCCTTTCTCCTTCCCTCCTCTCCTTTTGTCCTCCTTTATATATATTTTTTTAACGTTTATTTATTTATTTTTGAGACAGAGAGAGACAGAGCATGAACGGGGAAGGGGCAGAGAGAGAGGGAGACACAGAACCGGAAACAGCCTCCAGGCTCTGAGCCATCAGCCCAGAGCCCGACGTGGGGCTCGAACTCACGGACCGCGAGATCGTGACCTGGCTGAAGTCGGACGCTTAACCGACTGAGCCACCCAGGCGCCCCTGTCCTCCTTTATATTAACTGAGCAGCTGCTATGTGCCAAGTTCTGTCCCAGATTCTGAGAATACACTGGAAATGAGATGGACCAGGTGCCTCTCCTTAGGGACCTCATGCTGAAATTTTGCCCAGATCCTGCAAATATCTAGAGTACGGTGGAAAACCTGTGCTCCAGAGACCGAGCTTCGGCTCCAACCCCATACAGAGGCGGGGAGCATCGAAGGTTAAAGATACAGAATCTCTCTCTTCAACCAGGTCCTACTTCCCCAGGGGAATCCTGGAGAATAATGGAACTGTGCTTCAAGGAGATGGGAGAGAAAAGATCTAGATTTTTCCCTTCTGAGTCCTGCTGCCTCCCAGCCCCTCTAGGGATTTTCTGTCTCCCTGGGGTTTGGGGAGGACCCCAGACTCATGTGCTCAGAATGTCTGAAGGGGTCCAAACCAGGAAGGAATAGGAATAAGCCCTCCAGGCCAGGAAGTGAGGAAACACAAACACAGAGTAGCATGGGGGAAAGAGCACTGAATCGGGGTCTGGAGCTTGAGTGCTCTCTCTGCCTCTCACCCCCCCCCCCATGTGACTTTGGCTGGTCAGCGGACCCCTCTGGACCTCAGTCTCGTTCTCCACTCAATAGGGATAATAACATTACTTCAATCCCCTCTGTCCCAGGGTTAGGGATACAAAGGAGAGAATGCATGTAAAGGAAGCTGACGCAAGGGTAGTTGACGGATGCTTATGCAATCTGGGCTGAAGAGTGAGAGCAAACACACGGAAACATTTATAGCCTGTTGCAACCGCCGAGATGATGTGGATACGGATCTCTTTCTACCAGGAATAGCCACAAATATTGGTAGGCAGAGCTCTGGTTCTTTATCAGATTGTGTCCACCTGTATGCATGCACACATACACGCGCGTGCGTGCACACAGTGTGGTGCCGTGGAAGGCAATTCCGCGGCACAAGGCAGCACGAGCCTCGCGTTCGAATTCTCCTCTCTGGACCTCAGCCTTCTCTTCAATAAAACAAACCGTCGGTGACCACGGACTGAGGCCTATGCACCATTTTGGCCGGAGATGCGTTGTTTGGATTAGCGTGCCGAACGCATTTCTAAAGAGCTGCCTAACATTTTAAAGAGTGGAGACTTGGCCTGCAAAAGGGGAATCTGCGTTTTGGCTTCTCTTGCAACCGCTGGGGTCGGGCGGTCCCGGGCCTGCCTTCCTGAGAGCCACACCCGTTTCTGACGGGGAGAACCGCAGTCCCCACCGCTCTCAAATGCTGCACCCCCTGCCGGCTGCATTGTTCTACCAGGCCCCCCACCTGCCAGGCTCTGTGGTGACTTTGCCGGCCAGCCCCATGCTGGGAATATTTTGGTGGCTCAGCAGCCAGGCTTCAGGCACAGGGCTACTAGCCCCAAAGGGCAGACAGAGATCTACTGGGAGAGAGAAATTCTAGGAGATTGCAAGTGGCAAGGGAGGAACGCCAGAAAAATTCCTCTTTCTTCCATGACTAGGGAACGGATGTCCCAGGAGCCAGATCTCAGGCCAGTCCTTTCCTTTGTTGCAGCCTCAGTTTCCCCATCGGTGCTGGAACTAGACGATCTCCAAGGCTTTTCTAGTTCTTGGGCTGTCTGCTTCTCTCTCTCCTCCCTCCAACACACGCGTCTACACGCGAGCACATACAGTAGATTGTATTCTTGCACACGGGCACACTTACACATCTTCCTGAGGATGTTTTTCCACTTACCGGCTGCAAACCCTCATATCGCCTCCGACCTCCCACACCCCTGACATCAGTCCTGCAGGTCTCCTTTCAGACTGCTTCCAGTCATCAAGCTTCAGAGGAGTTACCTGCCGGCATTGTGTAAGGGCAGCCAGCAGGATTAGTCAGCTAATCTCTCTTATCAGCCTTCTCCCCCAGGAGCAGACAACAACAGGAGACTGTTCGGCAGGTAGCAGGAGTTCAGGCGGAGAGGGCCCAGATCCCACCCACTGAGGGCAGGAGGGAGGAGGCCGGGGGACCCAAACTTTGCTCTCATCTCTGGCTGGGATCACGGAACCGTGGGAGAGCGCGCTCGGGGACCTTGAAATGGTTAAGGCAAAGTCAGGTTCCGATCCGGGCCAAGCGCCTCCCATCAGGCCGCTCGCTCACCACCTCTAACCCATGAAGGGCCTTTTCCACTTTAAGTTCTCCAGGCTTCTTCACAAAGAATGGAAGTTGGCACTCCAGATAATTTCATATTCTGCTTTGTTTTCTTGGGCGGGGGGGGCTGCTTAGGAATAGAGTAATTGGGGAGGGGGGAGCCTGGACATATTACAACAGATACAAAAATGCCAAATCAGAGTTACAAATGCTGTGACGTTAATTTACATTGAACAATTCAGGCTTTTGGCCAAGAATGTTACAACGTAATAGCATTATGCTAGTCATAAGGTAATGAGTGAATAGTATTTTATTTTATTTTATTTTATTTTATTTTATTTTATTTCATTTATATTATATTCTATATTTTTAATTTATTTATTAGTAATGATTTATATTACATTCATTGTATTTTTTTTTAATTTTTTTTTTCAACGTTTATTTATTTTTGGGACAGAGAGAGACAGAGCATGAACGGGGGAGGGGCAGAGAGAGAGGGAGATGCAGAATCGGAAACAGGCTCCAGGCTCTGAGCCATCAGCCCAGAGCCCGACGCGGGGCCTGAACTCACGGACCGCGAGATCGTGACCTGGCTGAAGTCGGACGCTTAACCAACTGCGCCACCCAGGCGCCCCTACATTTATTGTATTTTATAAAGATATTAAGGCTGGTTCAGAAACGGGACCCATATTTAAAGCCGTGAAGTCAACCTGTCCCTACTGCAGTCTGATGTGACAGGCATGTGGCCCTGTTGACTCATAAGGCTAAATCGAGGCCTTCAGCGGATGAGCAGCGTGGGTCTAAGGACCACCTCCCTAAGCCTGGCCTGGGAAAGGCCAAGTTTCATTGCCCTGACCTGGGAGCTGACTTGAGAAAGCTGGCTGTGAAATGGCTTCCGGGCGGTCATGACCTGGGAGTTGCTCCATGCAGAACCAGACTTACAGAGCCAGTATCCGGCCAGGTCCCATCTGCTTACGCTGGCCTCACACAGCCCTTCTTGATTCTTTACTAAAATCCGAGCCCTTGGTCCGAGCCCTCCCGGGAAGGTCTGCAGAGAAGCAGCCATCAGCCAGTCACCTTTGAGTGCAAATTCATTCATCGGTCCTGTAGCCACGTGGCTGTCCCTCGAGAGAGGCTCTTCATGCGACAGGCCCAGGGCGCAAGACATTGGATGGTGAGGCTTGGCTGGGTTGGGCGGAGAAAGCCACAGACTCAGGGGCCAGACGATCTGGAATCTCCCTCCTCCCACTAACTGTTAGCCCTGGGACAGTGGGCAGACCACTTCACTTCTCCGTCTCGGGCCAAAGTGGAGATAACGTAGCCTCCGAGCACGACAACCCAATGAACGATTCCGGGTGTTGGCTGGACAAGAGAAATCGGTCTCCACCTTCACAGTAGGTTGAGGAGGTAGACAATAGGGACGTAAATTATTTAAAAAAAAATTATTTATTGTTGAGAAAGAGAGACAGAGTCTGAGCGGGGGGAGGAGCAGAGAGAGGAAGACCCAGAATCCGAAGCAGGCTCCAGACTCCGAGCTCTCAGCCCAGAGCCCGACGCGGGGCTCGAACTCACAGACCGTGAGATCATGACCTGAGCCAAAGTCGGACGCTTAACCGACTGAGCCAACCAGGCGCCCCGGGGAGTAAATTATTTATACCAGATGGCGGCACATGTGGAGAAGGGAATAAAACCGAGTGTTGGGATAGCGAAGGAAGGTGGGGAAGCAGCCTCATTCGGTGGCGAGGAAACTTCTCTTTGAAGAAAGAATATGTGAGCCCAAGAAGAAAAGAAAGGGCCTTCCTGCCCCTGACCTGGGAGGTGTGCCGGCTGGAAGGAGCTGCTTGTCTGAAGGCTCGGAGTGGGTCTGCTGTGGTGTGAGACCCAGCAAGGCCGTGGGTGTGGCTGGAGGAACCCCCTTGAATCGGGGGTCATGGGGTTGGAGAGGCGGGCAGAGCCGGCATCATCTGGGGCCTGGTCGGTGTCACGCTCAGGAATTTGCATTTTATTCTAAATGACCAAGGGGCGCCTGGGTGGGTGGCTCAGTCGGTTAAGCATCCGACTTCGGCTCAGGTCGTGATCTCGCGGTCCGTGGGTTTGAGTCCCGTGTCAGGCTCTGTGCTGACAGCTCGGAGCCTGGAGCCCGTTTCAGATTCTGTGTCTCCCTCTCTCTCTGCCGCCCCGCCCCCCCCCCGCCCCCCGTTCATGATCTGTCTCTCTCTGTCTCAAAAATAAATAAACGTTAAAAAAAAAAAATTAAATGACCAGGAAGCTGCTGGAATGTTTTCAATATATGTGAAAGCATTTCCACTGTTAGGTGAAAGTGTTTTGTAAACTTGAAAGCACAAAGATGAAATACTATTATTATCATCTGTGTGAATAACAACTTTACACTGTAGTTAAAACTATTAAATTGGCAGCTTGATTCTTCAGTTCCCTCAGTGAAACCCGGCAGTACCGGGATCCCAAGGCACTAGGTGTGAAAGGGCTCTGGGGCCACCCCTCCATCGGGCCACCTGCCAGGCCGCCGGGCTGCTCAAGAGAACGTCTTTACTGCTGTCCCGGTTTCCTGGGGGGGGGGGGATGTGGGGAGGGGCAGAGAGGTGCACGGTGACTGGTCTCATTCCTCACGGGGACATTGCCAGCTCTAATCAGTGCCCGGCGAGGTCTCTGAGCTCCGGGATCACCACACTGGGGTTGCCTCTGAAGGAGAACGCAACACCTCCTTGGGGGAGCTTCTGCTCCAGTTTCTCTCTGACCGCCCCGGACAAGCTTCAGAGCCTTCCGCGTATATTCCGAAGGCACCGTGAGTTATCGCAGTCTGCCACTCTCCAGCTTTTCTTTTACTGGTCTCATTAACACCTGACCCGTCCGCCTCCTTGCCAATTCCGTGAGTGCGAGGACACGGCTTCAGAGTGCTACCTTTGTAGTCAATCATGATAGGCTGGGGGCGCCTGGGTGGCTCAGTCGGTTAAGCACCCGACTTCCGCTCAGGTCATGATCTCGAGGTCCGTGAGTTCGAGCCCCGCGTCGGGCTCTGTGCTGACAGCTCAGAGCCTGGAGCCTGCTTCAGATTCTGTGTCTTCCTCTCTCTGACCCTCCCCTGTTCATGCTCTGTCTCTCCCTGTCTCAAAAATAAATAAAACGTTAAAAAAAAATTAAAAAAAAATCAGGATAGGCTGGATTCTGCTTCATAATGTGCAAGGCCTCCCCCACCCCGCCCCTGTGACTTCAAGCCATGCCCGTTTATTTCTGGCTCAAGCACATACAGGTAGGCAGGAGGCTCTGCTCTGGGTACCGTCAGGCACCCGGGTCCGTGGATGTGCCTTCTCGACTCAAGACTCCAGGGCTCCCGGCGGGAAGCGTGGAGCCTGAGACCAGCAATAACGACCTGGCAGGGGGGCACGGCGGGGGCACGGCCACCTCGGCGCACACCTTCTCGTCCAGAAGCAGTCACATGACCATGCCATACTTGCGGGGCTGGCGGCTGTAACGTCTCCCGCACCCTGGGAGCCAGCGGGATGGTTTGGGAAGGGCTACATGCGGATCTAAGCCAATCTGTCCAGTTGTCAGTGGTTTTTTTTTTTTTTTTGGTCACCATTTGGGGGAGGGAGGAAAAAGTCCCTTAACGACAGATAGACACCGACAAGCCTCAGTTCCTATGGAAGAAGCGAAGTCCTAGCTCTCTGTCCTTAGGTGTCCCGACAAGTCCTGTCCAGGACGGGCTTGCTCTGTGGCGGACGCTGTGTAGTCTTCTGGCAGATTAAGGCAAACCAGGCAACAGAGTCCATGCTTACCGGGCAGAGCACTGGACAGAGAGGCACGGCCGCCATATTTTTGAACAACACTTCACCAAAGGAACATGACCCCCAACGCCCCCTATTCTAAATAGCCAACCGTCTGGTGCAAATTTGGATGAGGCCATTTGAAGCGCTTATGGAACGTGGATTCCCAACAAAGGTCTTTTGAATATTAACTGCGTTCCCCGGGGTGTAGCTACAATTAATTAACTCACACATAATGGAGGGACCCACTGAGGTGCATCCGTACAATGGGATACTATTTGGCAATAAAAAAGAATGGGCCGTGGACACTTCCAATGGCATGGGGGAGTCTCTTAAACATTCCTCTTAGTGACAGAAGCCAGCCACCAGCCACCACTCCATTCAGACGAGATGTCCAGAAAAAAACCCAGAATCTGTGGAGGCAAAGGAAATTAGGGGGTTTCTGGGGGTGCGGGTGAGGGACGAACAGGAAATGTGCATGAGGGGCACTGTTGGGTGCTGAAAATGTCCTAAAACTGACTTAGGGTGATGATGCACACCTCTGGAGGTTTACTAGAACGTCACTGAATCGTACGCTCGAAATGAATGAATTATAGGATACATAAAATGTGCCTCAGCAAAGTTACTTAGAGAGTAAAAACACTTAACTCACATATACACTCGCCTCACCGCTTAGAGTGCATTTAAAGTGGGTTGTGGACAATATTACATGAAAAAACGAGCTTTCGTTCCCAAGGTGTTTTCAATACCTCCACCTACCTACCTGTCCTTTCGAAAGAACAAATTCATTCAGTCTGACACCAAAGGGGCGTGGGGCTCTCCTCAAAAGGCCGCCAAACAAATCAGCTGGAAAATGCAATTTGTAGCCGAGATTTCACAGGGGGCGTCCCTTCCTCCTAGACACGCACCAGCAATAAGAAAGGGGGTTTAGAAGAAAAAAAAAATTGGAAGACCTTGGCTTTGAAGTTCCTAACCACTTCTTTGGTCTCAGTTCCCCCATCTGTGAAATGGGGATAATCTGAGCTTCTTACGCGGTACAGCATCTGGGCCGTGGCTTCTCGGGGCAGACGTTGTCATCACCAGGGCCTTCGACAGAAAGGCGTTGTTTCTCTATAATGATGGAGTCGGATCTTCACATGTACCCTGGGCCCTGTCTAAGGGACACAGCAGTGGTTCTTAAAGTGTAGGAGGTCATGCTGAAATGCAGGGTCTATTCCAGAAGTCCCAAGAGATGCCTGGGGTCCCGACTGCACCTAAGGGTCCAAGAACGAGCAAGGCTCATTTGTCAAGGGCTTTAAACACCTTGCCACCTCTGACTTCTCCGTCACATGTGGCTGCCCTTCAGAATCACTCGGAAAACACAGAGAGCTGGTTTGCCAACAGGCCTTCTGAGTCAGCATTTAGATGGAGCCCTGGAATCCGAGATTTCAAAGTTCCTGCAGGGTTGGGATTCACTGGTTAAGAGACTCCACGGAAGGTGAGGAAACACACTTGATTAGGAGTCCGGAAACCTGGCTTCTAGTATCCTCTCTGCCGCGCCTTGTGACCTTGGTGGGGCCGTGTTGCCACTCCGGGCCTCAGTTTCCCCATCTGCACAAACGGGGGTGGAGAGAGAGGGGTGCCCCCACCTCCCTGTTCTGAGCTCTGCGAGTCCCCGGTTTCCCAGCCCGTTCCCAATCTCCAATTGGCCATGGCATTTCTGTGACTCAGGGGGCAGGCCCGGCAGCCAGGGGGTGGGGAGCGAAGGGTGGGGTGCTGGGTTTTCCGCCCCGCTGCCTCTGGAGCCAGGCACCCAGCTCGAGCTATTGTACTCATGGGAGGTCTTAGCTGGTGAGGCCGCCAGGTTGACTGCACAGGCGCCACGGTTGTTTCATTATTTCATCAAAGTTCATTACGCCGGGGAGGAGACCAGTAATAAAACATGATTACAAGTGTCTCCAACGAGCACTTAAAGACATAACTCGCGATCTACACGCTGCCACATCCCCTGTTTGTGGTCACGTAACGCACAGAGATTTGCACCTCTGATAGATTTCAGTCTTTGCGTTAATGGAAGTAAAAAAAAAATTAAAAAAAAAAAAAAAAGTGCCTGAAGGACTTGATTCCATTTGTCTCGGGACCAAGCTGGTGGTTTCATACGGAGGCATGATTTGCCATTTTTGAAAACACGCAGTTAATTATGTGTGTAAAAGGCAGGTACGGTGACACAGGGGACACAGAGGGACCGATGGCAGCCAAGCCTATCAGATGTTATTGGCAAAGCGCTTGGGGAGAAATGGCTTTTCTTTTCTTCTTTCTTTCCCTTCACTGCCCAACACCATCCCCCCCCAACCGCCCCCCATTCCTGCCGCCATCTCTTTTCTTCGTGAAATAGCGGCTGGCGATGAATGCCGGGAAGGTAATAGATGATACTTTACAACAAAAAGGGATCCTGTGCTCTGTCCCATATCAACTGGGTCAGTGTCTTCCTCTGAGAATAAGGTCTTGATTGACACTGACTAGTGGGTTTGAACCAGTTGTTCCGGATGTGGGTTGGAGACCAAGAAGGCAGGGCAGGGTGGGAAAGAGCTCGTGTATCATTGGGTAGGATTCCCCTGGGCCGTGGCCGTATGCACCCAGACAGGTCACATCCTTCCCTGGGTCTGTCTCGAGCTCTAAAAGTCTGCCCCTGGGCAGCACTGGGCAGGGCCCAGGCTAAGGGTGGCTCTGCCTTTACTCCCTGGGTGCCCTGGGGCCAGGCCCTTCTCCTCTGTTGGCCACGGTTTCTAGTCCTTGTTAAATGAGATGTTTGGGCGAGGCAATGCCACCCATACTTGACTAATGTTAAGAATCATTTGAGAAACTTGCTTAAAACAGATTTCCTCAGCCCTAGAACCAAAGATATCAGACCGGAATTTCCCCAGGGGAGGTCAGGGAATCAGTATTCAGTAAGTCTCCCAGGTGATCCGTGACTTTTTTTTTTTTGACATTTATTCATTTTTTGAGAGACAGAGAGAGACAGAGCATGAACGGGGGAGGGTCAGAGAGAGAGGGAGACACAGGATCCGAAACAGGCTCCAGGCTCTGAGCTGTCGGCACAGAGCCCGACGCGGGGTTCGAACTCAGGGACCGTGAGATCACGACCCGGGCCGAAGTCGGACGCTTAACCCACTGAGCCACTCGGGCACCCCTCCATGGCATTTTTAATTAAAATTTTGGATATGTTAGACATTCGCATCACTGATAATTGGCACTATATATATGGGCAGGAGTAAAGCGTTTCTGTCCACTCTGTTCCCAAGCCACTACATTCCGGCTGCCAATCATAACCAAGTTAATGGCTCTGTGCATATGCTCGTGTGCGTGAAATCTGTGGTCTACAAGCCAGAACGTATACTTGTGTGTGTTATGTTCTGTATCCTGTCTTTTTTTGGGTGTTTTTTTGGTATAAATGACAGCATGTTATGGACGCTGTTCTGCATCTTTCTCTTTTTCATTCAGTACATCTTGGAGATCTTTCTACGCCGGTTAATAAAGGCAGTGGTGTGCTAGAGCCAACAAAGACATATCTCTTCTCAAGTCCAAGTTCAGTGGCTTCCTGTTGGTAGATTGAAGTTGGCCATGGTAGAACTATTCTCCGCACAGACAAATGCCACCGTCTGGCTTCCCCCGTCTCCCTGGCTGGAGTGCTGATTGGTTGTTAACACGTTTAGTGGCACACTACTGGGTAAAATCCGCCCTCCTTTTTTTTTTTTTTTTAATGGCTGCCACAAACCTGCTGTATAGACGAACTCTGATCAGTCCCCTGTTGATAGACATTTAGGTTGTGTCGGATCTTCTGCCAATGCCAACGATGCTGAGATAAGTCATTTTGTACATACATCCTTTCACGTACGTCCATGATTAAGAAACGGTTCTAGAAGTGGCCTGACTGGGTCAAGAACCTGTGCGTTTGTGGTTTTGATTGGCATGGACACCTTGCCCCTGGGAGGCTGTAGCCGTGTGCGTGCTGCTAACGACAGCGGAGAAGGATGCTTTCCTCACACTCTCCACACCATTAGCTTTTAATATCAGTGTGGCAGAGAAACGAGGGCTTCCCGAGGCTGACCGAGGCTGCACGTCTGTTCACATACTTAAGAGCCATTGGTGGCTCCTCTTCTGTGACCTGTTGATCATTTTGATCACGAGAGTTTGGACACACCAGCCTCGGTTAATCTTTTGTCACGCACGGAGACCCTGAGGCCCCGAGAAGGGTACAGAGTTGCCTCAGTCCTCCGTTGAGTACTGGTAGCAAAGGGATTCAAATTAGGAGTTGTGGTCCCTTAAGATCAAATAGGAGAGCTCCCAGTGAGCGAGTCACCATGCCAACGGATGTGTAATTACAGATCGTATCAAGTGTTACAGAAAAACACCAGAGGTTGTGCGCTGGTTGGCCCAGGGCTGGACCTGGCCAGTGGACCTTGTCTATTTTGGCCTGCATAGTGTTTTTTCTTGTCTTTAAGTTTTCGTTTAAAACCATTGCCAAATTGTATGAATTTTACTTTATTTTGGTTTTGTTTGATTTATTTATTTTTGAGAGAGAGAGACAGAACACGTGCCCGTGTGCACACGCAGGGGAGGGGCAGAGAGAGGAGAGAGAGAGAGAATCCCAAGCAGGCTCTGTGCAGTCAGGGTGGAGCCCAATGCAGGGCTCGCGCCCATGAGCCGTGAGATCGTGACCTGAGCCGAAGTCAGATGCTTAACTGACTGAGCCACCCAGGCGCCCTTAGAATAATTGTCAAAATCCGGAACAAGAATACTTGACACACAAATTAGTTTTTAATGTTTATTTATCATGAGTGAATGAGTGAATGTGCAGGGTATGCGTGCGAGTGGGAGAGGGGCAGAGAGAGAGAATCCCAAGCAGCCTCCACACTCAATGTGAGCCTCATAGAAAGAATCCCAAGCAGCCTCCACACTCAATGTGAGCCTGATGCGGGGCTCAATCTCATGAACTGTGAGATCATGACCTGAGCTGAAACCAAGAGTGGGACACTTAATCAACTGACTCACCCAGGCACCCTGGGTCATCTTTTTCATAAAATGAAGGGGGAAGGAGAATATTTCTTGGGTCCATCTTCCTGTCACAACAGGATGGTGAAAACTGGGTGTGGAGGGCTGCATATTTGAAGATGAATCTCAGTAGTATCTTTCCATGCAGAGAATATCTGTCTGTGCTTAACATGTAGAAATGAGTGCATACATGAACAAAGCATTTATATTAACTACAACTTAATAGAATGTGACATAAACTATGCTAAGAACCCATCACCTTCCCTTACTAATATCATCTACCTGACTGTGGAAATATCTGATTTGGGAGGTTTCCCATCCTGGTCTCAAAAATCAGCAAGGATAGGGGCGCCTGGGTGGCGCAGTCGGTTAAGCGTCCGACTTCAGCCAGGTCACGATCTCGCGGTCCGTGAGTTCGAGCCCCGCGTCAGGCTCTGGGCTGATGGCTCAGAGCCTGGAGCCTGTTTCCGATTCTGTGTTTCCCTCTCTCTCTGCCCCTCCCCCGTTCATGCTCTGTCTCTCTCTGTCCCGAAAATAAAAATCAGCAAGGATATATCCACAGAGAATAGAATGTCTGCATCGGAGATGGCCAGCTGATCGGAAGTGGGGCCGAGAGATTTGTTTGCTGCTCATTACCCGAGCATGCTGGTTTTATCTAGATTTTCTTTTTATCGAGGATGGTTTGGGGGAAGATGTTAGAGATGAGGAAGGGGGAAAAACATGAGGCACCCCGTGTTGTTACTCGGTGTTTCCATTTCTAATACTTGCTGAATCTTCGTCATAGGCCAGGGTCTTTCGGGAGACCATTGTAGACTTGAGCCATCAGAAGCTGTCCTCCTGGCTCTTCAGAGTGTGATCCAAGTGTTTCCTAGTCTGGCTGGCCTTTCTCTTAGCATTTTGGGGTGACCCCAAGTGAGCTTATCCTCTCATGGACATAAGCTTTCACTCCTTGGGGCCCAGCCAGGGCTCCGAGGGTCCACATCATGGCCCCTGTGGACACAGGAGCTAAAGACTGCTTTATTTCCTTCTCCGGTGTGTTTTCAGAAAGCCAGTAACTACAACAGCAGCCGTTCATTAGGCACTCAAAATAGGCTCCTCACTGAATAGGGACAAAAGAGCTCAGGCCGACCTTTCTTACCACCTTCATGGTCCTTCATGGACCTTCACGGTCCTTCGCGGACCACCACCCCGACTCTCTGAACCAGAGCCAGCCTCTGCCTTCTGACTATGTTCTGCCCTGCAGTCTGATACCCAAAGATACCATCAGACCTCTTAACGCGGCACGCCTTTACGAACACTCTATCCTCCGCCCGGGGTGCCCCTCTACCTGGCCAACTTCTACCCCTTTCAAAAGTTAATTCAAATGCTCTTCTGGCACAGGAAGTAAATGGTAAATTTGGCCTGAAAATGACACGTAATCAATATTTATCAACTAATGAGCTAACGGACGATCAGATGGAGCCATTTCAGGTCCTAACATGTAACTCAGTGCTTGGTATATAGTCAGTAGCTGATAAATGTGTGTTCAGCATCTAGATCTAGACCTGTCTGCAATCCCTGTTAACCTAATTGTAACAGACTTACTGTGGTGAACACAATGCGAGTTTTGTAAGCCTGTCCTTTTGTTGTTTCCTTTTTGCTTTCTATCCTGTCAAATTCCTGATTCCTAGAATCACATAAAGTGGTAGAAGTGATCTTGGAGTCAGAAGACCTAAGTGGGGGTCCCAGGTCTGACTCTCCCTTGCTCTCTGTAAGCTTGGGCAGGCCACTTAGCCTCTCCGAACCCCCAGTTCCCTCATCGGCGAGATGGGGACAGGAAGACCTGAAGGAACCACCATGATGATCAGCGGAAGAGTAGAGATGAAGAACGGAAACCCAAAATCACTTGCCCAAGATGTAACTTTTCCCCCTCAAAGGCAGATCACTCAGGCAGATCACTCCCTTGTCACGGGAATGACTTTTGTGTTGAGTTACGTGAACCTCAAATTGGAATAAGGTGAGGCGGGTGTCAAACCTGACTCAGCCCTGAACCCTGGGGCTTAACCCTGTGAGCCATAAATAGCCTTGGTAGCAAATGAGGGACAAGAGTCCCTTCTTGATAGAGTTAACACAGAAGTTAAACAAGATAATTTGTTTAAAAGCAATGGGAACTGAAATGGAGTGTGGGATCATTACAAGAGCTATGAGCTTGCCTTTACTGCTGTGCTCTAGTTCAAGTCCAGGCTGACTCACGTATTCTTCCAACAGCGCCTCCCTGCCCTTTCTCCACCTCCACCGTCGTCCCCTTCCAATGCGACATCCCCATTTCAGTCAATAGGATCTGACCGTGTCACCTCCTACCTAAGACCCACGGATTTCAGGAAAATGTCTCGCTCGGTACTGTGTCTCGAGTGAATGAATCTGACACCTACTTAGAATTCCCCGTGTGTCCGGCACAGAACTGAGGGCGTGTATAGACGTGCCCTCAATGCAGAGCTATCCCCGTTGTCCTTTGGGAGAAGAGATGGGCTACAGCTCAGATCCACCGGAGCTCCATCCATCCAGTGCTACGCACCTATCGGCAACCTGTTAAGGTTCTGGTAAAGCTTCCAATCAGGCGGAAAGCCTCAGAATCCTGCGGATGGACCAGATGAAGGTGGTTCCCCATCCCAGTGCTCCTTCCTCCCTGCCGGGGAACTGATAAGGCTATTTGCACCTAGATACCGAAAGCATCTATGAATTAAGCTCGTCACGTGGGCGTTTTAGCTCATTCGTTAGCATAACCTTCAACACATTTCCTTTTTTTTGCCTATTCATTCATTTTGAGAGAGAGAGTGGGGGTGGGGGGTGGGGAAGGGGCAGAGATAGAGGGAGACAGAGAGAATTCCAAGCAGGCTTTGCCCTGTCAGTGCAGAGCTCGACACGTGGTTCGATCTCACGAACCGTGAGATCGTGACCTGAGCCGAAACCCAGAGTCAGACACTTAACCAACTGAGCCACCCAGGCAGGCGCCCCGTCCCATTTCTTCGTATTCCCTCCACGTAGAAGGCTGACATCCCACAGCACCCCACTCTGACTTAGGCCTGAGACCCCTCGGGGGAGGGAGGGTTGGTATCTGTGAACTTAAGCCAGTGTCTGGCTTGGGTATGAATTCCAGTGTTACCCTGCATGATCTTGGACAAGTTATTTCACCTCTCTGTGCTTTAGTTTCCCCGCTGACAGAACAGGGTAAATCCTCCTTCAGAGTGATGTGTTAGACGGAACATGTCAAGTGTCTGACAGGATGTCAGGGGCAGTTACCAGCTACCACGGAGTCCTCTCATGACGTTTGGCAGGGATGGGGAGGAGGTTTTGCCTATGGGCCAGCTCTGATGGGTTGATGGGGCTGCTGGGAACATTCTGCTCTGTCCAGTTTTCCAGACCCGTATTTGGGCTCATGGGAAGGAGGGCTGTGATCTCTCTGTCAAGGTCAGAAGGGAGGATGAGAGGCAAATGATAAGCTTATACCGTCCCTGACTTTCTCAAATGCTACCCCTTGGCGACTTCTCATGATGACTTTAGAGAAAGCATTTCTCTTCCCGTCTGAATTTCCTTCGGAGTCTGGGAGGAGAGAAAGAAGGTCACCACTTGAAAAGATGCATGTTCCTCAGTCCAAGTAAGAGGAGCAAAACAGAGCAGGTGGTGTGTCCGAGAGACTGGATTCCAGGGAGACCCGAGGCTGCACGTTTGAGATCAGTGCTGAAGTAGAGGGAGACCCCAGATACCGTATTCGCTGGTTGACGTACGTGCGTGAGCTGGAGGTGACTCCACGTGAATCTCGTGGCTGTGGGCTCCTTTGTCGCTGACATCCTGCGCCCTCCCTGGGGAAGAGGTGGGCCTGGCAGAGGGCCCTCCTGGAGGTAGGCTGGGGAGCGCTTTGGGAAAGGGGGAGAAGAATCCGGTTCGAGGAACCCCTTATCACAACCTTCCTGCCATCTTGAGTTCAACAAAGGCTTGGGTTCTTCCTCTCCTACTACTTTCCTCCGAGGTGATGAGGCACCAGTTCCGAGAGATGGAGTCGAAATGTTTCTGATTCGTTTACAGTTGGGTCAGCAAAACATGAACTGGTGGGGAGGAGACCTCCCAGGAAGTTATATAAGCTTCCTTGTGGAACCGAGAATCCTTGTTCCGGCCGGGCTTAACTAAATCAGCTGGGGCTGCACTTTGATTCTAAAGATAGAGCGGGGATGGGGGTTGGGGGGATCCCCTTCCCCCACTCCAGTCATCTCTGGTCTTAATTACACAAATCCCACCCTCCGGAAACAGAGATCCTAATTAATAGTAACTGAAGGAGGACCGAGATCTGTATGCCCATGTGCCTTATCTCGGTAATTCCAGAAGAGACGTGAAAAAACGGATCCTGAACAACTGTTTGTCTAATAAACAGCCCCCGCCCCCACCGCCTTCCTTTCCTGCAAAGAAAGCTCTGTTGCAGATAATCCGTCTTGGCTCCACTCGGGGCACATTATCATTTTTATCGGCCTCATAAATCGCCTTTCCAGATTACACAGAAATATACATCGCCCCCCCCCCTATAATTATCCCAGACCCCCGCCTTCTCCCTTTTCATTTTGATCCCAGGTAAACCCCGTCATTACCCACATCAGTGTGGCTTCCCCAAAACGTCAAGATGAAAACGGACCACGGAGACTTACGCAAGACTGAGTCAGCCGAGCAATTTGAACCAATAAATATCAAAGTCGTGTCTAAGCAGAGAACAATTCATTCGATACCACATCTGTCAACAGGCCTGTGGAGGATTTTCCTTCCTGGGGCTCCACCCTGGCGGCCTCCCTTGCTGTTCTTCCTGATACTGTGGAGAAGCTGGATTTGGCCTCACGGGAGGATGGGGCCCTGTGCCCAGAAAAGTGACGGGTGCCAGCACCGGGGGGGGGGGGGGGGGGGGGGGGGGGGGGGGGGGGGGGGTGGTCCCAGGGGATGAGCTCCCTGCCTTCCACCCGCTATCCAAAGGGCTCTAATGCCTCAGCTGGGCAAGCGCTCTCTGCAATTAGCAATTCTTTTTTATTGGTTGATGTGGGCCTCGGGCCAAGAGGAGTTGGGATTGAATCAATATTCCTTTTATTATGTCATCATAGCCAAATGAATTATGAAAACAAAAGCTCAATATGAAGCTGCCAATGCTAATTACTGGGTAGGATGTGGAGGCACAATAAACAAAGGGTGCTCTGTCCGGGTGGGCGTCGTGGGGGCCGCCCTTTTGCCGGGTCTGGGGGCTGCCGGGCGCACCCCTGCCCTTCCCTGCCAGCCCTGGACGCCCGGGGGCACGTTGGAAAAGGGTCTAGCCTGGTCTCGGATGCCAGTTTCAGACCAACTCAATAGAATTCAATTCCAGGAGGCTTTATTGAGCATCTACTGGGTACCAACGGGCATGTTCTCTACGTACGACCACGGTCTCTGCTTACCGCTGCCTCTGGCGTCTCAGAGCCAAGAGGGCGTATCTTTAGACTCAGCCACGTCTGGCTTTAGATCTCAGCTCCGATGCTATTGGCCGTGGAGACCTGGCTCCTCAGACCCTCCGTCTCCTCATTTGTAAAACGGAGACAGCAGCACCCGCGTCACAGATTCGAGGAGGGCTGAAGGGAAAATAAGGCCAAATGTTTGGCACCAAGTGGGCACTAAACAAGCGTTAGTAATTCTCCTCCACGTCCTTACCCCCTCCTGCTCCTCCTTCTCACGCCTCTCTATCCTCTTCCTCCTTTTTCTTCATCTTATTATCAAGCTCACCCTCACCATCTTTATCATCACCATTCGATGAGCATCCCCCGAGCCCAGAGCAGGGCTCACTTAAACGCTGTTTGCTGATTGTATGCTGAATGAGCGGGAGGCAAGAAGGAGGGAAATCGGTTTGTGGCAATGTGGAGGGGATAAAAGATAATTCACATCAGGGTCTTGAACCCCAGAGCGGACGGCCTAATGGGGACCCACACGCAGCAAGTTAAACTGTAACGGAAAGTGGACGGGAGGGCGCCTGGGTGGCTCAGTGGGTTAAGCGTCCAACTTCGGCTCAGGTCATGACCTCACGGTTTGTGAGTTCGAGCCCCGCGTCGGGCTCTGTCTGGGCTGACAGCTCAGAGCCTGGAGCCTGCTTTGGTTTCTGCGTCTCCCTCGCTCTCTGCTCCTCCCCCTCTCACGCTCTGTCTCTCTTTCTTTCTCTCAAAAATAAACATTAAACAGATTTTTTTAAAAAAAAAGAGGAGAAAAGATAGTGGAGGGAAGAACACAGGATGTTTTCATGGAGAATGGCCACCTCTACCCCCTCCTTGCTTCTGTCTTGGAGAATTCAACTGGGAGACTCAAATTCCTCCGTTTGTGGAAAAGCCCTTGGCTTCTTGAGTGGAGGAATGAGGAGGCATCTGCCATCTCAGATGTGCCCTTTCTGTCACGTCACAAGTGGTAGGAGGTGGGGTGGCCGGGGCGGGGGTGGGGGGGAGCAGGCTGGGAACGGTCACAAGCCCTCCCTGGGCAAAGATCATCTCTCAGACTTTTCCACAGCGATCATCTCAATAGTTCCTGAAGGCCCCAAGTTTCCTCCCATGTTACGGAGAGATAAAATGGCTCCCCAAGATCACAGGATGCAAGATAAGTCCTAGGGGGCTGAGTTCTCACTTGGTCCCGTGACTTTAGGAGAGTCACTAACCTTCTAGAAGCTTTAGCTTGCTCGTCTGGAAGATGGGGATGGTTGGGGCGCCTGGGTGGCGCAGTCGGTTAAGCGTCCGACTTCAGCCAGGTCACCATCTCGCAGTCCGTGAGTTCGAGCCCCGCGTCGGGCTCTGGGCTGATGGCTCAGAGCCTGGAGCCTGTTTCCGATTCTGTGTCTCCCTCTCTCTCTGCCCCTCCCCCGTTCATGCTCTGTCTCTCTCTGTCCCAAAAATAAATAAACGTTGAAAAAAAAAAATTTGGAAGATGGGGATGGTCACGGTGTAGGGCCCACACACATGTGCACTGTAAATCTCATGACAGCTGGGTTTTGCCTCCAATGCTCTCTCTGTGCCTCCTCAGGGCCTCTAGGACTTCAAGAGGGGAGGACTGGCCACATCAGAGTCACCTTTGTTCGGCTTGACTCCCGTGCCTGGTACTGTCCTCGACCGGGAACGAGGGACAGCTCTCAGTCTTTGCTAAACGAAGCAGGATCGTCGCGGTAAACATTTGTGCTATGAGCAGCAGCCTCTAACTAGTTTTTCTTGGGGCGCCCGGGGGGGCTCAGTCGGTTGAGGGTCCAACTTCGGCTCTGGTCATGTTCTCACAGTTCGTGGGTTCGAGCCCCGCGTCGGGCTCTGTGCTGACAGCTCAGAGCCTGGAACCTGCTTCGGATTCTGTGTCTCCCTCTCTCTCTGCCCCTCCCCACTCGTGCTCTCTCTCTCTCTCTCTCTCAAAAATAAATAAACATTAAAAAAAATTTAATAGTTTTTCTTTCCCATGGTCACAGGAAGCCTCTGTGGTGGGATTACCACCCCACTTTCAAAGGAAAAACTGATGCTCAGAGAGGAGAGGGGAGGAGCCAGGTTGCACAGTCAGTCAGGGCTTCTAATCTGGGTCTAGTGCCTTTCCTGCCACGCTGTCCTTTGGGAAGAAAGAAGGAAGCCAACCCTTCAGCTCCCCACTGCAGGATGATGCCACACATCCGGAGGCTCCCCAGTCCCCTGCTTGCAGAGGGACACATGTGTTCCTCAGCTGATCCGGGGGGCCTCATCTCCAAAGGCAGAGTAATCAAGGTCCTAGTCGTAAGGTGGTAGGAGGAAAACAGCTTTGATTTCCTGTTTACATCCCTGCACCGTGCGGCCCCGACATCGAATTAGTTAAGTCTCTTTGAACTTAACTAACTTGGAGGTGTTCCTGTGATTTAAAAGGGCTGCTGGAGGTGGTGGGATCAGACCGTGGGAGAATCGGTCTCCTTCAGAACACGGGGAAAAGAGAGACGAGGAATTACATTTCCCATTTTTCCACTAAAGAAACAGCCCCTGCATTTGGGGGACCAAGAGCAGCGTCAGGGGTGCCTTCACAGCCCAGTCACACCGCTTAGGTTTAACGCCCGGTGGCCACCGCTTTGCAACTCTTAATGATCGTATTTTTGAGTTTGTGCTTTGCAGGTGAGGCCTGACGGGACAATGAAACATGTGCTGGAGACTTGGCATCTCAGTTCACACCTGGTCCCACCTCCCTTTGCCTCCCTGGAGTGGATTCTCAGCCGCCTACTTCCCGCTCCACCCGGGGACCCCTGTCGTCCTTGCACCTGGCAGGGTCCTGGGCACAGGAGAGGGGCTGGGGTTGGATGCATGTGGCCCCTTGGATGAGTCGCAGGGCAGGGCTCCTGGCATTTCCAAGGTCTGTGTGCATTCTACAATTACGTCCTTGCCCAAGTGACCACGGCGTTAAATAGCAAATAAAAATCACCTTGGTGTTTGGAGAGACGTTGTGGAAGAAAAGAAAATGCTTTTTCTCTGCTCTTTGAATAAGAGCCCTGCACTTTTATTCTGCATCGGGCCCTGTAAATCACGGGCTCGGCCCTGATAGGACTCCGGCAGGACTGAACACGAACAGAAGCCGCGTGTGTTTCAGTTCATCTCCGTCATACAGCCCAACGATGGCTGGTAGACAGGAGGCCCGGGGACAAGACAAGACAACCCAGTGGATACCGGCGTGGGCTTTGCTATCAGCCTCTGCTTCTCCCTGCTGTGTGATCTTGGACAGGTGACTTTGCTTCCCTGAGAGTTTGTTTTCTTATCTGTCAAATGAAGATAGTAGGGTTGTCAGGAACGTTCACTGAGAACATGCAAAGAGGAGCAGCCCGACTGACCCAGAACAAGCCCTAAATAGATCAGAGTTGTTATTGTTTCATCATAGTCATCTGCCACCTGTGTGACCTTGGACACATTATTGCCGCGTGAAAACACCTGATACCATGCCTATTATAGTCTAGGGTCTCAAAAACCAACAGTATACTCATACATATGGTCAATCAATTTCCTACGGGGGTGCTGGAACTGCCCAAGGGGGGAGCTATCACCCACAAATGGTGCTGGGAAAACCGGAAATCCCTACGCAGAACAACGAAGTTGGGCCCTTCCCACATACCGTACAAAATTTAATTCCAAACGGATTAAAGGCCAGCCTAAACTCCAAGGCTAAAAGTCAGAAGAAAACACAGGAGGAGATTCTCATGACCTGCACCGGACAGTGGTCTCTTGGACATGACACCAGAAGCAACAGAAAAACTAGATAAACTGGGCTTCGTCAAAATTTAAAAAAAAAACAAAAAACTTTTGTGCCTCAAAGGACACCATCAAGAATACGCAGAGACAACTCCTAGAAAGGGAGGAAATGAATTCTGATAAAAGCTTAATGTTTAGAATATATAAAGAGCACCTACAACTCAACAACTAAAAACCAAACAGCCCAACTCAAAAATGGGCAAAGAACTCGAACAGACATTTCTCCGGAGAAGATGCACAGAAGGCCAACGAGCACACGAAAAGATGCCCAACTCATCATCAGGGAAATGCAGATCGAAACTACAATAAGATTTCATGTCACACCCACTAAGATGGCATATAATTTTAAAAATTTTAGGGGCGCCTGGGTGGCGCAGTCAGTTAAGCGTCCGACTTCAGCCAGGTCACGATCTCGCGGTCCGTGAGTTTGAGCCCCACGTCGGGCTCTGGGCTGATGGCTCAGAGCCTGGAGCCTGTTTCCGATTCTGTGTCTCCCTCTCTCTCTGCCCCTCCCCCGTTCATGCTCTGTCTCTCTCTGTCCCGAAAATAAATAAACGTTGAAAAAAAAAAAATTAAAAAAAAAAATTTTAAAGAAGAGAAAACAAAATAAAAAGCATTGGCAAGGATATAGACAAACAGGAACCTTGTTCTTTGCTGTCAGGAACATAAAATGGCACGACCACTCTGGAAAGCGATTTGACACTTCCTCAAAAAACTAAACATCAGGTTCAGCAATTTCACTCTGATGAAATTGGGCTGTTTGTTTTTTAGTTGTTGAGTTGTAGATGCTCTTTATATATTCTAAATATTAAGCTTTTATCAGAATTCATTTCCTCCCTTTCTAGGAGTTGTCTCTGCATATTCTTGACGGTGTCCTTTGAGGCACAAAAGTTTTTTTTTTTTTTTTAATTTTGACGAAGCCCAGTTTATCTGGTTTTTCTGTGTGATTCCACCTACATGAGGTCCATAGAAGAGCTGACTTCATAGAGACAGAAAGCAGAGTAGAAGTTATGAGATGCTGAGGGAGAAGGGAAGGGGGTGCTCTTATTTAATAGAGAGTTTAATAGAGTTTAATAGAGGGCTTCTGTTTCAGATGATGAAGTTCTAGAAATGCATGGTGGAGTTGGTGGCACCACGTTGTAAAGACACTTACTGCCACAGAATCGTATACTTAAAAATGGCTAAAATGGTAAGTGCTATGTATATTTTTACCACAATAAAAACGATAATGGTTACTTCTTAATTTCTGAGTATTCATCTTCTTACCTGTAAAATGGCGGTGAGCATGTGTGCCTCGTCTCTTGTGAGGCTCTGTGAATGAACACAGGAGGAAGAATCCTGGACGCATCAGTGGACTTTAACAGGTCAGCCACTGATGTCCTGCTCCCGGCCCCAGCCACTCCAGGCAGACCTGAGGCTTTGGCTTTGCCAAAGGAGAGCTGGCTGTTGATGAGGAGACCTAAGGATAACCCAGGCGAGCCCTTTAGGAGTTGTGACTTTTCATTTATGGAATTGTTTACCCTGCGACACTTGTCAGGGAGGTGCTCCTCAATCAAAAGAGTGCAATAGGTTTGAGAAATCATTAGCATTTCAAGGCTCTGAGAAGTCCTGCAATTTAAAAGGCACATTTCACGGTGGGGAACCTGAGGTTTTTCAAAACTTCTTGGAGTGTGAGTCTTTTTTCCATGAAACGTTCACGGACTCCTTTTAGGGAATACTTGTCTAGAGGCATTCAAAGGTGAAACACCAAGTGGGCCTGTGAGTAAAGACACATGGCCAACTCATGGAAACAGACGCACCCACAATTCCGGGATTTCTTGCCCTTCTTTCACTGCATTAACTGAAGATTGGCTAAATTCCCCCAAAGCAGCTCAATAGTGTCTTTATTCATTTACGCGTGCATTCAGGGAAACTTCGCTGCACGCCTACGGTGCGCATTATTAGTTTTTTAGTGATTACATCTTCTGACATCTCTGGGCCCACGTTCTAGTTGTTGCAACGTCTGGAGTTCACGGTCCCCCCCCCCCCCAAAAACGCCCCTCGTTCCCAATTGCCGCCTTCGCTGACTTTTGCTTTATTCCGTGCATTCTTTTCCTAGTTACTATTTTCCTGATTTATTTTTTTTTAATTTCAAGTTTTCATCGCAATTCTGGTTAGTTGACGGATATGGTAAGATTGGCTTCGGGCGTAGAATTTAGTGATTCATCCCTTACCCATAACACCCCGTGCTCGTTAATTATGGGCATTTTCCACCCGGACCTCGTAAACAGTGGACTTTATGATCTCTATGAAAGATACTGCATCGTCCCCCATCTCCAAACTGTTTCTAAAATGTAATATATATATCTCAACATCACATACGGAGTATGTGTGTGTGTGTGTGTGTGTGTGTGTAACTATCTCTTTGTTGGTCCCCCCTTTGAGATTACACAGCGGACTCTGTACTTAAGACGGAAATGTAGAGTGTCATCCAATTTCCCCGTCTGGGACTTCTTGACCACTGCTATCAGTTTTCTCTATATAGCTCTCCTGACTTGGGTTTCCCTGTGCCTGCAGCACAGCCAGTTATTTCGAAAACAACCAGTTACCGTTACCCAGCATTTTTAGAAAACGGTGGTAACATTTACCAGAAGTTTTCTGTGGGTGACACGCATCTCCCGCTTTCCAAACAATCAGCTGTAACAGGGACCAGCTGCTTTTCAACATAGCTGGTTGTTTCAAGATTTTTCAAATAGCTGGTGGTTTCCCCGAATTTGCCCTTGATTTTTCACTTGTCGGTGTTTGCAGATCTTCCGTCAGTGGGGAATGCAGCTGGGGTTACTTCTAATCCTGTTCTTCTCGGTTTCTTCCTTTGCCCTGGTGCTTTCCAGACATGGGTTTCTCAGTAATCACCTTCATAACGTTGGCTGCCTGAGCATATCCTTCGTATCCCTAAGAGTAGGCACTGGATAATTTTTAAAACTCAGTGCGCTATTTTTTCATAAAACTGTGTTATCATTGCCGGAGATGGAAAACCACGATCATCTTACATCGGCGGAGGGAATTGTCCAAACAAATGCATTCAAACGCACACAATTGGTACTTAATGCTGACGCCATGCTGTTTATTTGCCCACCTTCTGTTACAAAGAGGGTTGGCAATTGCTAAGGAAGGAGTTCGGTGGGCAAGCGCCTCCCAGAACCCTTTTCCTCGATCTAAGGAGAAGAAGTGGAAGAAAATCGTAAAGGAACATAGTTTTCCCCTGGGTGAGGCCACGTCCTTTAATGTCACACGCGTGCTCCGTGGCACCCACAAAATCACCTCTTCTATCTGAGTGTGAATCCCCTGCTGGCTCTGTGGGCGTCTGTGGACAGCATGGGACCACATCCCCCAGGGCACGAAAGAGTGGCAAGCTCTCCGTTGACATCATCATCGCCGTTGTCCTTGCACGAAGCAGCCGGCTGCGGGGCTGTATCTGTTAACCTCTCCGGCCACGTCTGAGGTACCCGCTCAACCAAGCCCACTGACTTGTCCAGCTTTGTGAAGGCTCGGGCCAGAAAGAAAGCTAAAAGCCAAACACCAACACCAAATAACAACACTTAAAAATCACCCCCTGTCATCCTATTTCTTTGCGGCAAAGACGGGGCTATTTCCCTGAGTCCAAAGGTGGAACTGTGACGAGGCCGGTCTTGTCCGAAGACACCCGTGGACCAGGCTGATCCTCATCGTCGTGTTTCTCCCAGCCGTTCTTTCCTCCTTCTCCGTGAACTTTGTGTCCTACCCGGTAATTAGCACTGGCAGCCTCAGATTGGCTCTTTTGTTTTCATAATTCATTTGCTTTTGATGATATCATAAAGAGTGTATAAATTTCATCCCCCTCCTCTTAATGTCCTGGCCCCACGCCCACATCCACTAATACAAAGACACTAATTGCTCCTTACTCTTGTGCCAGGCACTTTGGAAGCGTCTTTGGCTAATGGATGGAATTAACCTTGTTTAACGTACAAATCAGCGGCCTAATTTGCCATGAATCCCGACTCCGCGGCTCCACGGACCGTGGCTGGGGGGGAAACGGCTTCCCGCTCTCCCTTAGCCACGCTGGCAAAGAGAGCTGGTGATGCCAGCATGAGGCACAGCTTCCTCTGGGCTCCCCCTCCTCCCCGTGGGCTCCCCCTCCTCCCCTTGGGGCATTTGAGTTGAGACCTTTTCATTGGGGGAACCCCCTTGACGGAATGGGGGCCCCACATACGTTGCCAGGCAGGCTCCCCTGGAGCCCACCAACCCGAAAGACTCACAGACCCGAGTGAAAATGCTCCGGGTCACATGGTTCGTTAAATCCATTGTAAAAGTAAGGTGAGAAGGGAGAGGAGAAAGAGATGGGGTTAGTCAATGCCCTCGGGCACACCGTCCGAATCCTAGGCCCCACGATGTTTCTGTGTCCTCTCTCTCTCTCTTTCTCTCTCTGCCTGGTCAGCGTCCCCAGCTGACCTTGAGGTTATGAAGACCAGAGTCATGGGTGAGAAAGGGGGCTCAGCAGACGGAAGGGGCCTGGAACCAGCACACGTGCGTTGGGAGACATGCGAGGCCTGTCCCTCCGGCCCGAGCTGTGGCTAACTGGTCAACCAGCTGAGCGGCTGTGGTTTCTACCTGAGGCTCTTGGACACGGACCTTTGGCCAGCATGGGTGTCAGTAAGGGTGGACGATTGAAGACCCTGGGGACACTGAGGGCCCGTGAATATACAACGCTTGCCGTAACCAGGTCCTTCTCCTCCTCCCCCGCTTCCTACCCCCAGTCACAGGCAGATACATGCTCTGCTCGCTTCGCCCGTGTTCCACCAGCTCACGAGCTACTTCCTTCCTTCCTATTTCCTGGGTACTCGGTTTCACCCAGCGGCCTTCGTTCTTGGCTTCTCTTGTTCTCAGTAAAGCTGAATTGCCTGTTCTCAGCTAGTGCAGGAAACTCACCTAACAGACCCGAAGGTTGAGCCCGTCGTGGCCACGGGCAGATCTGGAGAGAGCTTTCCAGAGGAAAGAGAGAGACACTCTCTATTGACCCAGCTGCCTGGTTCACAGCCCTTCTCGTCTCAGCCCTCGGGCAGTTCCGACGACCTTGGCTGCGGCCGCTGAATGATCGTGGCGGAGAGCGAGGCTTGGGGGTCACACATACCTGGCTCAGAACCCTGGTTCTTCTTCTTCCTGGTAGTGTGACCACTTCCCTCTCTGAGCTTCTGCTTCTTCGGCAGAAACAGGGAAGCGAGAGCCCTTGTGTTGGGATTTGGGGAACCGCACGGAAGGTGGCCCTTACACACAGTAGGGGCTCGCTTAGGTGTTGCGGCAACAGATGCTTACCGAGTGCTTACTGAGCGTTCGGTGCGGTGTTAGTAGCTGAGGACTGTGTTAGAATAAGTCAGAATAAACCAAGGATGGTATCTGCTCTCAAAGGAGCTTAAATCTAGTCGGGGAGACAGATACTAAAGAGACAAGTGTGCCGTGAAAAATCATGCTGAACAGGGGCGCCTGGGTGGCGCAGTCGGTTAAGCGTCCGACTTCAGCCAGGTCACGATCTCGCGGTCCGTGAGTTCGAGCCCCGCGTCGGGCTCTGGGCTGATGGCTCAGAGCCTGGAGCCTGTTTCCGATTCTGTGTCTCCCTCTTTCTCTGCCCCTCCCCCGTTCATGCTCTGTCTCTCTCTGTCCCAAAAATAAATAAACGTTGAAAAAAAAAAATTAAAAAAAAAAATCATGCTGAACAAATACTGCCGTGAGAACAGGGACCTTGGGCCACCTCACCCAGTTGGGACGGTAGGAAAGGACTTCCTGAGCAGAGAGGAGCGGGAGGGTGACGTAGGGTGCTTCCTGCCAGGGAGGACAGCAAGCGCAAAGGTCTCAAACTAGGGGCGGGGAGGGGCACAAAAGCCATCCTGGCTGACAGGTCCCTGTGGGAGTAGCAGTCTGGCCCTTGCATTCGTTGTAAGGAACGTGGATTCATTTCCTTCCGTTTCGTCCGTGGTTACCCCTCTCCCTCACTCCCATCTCTTCCTCGGACGACTTCTATGACAAGGATATGGGAGGGTCATTCCCCGTATTACATACCGCCTTTGGCCCCTCTGCGTGAATCTTCGGTTTGGGACTCTGGCTCGTGTGCTTTGCTTCTCAAAGCCTTGCTGACCTCCTGCCATGTGTCAGGCACTAGGGAGGCACCAGTGATCAAAGCTAAGTCCTGGCCCCCAGAACTTACATTCTAGAAGGTGGAGGCCCATAAGAATCCAATGAACAAGAAAATCTATGGTATGCCACGCGGTGATTGGGTTGAAACAAAACACGGAAGAAAACCGAGGAGATCCTGGAGGAGAGTCGGATTGTTGTGTTATCTAGCATAGCGACGAAAGCCTGCAATGAGGAGATGCTAGGTGAGCTGGGGGTACTGAGGGAGGGCCCAAGGCCCTGGGAAGGAGGGTTTCAGGCTGAGATAAAAGCACGTGCAAAGGCCCTGAGCAAGTGGGGAACAGCTTGGCGGGGTTTGAGTGCCAGGAAGGGGCTAGTGTGCCTGGAGCGGAGGGAGGGGAGAGTCAGACCCCAGCGGGCCTGGAGGCGGAAAAGTCACTGGAGGGTCGTCATCTGAAGGACAATTTAGAAGGATCCCCGCTGCTGTGGGGAGAGCAATTAGGCTGGAGAGATGGCCCAGGTCCAAGGTATCTCCGATGGGGTGGCAGTGGTGAGCCCCACTAATATTTACCCCTCCAGGTCTTTGAAAGATTAAGGGGAACATGTATGTAAGGGATGTGACCCTGGGCCAGAACAGAACCCATGTCTGTTAAATATAGTCACATCCAGGCCATTTTGATACAAGGGAAATAAAGCCCGGGGGGAAACGGCTTGCTAAATATTCCTCAGCAGATTAAAGGCAGATTTCCTGTCTACCCGTCACACGGCTGCTTCTGGAAAAAGAATATCTCAAATGTATGATATCTCAGTCAGTGTGTCCTACATGATGGAAGGTCAGAGTGGCCTTACGGTTTGCTTCCGTTACAAAAAGGACCGCGTTGGGGCGCCTGGGTGGCTCAGTCGGTGAAGCATCCAACTTCGGCTCAGGTCATGATCTCGCGGTTTGTGGGTTCGAGCCCCGGGTCGGACTCTGTGCTGGCAGCTCGGAACCCGGAGCCTGCTTCGGATTCTGTGTCTCCCTCCGCCTCTGCCCCTCCCCTGCTCTCGCACTCTGTCTCTCTCTCCCTCAAAATAAATAAACGTTAAAAAAAAATTCACCAAGGACAGAGCGCATCAAATGCTGACTTCCAAATTTGTTGCTGGGTGAATAGATTTGGAAGGGTCATGGCCCCGGCGGACGTTACATTCAGCTAGTGGAACCAGACGCCTTCTGCACGTCCGGCATCCCTCCCAGGCCGGTTCCCAGTAAGGGGGGGGGGGGGCCACACTGGGGCCAGGACCCTGTGATCCCAAGAGCTCGTGGTCCCTCCCTCCTTACACCCTCCTGCTGAGAACGTCCCTGCTGCATCCTCCTCTGGCCTGGTCATCCCCCTATGTTACCTCCTTCTCGACAGTAGGACAGAAATAAGGTGAGTACGTTACAGCTTGGGCCTTGGGCCTTACACGCAAATCAAAGTTGTGCCCCACGTCCGCTACGCCTCGCCCGACCACACCTTCTCGTGGGGATGAAATGAAAGGAAACGACACAGGAGGAAGCGTGCCATTCGGGGCCTGCCATACAGCCGTCGTCTGCTCCACGGTAGCTTTTCTTCGAAGCCTTGGATTTAGCACCCCCGGTCCTCAAGAACCCGTGCCAGGTCTCGACTCTGACATTCTACAAACCTAAAAGTGGAGGAGGAACATGGAAAGGGTCCCTTGCCAAATTGTTTGGAAAGTTCCAGAAAGGCATTTGCAACTAGATGGCCTTTCCACTTCGCTCGAGCGTTAGGCCAGCCACCACATGCCGTGTGACAGTTTGAGCCCTGGAGGTCCCAGCCGTCTTTGCGATAACTTCTCCAGAGTCCGGGGATAGCATTCAGCAACGGGAACCGTAGTCCCAAGGACAGGGGAAGCAGCATCTGCGGCCTTTCTCCGGAGTCCCCTGATACACTCACTTCACGGCCACTTAATCCCAGGACTACCCACCCGGCCAGACAGACATGCAGCTCGCTGGCCCCGGCCGCGGCTGACCTCCCACAGCTGCGGAATGACCCAGAGTCGGGGACATAGGAGGCATTCAGTAACTGCTCATTGAATACACGAATGGATGCTTTCAAAGAGCTTATAGACAAGTGAGCTTAGCTTATAGAGGCAGATGTAAGGGAACTACTGAGGTGTGGGCTCCACCATCCATCATGTACGTTACATAAAAATTTCTAAATCTAACATTCCTCACGCCAGGGGCTGTGCTGAGGGCTGTATATGCCTCCTGCTGACACAGAGGGTGGTTTCCAGCCACTGCTGTGGCTCGAGGAGCCTTTACCCGCACCCCCCAGCCTTTATCCCCAGCTCAAACCCCTCTTCCACCCACCTCCCTCCCAGCCCTCTTCCTACATGCTTGAAGTTGGCAAAAGACAGCTGGCGAAAATGGCAGCCTCGCTTGCCAATCTGCGAGGAGGAGGCATATTGGGAAGGAAGGGAATCCAATGCAAATTCTGAGGTCTGAGGCTGTTTGAAAGTTATTTGCAAGGCTGGCTGAGGCTGGGCTCAAAAACACTTTTTTTTTTTTGGAATACATTTAGATTTATAAAAAAAAGTTGCAAAGATAGTACAGAATGTTCTCATTTGCTCCACACCCAGGTTCCTCTATTATTAGCATCTTGCATTAGTACGTTCGTCACTGTAAACGAACCCAGATTGATATGTTACTATCAGCTAAAGCCCACACCTTATTCAGAGTTCCTTGGATTTTGCCTGATGCCCACCCTCCCTTCTTTCTTTTTTTTTTCTGTTCCAGGATCCCATCCAGGCTCCTTCATGCGTTGTAATTAGGCATCCTCTCTCCTTAGGCTCCTCTTGGCTGTGACAGTTTCCCAGATTTGAAGTTTACGATAAGCAGGACAGTTTTGAGGAGTCCTGGTTAGGTATTTCATAGAATGTTCCTTAACTGGGATTTAGCTGATGTTTTCTCACAAGTTACACTGCAGTTAGGGGTTTGGGGGGGGGCGGGGAACACCGCAGAGATAACATGTCATTCTCATCACTTTTTAAAAAAAAAAATGTTTATTTATTTTTGAGAGAGAGATGAGCACCAGCAGGGGAGGGGCAGAGAGAGAGATAGAGAGAGAGAGACAGAATCTGAAGCAGGCTCCAGGCTCTGAGCTGTCAGCACAGAGCCCGACGCGGGGCTTGAACCCACGCACTGCGAGACCATGAGCTGAGGATGCTTAACCGACTAAGTCACCTAGGCGCCCTTCTCATCACGTTTTATCGAGGGTACATACTATTAACATGATGCATCATGGTTGATGTTGACCCTGATCTCCTGGCTGAGGTAGAGTCTGTCCCGTTTCTCCACTCTGGGGTGACTTTCCTTCTCCCTGTTTCTGTACTATCCTGTCGCTATGACAGTCTATAGGTAAGGAGTGGGGAGGTAAAACTTAGCTACATAAATTTGGGGGATCCTTTTGCTTGGGAGTGTTGTCTCTTGCCCTCACTTATTTATTTATTCAATAATTTATTTACATCACTATTAATCGTGGGTACTTACTTTATACTTTGGAATAGAAGCCAACACTACTTTATTTTGTTCCTCAAATTGGTCTAGCCTTGGCTATTGGGAGCCATTTCCGTTGGCTCCTTTAACATATCACCATTTTGTTTTTTAAGCAATCGCTCACTCTTTGGCACTAAAAATGTTTCAAGCTCATCTCGTGTATTGCCTGACCCAGTCCCAGATCAGCGATTTCTCCATGGAGTCCCCATTCCTTTTACTGGAGAAGACTAATAGAAAAGCCAAACCTGGGTGTTATGTGTGCCCATTACTACAGAGGGATCATTGTTTCTAGGTCCTCTCAGCTGCCAGAGAAAGGAAACATATGAGTGTAGAGTAACCCATGTGTATTCATATCTATAAATATTTCCCTATATATCTGTCTGTATCTATACTGAGCTAAACATGAGCGCCTACGGGATGTCTCCACCTCCCATCCATGATTCCATGGCTCAGTCTAGCCTTTTCCCCTTGCTTGTCTGTAACTTCCTACTCCGACGGTGAGAAACGAGGCTACCGTCGTTGACCATCCATTTAACTTAGTTGTTCAATTTACGCGTGCATATACAGTGGTTTCAGAATCGTTAACCTGCAGCCCCATAAGAAACAAGTTTATTAACTAGAGCGCAGTGCTTATGTGCAGTTCCTTTTGTTTTTCATCTTTTTTAAAGTTATTTATTTATTGTGAGAGAGAGAAGCAGAGAGAGAGAGAGAGAGAGAGAATCCCAAGCAGGCTCCGCACAGGCAGCATGGAGCTCTTGATGCGGGGCTTGAACTCACGAACCTGAGATCATAGACCTGAGCTGAAATCAAGAATTGGACACTTAACCAACTGAGCCACCCAGGCACCCCCTGCTCTTTAATCTCACAGACTCCACTCATTCCCACAGCTACCTTCGTTGCTACCCCCTCTGGGAGGCTGTTTCGTACAATGAGAACGTGGTTATATTATTTTGTCACGGTCTACATTCCGTCCTCAGGTCCCCCGAGGTCCTAAATGGCGCTTTAAGAATTTGCTTACGTTAAGGTTCACTCTTTTCTGGAGTCAAGTTCTATAGACTTTGACAAATGAATTGTGTCACGTATCCATCTTTGAAGTATCATACAGAGCAGTTTCGCCACCTAAAAATACTCCTGTGCTTCATCGATTCAATCTTCCCTCAAACCCCAGAAACGCCTGGGAGCCACTGATCTGCTTATTGTTTACATAGGTTGCCTTTTCTATAACGCCATATAAATGGAATCATCCGATACACAACCTTTTTATACTGGTTTCTCTCACGAGTAAATAGGCACTGAGGATTTATTCGTGCCTTCGCATGACTTGGCAGTTAATTCCTTTGCATCATTGGCTAATATTCCATTATATGTATGACCGCAATTTGCTTATCCTTTTACTCACTGAAGGACATCTTGGCTGTTCCCAACGTCTGGCAATTATGAATAGGACGGTTATAAACACACGTGTGCAGGTTTTGGTGTGGACACAAGTTTTCAAATCAGTTGGGTAAATACCTAGGAGTGAAATTGCTAGATCTTAGAAATTGCAGCCACTTTTCATCTCTTTGCTCTGACGTAACACTGAAGTACATAAAGCATTTCTTCCTCCCCTGTCACGGTTAATTGCGTCTGCACACGAGCCCTGCGAGCTAGGTGTGCCAAGCAGGGTTCTCAGAAACTGATAGGAGCTCACCCAGCTCAAGGAAATGGACTCTTGGGAGCCCACAGCATCGATGGTGAGGCTGGAGACAAGGCGGCCTGGAAAATGCGTGAGCCAAGGTAACTGGCGGTGGCAGGACTCCGAGGATTTTGTAGAAAACGCTCTGGTTAAGATATTGCTGCCGTTGGCCACTGGATGGCGCTGACGAGGCTGTCAGAATTGATCTCCATTGATCCAGCGTCTTTGGGTCACTTCCTTAAAATTCAAAGTCTTAGGCAGGGACAGCTGATTAGCCAAAATGGCCCCCGAAGATGGACCTCAAGGGTCTTACAATTAAGGGCAGGGAGAGCAAATACACCCTATCCATGCCCCTACGCACCCTCCTAGGAGGTAGCGGGGTCACAAAGTGGAAGGAGTCCCTAAAAGAACATGGAGAGTCGAGTCACTCTGTCCACCTGGACGTCAGGGCAGTGATGTAAGCGAGAAAACTTCTGTAGCGATGAGCCATTATGTGCTGGAGTCTGTGTGTTACGGATGCTCAGATCACCCCGACCATTCAAGGAGCCCAACTCTGGGGGATCTTGACCAGGCTTAGGAGATTGCATTCCATGCCGGACGGAATGCGGAGCCAGGGGAGGGCTTTAAGGTGGGGAATTAGAACTTCAGGCTCGGGGCGCCTGGGTGGCGCAGTCGGTTAAGCGTCCGACTTCAGCCAGGTCACGATCTCACGGTTCGTGAGTTCGAGCCTAGCGTCAGGCTCTGGGCTGACGGCTCAGAGCCTGGAGCCTGCTTCCGATTCTGTGTCTCCCTCTCTCTCTGCCCCTCCCCCGTTCATGCTCTGTCTCTCTCTGTCCCAAAAATAAATAAACGTTGAAAAAAAAAAAAAAAAGAACTTCAGGCTCAAAATGTGGGCAGAAATATCTTGTAGGGGCTTGGTCTTTAGAGAAAAAGTCGAAGCCTAGGTTCTAGGGTTAGGGGCTAAAAATCTCAGCAAAAGCAGGAGTCGGGCTGACCTACTTAGGATTTCTCATTATTTATTTTTCTGGGTTGAAATAAGATCTTTAGGTAGATATTAAGCTGCTCCACTGGCTGAAAATGGCCCCCCAAGGATAGCAGGTCCTGATGCCTGGAACCTGTAAATGTTACCTTATGGGGAAAGAGGGATCTTTCAAGAGATGATGAAATTAAGGCCTTAAGGATGAAGAGGTTATCCTAGATTATCCAGGTCGGTCCTAAATGCAATCACCAGTGTCCTAAGACAGAGGCAGAGGGAGATTAGACACACAGAGGAGGAAACGACATGAAGCTGGAGGCACAGATGGAAATGATGTGGCCACAAGCCAAGGAATGCCAGCAACTGCCAGCAGCTGGGAGAGGCAAGGAATCGATTCTCCCCTAAAGCCTCTGGAGCCTTTTGATTTGGGTCCAGCGATCCTAACTTCAGACTTCTGACCTTCACGACTGTGAGAGAATAACTTTCTGCTCTTTTAAGCTACCCAGTTTGTGGCAATATGTTCTCGCAGCCTTAGGAAACTAATATACCCAGGAAACTGCAGCTAGGGAAGGGTGAAAGTGAATACAGTGACAAGAGGGAGTGCTTTGAGACCTTGGAGAAAAATATTCACGCAGGCCTCCGAGCATGGCCACTCCCCTTCCCATCCGAGTCCCAGATGGGGCTCGGAATACATTCCAACACAGGCAAGTAACAGATCTGTTATTCCAAGCCGGGTCTCGCTGACTCCAAAGGCCATTCCACAGTGATGTACGACCGGTCGCTTGGACTTTGCAGCCTTAGTTTCCCCCTCTGTAAAATGGGCCTGCTGATCTCTACTTTAAAGAGCATACGTGAGGGGGCCGTGAGATCACCAGCAAAGGCAGGGAACCCGGGAGACTGTGCTTGGCACAAAGCCCGCGTTGGAAAATGTTCGCCCACGAGAGGCTGGACCCCACCAGAGGTCAGGCCAAAGTCTGTCCAGCCTACAGCCGGGGCCGAGCAGTTGTAGGGATGCCCACCCCCGGACACACCTCCTCCACCCCACAGTTCGGCCTGTCTCCTCTGGAGGGACCACACCTGGAGTGGGAGAGCAGTCGGGTCAGCGTGACTTTAAGACAGAGCACTCTGTAAGGTCATCATGAACTGTTTGTCTCCTCCAGGGCAAGGAATTACAATGAAAACACCCACAGCCTTTTAACCGGGATCTAACCAGGGACAAGGGGAGGAGACCCCGAACAGTCTGGAGAGGAACAGTAGTATTCTGACATGCTCTCCCAGAACTCTTTGGGGGCTCTCGTCTCCATTCTGGGGGAGGCTGATGGAATCAGAGGAAAAAGCAGGGGTGTTAGCACCAGACAGAGCACCACTGTGTTTAGATCCTGGCCTTCCTAACTGCTGTCTGCCTCGCCTTGGCTGAGCTTCTTTACTTCTCTGAGCCTCAGTTGCCTCATCTGTAAAATGGGCACACGAACGCCCACATCCCAATATGCTCATGAGGACCAAAAGGGCTAGTGCAGGAATAGAGGCTCAGTAAGTGTCAGTCCCCCCCGTCCGAGCCTGCCTGCCGCAAACCCTGCCACCCGCACTCCAGAAACCCTTGCAGCCGGTTCCAGTGACAAGCGTGGTGTCGGTTGTTAAGAACGGTCATGTCCTGGGCAGGCAGAGCGCTGTCCCGAGAAGAAGGAATTCGGGCCAACAGGCAGGGCTTCTCGACAAGCTTGGGTCCCAAGAGTTACACCCACAGCTCTCTCTGAAGAACTGGGGTGGGAAACGAGTCGGGTGGACCCTTGTAAACCTAGCCTCGGGCAGAGAAGAGATAAACTGCGTCTTCTGAAGAAAAAAAAGGGCAGTCATTAGAGAAAATCTCCCTTTCTATTTTGGTGTCAACACGTTGGGAAGGCAGGCTCTCTCGGCACAAGAAAACTCGGCTTGCTCTGCTCCTTTATCGCGTTCATCTTTCAGCAAATAATTACTCTCCCTCCAGGCACCCTCATCTGAACCTTCTAATTATACTATTGTTGGGTTTATGTCAACTGAACGATAAATCAAACGTGGAGCAGAATGTCTGATGGAAAAATGTCCTGGGGAGCGAGTTGTGGGAAGCACATGCGTTAGGGACAGTCACGGAATGAGGGCTTGCTCTCTTTTCCTAAACTTTGCCTCCGAGTGAGCTTCCCTTTCTCTGCTGATTCTGTTAACTTTGGGACCGTGATCTGGGCCCCGAGTGACCCAAATCCTCCTGCCTCTAAAATGGAGGGATCTACATGGATCATTTCTTTCCCAGAGGCCTTGAGAGGGTCGGTGGTTCTGGAAGGAGAAGGGCAATGGCCCAGACAATCAGAGCGCATGCAGGACAAACTCATTCCAACGCCTTCTAGAAGAGTCAACTTTGTGCCCGGCCATGGTGCATACGTCCCAGTGGAGGACACGCTGGTCTGTCACAGTACAGCAGGCAAAATGACAGAGGCCTTGGAAGGTGTGGAGGAGAGAGCGACCAGCTCTGCCTGCCACATGGTGCCTCCTCTGGGCTCATTTTGTCTAACGCCAAGTCTCTACCCGGAGCCAAAACCCAGCGTGAAGCAGTTCGATCAGCATTTGCAGATGAGTTCAGTAACTCTGCCCTGGCCCCTGCTGGGTAGCATGCCCTTGCCAGGTGACGGAGGTGGGCGTAGGGGGCAGAAACAGCCCTGGCTTCAAGGGATCCCCCGAAGTAGGGGAGAAGGATGTGAAAACAGATCATGAGGGAGGCAGGTGAGTGTAATTTTGTGGGGATACCTATAGGGTATTGAGCAAGACTAGCGACTGTAGGGGAAGCATCAGGGGCATCAACGTGACCCGGAGTCCTTCAGCCCCGGAAAACAAGATGACTCGATATGCCAATAATGGCATCTCCTTTTTAAACCTCTGGTTTATGGCATGATTATTACGGACCAGGCACTGTGCTAACCACTTTTCTATTAGCTCATTTTGTCCTCACAGAAACTCGCGGGGTAATAAAAAAGTCGGAAAATGACTAAACATCGTATGTCATCAGGGAAATGCAAATTAAAACGACAACCAAGGCGAGCTGTTATTTATTGCTGGTGGGAATGCAAAAGACTAGAGCTACTTTGGAAGACAGTTTGGGGGTTTCTTACAATCCCACAGCTACTCTTGGCATATGGCCCGGGAATTGCCCTCTTTAGTATCTACCCGAAGGCGCGGAAAACTCACGTCTACACAAAACTCCACACACGGTGGCTTATAGCAGCTTTATTCATAATTGCCTAAAGTTGGAAGCAAGCAAGATGCCCTTCAGTAGGTGACCGGACAAATAAACTGTGGTACACCCAGACGCTGGAATATTATTCAACGCCAAGAAGAAATTATGGAAATCCTGGAGCTCTCAAGTTATGGAAAGACACGGAGGCAACTCGAATGCATGTTATGAGGCGAAAGAAGCCCATCTGTGAAAGCTACACACTGTATGATTCCAACGATCTGACCTACCGGAGAAGGCAAAGCTATGGCGATCAGTGGTTGCTGTGGTGTGGGGTGGGTGAGATGAACAGGCAAAGCACGGAGGGCTTTTAGGGCAGTGAAACTACCTTACGGGATACTGAAATGGTGGATACCCATAGAATTTGTCCAAACCCATAGAATGTACACCAGCAAGAGTGAGTCATAATGTAAACTATGGACTCTCCGTGATAATGACGTGTCTGGCAGGTTCATCGATTGTAATGAATGTCCCACTCTGGTGGGGAAAGTCCGTAGTGGGAGAGGTTTGGCGGGGGGGGGCAGCGAGGGGGGGGGTAGCCAAAGGCTACCTGGGAACTCTGTGCTTCCTGCTTAGTTTTGCTGTGAGTCGTAAACTGCTCTAAAAGTGTATTAAAAGAAACAAGACATTGAAGACACATCCGGTCATGTGTGCTGCGGCTGAATATGACCTGGGTAATGTCTGATGGACTTTGGACTCACTCGAGTCTCAACGACAGACTTTGGGAGCGGGCGTGTGGTCATCGTCTCCTTACACCACTGAGCAACTGAGGCCTTCAAAGATTTAGGAAGGACCTCGCCCAAGTGTTCACAGGAGGACTAGATCCAATCTTCTGACTCGGACCGATCTGAATCCAGAAGCCAGGTCATTAAACCACTGTGCTAGACTCCTACGCCAAAGTCCAGATACGGCCACCATCTCATTTTTTTTTTTTTTTAACGTTTATTTATTTTGGGGACAGAGAGAGACAGAGCATGAACGGGGGAGGGGCAGAGAGAGAGGGAGACACAGAATTGGCCATCAGCCCAGAGCCCGACGTGGGGCTCGAACTCACGGACCGTGAGATCATGACCTGAGCCGAAGTCGGACGCTCAACCGACTGAGCCACCCAGGTGCCCCCACCATCTCATTTTTAGTACAGCCTGTGACTGGTCCATAAAACACTGGCAGAAACACATATTTCGTTCGTTCATTCATTCATTCATTCATTCTTTCTTTCATTGCTTTGGTCAGCAGCGGTTTGGCCCCCCTCTGCAGTGGGCCCTCTGCTGTAAATTAGCATGTTCATTTCACTGTCCTGAGAAACAGGAAGCTTGAAATACCTGTTCTGCTCTCCATGGCTATGGCCTCGAGGAGAGGATCGGATGTGAAGCCCGTGGATTCTAACCAGTCTGCACGATGATTTACCCCGTATACATGCTTACGGGGTCGTTTGAAAGTGTGGCAAAGTCCTCTTAGTGAAATGCATGGTGCCATAGAGCATCAGGAAATTGAAATACATATAACGTATGAAGGAGCGCCTGGCCCAGTTTGCACCCGGTGAACCATTGATTCTAAATGAAGCTGCACATTTGCCCTGAAGGTCTGGTCCCAGGCTGAGCCACGGCAAGTCCTGGGGTGGACGGGGGGAGACAGCAAGGCAGAGGAAACTCTTCTCCTCTGCCCCCCTAGTAGCTGACTTTGGGATCTGAGTTTGCCAGATAAAAGCTCTAGTCCCCCCTTTATTTAGGCTAGTGAGATGCAGCCAGCCGACTGGCCTTATGCCTGCAGTTTGAAGCCAGAGTCATCTGGGAAGACACTTAAATACATAAACGAGGACGAGAAATTGACTTTGAAGCCCGTATTGGGCTCCAATAGGCCTTGCATAGTTACTTACCGTTGCTTGGAGTGTTTTCACCTCTTCCTTTTTCCATTATCATGTCGAATGGGCCGCCCAGTGTCCCGGCCGAGAAGATAGCAGGTCAGGTTTAAAGTTAGCCACGTAGGAGCCACGGCATAGCCCGCTGTCCGGGTTGTATAACCAGGCTGAGAGTCGGGTAGGAAGAAGTCACGGAGTCTGGTCGTACCCGTGCTCTTACTTGCAACCCTAATGATTTCCAGAGGCGGGGGCCGTGGTTGTTCGGCTTTCTTTCCCCAGATTCTTGTGCAGGTTCCTGCAGAGTGGATGTTCAACAGACACCTGAAATAAAACGGAGCTCCGTTCTAGCCTTTAGGGCGTCTGTGGCATGGACCACGTTTGGTCCGTTTCTGCGTTCCCGCGGGGCTTTGCAACCACGGAGGAGGCCCGGACACGCTTGCCTAACAGAGGAACGAGTGAATGAATGAACGAGTGAATGAATACTGCTCACCTGGTCTGTAATGGATGTCATGGCCTTCAGGGGCACTGCAGGTGTAAGAACACAAATGAATAACACGTTGCATTCTAGAGAGCGGATCATTTACGTTGCTAACCTAACTCATCTGCACGAGTGTATCTTTCCTCATAAGAGCGGTGTTCCGTTGGAGAGCAGAGAGAGGCAGGAGTAGAGCTGGGACACTGGACACACTTGGGTCCACGTCAAGCCTCTCCCCTCCACTGGATCTCGGACTTTGAGGCCACTTTGTTTCCTCCCCTGCAAGGCGGGAATAGTAACAGATATTTCATAGATTCTGTCCAAGGATTAAATAAGACCCTTCTCTGAGTAACACATAAAAGCACGTTTCCTTGCCAATTGCCTTTACTCAGAAGCCCTGGTGGCCTGATCCTGGGCTGTGCTGAGATGCAAAGATGGCCCAACTCGGGCCACTGCCCAGAAGCCCGCTGAGTGGGGAGGGAGACGGGCGTACAGAGGGCTAATTCTTACGCCGGCCGGAAGCAGGGTCATTTACGGTTAATTCTATGACCCACCAACTACGGCAAGTGCTACTGACTTAAAAGCAACATTTTATGGAAACCGTATGCCTATAGTACATATTCGTATTCTGATATCAGAGAGGATAAAATATGGAAGAAAAAGCTTGCAGCTCTGAGGTTGGGAACTGTCAGAGCACAGGACCTCTGCAAGGGAACTTGCAGGGCAGCTCAGAAATCAGTAGATACGGAAGGGGCAGTGGGCGGGAAAGGGGACAGCTTGAGTCCAGGCCTGGAAGCGAGAAGTGGCAAAGAAATGCAGCTAGGGGACAGTGGTTGTTGGTACGGGATGTTCTGGGCACCTGTGGTCACAGAGGTGTCAAACCCTCTGGAGAAAGTCAGAAATCCCTGAGTTCAAATCTCAGTCCTGCTGCTTGTTGGTCAGGCACAACTAGCCATTTCACGTCCTTTGCGTTCGGTCTTTCTGTGTACGATGGGAATAGAGATAGTTACTTTTGCTTATGGCAGGGATTACGCGGGAAAAAATGGGCAACTGCGCCCAGGACAGGGTCTGACACAGGAGGTGGGAGCTTTGTGTTAGAATCCTTTCCATTTTGGGGTGCCTGGGCGGCTCAGTCGGTTGAGTGTCCGACTTCGGCTCAGGTCATGATCTTGCAGTCTATGAGTTCGAGCCCTGCATCAGGCTCTGTGCTGTCAGCTCAAAGCCTGGAGCCTGCTTCGGATTCTGTGTCTCCCTCTCTCTCTGCCCCTCCCCTGCTCATGCTCTGTCTCTCTCTCTCAGTCAAAAATAAATAAAATATTAAAAAAAAAAAAAAAAGAATCCTTTCCATTTTGACTTCACCTGCCCCCCCCCACCCCCCCGCCCCCGGCTCAGTAAGCAGGTATCTTCAAAATCCCAGTGTAGGAGGCTGAGCTTTTGGAGGGAGGTAGCCACCCCAGCAGGAAGTTAGGGGGGGATATTTTGTTATCTATCTATCTATCTATCTATCTATTATCTATCTATCTATCTATCATCTATCTATCATCTATCTATCTATTATCTATCTATCTATCTATCTATCTATCTATCATCTATCAATCTATCTATTATCTATCTATCTATCTATCCAGCTATCTATCTATTTAGTGCGATCAGGAAAGGGGCAGAGGGAGAGGGAGAGAGAGAATCCCAAGTAGGCTCCATGCCCAGCACAGAGCCCGACGCTGGGCTTGATCTCACAACTTTGAGAGCGTCACTTGAGCCCAAATCAAGAGTCGGATGCTTAACCACCCAGGCGCCCCAAGAGGGGGGCATTTTATGGTTCTTCCTAGGCTGAACACAAAGACTGGAATCCTGAGGTGAAGGTCAGGAGTAAGGAGGGATGCGGGCTCAGGTACCATGGGGTATGGCCTTCAGCACAAGGCAGGGAATGTTTCAGATCCATGGAATAAAGGGCTGCCATTAGCGTCAATACTTCTATGAGCTCTGTATCTCTCATTTTTTAAGACTTATGGTCCTGTCCCTTCCCCCACTCTTTGTCTTCTGGATCCCGGGCCCCTTTCCACCCCACCCCGCCTTGCCCAAACCATCAGATATTGCCGTCATGTGAACTAGGCAGGCCGCCAGCTGGGCAGCACTTACACAACTCATGGCGCCTATTTAAAGTGTCTGAGAGACTCAACACTCCATCAGGACCTGGGGGCACAGAGTAATTATCACTCCCTCTTACTTCCTTCTCCTTTTTCCTTTTGCCTTTTTTCTTTTCTTTTCTTTTCTTTTCTTTTCTTTTCTTTTCTCTTCTTTTCTTTTTTCTTTTTTCTTTTTTCCTTTTCTTTTCAGTTTTTCTTTTCTTTTCTTCTCTTCCCTTCTCTTTCTCTCTTCTCTTCTCCTCCTCCTCCCCTCCCCCCTCCTCCTCCCCCCTTCCCCTTCCTTCCTCCCTCTTCTTCCTCCCCCTCCTCTCTCCTCTTCCTCCTGTCTTCTTCTTCTTTTTCTTCTTCTTCTTCTTCTTCTTCCTCTTCTCTTCTTTTTTTTTTTTTTTTAATTTTTTTTTTTTCAACGTTTATTTTTGGGACAGAGAGAGACAGAGCATGAACGAGGGAGGGGCAGAGAGAGAGGGAGACACAGAATCGGAAACAGGCTCTAGGCTCTGAGCCATCAGCCCAGAGCCCGACGCGGGGCTCGAACTCACGGACCGCGAGATCGTGACCTGGCTGACGTCGGACGCTTAACCGACTGCGCCACCCAGGCGCCCCTTTCCTCTTCTCTTCTAAAGATTCAGTAGGAATTGGCGTTTTCCTCTGAACTCCCTCCTCCTCACTCCTTGAAAGGACAAATGAATCAAAAGGTTGAGTATCACTCAGCCCACGGTAGACTCCTGATGTGACAAAAGTGTACTGCAGACAGGACCCATCCAGGGGGCCTCTGAGGCCATGTGCCAGGTTGTATTCCCTGAATGAGCTCTGGGCCATGGATCTCGCATGGCCGACTAGTTAAGCAGTGATTAACTAGGCTGATTCCTCAACAGCCATGTGTCCACCCAGGTTACACACTGAGCCTCTTTTTCAGACCCATATTCATTCCAGCCTATATTATCCTCGGCAAAGGGGAACAGCATACTACCTGCCTTGCAACAGCTTACATTCGAGAAGCTTCTGGGAGTAGGGTTTCCTGCGTTTCACAAACACTTCTGCGTGTGCAGGGGAGTCAAGTGGAGGAAGAGTGGGGTTATTTGGGAAACTCAACCCCCTCAGGTCTCTCAAGATGGTGAACATGATTGACCTAAGAGGGCAGGAAAGACCTAGTCACCATTCAGAAGTTGGATTCGAACATATTTCCCATTTCTCCAATTCCCCTCCTCCTCCTCCTTCTTTTATGATAATCAACTGCCCTAGGGAAGGCAATGTCACAACATCACATTTTTTCAAAGGCCACTCACGGCAGCTCACTTCTGGTGAAACTGGGACACATTTGAGAGTGAAAGGGGATGATATTAGTAATTACGTTGGGACGGGAGGTATAAGCTTGGGGTATGCCTGGAAACCAAGGACACAAGGTCACCCCGCATAGCCGGCATCTTTTCACAGCTGGAACGCGCAGTGGTCTTGCAGGGAGCCGTACCCGCTGTCCCAAAGCTCATCGTGCACTGAAGTCTGTGCGTCATGCATGGAAGTGAGCCATAGTTAGATCCTCTTTACTCAGAACCTATTTGTTCTTCATTTGCTCCAGTAGCAAATCAGAAAGATGATGAAATGTGCCGGGCCAGGCAGCCAGCCGTGACAAAGGACAGTCTAAGCTTTGCCCCCCAAAACAAAGTCTAGAGAGAACTTAGCATGCTTGGGACAAATGCTCCATTTATTTATTTAGCTCAATAGATTCTTCTATCTACCTATCTATCTGTCTAGATATCTATCTAGAGAAAGTGCACGCAAGCAGAAAGTGCACGGGCAGAGGGAGAGAGAGAGAAACCTGAGCAGACTCCAGGCTCAGTGTGGAGCCTGATGTGGGGCTCGATCCCACCACCCTGGGATCGGGACCTGAGCTGAAGCCGAGAGTTGGGTGCTCAACCAACTGCGCCACCCAGGAGGCATCCCTGGGTTCTTGAATTTAAAATGATGACTTTCTTCATCAAGAAAATGTCAATTTATTCAATAGCCTTTTGCTGATTATCTTCATTGGGCTGGCAGTTCAGATGTAAGGATGAGTAAGTCACAGAACCTGTCCTCAAGGAGCTGATAGCCTGGGGCAGAAAACCAGTAAGAATACATAACAATAATGCAGTGAAATAATGTGTAGTAACTGGGGTGTGAGCATAGCAATGCCAACAGAGGCACATTTATCCCACCCGGTGCAACTGAGGGCTTCTCGGAGGAGGTGACGTCAGACCTGTGCTTTGAGGCATAGTTAGGCATTCCGGCGGCAAAGAAAGGGCAGAAGGGGCCCTTGGGCAGAGTAAGCAGCGAGAGTGAGAAGACAAATTTACTTGGGAAAGACTCGTCATCACCAGTGGAAGGCCCTTCTGTTCGCAGGATCTGGAACATGAGACGAATTGAGGACACCTTATGGTGTATCTGAAGGTTTAAAAAGCTTATCAGTCAAGCTAGCTGACTATTGAATAAAATATTTCCGTCCCAAGTATACAAAATCTGAGCATATTTTATCAGAAATGTAAAGCAAATGGAAAAAATCAAACACAAAAAATTTTTTTCTTATATATATTTTTCTGAAAAAAAATTCTTCTAAGATATTCAAAGTTACCTATTAAAGGTAAAAGGCAAAATATAAATTATAGTTAATGAGTGTCAAACACTTGAACAGTAACTATTTTATTATTTTATTTTATTTTATTTTATTTTATTTTATTTTTTATGTTTTAGAGACAGAGAAAGCGTGCAAGCAAGGGAGGGGGCAGAGGGAGAGAGAGAGAATCCCAAGCAGGCTCCACACTCAGCATGGAGCCTGATGCCGGGCTCGATCCCACGGCCTGGGGATCGTGACCTGAGCTGAATCAAGAGTCAGACACTCAACCGACTGAGCCACCGAGGAACCCCCCAGAAATTATTTTTTTTTATTTAAGAATTTTTTTTAAACGTTTATTTATTTTTGGGACAGAGAGAGACAGAGCATGAACGGGGGAGGGGCAGAGAGAGAGGGAGACACAGAATCGGAAGCAGGCTCCAGGCTCCGAGCCATCAGCCCAGAGCCCGACGCGGGGCTCGAACTCACCCACCGTGAGATCGTGACCTGAGCTGAAGTGGGACGCTTAACCGACTGAGCCACCCAGACACCCCAGAAATTATTTTTAAAGTGGATTAAAAACGTTTACTTAATGGTAAGTTTATCTAATTTTGAAAAATTGGAGTAAAATTCATGTAACCGAAAGGTGGCCACGTTAACCACTACGAAGCGTCCCGTTCAGCGGCATTGAAGCACATTCACGTCGTGTGCAACCATCACCACCGTCCTCCGTCAGAACTCTTTCCGTCTTGTAAAGCAGAACCCTGTCTTCACAAAACTGTAACCCCAGCCCCTGGGAGTCGCATTCTGCTTTCTGTCTCTATGGAGCCTCATGTAAGGCCACAGGAGTCACACAGCACTTGTCCTTCCGTGACTGACGCTCCGAGGGAGCAGAACGTCAAGGTCCACCCTATTGCTGCATATATCGGAATTTCCTTCCTTAAAAAGCAGGATTTTTACACATTTCAAATATGCCTACATTTGAAACATTTTCCAAAAACGGTTCCATGTCCATCCAGCTGCTTAAATAGTCAGTAGCAGGGGCGCCTGGGTGGCTCGGTCGGTTGGGCGTCCGACTTCGGCTCAGGTCGTGATCTCGCGGTCCGTGGGTTCGAGCCCCGCGTCGGGCCCTGTGCTGACAGCTCAGAGCCTGGAGCCTGTTTCGGATTCTGTGTCTCCCTCTCTCTCTGCCCCTCCCCTGTTCATGCTCTGTCTCTCTCTGTCTCAAAAATAAATAAACGTTAAAAAAAAAATTAAATAGTCAGTAGCATGTTTCAGGCATGGTCCATCTGGACCCCCACGTGTACAGATTGGACAGCAGGGTCCATTGCTGATACGCTGGTGTTCCTCAGCCTCTGTGTGCAACGGTGGTAAACTCAGGGTCAGTTCATGGGTTGGTCTAGAACCCTGCTTGGGAAACTGAAGAGAGGTCCTCAAAGGGGAAACCCAGCGTCCTTGTGAAACCACCCACGGACGCTCTCTGAGAAGAAGGACTTGTAATAGGTCAACTGACAAGATATCAGAAAGCTTATTGTATATAAGTTCATCTTAAACTCACCTTTCAGGAATAATTGAGATAAAAGCTTAGGTAGTTCTCTATCAGGGTTATCGGAAATTACTAACCGCCCTATCTCACTTCCCTAACTTCGCCTGCGTGCTAAATGGATAACTTAGGTTGCAAAACGCTCCCCCATCCCTTCTACCAAGATCTGGCCTTGGCAAAGACCAACATGTAAAAAGTCACGAACTCACTGCTCCACGGTATCTTAGGTGTCTCACTATGATTGGTCATTTTAAACCCTCTTAGGACAAAGAACTTTAAATTGATAGGTTCCCGCCAACACTAACGTCTGTGTGTCACTATATAATTGGCCACCATGAAATGCTGTAAATCGTAATTGGTTAACCAAGTAATGACATATTCTGACTTGCTAAAATCCATATAAGCTCACTGCTACCTTTGTTCGGGGCCATGCTCTGCACTTTTCTCCTTAAGATCAGGAGATCAGGTTTGGCCCGGCCGTGAAGAAAATCTTGCCTCGCTTCTATTCGGCGTCTGGTGGTTTTTTTCGACAGCACCCTGTTTCGGGACTGAGCTAGTTCGCCCCCAACTCTCCGCTCTGGCCGAAGCAGCAACGTCTCCGGTGTCCGAAAGGTCCGAGGCACAAATCTTCCCAGCACTTGAACGTGCCCATGCCTGTTTCGTGGACAGGAGACAAAAGATGTGGAGAAGCATCTTCTAGGGGCCTGAATGGTGTCGGTCATGCAGTGGATGTTTAGGGCTGTGGATTGTGTTGTGTGAGTGAACCCTTCTGTGATATTTAGCTCGTGTACTTTTTTTTGTAATTCTGACGCATCGCATCCTCCGAAGGGCAGGGCCCAGAGCAGGACAGCCTTCCCTGGGTCTGAGGGCCTTACTGACCAGAAGCAGCAAGTGTTGGCTTGGCTGGATTGACGGGTGAGCCTCCTCATCTCTATCAGCCCCTCCAGCCACACCAGAGAAATTTACAGTCTAAGGAAAAGCAATGTGCTTGCCTGAAGATGTGGCTTCAAAGGAGGCCCCAGGGTTCCTTGTAGAACATCTCTAGCTGATTCCTGGACATGTGGGGAGAAGGAAGTGTTTTCAGAACAGTCAATCCAGAAGTCAGCCAGGTCCCCTTGCTGTCTGGTTTTCACAGTAAATCTTGTTCTCATTTCTGTCCTTCCAGCACCTGTCAAAGACCGAAGCTCTACCTCGAGGGGCTTACACTTTTCTCTCCTTCTGGGCATCCATTTCCTGGGGCTTTTATCTCTTTGGGTGCTCTCCCCATTCTGGACTACATCCTTCCCGGCCAAAATGCTCGAACTCCTCAGAGAAACAAAACAAAGCAAAAGGCTCGAACAAACAGGAAGTCTGTACGAGAACGGCATCACGGGAGAATTTGTGAAAAATTCTGTTTGTCATCACGTGGGTTCGGAACACAGCCGCTCAAGAGACGAGTGAAAATCAAATACAATTAGGGTTTTGTCCGTTTATTGGGATTCCTTGAGAGTTGAAAATGAGCATCACAAGGGAACACATAGAACAAATTACGATGAATCTGTCCTTGGGGGATCCTCCAACTCTGTTAATGGACCAGGTGTTAATTTGCTGACTGTCAAGGCCAGAAGGGACAGGAAGCACATCTACTCTCCTGATGGATTGTCAGACTTATTTGGCGATGGAACCCTTTTTCTGAAACAGGCTCATTCAGATGCCTGATATGTTATGCAGATAAACACAGAAATTCTCCTGCTGAAGCAAGGGTTCGAGACCCCCTCGAGAACGTGTGTTCTCATCGAGGCCTATGACCTCACGTTCAGCCCTCAACTCCTCAATGTCCAATAGGACATTCTGTGCGCCACGTTTTGGGGTAAGAGCCCCGGAATCAGAGCAACAACTAAGGAAGGTAACGTTAGCCTCCGCAGGGCAGTGAATCCAGTGACAAAGACCACTTCCCACTTCTTTGACAAGATCGGCAAAGTATTTTTTGGTAAGCTTTATATTTTGCTGTTACCTGGAAGGGCGCGTTTTCCTTGTTCTGTTTGTTCGGAATTATAGTTAACATACAGCGTTATATTAGTTTCAGGTTTACAACATAGTGACTCACAATCCTATACCCTACAAGGTCTTCTGTAACGAAGCTAGACTAGCCTTTGCCTCAGCTCTTGGAACCCCAAAAGATCCTGGGACAATTTGACTTCTCTTATGACGAAAGTCATAGGACTCTTCATGACATGGTCATTCTCTGAGGGGAAGGAAAACATTTTAGAGTCGGGTCCTGCCATATGCAGGTAGGAGGAGGTTTGTTCACAAGGCTGGGCTCACTTCATCGCACGCCCTGTCACTGAAACACACAGGCAAAAGAGGACCGGAAGAAACAGGTCTATTTTTCCATTCATTTCATCCTGCCGTCATTCCGTCGCTATTCCCTGGGTGTCCACTTGGTCCCCTATGCCGGAGGCTCAGTCTGGTGGGGACAGGAAACTAAAATGATGGCAACACAGTGTAATCGCTACTTTGATAGAGACAAGCGAGGTGCCCTGGGAACACTAGAGAGAAGGGCAAATAAATGCCTGGGCGGGAGAGTGGGGAACGCCAAAGAAGATCGTATTTGAATTCAGACGTGGAGATGACGCAAACTTCTGCCACTCATCTGGCTCCTTCCCCAGGAGGTGGGGTCTGCTCGTGCCCACTCAACTTAGATCAGGTCCCCTGTCCTCTGTGGTTTCTAAAGAGGCCCGTTCTGTGCAACAGGACATCTGGCACCATTAGGAGAACCCTTGAGGTCGATTACCTGACAATGCCTTATGTGTTAGTCACACTGCCCCCAGGGCTGGCCATTGACAGGCTTCCTGGCCGGTGACGTGGGTCAGAGTGTGCTGATCCTGCACTGGACAGAGGAGGTTGGGGAGGAGGAAGGCGGGGGTGTCAGAGGGTCTCGAATGTGACTCCTGCCAGAACACGTGGGTGGGGGCTTGGTTCAGGTCTGGGTGGGAGCCAGTAAGACCACAGGCTGGGAGGCGCCCTGACCAGGCTCAGCGCCTCCTGTTTGCTGAGTGACCCCGGGCAAATCTCTGCACCTCGCGGAGCCTCTCTCACCCCCTCCCCCACACCTATCTCTTCCCCTCAATCTTAGTTAAAAAAAAAGAAAAATCCTTTTGTTCCTAGTGACATAATTACTATCTTCTAAATTTTATGAAGCACAGACTTTTATACTTCATGGTGAAAATAAGATAACCAGAGTCCAGCCCATAAATGAAGACTCTCGACGATGTCGTGACCCTGCAGACATGTACAGCTGCCGCTGAGACTCTCCTCCTTTCTTTCGAAGACCTTTCGGGATGTGGTGCAGCCTCAGAAAACGCAAAGGTAAATCCAACCCCTTTCTTTTTTTTTTTTTTTTTTTCAACGTTTATTTATTTTTGGGACAGAGAGAGACAGAGCATGAACAGGGGAGGGGCAGAGAGAGAGGGAGACACAGAATCGGAAACAGGCTCCAGGCTCCGAGCCATCAGCCCAGAGCCCGACGCGGGGCTCGAACTCCCGGACCGTGAGATGGTGACCTGGCTGAAGTCGGACGCTTAACCGACTGTGCCACCCAGGTGCCCCAATCCAACCCCTTTCTACAGAGGAGCAGACTGGAGCCCAGAGAGCTGGAAGCAAAGCCAGGGCTTGGGTTTAAATCCCCCAAGCCCGGCCCCGTAATCTTGGCTCCACAATTCAGTCTTCCTCCCTCCTTCTCTCCCCAGTCTGCCTACGGGCAACAAGTTTCCTGCAGAAGGGTCTGCGGAAAGGGAGCCCAAATCTACTGCATCGTCCAATTAAACGCTCCATTTTAAAGATGACAAATACCGTAAAAGTTTGAACTTCTCCAGCTCTGAACATTTCCACCACATAATTGAATCAGATGCGGAAGGATGGCGGTTGGTTGATGAAAGTAATTCTCTAAACATTGCCAGATGCAAGGAGGGAGGCGTCTACTGCCTCAACTGCCCTGTTCTCTCCTCTCCTCGGGGCAAGGACAGCCTGACCACGTCTCGTGCAGGCCCCCCATTCACCTTTCCCTTAACTGCCCCCAGCGCAGGTGGAACCCTGACCCAGGGACCAATCAGAATCTGTCCTGGGAGATTTTTTTTCCCCCCCCAAACTCCAGAAACTAGTATCTTGGTGCTGTATTTTCAGGAAAGCATGCCAAATTGTTCGCCATTATCCATGTGGTGACTGCCTTTTGAACCTTCGCTGGGTTTTTTTTCAATGCTTTTGCCTTCCTGGGTCTCTGTATAGTAAAACCCTAGTCCCAGAATCTGGACTTGGGCTTTTTTCCTTTTTTTCTGAGTGGCGAGCAATCTCACATGCAGTTCGGCTCATCGTTTTCGTTTGTGTGCAATTGTAGGGTATTATTTCGTCTTTTCTGATGTAGTTTTGTGTTTGCGAGTAAAGCGTCAACATGGGTTATTAAAAGGTTCACTCAGTTTCCCTTTTCCATCCCTTCACTTTACTGGTCACACCCACCTCTTAGAGTCAAACAGCTGGGTGTTTTGTTTTGTTTTTAATTTTAGTTTCTGGCTCGTCTTCTCGTGTCTCTCTTTAATTTTTTTTTTTTTTTTAATGTTTATTCATTTTTGAGAGTCAGGGAGGCACAGACCGCCAGCAGGGGAGGGGCAGAGAGAGAGCGAGACCCAGAACCCAAAGCAGGCTCCAGGCTCCAAGCTGTCGGCACAGAGCCCGATGCGGGGCTCGAACTCACAAACCGGAAGATCATGACCTGGGCTGAAGTCAGACGCTTAACGGACTAGCCACGCAGGTGCCCCTTGTGTCTCTTTTTCAAAAATAAGCCTATGAGTGTTTTTGTTGAGCAATATATCCCCCAAGTCCCTACATATCAGATTATACAGGTTTTCCACCTAAACCTGTGCACTGAGTACCTACACAATGTTTACTGACCCGGTACTTCTGGTTGGACATTGAAATGCTTCCCTGCTTCGCTCTCAATAATACCGCAGGGAATAACTTGTGCGTTTGCTTTTTTTGTATTGTTGACGGCTCCTGGGAGATTTTGAAGGAGTACCAAGAGGACCATTTTTAGGAAAATGTAAGCCTGAAGCTGTAGGGAACTCGGAGCCGTCCCTTGGTTGAGGAAGCTGGTCTGCAGGGAGAAATGATGCCATCTGCCCTCAGAGAGAGGCTCAGAGAGAGTTCGGGAGACATTAAAGTCTCTAGGTTGTCAGTTTAATTTAATTTTTTTTTTATTTTGAGGGAGAGCCAGCACAAGAGGGGGAGAGGGGCAGAGGGAGAGAGAGAGAGAGAGAAAGAATCCCAAGTAGGCTCCATGCCAGGTTTGATCCAATGACCCTGGGACTTTGACCTGAGACGAAATCGAGAGCTGGACGTTCAACTGACTGAGCCACCCAGGCACCCCTAAAGTCTCTGGTTTGATTGGCTTATTTTATTTTAATTTACTTTTTCAAAGATTTGACTGGTTGTGAGCAGTTTTCCGTTCGCAGGAAAATTGAAAGGAAGGTAGGGAGAGTTCCCGTTCACCCCCTCCCTTACACAAGCTTAGCTTCCTCGGCCACCAGCACCCCCACCCGTGTCTCGCACTTGTCACAACCAATGAACTCACACTGATGCGTCATAATCACGTAGAGCCCAGAGTTCACATTCCTGTTGGCTCTTGCCGTTGTATGTTCTGTGGGTTCCAGGATTAGGATGTAGACACAACTTGTGGGGGGGCCACCACTCGACCCCCCTACTCTCACATCTCCAGGAGTTAGTAGATCAAGCACCAAATCCAGGCACCCACGACCAGAGCCCTTTCGAAGGAATCACCACGGATCCCAACGGGAAGAGGGCCTTGGAGTCATAGGACTGGGGGTTACCCCGACCCCTTTTCATAATCTTCTCTCTTTTAATTTACTGCTGGGGGAACGGGGGCCCCGATACCGTAAATGATTTGCACTGAATCTCGTGGTCCATTCTTTGCCAGAATCATCTATAATCTTGGCATGCCATCTGAAAAAAATCAAGCTCACTTCTAGAAGCTTCTGAGCTCTCTTTCTTCGGGGGAGGGGGAGGGGAGAGGAAGGTGACCTGGAGCCAGCTTATTAACTCATTCTAGAGGCTTCCAGGATTTTTATCACTATTATTTATTATTGGCAGAGGGAGAAGGGTTCCTTTGCAAAGGATCATAGCAGTCCACGTTGCAAAGCAGCTGGCTCTACACTTGATGGATGGTTGATTACACTTTATTAAAAGCCATTACAATTTCCAGCATTTGTCATACAAAACTATCTTCTAACAAATACCAGCTTGTTAGAGGCTGGCTGTTGGGAACTGAATCGGTCTTGTTTTGCTCCTACCTCGTCAACTCCAACCCTAGCACCCAATCAAACTTTGACAATCAAAACCCCTTACAAGTTTCCTAATAGATTCGAAACAGGTGGGGACAGCACGGTCCATTGCAGTAGCACCCAGAAAACATGAAATATATCAAAACCCACTCCCATCGTGCCTACTTGCTTCCCATTTAGAAAACCAGACAAGAAGCAGAGCTAAATGGACCATCTCTTTTTGTGCAAGCCATTACCAGCTAAATGCTTTAAAAAAAAAAAAAAGAAGAAGGAAAAGAAAAAAGAAACAGAAAGAAAGAAACCCAGAGCAGCCCCTGTTGAGCTCGCATAATAATGAAAAGCAGTCTGGTTGCAGTGTTGGTGGTGATACAGGGCCTGGTGCGGAAATCTTGATCAAAGCCTCTTGGCATGTGAAGTCATCAATAATTCGACAGCCTATTTGGGTGAAAAGAGCTCCTTTCTGGCTGTCCCACTTCAGGCCCACCCCGGAGAGGGGCACGACTCAAGCAAACAAGGCCGCTGGCAAATCGAGACACCTCTTCGCAAGATGTGATACGAAACACGAGTCAGGGCGGCCGCCGGAGGGCGCGAGCAGGTTTCACTGGCATGTCATCTGTTCTGGCCAGGCCTGAGCATCCTTCACAGAGCCCCGGGCAGCGGCCTTTGACCCAGATAAAACTGCAAAGCAGCTCTCGCAGGGAACCACTGCCCATCCAGGAAAGGGGAGGTGACAGCTTGAGGAATGGGAGAGTCCGATGGCAAGGGGTCAGTCTGGCTAATGACGATTTCATAAAACATTTTCTGCTAGCCACCTGGGTCAGACCCGGGCTGGTTCTTGGGGCCATGAGGATGCATATTCACACACCCCCCCCCCCCCCGCCCTTGAAAAGTTCATAATCTAGTTGAAAAGATAGACTATGAAAGTCCTATTACAATTCAGCGTGGTAAGTACTGTGAAAGGGAAGGCCACGGGCTATGAAGGGCTCTGGGAGGGCTCTGACCCCAGTGCCGGGAAGGCAGAGAAAACGGCCCAGGGGAAGTGACAACATCCAAGCGGAAACACATTTGGGGAGGGACTGTGAAACACATACTCTTCCCAAACGGAGTCTCCAAACTGGTCATTTTTATCATGCTTAAAGGTAATATTTATTGACAAAATTATTATTCACACCATAATGACAAGATACTAGCGGAAGAATTGTCTAATATGTGAACTGGTCTGTCAGTGGTCAGACTGTGATATGCACAGGAAAAAAAAAATGATAGAAGGGTAAAAGGTTAGTTTTGTTTACTTTTGTACCTATCGATGGTACAGCCATACGTCCTCCAGGTCGATCCCCAGAAATGGATCTTCTGAATTCGGAATCTGGTTATGCTTTTGTTTCCAAAACGAGAAGGTCAGGAGGTAGAGAGGAGTGGAGGGAGGGAGCAAGAGAGGAGAGGACGGATTAAGCTGAGGGACCAGTGTGTGCAAAGGCACTGGGGCGGAAGGTACAAGACAGGCTTGAGGAATCCTTAACACATCAGTTTGACTGGAATACAAATTTTGTTTAAGGGAGTTCTGAGAAAAAGCATTCGAAAGAGATTGGCACCAGTTGTAGAGGTCCTTTGGTATCTAACCAGAGAATTTGGGTTGGGTTTTCTTCAGCAAGAAATGAAAAACCCAGCTTTTGAGCAAGGTGGTCATGGACCCCAAGTTGTGCTTTATGAACTCGACAGTGAATTCAACCTGGTTCTAGGTTTGGGGAGGGACACGAAGTTTGAATACATGGTCATATCCCTGGAGGAGATAAAAATGGGGGCTGGGAGACCCAAGGCATGTACACAGCAACGTCTAGAGAGTGATTACAAGTTCACATTAACAAGTGTGTCCAGGGCCTTGTCTTGTACTAACAGTTGGTCCCAAGGGTCCAAGTCACTTTGCCTTCCTGAGCTTCTGTTCCCAGATCTTTGAAACAGGCATTACAATCATCGTAGGCAATAAATGGGCTAAGCCATGTGAGGGTACCTGACAGCACTTTCCGAATGACAGATTCAGGGAAAATGGAGCTTCTGTGTTAGAAAGAAAGTTTCTCATCTTTGACGGACAAAAGAATCATTTTCCAGGTGTAGTAGCATAGGTCTCATTTTACATAGAGTTTTATATAAGGTTTTAGATAGCCCCTTTTATCCCCCTCCAAATTTAAGATGCTGGGATAAAATATGAGAAATCCTATGTAAAATGAGAGACCGTGGAGAAGGGGGTGAGGGAATGTGGCCCTCTTTGGCCCAGAGAACGGGGCTCTGATTCAGCTCAACGTTCTTACCTTCCAGGCACCCTTGTAATCAGTAACTAGAAAACATCCAAATCCGAATGTGAACCGTCTGGGAAGAAAGCCTCATCGAGAACACCCAAACCTACTGGTCTTCAGAGACCGATCTCTATTTATTCCCTGACTGGACCAGAAGGAAGCAACTCCCGAGATGGAAAAACACAAACAAAAACGTTTGCGCAGCTCATTGTTGGCACAGTCTGTGTAACTTTGTGTATGTTAATGTCAGTGTTATTGTTCAGAGGGGTCCACCCGAGCAGTTTTGGGATCGCCCTGAGGACCAAGGACATCACAGCCAATTACATCTGTAGGCATTTACTAGAGGACAACTTTATTTTAGACACCATGCTCGGGCCTGGGGAGATGGAATTGGAGGGTCCAAAGTTGAGTAATTACATCTTTGCCTTAAAGAAATTTACCACCCGATGGAGGAAGAAGGTGGAAATATGAATGTAGACCAGTGATCTTAATGCAAGGCAGAATGTTAAGAAAAGAACTGAAATTCTATCAATTGTATTTTATTTTATTTGTGTGATGTGTGCTAAGCCTAATTTCAGACCCCAAATCAGAACACATAAATGATAGATAGCTACACTCATTCTGATTGGGAGAGGCAAAGTAAATCCCAAATTATTGTTGAAATTTCTAAGGACATATGTTAGGTTGACGGGTACAATTGGACCAACTATTTTAAATTGACACAGTCTCATAGACTTATTATAAGTAAAATGGAGGTATGTAAGGCAGATGTTGAAAAGTTTATACAACAAAAATTTTCTTCTGGAAGAACATTGCATTCATTTGGAAGAAATAACTTGATATCTTGTTTAGGGTAGAAAGTGAGACTCTAGGGGAATATCCGAGTAACAAATGCGAAGTCCCGGGGTGGACACTAAGGAGGAAAGAAAATAGAGAGCTAATTGGGTGTGGTCCGTGATATAAGGCAAAGAAAGAGACCTCCCCATGGGGAATGCAAGTTTGAGGAAGAGGGACCCTGGACAAGTGGGGATGACTAATGACCGAGGGTGAACATTTTTCCTTATCAGAATCCCTCAGGAAATTCTACAGGAATGGGGGAAATGCTTGATGTTCAACGCTTTGCCATGGAAACTGGCTAAGACGTGCCCAGAGTGACATAGGGGGAGGACATAAGCCCTGGAAATCTGCACGGTTCAGAAAGACACGATGCTGAGCGTTTGACCTGTTTGGATCTCAAGAGCTGGAACGAGCAGCTGGCATCTGAACTACAAGTATAAACCTGCGTGATGCGAACATTAGAACAAGGGGGAAACTGAGTCCAACTGAGAAATAGGATTCCCTTTTCAGAGGAGGCAAAAAACAAACACCAGTGGTTCAAATTCACCCTGAGGAGTCCTCACTTTGGGTAGGATACAGTAGGCTTACCACTCCCACGATTCCTGAGCTCTAACTGAAAATCTTTGCATTTGAGTGTCCCAGGAGCAGAATTCTTATTTAAGTCCATGACTTTTTTTTCTTAATGTTTCATTTATTTTTGAGAGAGAGAGAGAGAGAGAGAGAGAAAACGAGTGGGGGAGGGGCAGAGAGAGGGAGACACAAAATCTGAAGCAGGCTCCAGGCTCTGAGCTGTCAACACAGAGCCTGACGTGGGGCTCGAACTTGTAAATCGCCAAGATCACGACCTGAGTCAAAGTTGACACTCAACCAACTGAACCGTCCAGGCACCCCTTAAGTCCATGGCCTTTTAAAGCATACATAAGAGACTGTTAAAAACTGAGAACAAACTGAGGGTTGATGGGGGGTGGGAGGGAGGAGAGGGTGGGTGATGGGTATTGAGGAGGGCACCTTTTGGGATGAGCACTGGGTGTTGTATGGAAACCAATTTGACAATAAATTTCATATAATAAAAAAAAAATTAAAAAAAATAAATATAAAAAAATAAAGCATACGTACCTTTAAATGCAGTCATGCTAACCCTTAGACTTTAGTTTAAGGAAACGACTAAGAATGCTCAAAACCTCAGCCGTATGGCTGTTCATCACTGCACTCTTTGTAAAAACAAAACTCTTAGAAATAATCTGGACGACCAACACTGGAGAATGGTTAAGCAAATTATGACACATGCAAAAAATAAAATACTGTGTAGCCATTGAAAACCCTAACGTAGGGCTATATGTCTTAACATGGGATGATGCCCACAATATAATATTGCAGACAAAATAAGCAAAAAACTAAAGGCATGGTCACATTTGCACAAAAAAGTGGAGTGTCTACACTTTATCCCACATGGACAGAGGCTGAGAAGGATATATATCACCAAGTAAACAGTGATCACTTCGGGCTGGTGGGGTTAGGGCGGTTTTTCAATAATTCTTCAGCATTTCACATAACACATGGCTTTTACAACGTATATATGAAAAATCATATACATTCATAAAGCAACGTCTACATCAGGACCAAAAATCAAAATGAGAGCTTATGTGTTGTATAATACTATTCTTTTGTTAGATATTTAAGAGTATGTATTTGTATACGTAGAAAGAGGTCGGGAATAAAGCTCACGAGGAGTCAGGAGTTGTCACCTTGGCGTGGGTGGGATTGTGGCTCATCTATAATTTATTATTTTGGCCTAACTGTATTTTGAAAACGGTTCACAGCGGAGGAGTGTTGGCTATACGATGGCAGAGTTGGGGTGACCTGCCAACGGAGTGATTGTCCTCCATGGCTCGTGTGGATGAGCCAGTCTTTTCTCAGACCTTCTACCTCTAAGACCCTCAGAAGCAAAGGGATGATATTGAAAAGCTACCGCGTCCAGATTCAAGCACAAGAAGGGGCATAACATGCGTATTTTGAGGCAGACGGCATGCGTGGCCAGCCTGCCTCTGCTGTTTTCTGGTTCTGAGACTCAGGGCAAGTTTCTTAACCTCTCTGTCCCTCAGTTTTCTCATCTATAAAATGGGCATGCTAACAGTTGCCACCGCAGAGCTCTGCGAGGCTCAGGGAAGACTCAGCCAGCTCCGGGCTGTATCCTTCCACTTCACCTCAGAGGCTGCAAGGGCTCAAAGAGGTGAAGCTACTTGTCCAAGGTCACCCAGCCGCAGATAAGAGCTGCAATTCCAAATGACTCCTCGCGCAGTGCCCCCACCCTCCTCAGAAACGAGAGGCCCACCAGTCGTTTTTGGCCAGATATTTATCATGAAAACCGATTCCGCTGAGGCCAGCAGAACATAATGGCGAAGCCTCTCTCTCAGCGGCATTTAGCACAAGGTATATATTTGGTCTCCGATGCATCACGTTCCTCCAGCCCGGTCCCCTCTCATTTTCTCTGTTTGGTTTCCTCCGGGAGGCCGAACGAGAGGCCTTAAACTTGGTGTGAAGATGGCCGAAATGAAAGGAGGAGGAAAACAAAACAAGACAGGAGACGCTGTTTGCGGGGAGGTGTATGTTATGAGATGTCTGGTCCGGGCGTGGAGCAAACGCGTCTCTCCAGCCCTCCCCGGACACTGGGCAAGCCCTCATTCACCCCTGGGGATGCATCCCCCGGGGGAGAGGAGGAGCTTGAGGGAGGACAAAGGATGGGCTGTATTTTCACTCCAATTTTCTGGACTGAAATCTAGAAATGAGTGAGAACTGGCTCCAGTGGACCCAGAGAGAGGGGATGCACTGGAACCCACCCCCACAGTGCGCGTGTTGGCATTTGAAGCTTAGCCCCGGGTCATGTCAGAGGGTGAAGCTCTTCGGGGTGGGGGTAGTGATGGGGGAATGGAGAGAACACAGCCCCCTGGAGACGCAGCGGGCAGGTCGCAAACCCAGACTCTGCCTCCCCGCCCTTGGGCCCTTTGCCAGTCGTGGTTAAGAGCCTGGAGTCTGGAATGATACCAGGGCTGCAATCCTTGTTCCACCACTTAGCAGCTAAGATCTGTCTAAGCTTCAGAGCCTTCATCTGTAAAATGAGGGCAATAATCATAGCACCTACTCACCGAGTTGCAGCAACTCAGGAATGGGTTAATGCATGCAAAACTATTTCACGGTCCTAGACACTCCAAAATAATCATGGTTACCATTATTCACTTAACTTCTCTGCGGCTCATTTTCCTTATCTCTGAAACGGTGTTAATAATGCCGGCCCCTCCGAGTTGTCCTAAGGCTTGGATGAGCCAGTAACTGCCTAGATGCTTTGTAAACACAAAATTTCTCTTCTGTTGACCGGGCTTATCTCCAGAAATCTCCCCCAACTGTGGGTGGTAGTCTGGGACTAGCCCCGTGAAAGCCCCTGGCACACAGTAGGTATTTAATTAAAAAGGCAACAGCAAGTTCTTGGCTGTGTCTCTTCGGGCCAGATAAACGGCGGAGCTCTGAATAGCTTTCTATAAACAGGCAAACCGGTTATTTCATGCAGAACAAATAAGCAAATGTCTCTGATTGTTTCCTCAGCAACAGCACTGAGGGCCCGAAATTATCCAGAGAATCGTCCTGGATGGCCGTTGCCCTGGGTTTGTGTTGCCCGAGACTAAACCCACATCTACCTGGCGCAGGAAGAAAGGGCCATCCTGGGGGCAGGTCTCCAGGCAGCCGTGAGGGAGCAAGGGGCACCGTGCACTCTCCAGAAGCAGCTGGCGGCCAACTGGGAGCTTGATGGAAGCTTGGGCTGTGGGGACACCACCTGGGGTGACTGCTCTTTCAAAAGGGACCGTAAGAGAATCCCCGACGGGTGTCGAGTCGACGGAGTCGTCGATCTCCTGCGCCCTCCGGCTCTGGAGGTGGGGGAAAGCCACTTCTGGTCACACCTGCACCGCAGCAGGTAAATCCCTTCCAGGGGCCTGACCCGCTCTCCCTGTGCACCAAGGGCACAAGGGTAGGGACAGAATGGAGTGGGGGAGTGCCTTTGCCTGAGGGAACTAACAAACATTATCTCCTGTCATTCCTCGGCACCCAGCACGGCTCTGCCAATAATAGAAAACACTGGTAACAAAATAACTTTTATTGTTGGCCAAGGCACCGAGCACTTTACAATCCAAAGTCCCCTAGTCCCCGTAGTCCCCCCAGTCACCCCCAAATGACGGTATGGCTGAGTGAGCTCTATTTTATAGATGAAGAAACAAGCCCCGAGCGACACCCTTGCCCCACTCCAGTGCTTGGGTTCCAACCCCCGCGATCAAGGTGACTTTTCTGAACATGACATTCAAGGCTCTGCGCACTCTTCCAACCTGATTTGTATTGTCACGAATGCTGTGTCTGCAGAACAACTGGCCCTTCCCACAAGTGCCCGGCTGGCTCTCTCCCGCTCCGTGTGTTAGCTTTCCCTGTCCGGACCCACCCCCCGGCCCGTGCTCCCCGTCCCCTCCCCTGGGTGCCAACTTGCTTTTCAAAAAGTTAGCCCTCCTGGGGCCCTGGCACTTCATCTACAAAACACCCCTGTGACTAGGCCTGGGCACACTGATTTTAAGGCACAGGACACTGAGGCACAGAATGACAAAGCAACGGGCAACAAGGTCACAGAAGTTGTACTTGTAGGCGGACGTCTTCTCTACCCCACGGTGTTTCTCCTGAGTTCGGGATCTCCTTCTCTGAGAAGCTCTCCTTGCCTTCTGTTGGATTAGGCACAAGAATGTGCCGGAGCCTGCCCTTACGGGCCTGCGAGAGCCAATTATGAAATTGTTGGGAATTTTGCAAGCCGGTTGTTAAACACAGCAATTATTAAGGATTAAATTATAAGCACTTTATAATTAAATAAATTATATTAAAAACAAAGGTCATAAATAGTCAAAACTCATCACTTCCTAATTATTTTATTACATTTTACTATTATCTATGCTCTTAAGGTTATTTCCACCCGTCACATCTGTGTGGTGGAAGTTCGACATAATGGTGCCCTACTGGGCATCCCTCAGTGATGTCATGCAGATAGCTTTGAAATCAGCATGGCTGGAGTATTTACACCAGGGAAATTGGCAAACGCTACCAATCAGGGCTTGGTTTATCGTGTTGGTTGCCTGGACTGAAGAAAGTGATGGAGAAAATACCAGTAATGCAGCTTCAACTTACAAGCGTAGCACGCCTGGAGACTTACGTCGTGAATAGCCCCCCAAATTGAAGAAAGGTCCCGCCAGGATTTGAGAACTAGCAACCAACCTAGCAGAGAAAATGCTGGCATTGTGGACAGACGCATAGGGTTCCAACGTGATCTTTGTTGTTTTGCTTTCATCCTATTTGTTAATGTCAACGAAAATAGAACTACACTTCAAGAATCCATTGTTAAACACCGAGCAACATTTGGCGGGCGGGGTGTGCCCTCAGTGCTTCCAGAGCCACCTGGCTTTCTCTCCATAGTAACTCTTGCCTCGGGGCTCTGAAACTTTCCACCCGTGTCTCCTTCTTCCTTGCTCTTCTTGGGAGCGGGGGTTGAGTCTTTTCCTTTTCCTTTTCCTTTTCCCTTTCCTTTTCCTTTTCCTTATCCTTTTCAGCTCTTGGGATAGGCACTCAATAATTGCAGAATAAATGAATGCATGCCTGTGTGACGAAACGAATAAAGAATTAGCCCTACCCCCGGCCAATCCCCCCTCAGGAAAACTGTCTTAAGGTACTCATGCATGCATATGGTATTCCTATACGTATCATACATTGCTGAGTACCTACTATGTGCCAGTTGTGTTGATACTAACTCCCACTGTGACGACAAAGACTAAAAGTGGAAACGCTGAAAAATTTCCAAACTCGGGGACTTTTCTGTCTCGTGTTCAAAACAGCCTCCGCATTCATTTAGCACTTCAAGGAAAGCAAAGATCATCAACTTCATCACCTTCCCTCACCCGCCAGGACCCCAGATGAGTCTCAGGAAAAGCGGAGAGGACCCTTGTGCAGTGACATCGTCATGCCCATCGCTGAGGAGCTAGAGGCACGGAACCCCACCGTTGTGTTCTGATGCCCCACCAATGTCTTCGAAAACAACCGTTCCCAAGGACAATAGGGAGGTGATTTTCCTATGATGGAAGAGCTGGTTTCTCTTGTCCAAACCATCGCTGTATGCCTAGGAGTGTCGCCTTGTGTCTGCAGGGGCAGCCAGAAGAAAGAACAGCTCAAAAGAACTTACAACACGAGACTCAGAGATCAGAAGGCACTACCGATTTCCCTTTCGACAGAGGCCCGTGGGAAACCCTCACGTCCCTCTTCCCCTTACTGGTTTCACGTGACTCAAACTTCAAGACCATGTTAGCGGATAAACAATGTACCGCGTATCCCATTGTAGCGTTAATACAAAGATAGGTGGTCTTCAACTTACAAAGCAAATAATTAGTCACCAAATGAATAAGAGAAAAGAACAGTCATTAGCACGACAGTCACCTGTCAAAGGTGGTTGTGTTTCTACCCGGGGAGGGTGGGCACTTTCCTGTGGCCAAGCGGGCGTGATATTGTTCCCAGCAGCCTTGAGACCTCCCCCAGTATATGTCTTTTTTCCTTAAAAAGAAGAGACGAGGAGGAGGAAAAAATCAGTTGCTTCGACTTGAAAGTCAGTGCTAAAGGAGGCATTAGAAAAGCCTTTCTTGTGGCTCAGAGCCCTGATTACCACAATTAAAGCCCAAGGTGTGGTGCTATTTGCTCAGCATGCTCTGACACATGAAAGCAAATGATTCAGGCAAGGAAAATAATTATACATTAATTTGTGTTTGGCAACTGTGTTTTATTCCTTTGGCCCACAAAGAGAAGATAAAAGGTGATATTATTGAAAGTGTTTTCTCTGCCTTCAGTGGGGTTGCCATGGGCTGCGTTTGGAGACAGGCGTCTTTGGTCGGGCATTTTCCTGGCATTGCGGGGTTGCCTTTTGTGCTCCGTTGCTGTGGTGGGCCAGGAGGAGTGGAGGAAAGGTACAATGTTGGTTGCTTACTGCCCTGAGCTTTTTGTTTGGAGGTTTCCTGCAGACGTGGCCGGGTGGAAAGGAAAAGGGACCCTCTGTAGGGAGAGAGCTCCAGTCCCCATCCTGGGGGCAGTCACCCCATATCACGGTATTGCAATGGGCATAAAGGGACAGACGAGGAAGGCCCACCCACCCAGCCATGTATGGAGGCTGGTGGGGAGGGGGTGGGGGAGGGTGAGGTGGGTGTTTCTGAGTAAGGCTCACAGGCAGGCAGCTGTCCCAGGAAGAAATGCAGGCCCCCGTGTAGCCAAATAGCCCGGACTCTAAAAAGGAAAGTAAGAACATCTGAATTCTTTAAAAAGGAAATCTCTCGGTTTTTGAACATTGGCTTGATTTCAATGAAAATAAAGCACGTCTTCAGGCTGCAGCTGGCCTTGTGGCCACCCGTTTGAGCCCCTGACATATAGCACGGGGGGTGAAACACTAGCTTCTGGAGTCAGAAAGATCTGGGTTCTGAGCTCAGCTCCATCCCTTACCAGCTGGTTGACTGTGGACAAGCTGTTTCATCTCTCTGGGTCTCAATGTCCTGTTTGTAAAAAGGAGACGATAACAATTGTACCTCCCCCCGAGAGTTACCGTGGGGATGAAATGAGATGATGCCAGGCGTAAGGCAAGTTCTTTCAGTCTTTGGCAGACAGTAAGCACTCAATAAATGTCAGTGATTACAACGATTTATAAATGAGCCATAGGAGGGCGATTAAATATCATTGTCCCTGACTTGCTTGCGGTCAAATAGGATGTCTGGAATTCAGTAGCTACGCTACAGATAATCAGATAATTGCTGGATGGATGAATGAATGAATGAATGAATGAATGAAGATGCCAGCTCCAGGCCAGAATGAGCAATTAATGCACCATCTTCTTTCTGGCAATGTCCCCTGTAGTGTTTGAGCTCATTGCTTAGTCTCTTTGGACTTCCACTTTTTCATTGTTAAATGGACGGGATGTCCTTCTCTAGCCAGCTCTCAAGGCTGCTTTCCTGTCTCCTGACAGGACCTCTTGGGGGCTCTGAGCCAAGGTTAGGGCTGACCAGCAGGGACCTAACCACTTGACTCCAGGAAGGGAGGCAATCTTACCCTGGGGATTGTTCATAACTGAACTGAAGGAGGACTGGCCCCTCCATCGCCCCGCCCCACATCACTGTCTACACCTCTCTCTTCTGCTCTTTGCCCCAGCAGGCTGACGCGGAACACACGCTCCCTTGCCCTTTGCCTTGTGGTATGACTTCGTCATGGGGAGCCTGGCTGGAGAAGGTTACAGCATTGATTCTCCATACTCCTGCCCCATTTTGCAGAAGGGGGCCCTTTCTACATAACTCTATTCCCAGGTTCCAGGAACTTCTGCCTCCCCTTATCCTTTTGGGTCTAGGGCACCAGCCACCCCAGGTATTGCACTTCACCCTGCCCACCCCTTTGATTCCGATTGACCCTCAGGGTCCTCAGATGAGGGTACCAGCTGTTTCCTGCGGGGACCCCGAGGGCTGTAACAGGAAATGCTCCTTACCTTCCGATCTGTGAAAAATGCACTCTCAGATGAAGGAGGCCTCAAGAGTGCCCCGTCAGAGAACCCAGGGTTGGGGGTCACACGGGCTGCAGCTCAAATCCCTGTGAGCCTCTTACTGGCTCTGTGAACTTGGACAAGTCCTGTCGTGACTCCGACCTACTTCCCCCTGGTGGGGCGAAGATCTGTGGGGGCGAGATTCCCCCCAGTATCTTCCAGTGCACTGGTGGGGTTGAGCTGGGCTGTCTGGGCTGCCCTACACCACCTCTGCTGGCCATGGCTGCTCGGGGAGGCTTTTCTTTTCTTTTTTTTTTTTTTTTTTTTTTTAATTTTTTTAAACGTTTATTTATTTTTGAGACAGAGAGAGACAGAGCATGAACGGGGGAGGGGCAGAGAGAGAGGGAGGCACAGAATCCGAAGCAGGCTCCAGGCTCTGAGCCATCAGCCCAGAGCCCGACGCGGGGCTCGAACTCACGGACCGTGAGATCGTGACCTGAGCCGAAGTCGGACGCTCAACCCACTGAGCCACCCAGGCGCCCCATGGGGAGGCTTTTCTATGCCTTCTACTACCTCTTATTCTTTCAGCTCTTTTTTCCCTACTTATAGGCAAGATATTTTAATTTAGTTTATCTTTATTTTATCTTACCTTATTTTATTTTATCTTACTTTATTTTATTTTATCTTTATTCTATTTTATCTTACCTTATTTTATCTTATCTCACTTTATTTTATTTTATCTTTGTCTTTATTTTATCTTTATTTTATTTTATCTTACCTTATTTTATTTTTTTATTAATTTTTTTTTTAATTTTTTTTTTCAATGTTTATTTATTTTTGGGACAGAGAGAGACAGAGCATGAACGGGGGAGGGGCAGAGAGAGAAGGAGACACAGAATCGGAAACAGGCTCCAGGCTCTGAGCCATCAGCCCAGAGCCTGACGCGGGGCTCGAACTCACGGACCGCGAGATCGTGACCTGGCTGAAGTCGGACGCTCAACCGACTGCGCCACCCAGGCGCCCCTATTTTTTTATTAATTTTTTTTAATGTTTATTATTAAGAGACAGACACAGAGTGTGAGCAGGGGAGGGGCAGAGAGAGGGGGGAGACACAGAATCCAAAGCAGGCTCCAGGCTCCGAGCTGTCAGCACAGAGCCCGATGCGGGGCTGGAACCACATACCGCGAGATCATGACTTGAGCCAGAGCCGGTTGCTTAACCAACTGAGCCACCCAGGCACCCCTTACCTTATTTTATTGTATCTTACTTTAGTGTATCTTATTTTATTTTATTTTACCTTTGTTTTATTTTATCTTCTTTTATTTATTTTACCTTAATTTTATTTTCTCTTACTTTATTTTATTTTTTAGCTGTTTTAGTTTTGTTAGACTGTGCCTAAGAAATATTGCTCCCAATGAAAGAGTACCCACTAGCTCACGAACATTCTTTTGAACCTCCCAAGAATCACAAATGGCCTTTATGGCGGAAGGACATTATGGCTCTTAATCAGAGCATGAGGTAAAAATTGAATGTTGTTTAAAATATTCTTGGGGTGCCTGGGTGGCTCAGTCTATTAAGCGTCCGACTTCAGCTAGATCATGATCTCACAGTTTGTGAGTTCGAGCCCCGCCTCGGGCTCTGTGCTGACAGCTTAGAGCCTGGAGCCTGCTTCGAATTCTGTGTCTCCCTCTCTCTCTGCTCCTCCCCTGCTCATGCTCTGTCTCTCTCTCTCCTTCAAAAATAAATTAAAAAAAAAAAATTTTTTTTAATTAAAAAAAAATAAAATTTTCTTGAAAAGCCTTTAAAAGCTAAAAAAAAAAAAAAATCACCCATAAATTTTGGTACATCTGGTTTGGGATAATATATATGTACATTGGGGATGTACATATATAATATATACAGCAAAGTATAGTATGTTAAAATATGCAAAATATCATTTTACAGTGTTTTCCATTAAAGAAAGAGAGCACATGTAGCTGATTTTGTAGGAATCCAAGACCCCTAAGATACAGCCATACTGATGTTGTGGATGAAGACGCTGACGTTCAGAGAGGTCAAGCAATTTGTCTAAGGGCACACAGCTAATAAATAACAAACTCACGGTGCAGGTATCTGACTCCAAAATCTATTTTTTTTTTTTCTCCCATGCCATAATCTCTGGATTTATGTCAGTTGGCATAAACAGAGAAACAGACACTCGAAGCCGGCATCACCAAGACGGCTTTCAGAATTATTATATGGGAAATAGTTTTAAATACCGGGCCCGCTGCCTTTTCCACTCCGCTCTCCCGGCAGGGCGGGGCCCCAGCCCCTCTGAGTGGCGAGACCCAGCACCCTGAGCCTGGACCGGAGGGTGCTCGGTGCCGACCCCTCCCTGCAGGTCCAGGAGAGGCAGCACAGGATCGAGGCGCCCCTGCTTGGCAAGCCAGGTCGAGGTTTCGCTGTTGTTGTTGGCCTCTGATGAATGATGATAATTGTTGGGAGATTAATTTCAGATTCTCGGATGAAGGATCCTACCAAAGCATCAGAGACAGGGAGGGAAGCAGGGAGGAGGCAAGAGCCCCGACGGGGCCTGGCATTCTCCCAGTGGCTCCGGTGCTGACTCAGGCCCTGACCTTGGGCAAGGCATTTAACTTCTTCATGCCGATTCTCCTCATCTGTAAAATCAGCCTAATGATGGCTTCTTTTCCAAACCACTTTGATTCTCAGATGAAAGCGTCCATAAAAGTGCCTAGGATTGCTATTAATTGAGCCATTATTATTTTTATTATTAAATAGATTAAGTCCACGAAACTTTAACTATGTTTTGACTTCCACCTGACGGGGCAGTGGGAAGAGCAGTTAACTATCAGATGACAGGCCGCTCTGATGTCGCCCTTTGCAGGGAGGCTGGCGGACAGGTATTTCCTTCAACAAGGCCACCCTCGCCCGGACAGGCGCGGTCTGCGCTGGGCGTGCTTAGCCATTGCTGCTTTGTTCCATCTTTGGATACAAATGTGCCCGGCCGAGCGCAGGTCACGTTCTCAGTCATTAGAAAGAATCGGGGGCGGAAATGCCTCGGTCCTTGGCCTCGGCTGTGTGATTTTATTGGCAAATCGTGGGAACTCTTTGCCCGTCGGCTTCTGCACTTGGATAATGGGAACCAACATCATCTCACCCACCTCAGTGCCGGGCTCAGAGGATATAGCCCTCTGCGGGGGCTAATCACAGCCGTCGTCCTGTCTGCGACAAGAAATCAGGGGAGGAGGGTCATCCTTGAGCTCAGATCTCACTTCTACCCCTTCCTGGTGCTGCTGGAAGGCACAGACAATAATATCTTTCTTCCAGGATTGTGAGAAGGAAATAATTTGGATGAATCCTTAAGCCGGTGCCCGGCCCCAAGCATATGCTCAGCCAACTGACGGGCATTACTATCAGAGAGGAAGCACTTGATGAGCAGCAAACACGATTTTTTCCCCTTAATGTAAGGGGCAATGAGGGACGCCTGGGTGGCTCAGTCGGTTAAGGGTCGGACTTCGGTTCAGGCCATGATCTCAAGGTTCGGGGGTTCGAGCCCCGCGTCAGGCTCTGTGCTGACAGCTCGGAGCCTGGAGCCTGCTACGGATTCTGTGCCTCTCTCTCTCCTTCTGCCCCTCCTCTGCTTGTATCCTGTCTGTCCGTCTCTCTCAAAAATAAATAAGCATTTAAAAAAAATTTAAGGGGCGATGCGCATCTTTCTAGATGTTTGAAGCATACACATTATAAAAAATATCGAAATAACTCTACCTTCTGTTTTACAGAGCAAATGAAATTATGGAAGGAACCCACACCCAGTGAGAAGATAGCCCACAAAGGACAAGCCTAAGCTGTCCGCAGTTCCCCTGCCTGGGGTACCCACTGAGAAGCCTTGTGGGAATGTGTATCCCCCACGTTCAGGCACTTCGGTCCTTCACGAGGCTTGCTTGCCAATGTTGCAGATCACAAGGGCAAAAAGGGAACACTTAGTGGCAAAGAGCCCTGGTTTCTAAGGGACGAAACTTGAGTCTAAGCCTCCCTGTGCCACTAAACGTCTGTGCCATGCGTTCTTTGGTGCTGAGATTTCTCTTTTAGACTAGGAAGACATTCGACAGAATTTCCAGAAGTGTGGAGCATGGACACTTTTGATTAAAAAAATTTTTTTTAATGTGTATTTATTTTTGAGAGAGAGAGGGAGAGAGAGAGAGAGAGAGACAGAGCGCAAGCAGGGGAAGGGCAGAGACAGAGGGAGACACAGAATCCGAAGCAGGCTCCAGGCTCCGAGCTGTCAGCACAGAGCCTGATGTGGGGCTCGAACCCACAAACCGCGACAACATGACCTGAAATGAAGTCGGACGCTCAACCAGCTGAGCCACCCAGGGGCCCCTGAATTTCTTTTTTTAACTGAAGTACAGTTGATGCACAATTTTCTATTAGTTTCAGTTGTACGATACTGTGATCTGACAAGCACTTTAACTTTCTATTCACAAGTTCTGGTTGTTTGTTAGAAATACATGAAATAGAACAGACGTATATATTAGAAAAATCTACACCCAGCAAATCAAATTCATGATTTGATGAATATATATTGAAAGGCATTCATCGGAGGTAAAAAGGGAGTTGATTTAGAGTAAACTGTAAGTCAAGAGCATTGCGGAGTGGCCCGCGATGACTGGTGGACCGTACGTGGAAAATGCTGGACCAGATTTTCTCTAGATTATTCCCAGCTCTACGATTCCCTGAAGGGACCGGCAGCCCTGTGCACCGGCTCCAACAGAGCTCGTAACACGGCCCCAAGCTGTTCACCAAACGGTCCGCGTTGTCCAAAACTTTCTCTCTGCACCCTAGGCGAGAACCGCCCTAGGGCCACGTAGTGGCAGATCCCTGTGAATGAGAATGGTCCAGGAAGCCTTTTCAAACACTTTCAGGTCCTGTAGGCATTTATTGAGCACTTGCTGTGTGCCAGCTGACGTGCCAGGCATGATGTGCTCATGAACTGTCTCTTTTAATCCTGTGGCAACCCTGTGACATTTTAAGTGCACCCTGGTTCCCCGGGGCGGGGTGGGGGGTGTCTTCGGCCAGGCATGTAGCTACCAAAGCCCATTTAATCCTCAGTGAAGTGAAGATAATGACATCTGCCTGTGCACCTCACTGGGTTAGCATCGGGATTAAAAGAGATTGTGTATGTAAAGTATCTTGGAAAATATAAGGTCCTGCACAAAGAGAAAGAAAGAAGAAAAAGAACACCAGAAAGTTCTCTGTCTCTGCCTCCTCTGCTCTTTAACAAAATTCATCCTGTGCCATTAGATTATTGGTGAGGACCTAAGATGTCACTTAAATCGTCACAAGTCTCATTGCTACATGTGCCAACGCCAACGCGTCACATTCCCGGCTCAGATTTAAATTTTTTTTTTTTTCAACGTTTATTTATTTTTGGGACAGAGAGAGACAGAGCATGAATGGGGGAGGGTCAGAGAGAGAGGGAGACACAGAATCGGAAACAGGCTCCAGGCTCTGAGCCATCAGCCCAGAGCCCGACGCGGGGCTCGAACTCACGGGACCGCGAGATCGTGACCTGGCTGAAGTCGGACGCTTAACCGACTGCGCCACCCAGGCGCCCCTCCCGGCTCAGATTTAATCCCTGGCACCTTCTGTGACCAATCGGTGGGTGGCTAAATTCTGTGCCCTAGGGTCTGATAAGCCCGAGTTTGAGCTCGAACTCTGTGCCTCAGTGGTGGTATGTCCTTGGGCAAGCTGCTCGACCCCTCTGGGTTGCTCCCTCCTCTGTGATAGGTTGGAGGATAATAGAAGTCGTCGGAAAGATGCAAGGAGCTGAACTCTATAAAGCAGGGGGAAAAAGGGCCTGACTTTCATGACATGTGCAGTCAAGAGTATCATCTGCTCTGTGAGGTATGATTATTATTCCCACTTAAGATATGAAGAAACGGAGTCTCAGAGAAGTGAAACCACTCGTTCAGGGCTATACAACTAAGAAGCAGCAGGGCAGAGATCTGAATCCACTCCTAACTCGTGCTTGGTTGCAGTGCGCGTGATGTCTCTCCCTGGGAAGGGAGGAGGTGTTCCTACGAGAGAGAGAGGAGAAGGTCGTCCTGAACGGGATCACGTAAAAGCATCTCTTTCTTTCATACAGCGCTTTCGGATTGCAATAGCCTTTTCATTCATTTTCTCATAAAATGCGGCCACTGCCAAACCTGGATTCTACTTGAGGCTCCTCTTTCTAGAGTCTCCGTTCTTCCGAAGACACCCGGTTTCATAATTTGCAGACTGAACATCAGGGCACATCATTTGACCCATCATGCATGCATCATCGGACAGCGGATGTCCCAGAGTATCTGAAATTAGACTGTCCTGGAAAACTTGTTTTATTTGGTGTCTGCACAGAAGTATTTCATCTGCTTGTAAACATCCCCACCCATGTCCCCGTGAGCCCCCCAGTGGGTTCTCAGCTGACCACCTGTGCTGATTTGTGATTCCCCACTGTCCTTCGGGGGTTATAGCCCAGACTGGTGCCCAGGGCACCTGCTGGGGGACACGGCTGAGAGGTGAGACGGCAAGGACGGGGGGTGAGACCTGATGCATGAAGCTGTGCACACGCGGGTCACAGGTGTGTGCCTCAACACCTCCACAAAAACCTGGGCTTGAATCCTGGGCCACCGCTCACCAGCTGGTTCTGTTCCACTCAGTTTTTCTGAGCCAAGTTTCTTTACCAGTAAGATCGTCTTTATCTTCTGTGAAGATAAAAAGAGATAATCCATGTAAAAAAAATTTTTAGCCTACTTAGCTAATGGGAATAGTAACAGCTCAATACGTGGTAACACTTATCACTTGAGCTTCCCCCCAGGTGGGGAACCAGCCTGAAGTCCAGTCAGATTGTGTCTGTGGCTATTTCCTGGACTCTTGGAATTTTCCTGACGCCTACACAAATTCCTGCCGCAGTGAAACCTGCAAATGGCCATCTGCGCGGGTCCCCACGGGATTTTTCCCGGTGATTGCTACCTCATTTTCTTGTTTTCAAGGTACGCAGGAATTTTTTTTTTTTCCAATTTTTGAACTTGTCTGAAATCACAACCACTTTTAAAATCTTAGTAAAACTTTTTGTTTCCTTTCCTCCAGAAAATCTGGTGAACCATCAGCGGCAACTGCGACCGAGCAAAAAACATGAAGTTCCCATTTCTGGATCGCTTCCCTCTCTGAGTTCGTTGGATATGGGAGCCCGGCGCTCAGAACTCTTGGATTGCTCTGGCGCCTGGAGCCCTTGGTGGACGGAGCCTTCCCGAATGAGCTGGTGCTGCAGCGCCCTCTGGTGTCCAGTCGGCTTCTGCCGGGCTATGCAAGCGGATGCGTGAAGTCAGCAAGGAGGATTGAACATCAGCCCCGATCTTCTTCCCTCCAAATGGAGGAAGCGGTAGGCAGTGTGGGAGATCTCACACCTGTCTCATACAAAACAGTGAGGGGATCATACAGACCCCCGATGAGCCAATAAATCAGCAACCACAACCTGGCATAACAGTTCTCCAGAAGGGTCCAGGGGACCCCCAGATTTCTTTCAGCTCTTTCTTTACTGAAGCCAAGCCTGGTTTTTCTTTGTGGAGAAGCCTGGGCACCAGGGTCTCTGGTCTGCCCTGTGCCTGCCAGAGGTGGGGAAAGTAGGAATGCCGAGTCCAGAGAGGCACCATTTAAGAGAAGAGAAGGGAAACGGGGGGGTCATTTCCAGGACCCCAGTACTGCCCCATGCCCATTCCTGCACCTTGATCTCCAGCTGTTTGCAGCTGACCCCAGTCATGCAGGTTCTGCTTTTGCTTCAAGGGCCAGGATTGGGCATCCAGCCCCTGACATTGGTTCAGACTCTCTTTCCTGAATTTGCTAGTCGGGTCTCGTAACTTCTGACCACCACCCCCATCCAGGCTGGAATGGTAACGAAGGGGTCAGAAGAAAATGGTGAAGGACCTCCAGCTTCAGCCATTCCAACAGAGCCAACCGCACACTATGCCCAGCAAATTTTGCCAGCAAGATCATAAACAGTTGGCATTTAGAATAGTGCACCGTATGCTTTCGACAAGTTACCTGTTGTCTCTTTGGGCTGACTATACAAGAAAGACCCCTGAACCTGAACAGTGTCTCTAGAATATTACCCATGTTTTAAGGCAATGGTTCTCAAACTTTAGTCTCCTGATTAACAGATTTAGCATCAGCCAGGAGCTTTCTAGAACTTTCTAGAAATACAAATTCTTGATGGTCCTCCCACTATCGATGCATCACAAACTTTGGAGATAGGGCCCACCAGTCTGTAGCCTTCCAGGTAAGTCTGATTGTGTGCAGAAGTCCCATCATTTTAAGGGAAAAATGGAAAGGGACCCATTATGAATCATGTACCTTGCTTGACACTTTCTTACGTATATTTATGTTGTCCAGTTTGGAATGGTCTGAAGTGATGCTGAGCTTGGAAGTGGAAAATTTCTCAAACAGCTTTCTAAGTATCCTGGAATAAAGAGCCACCATTTTGGTTGGAACAAGTCCCCAGAATTTGCGACACACAACATCTTTAAACATGAAGACGTACCAAGTAAACTGTAAAGGAGGCTCTTGGAGTTGCTGCCATTTTGAATTATGTACACTTGCGTCTGCCCATTTCTGGCCCATAAAAATTGGACCATACCTGTTTGAGGACAGTTGTTCTGAGTCTGCAGCATTTTCCCCTCCAATTTCTCCCTTTTCACCAGATTTGCTGACTTCAGAGGATCGCTTTAGATAATTTTGACACAACAGAAGTGACAAATACCAAGAGCTCTAGAAGGGAAGCTGAGCGTGGCGTTCCCTAGCTGGAAATATCAGTGGCTCGTCTCTGCTTGGAGGAAAGGTCCAGACGCCTTAGCCTGGTTTTCAAGATCTGCACAAGTTGGTCCTTAACCTGCCTCGCTAGGCCTGGTTCCTTACTCCCCCTCACAGGTTTTTCTGTTGAAGTCTAGACAAACCACCCACTGTGCCCCAAATGCTCTGCCTCTGTTCCATGCCCTTTCTCCACTGTCCCTCAATTCATGTCAGCTCCTCTGCCTCCATCAAAGGCCCAGCCCAGAGGCCAATTGTCTGTGAGCTCTTTTTAATTCCCCCAGTCAGAGTTGGCCCCGTTTAACTTCCACCCCATTGAAAGCATTGAATGCACATACACTGACTTTCAGTTAAGTATCATGTTGGGGTATATCATTCTTTATCTGTATCTCTGTCTTTCCCATAAGACTGTGTTCTGCTCTTTAATACCCGGGGCCTTCTGTTATTCGCTGTGATCAGTGCCTGACACATAATAAATGCTCAATAAAATTTTGTGAATGAGCAAGGAGCCCAAAGTAAGGAGAGACTCCGAAAGTGTTTAATGGCAGAGTTTACCATCAGGGCAAGTTATCTGCCATCACCGCCACCGCCAGCAGCCCCAAGTTGGAGACGTCCCAGCTGGAGGAAAGCCCTCCACACTGCACGCACATCACCACTCCCGTCCCGATACAAACTTTGAGGAGGGCCGTCCCCTCCTTCCTCACTGTGACTGAAGCAGTGTGCATTATGAGAGCTATTACTGATGGGATTCCATTGGCCTGTGCATGGTGCGAGGGCAGAAAAAAATGTCGAAGACCTTTGTTTTCAGGTTTTGGTTTAGGCTAAAAAGGCACAAGAATGTAAAAGGACACTCGCGTGCCTAATAGTCACCAGAAGCTCATTCATGACACGATTCTACTCCCAGCTAGTGCATTTCTCCTGCTAACTTGTGGTTTCACTCAGCATGGTGCTCCCTTGGCAACGTGAGCCTGACAGAATACCTGCTCCAAGAAAATTGCTTTCGCCAAAATGTGACGGACACATCAGTCCAAATAAAGCTTTCATTTTTAGGGAGTGGTATCTCTTCAGGGTTTGTTGAATTTTGCTTTTTTTTTTTTTTTTTTCCCAAGGCAAGATTTTCTCTTAGCACTCGTAGATGGTTGATGACATACCCAAAAGGCTGACTGAATTTTTAAAACCGGTTCATGTCTGTGGTTGGGATTTCACAAAATGAAAGGCTGATCGGTTTGCATCTGTAACATGCAGCCTTCATCAGGCTGTAAAAAGTCAAGTGCCAGCTACTTCTTATATTTTCCAGGAATCAGTCAAAATCCCAAGAGGATTCGGAGACAATGCGGGTCAGCGAAGCATAACTAGGCACCCTTTATGACGCACTCGCTTTGTGCCAAGAACTTTCAAAACATGATCTTCTCTAATCAAGTAGCCCGATAAGGTCACACAGCTACTAAGTTGTAGATGTGGAGTTCTAGGTTGTGCTATTTGATTCTGAAGACATATTTCTTTTTTTTTTTTAATTTTTTAAAATATTTATCTATTTATTTATTTTCATATAATTTATCGTCAAGTTGGCTAACATACGGTCTACGCAGCGTGCTCTTGGCTTTGGGGGTAGATTCCCGTGATTCATCACTATGTACAACACCCAGGGCTCATCCCAACAAGTGCCCTCCTCAATGCCCGAAGCCGTATTTCTTAATCATTATGACGTTGTCCGGGTACAGCCCACAGTAGCTGAACCCTGAACTTGGGAAGGCCAAGCCAGGGCCCCAGCTCCAGTCTGGCACTGCTGTGTCTTCCAATTTTTCCGTAGAAACTGGGAAGCCTGCTTTTGATGGAAAGACATTAAAATGTTGATGCTTCGTGGAAAACAATTTTAAACCCCACGCAGGCATATATGAGCCATCGGGTCCGTGGGACCCGTTGAGGTCTTTGTTGTGACTCTCAGTTCCGCCCACCTACTCAGTCCTTCTGTCTTCCCTCTCTGACAGTGTCGGCTTTGAGAGCACTTCCTGATAAAATTATGTACTTAATTCTCTATCCCTCAGCCTGGTTTTGTTTCTGTTTTTTTTCTTTTTCTGGCATTTGGGCTGTTGTACAAAAGAAGGCAAAAAAAAAAAAAAAAAGAAAAGAAAAGAAAAGAAAAAAAAAAGAAAGAAAGAAAAAAATCTGAATATCTGAGCATTTTACCCCCAAGAACGAGATCTAAATTATTGGGTCAGACTGAGTTTACTGGATTAAACAAAATGTATTGCTTATCTCTTTTATCAATGAATATCTCCATTGATATTCAGCAAAGTGAGGTTCACGAGGAAGCTTCAATCAGTCATGGATAAAGAAGCTACAGGCATATGTGCATGTGTGTGTAAATGAGCAACCCTTCAAAGCAACCTCTGCTTTGAAGATAGTCTTTTTTTTTAATGTTTATTTATTTTTGAGAGAGAGAGAGAGAGAGAGAGACAGAGCGCGAGTAGGGGAGGGACAGAGAGAGAGGGAGACACAGAATCCGAAGCTGACTCCAGGCCCTGAGCTGTCAGCACAGAGCCCCACGCGGGGCTCGAACTCACCAACCGTGAGATCATGACCTGAGCAGAAGTCGGACTTTTAACCGACTGAACACCCACGTGCCCCTTAAGACGGTCTCATCTCAAAATGGCTGTGAGCAGCGCTGTGCTAGTAAACATGTGGCAATGGGCCACCTGCAGGGGGGGAAAAGTCCCTGATTTGTAGCGTAGCCAATTTCCATGGGGCAGATACTCCCACTGTAGCTGATTTCAAAGCTACCTATGTGAGATCGCTGAATGCTGTTTGGGAAGAGGTGCTCACAGTCGGCTCTCTTGAGTAGGAGTGAGTCAGCTCCGGTACCCCACTGGTTGTGAACTCCCTACAAGTGGGCATCAGCTTCCACACTTGGCCGTGTGATACAACTCAATCCAACAGGCGTTTCCTGAGCACCTGCTACGCTCACGATGGGCTGCTACATCCCAGGAGATACTCAGAGAAGGCTCGGCTCTACTGAGCAGCTGCGTAGAAGCTTCACAAGGGATTCTGCAGAGCAAACACCTGCCCTGGGGGAAACTTGGAGAATGCCATTGCCCTTTTCTCCTGGGACCTACACATTCCAGAGGTGGTTACATCCATGGTTCCTGGTCTCCATCCGTGCCTCCTTCATCTTTCACTCATAATATCTGGGTCTTGGAAGCACAAATGCCCGTGGGACAAAGACGAAGCACTTTAGCATCTCTGGATGATGTTATCTCCCTCCAGAGAGGATTGCTATTGCTTCTAGAAGGCAAAGTGGGGGCGAGTCACATCTTCCCATTCAGGGTTTGAGCTTTTGTGAGGCCGACTTTTAGTCCTTGCGAGACACCGTCTCCTGGGATCCCAGCTGAGAGTCCTGGCTATTCATCGAGTCTCCTCCTTCTTCGTGGGTCTTGAGTTCTATTTTTTAATCTCCTCACATCCGTGAGACTCCTAGAGACTCCGCTCAGTACCCCCCTTGCAGGGAAGGGCCACCCTCAAATGTTGGGCTCACTTCTCTGTATTTCCTTTGGCTCCCGAGGTCCTGGCTGCCTCGCCAGCCCTGAACGTTACCTTGGTTCTCTGGCCCGTGGGGCTCCCAAAAGCTCTGCTCAGCTTCTGTTCTCGCGCTCGCCGTCGTCCCCATGGCTCCTCGGACTCCAGGACTGCACGGCTTAGGAACCGGCAGAAGGCTTGAGCTCCTTGGCTGCCTTCCGAAGCATTTTCCTTCTCTCTGGGAATACAGACCCTCAAGCCCTGGCATCCTTGGTTGTTCTTCATTGGCATCCCACAGAAAGCTTTGCAAGCCCAGCTTTCCTCATAGTGGGGACGGTTGGTCCGAGATGACCCAGTCCATTACAGCTGGAAGTGGAAGATACAACCCCCGATTTTTAAGTGTTGGCAACAGACCTAGTTCTCAAAATATATTGTGTGATCCAACTCTTACGAGCCAAACAAAACACATCCTTAGGCCAGTTTTGGCCTGCAGGCTGCCAATTTGTGACCTCTGGGGTATCGGAATGCAAGCGAGCGAGAGCTACGCTATACGAAGGCCTCCGCTCGGCTGGGCTCAGACTGAGCTTTGTAGGGTAAGTGGAGTCTGAAGAACGGAGCCCGTCAGGCAACCTTTGGCCGGCCACCAGGGGACAGACACTGAATCTACCTTTCTTCCTTTTCTCCCCCTGCCTCCCACCCCAATTCCCTTCCCCATACCAAATTGGTTTTCTTTCTTTTTTTAAAAAAAAAAAGATTTTAACTTATTTAAATTCAAGTTAGGTAACATAACAGCATAGTGTTGGATTCAGGAGTAGAACCCCGTGACTCATCTCTTGCGTATAACAGCCAGTGCTCCTTCCAACAAGCGCCCTCCTTCATGCGCATCCAATGCCAAAGTGGTATTCCGCTCTTGACTTCCTGGAAGGGAAACGTGGTCGCACAAGGTCTGTGGAACGGGCACCGGACCTGGAGTCAGACGGATGTGGGTTTGAAGCCTGACTCTGCCACCAATTTGTTGCGTAACTTCACGTAAGTCACCCCACCTGCTTGGAGTCTAAGTTTCTCTGGGTGGTGTTAACAGTCTCCTCATAGAATTCCAATGTGGGGATTACACGAAATAGTTATGTGACTCTGCTGGGTGTGTGGCAGATATTCAATACGTGGCATTTTGAAAACAGGTCCCACCTCCCCGGGAATCCTCCTCTCCTTGGCCTTTTTTTCCTCTTGCCCCTGTTCAGACCTGCAGTTCCTTTGATCTGCTGTGGTTTCAACCCCAGGTCCTTTGGTCTTTCCAAAAGGAGACGGAGAGGCAGCCCTTGTTTATTCCCCACACTTATTCATTGTAATATATCCACCGTCGGAGTCAGCAAGCTCCGGCCCACAAGCCATCAGGGCAGCAAAACTCCACCCTGGGCTGCGAGACTTATTTCTGGGAAGACTCCAGGTTCGGGGTGGGGAGGGGTGTGGGGGAGGGAACGTTTATGAGTTAATTCCACACAATTTTTTTTTTTTTTAAATAAAGAGGAAATGATAGAGTCATCCAGTGTCACTCCGGACTCATGAGTTTTCTCAACTTTCCCCAGCTTCCGAAGAAAGAGAGCATAGTGATTTGTTAATTGGTGGAGGCTTCTAGATGTCACAAGGGCAAGAAAATACTGGGTGTCAAGCTGCTTCCAATTACGCAATGCTGGCCATATATTTTATTGTTCTTGCTGTTGTAGTTGTTTTAAACAAACAAAACACAGTGAAATAGATGATAAAGTGTTGAGAAATGCCCCCTCACCGTTTCTTCTGGGGTTCAGCATTTCCTGAAAGCAAAGAGCTGCAAAATGTTTTAGAAACACTTTCCATCCAACCCTCACTGTTGACTGATCTTGGAAAAGACCGTGAAAGTGAATACTCCACGTGCCTCAAAGACCAAGCAGGGCTGAAGAAGCCAGCCAGAATATGGAGAAACAGTGAGCAGAGGAGAGAGGAAGAACCACGTTCAGGACCAGTAATTTGCCTCATTCAAGGCCATTGGGTGATCTCTGAGGGCTCCCTTTGGCCCGTGTAACTCTAATCCAAAGCTCTAGATTATGATTCCAAATGGTGCTTAAAGGCAAAAACAAAAAAAGGAAAAAAGAATCAAAGATCCTTTTGAAAGCCTCTTTGTTAGTTTTCATTACCTTTGCAGAACAGCTTGTTAGTTTGGTAGAAGGTGAGCCTTCTCTTTGCCAGGTACTGTTAAAAAAGCTCACCGAATGCCCACGAAAGCCCCGGGAAGTCAGCCTGACTTTGTCCTATCTGGTGGCCGCAGTGCCGGAATTCAAACCCGGATCTTTGCTCCCGCCGCAGTGTCTGCCCGGCTAGAAGAAAACCATCCTTCAAAAAGGCGCTTCGTGCGAGGGCGTCCGGATCCAAAAGTTCACACGTAGCTATGCGTGCACATTCTCTGTGAGCTTTCATCGGGGAGAATTATATAATAATATCGTATGGTTTTGCAAGAAGTTCACCAGGGCTGTTTCAAAGGCTGTCAGCCAAGACACTGTTCAGACAGGGAGGCGTCAGAGTTGCCACTACAAAGTGGATGTTAATTACCTAAAACAATGTGTGTAATAGGCAAAGAAAAAACAGGACCTCTCTCTCAGCCCCAACCACTCATCTATTACAGCGCCAACTGCACAGTTATTTAGCCCGGAGGAGTCATAATTAACCGGTTTGCAAATTAATAAGACCTTAAAAAAAAAAAAAGGAAAAAGGCTACAAGGGGAAAAGAATGGTGGGAAACTTTATATCTCTGATTCTCCAGGAATATATTTAGCCTGCAATTACCTCATTAAGTGTCCAAACTTCCCTTAATATATGCTGTATGCATTCTGCCCGACGGGGGAGGCTGGGCATAGCCCCGACCCGGAGGGGCAAGCGGCAAGGAAGAGGAGACCCGGAAGGGCACCGTATCGGCCTGTTTCTATCTTAAACCCGAATTGCTCGTCTGGTTGAAGTTCGCGAGCGCTAATAACCGTGCTTAATTACTCCAGGGAAATTAAAACATACCCAGGTGAACCAAGTGCTATCTCGCGCTGGTTCTTAAAAAGCCGGGGACGGGGCGTGACTGGGTCCCGGTTAACAATGGATAATGCCAAACCTAGGACGCTGTAATTAGCTCTTTAATCCTATTGGCCTTTAATAACCAAATGGACTTAATGAATGGGTAGTTGGTTTTGTTTGGTGGACGATGCTTTCTCTCCCAATAATGCAAACCTGATTCCAGCTGAAGACCTTCCACATGCAGGGTACAGCCATGACTACTACTATAATAAATAAACTACAATGGCCATGAATGCAGCATTCACTGTTTCCGGCATGCAAATTATTCTCACCCCTGTATCAACTTTGCAGAGGGGGGCGTCATGAGTTCCATGTTAGAGATGAGGAATTTGAAGCTCAGAGGGGTTTTGCAGTTTGCTCGGATCACAAGTGAGGGAGAATTTGAATTTAGGCGACCTGTCCTCAGAGCCCTTTGCCTCACGCTCCCTGGCCGCAGGAGTCTGTTGCGAGGATTAAAGCTCCATCTACAAAGGACCAAAGAGTCACAGTCAGCTTCTCTGAGATTATTTTGCTGTGATCCGTTGTCCCAGGGAGGCCAGTCTTGTAGACACCAGCCTAGAGCTTGCAGCCTGAGCTGCCCTACTGACAACGTCTCCGGTTTTCCAAAGAACGCGACCCCTATTTCCGGGCTGACTTCGCACAATCCACCAGTAGAACTTCATTAATTGAGCCTTATCATTTGAACTTGGGTAAAATGAAAATCCCAAAGACAAATGGACCAAGTATGTAACGTATGGGCCACTGGTAGGAATGGGTGGGAAGGGGCAAAGTGGGCCTTGGGAAAGGGGCAAGGTCAAGGCCGGAAAGGGTTTGAAAGAAGAAACGTGGAGGCCCTTCAGACCAATGCTCTGCTTGATAATTTCACGGACAGTCGGCAAGCGCAGCAAGGGAAGACCCACCAATTCCAAGTCAAAAGTGGGCGTGCGGGACGCGGTGGGAGTAGGGGGAGATATGACGATGTTTCTCCATGAGGGCAGCTCTCTGCCAGTTTTGCTCAATGCTCTAACCACAGCAGCTACAACAACGCCTGGCGACCGGCAGATGCTCCGAAATATGGGTCCAATGAACGACTGAGTGAGCGAGTGAGCACAAGGTCTCCTCTCCTCTTTCCGCGAGAACGCTACTCCATGAAAAACAGCAAGTGTCTATGATTACCGGATTGAAGCATCTCATGCCTTTGCACGTGCTAGTTTTCTATCAGGATTGTCTTTCTCATTTTTTTTTTTTTTTTTTTTTTACCTTTCTTATTCTTGTAAATTCTTATCCAGCCTTCGAAACCCACCCCAGCATTGGCTCCATAGCCTGCAATGACCCCCAGGGAAGAGCAATGGTTCCTTCTGTGTTCTCTTAGAACACTGCTCGATCATCCCTCCCCCTGGATGGTGCCTTTTTTTGGTAATAACCCATTTAGACATCTGCTTCTCTCACAGGAAGTGGAGGTGGAAAATGGATGAAATGATGATTAGTTCAATTTAGTGGAGATGTATCAAACCTAACACCTACCAACCAGAGTGGGAGCTCCTGGAGGAAAGGGTTATGAAATAATTAAAGAAAGCCATGCAGGCTTTTCGGTTAGAATGCCGTCAGCTGCAAGTAACAACGATCTTGTCCCTAAACTGCCTTCAGCCACGAGGATAATTATTATTCTTCAAAAAGAGGAGCTCTGGGGCGCCTGGGTGGCGTAGTCGGTTAAGCGTCCGACTTCAGCCAGGTCACGATCTCGCGGTCCGTGAGTTCGAGCCCTGCGTCGGGCTCTGGGCTGATGGCTCAGAGCCTGGAGCCTGTTTCCGATTCTGTGTCTCCCTCTCTCTCTGCCCCTCCCCCGTTCATGCTCTGTCTCTCTCTGTCCCAAAAATAAATAAACGTTGAAAAAAAAAAATTAAAAAAAAAAAAAAAAAAAGAGGAGCTCTGCCTGACAGAGGGCAAGCTTCAGGGCTGACTGATTCAGTGGCTTAATGATATCACCAAGGCCCCAGGTTCTTTTTGTTTCCCTGTTTCCCCCCCTCTTCATCATTGTCTCCAACCTCAGACCGATACTAAGACAGTTGCAACGCTAAGCCTCATCGCCAGATGTGACAGCGCTCACAGGAAGACAAAGGACTGTTTCCTTCCAGAGGACTTTCTCTTAGAAATAAAGAACTTTCCCCAGCAGTGCCTTAACAGACTGTCAGCTCATGAGCCCGAGCTGGGTCACATAACCGTTCCTTCTCCAGTTGCCGGTAAGCAACATGGAACCATTCTTGGACCCAACCCAGATGGGAGACGTGGAGTCCGCTCTCCCTGGCTTACTTGGTTGCTTGGGATTGTGCAGATACTTGGACACAATTGGGCTTCTAGAAAGGAAGAAGGAAACTGAATGCTGGGGACACCACCTTAAATGGGCAAAAACGTTTATAGTGTGTCTGGCAAAAGGTAGGTACTCGATGAATGTGGAAGGAAATAAGGGGTCAGTAAGACCTGAGAGATCAGTGTAGACAAAATTCTGACTTAAAAGTTGGAGGCTGTTTTGTCGCTATTGTGTCAGGGAACGCCAGAGTGGGGATTTTCAAGTCAGCCACCGGTCAGCTGAGTCGCGAGGTAGGTATTAGTGATTCAGTAACGACAAAGTCACATGGCTTGTACTTTCTTAGATTCAGCCCACATCCAATGACACTGGGCGGGGCCTGTCAGGCTACAAGACAGAGATCCCAAGAGATCAAATGATGTGCCCAAGGCAATAGCACTCCAACACATCCTCTCCTAGCACTGTATTTTCTTCAACCTTTTATTACAGGGAATAGGTTTTTTGTTTTTGTTTTTGTTTTTTAATTTTAAGGGTTTATTTATTTATTTATTTTAATGTGTATTTATTTTTGAGAAAGAAAGAGAGACAGAGCATGAGCAGGGGAGGGGAAGAGAGAGAGGGAGACACAGAATCCGAAGCAGGCTCCAGGCTCTGAGCTGTCAGCCCAGAGCCTGTCAAGGGCCTGGAACCCACAAACCAAGAGATCGTGACCTGAGCCAAAGTCAGATGCTTAGCCGACTGAGCCACCCGGGTGCCCTGGGAATCGTTTTTTGTTTTTTGTTTTTTTTTTAAACATAATCATAAACATCCTTATAGTATTACTTTTATAATTATTGTCAGATGAAAAAATATATTAGTAGTTGACATCAGAATTTCTCTTAAGAAGTAACCTGCTTTTCTGTGGCGCCTGGGTGGCCGCGCTGAGAGCTCAGAGCCTGGAGCCTGTTTCGGCTTCTGTGCCTCCCTCTCTCTCTGCCCTTCCCCCCTCGTGCTCTGCTTCTCTCTGTCTCAAAAATGAATAAACATTAAAAAGAATTGTTTTTAATTTTTTTTTTTTAAAGATAAAAGGAGTTCCCTCTTTCCCTAAGAAACATGTTGACCCTGGAACATTCTGGAACATCAGAAGAAGGAGATAACAAGGTACCTTAGCTTGAAAATAGGGAGGGACTGGGTTAAGAGACTCTGAATCGAATAGGCAGAGAAGTTCAAAGTTGAGCAATGAGAGCAAACCAGGACATTTGCTCCTCACTTAAAATCCCATCAGCGTTTTAAGAACACGATCAAAAGCATATTTGGCCGGAGAAAGATGAAAAGTACCTATATATTAAATACATTAATAGCATTTGAAGAAAACACACAAAAAGTTGGGAGTTGGGAGAGTATTTGGAACACACAGAATAGGAAGCTAATATGTTTCATATAGAAAAAAAGCTTTTTCCAATCCATAAAAAGGTGGACACCTCAGCAGAGAAACTGGCGAAATACACGACTGGGAGCTCACCAACAAAAATAAACTCACACGTATTCATGTATCATCAACGGCATTCCCCAAAAGAGAGTCTCAAAATACATAAAGAGAAAAAGCTAGAAAAGCAAGGAGAAATCCATAGGAACACCAGGGGAGAAGAGATCATTAACCAATGTTTCTTCCCTTTGAGAAAGCAAACAACAAAAGAAAATGGAAAAAAAATGAACAAAATTATTATTTAACTCAACTTAATGGATATATATTAAACTTAGTAATTACAAACAAAGAATATGCATTCTTTTCACGTTTCTTTGAGGAAACAACAAGTCTCTAAAGAAAAATCTCAAAAAAAAAAAAAAAAACCCTTCCAAATTAGAAAATTTATAGAAATATCCTTTGGCCACAATAATAGATATTTGAAACAAAAATAATAACCCTAAAATAACAATAGAAGTATATTCATGGGAAATTAAAAACATTAAGCTAAACAACTCTTGAAAAATGGAGAAAATTAGAAGTGTAATTATGGGTTATTTAGAGGACAACAATGGAAATATATCAAACCTTAAGAGATGTGGTCAAACTTGCACTCAGAGAAAAGACATAGCCTTGGATTCTTGTATGAATGAAAATAAATGAGCAGAACATCCCACCAAAAACAAACAAACAAAAACTTAAAAAGAAAATAATAAAGTAAGCCTTTAAAAAGTAGACATTGCTAAAAACAAAAGTGCAAATCAGTTAGGTACAAAAGGAAAAAATACCCAGTAGAACTGATAAACCTGAGAACCAGTTATTTAAAAGATCAAAAAAGAAAGTTTTATAATTTTATAAAACTATATAAATTTTATATAACTGTCAATAATTAGGTCAATGAAATGGAATAAAAGGTCCAGAAACCAAATTAGGTATAATAAACATTAAAGGTAAAAAAATTCATCTAAACTCTGAAATAGAAAAAATAAAAGATATTAGAAAACAAATCATGGATTTACAAAAATTCTTTCCCTACCTCCCGCCATACAATAAACAAATTCCAAAACAGATGAAAATTCTAAGTGTATAAAATACAGCCTGGAAGGATATATGGGTGGCCAGGCAATGCCCCTTCCTTCCGGTGCTCCCATACTCATGACGTGAGGGGGCCTCCTGGGCATGACCACCACAGCAGGAAGTTCAAGACTGATAGATTTGGCGTCTGGGTTTAAATTTATCTGTGTATGGGGCGCCTGGGTGGCTCAGTCGGTGAAGCGTCCGACTTCGGCTCAGGTCATGATCTCGGGGTCCGGGAGTTCGAGCCCCGCGTCGGGCTCTGGGCTGACCGCTCGGAGCCTGGAGCCTGTTTCGGATTCTGTGTCTCCCTCTCTCTCTGACCCTCCCCCGTTCATGCTCTGTCTCTCTCTGTCTCGAAAATAAATAAATAAATAAAAAATAAATTTATCTGTGTATGTATTCAATCAAGAAGGAATGGCTCCAACGTCCCAGTGCTGGTAAAGGCACTTGGGGAACAGTGGTGAATAAAACCAAGAGAGCTCATGGTCCTCCCAGTGCATGAGAAGATAGATAATAAGCAATAATAAATTAATATGTAAGTAAACTTCACAGTTTGTTAGAAGGTGATAAACTGTGCATTGTATAGAGAGTGATAAGATAAATACACGTACCGCACTTTTTATTTTCTCTAAGGGGGCTGAGGCTGCGGAAGGTGGGTTGCAATTGTACATAACCTGGTCAGTATAGGTTTCACTGAGAAGGCAACAGCAGTGACGATCTGGAAAGAGGTAGGGAGGGACCATGTGCCTGTGCCAGAGAAGAACGTTCTGGGCGGAATCAGCAGCCGTGCAAAGGCCCCAAGGCGGGAACATGTCTGGACCATTCAGGGAGTAGCAAATGGCAACTTGTGGCTGGAGGTGAGCTAGCTAAAGACAGAGCGCTTGGGAGGCCAGGGAGTCAACAGGGTAGGAGAAGTCATGGCAAGGTCATTGGCTTAACTCCAAGAGAGGCAGCAGGCACTGGAGTGGTTTGAGCAGAGGAAAGACAGGATCTGTTGTGTTTGAACGGGATCGCTGCGCTACTATGTTGAGAATAGACTGCAGGTGGTCCAGAGCCGGAAGGAGATCCACCAGGAAGCTCCTGTGGCCACCTAGGTAAGCGACGAAGGCAGCTTGTATCAGGTGAACCCAGCGGACATGGTCAGAGTCCGGATACGGTCTAAAGGCAGAGTCAGTGGGATTTCCTGAGAGGTTGGATGGGGAATGAGCAGGGGGAAATCGCCAGGATGCCTTCCAGATACGTTCGTCTGAGCAACAGGAGCCCCTAGAAAACTGGGTAAGGCTGTGAGCTCAGCAGGTAGGGAGAAGATCAGGATCCCATGTTGGACAGACCGAGTTTGGAGTGTGCTTTAGACATCAAGGCCAGGACTCAAGAGGCCGCTAGAAGGAAGAGTGTGAAGTTCACGATAAAGGCCTTGGCTGGAAACAGAGATTGGGGCAGGCTCAGCATACGGCAGCTCGGGCTGCCATAAGAAAATATCACCGAGTGGGTGGCTTAACAGACATTTATTTGTTCTGGAGGACGGAAGTTTGAGATCAGAGAGCGCCAGCATGATTGATTTCTGATGAGACCCGTCTTTCTGGCTTATAGAGGACCACCTTCTCTCTGTGTCCTCAGGGGACAGAGAGAGAGAGAGAGAGAGAGCGATCTTCCTCTTTTAGAGTCCTGTTGGATTAGGGCCCTACCTTCATGATCTCGTTTAACCCTAATTACCTACTAAAGCCCCCTATCTCCAAATACAATCACATTGGGGGTTCGGGCTTCAACATGTAAGTTTTGGGGGGACACAATTTCATTCCACAGCAGTTACAACTGGTATTGAAACCCATAAGACCTGGTGACATGACCAAGGGAGCGAGAGTGGATGGGAGGAGAGAAACAGCCGGAACATCATAAAGGTACCTACAAAGCATATGACACACTGGGGAAAATATTTGCCATGTGTAAGTCAACAAAGGATTAAAATGCTTGCCACCCACAGGACGCTTTTAAATGAGTAAGACACTCCCAAGGAAAACTGGGCAAAGGACACGAACAGGTGATTCTCACCAGAAATTCAAACAGCCATTAAACATACTACGCACTATTTCATCTCATTCATCATTAGACAAACACAAACCAAAGGAATCCTGAGAGCTTATTTTCATCAATCAGGTCGGTCGAAATAAAAGGAGGATGACGATGGCCTGGTTTGTGGTATTTGGGGAGAAAGGCCGCTCATGCACAGTTGGTAAGAACTTAAGTAGCCAGCTTTACTACAAGGCAGTCGGGTCTAAGATGCAGAGCTTTAAAAATATGTCAATTGCACGACAAATGTATGGTGCTTACCTGGGGGAAAGGGAGGTGTTCATGACAAAGGTCAGTGTGGGGGGTGTCTGGGGTGCTGGTAACTTTCTCTTTCTCGATGTGGGTGGTGGTACCTGGGAGTGGGTGTGACAATCCACTGAGAGACATTTTTCTGCACGTAGTTTATACTTCAATACAAAATTTAAAAAATAATAGTGCCTTGGGGCGCCTGGGTGGCTCAGTCAGCTGAGCATCTGACTTGGCTCAGGTCGTGATCTCATGGTTTGTGGGTTCAAGCCCTGTGTCAGGCTCACCGCTGACAGCGTGGAGCCTGCTTGGGATTCTGTCTGTCTCCCTCTCTCTCTGCCCCTCCTCTCTCTCTCTCTCTCTCTCTCTCTCTCTCTTTCAAAATAAATACACTTAAAACAAACCTTTAAAAAAAATAGTAGCGCCTCTCATTTGACGCAGAAATCTTCCTTTCGTGGCAGGTAGAAGCAGGTACTGCTGAAACCGTTGATAACAGAGCTCCAGACCCAAGCCGGGTACGTTTGCATCTCGTCTCTCTGTCCCAGGCATCTTGAACCGAATCTCCATGCCAATATGGCGTTAGGCTTTTTACCAGAACTGTCTATGAGACGTGAGCCACATGTTCAAAGAACTGGGCTTAGAAACCAGAAAACTAGTTCTATTGTTAAGTCGCTGATAAAGAGAGATCGCTTAACTGGTTTCTTTCTGCTCTTTCGTTTAACTGTGTTAAACGTCACCTCCCCAGAGAATTTTCTCTGACCATCACCCTCACTTTTACCCATTTTCCTTGGCCAGAGCACCCTGTTTTTCCCCCACAGCCCTCCTCATGATGGATAGGTGACTCTACTCTGTGTTGGTTTCATACTTGATCGGCATAAGGATCATTTTATCACTGTGGTATCGCATTTAGAAAATCACCCGGCACATAGTAGGTGATCGATAAATACTGACAGCACAAACAATTGGGCGTTTTATTCACTCCCCCCCCCACCCCATTTCCCTACCTTTAGAAGAAACAAGGGAGAAATTCCATTTTTAAATTCTCTAAGAAAAAATGTCATCATTCTGAACGCCTCTGAAAATGATTTTTGGATCCAGCTCCTGGGACAGATGGTCACAGGGCAGAGAACAGGAGCGTGGATAATTGAGAAACCCAGATCAAGTCCCATTTTCACCTGTTAATAGCTGTGTGACCTTGGATAAATTTCCAAATCTCTTCGGGTGTAGTATGTGTCTCATACTTAGAGGGCAGAGTGATGATTGCCTCACAGGCAGGGGCTCAGATAATTTATCATTTAATTTGGGATAGATTTGAGAGTGAAAGAGGGCTCAATTAATAACGCGACCGGGACGGGCATGAATGAGACTGTCCTAGGACGGGATCCACGATGTGTACTTAACCTTACTGGTAAGCCAGCTGTCTGCTTCCCTATGAACTAAGGAGCTGGTGTGCAGCTGGAGCTCAGTGAGTGAGAGTTTTACCCCAGTGCTTCTCTGGGCTGTTCTTGGGGTATGAAAGTTCTAGAGTCGTGCTTCTCAACCTTGGCTGCCCTTGGGAATTACCCAGGTGCTTAAAAAACCCCAGATGCTGATGCAAGTCGTCTCGGGCGTAGCGTGGGCATCAGGATTACTCAAACCGGGCAGGCAGGCATAAATCCCGGTGCGATTCTGGCTTCCCTTCTCTCTTCTTTTTTCTTGTGGTGAAATATACAGAACTTAAAATTTACCGTTGTAGCCATTTTGTAAATATATATATTTTTAAGTTTATTTACTTATTTTGAGAGAGAGTGCGAGTGGAGGCGGGGCAGAGAGAGAAGGCAGAGAGGGAATCCCAAGCAGGCTCCTCACTGTCAGTGCAGAGCCCCGTGTGGGGGTCGAACCCACGAACTGTGAGGTCAGGACCTGAGCTGAAATCAAGAGTCAGACGCAACCGACTGAACCACGCAGGCGCCCCCCCGGCCCCATTTTAGCCATTTTTGTCCACCGCCAGAACTTCTCATCTTCCCAAACGGAAGCTCTATGTTCATTAAACACTAATGCCTTCTTCCTCCACCTCTCCAGCACCGGGTAACCTCTATTCTCCTTTCTGTCTCTAGGAATTTGACTACTCTAGGCGCCTCGTCGAAGTAGAACCATCCAGTATGTGTCCTTTGGTGTCTGGCTTATTTCACTTAACGTAACACCTTCAAGGCTCATCTGTGTTGAGGCATGAAGCAGAATCTCTTTCCTTTTTATGACTGAATAATATTCTGTTGTATGTATATAATACATTGCCTATCCACTCATCCTCTGATGGACATTTGGGTTGTTTCCACCCTTCGGCTGCCGTGAGTAAAGCTGCTATGCGAATGGGTGTGCAAATATCCGAGTCCCGGCTTTCAATCCTTTTGGGTGCACACCCAGATGTGGAATTTCTAGGTCATCTCCTTTTTGTCTTGATCACCATCTCTCCCACCACGAGTCAGCATATTTTTGTTTAAAAAAATTTTTTAGGAGCGCCTGAGTGGCTCAGTCGGTTAAGCATCCGACTTCGGCTCAGGTCATGATCTCACGGTTCGTGGGTTCGAGCCCCGCGTCAGGCTCTGTGCTGACAGCTCGGAGCCTGGACCCTGCTTCATATTCTGTGTCTCCCCTTCTCTGTTCCTCCCCCACTCGCACTCTGTCTGTCTCTCTCTCTCAAAAATAAAGATTAAAAAATTTTTTAAATTTTTTAAGTTTATTTATTCTTGAGTGAGAGAGCACAAGCAGGGGAGGGGCAGAGAGAGAGAGAGAGAGAGAGAGAGAGAGAGAGAGAGAGAGACAGAATCCGAAGCAGGCTCCAGGCTCTGAGCTGTCAGCACAGAGCCAGACTCGGGACTCGAACTCACAAACTGCGAGATGCTGACCTGAGCCAAAGTTGGACGCTTAACCAACTGAGCCACCCAGGTGCCTCCTAACATATTTTTTTTTAATTTTTTTTTCACCGTTTATTTATTTTTTGGGGGACAGAGAGAGACAGAGCATGAACGGGGGAGGGGCAGAGAGAGAGGGAGACACAGAATCGGAAACAGGCTCCAGGCTCTGAGCCATCAGCCCAGAGCCCGACGCGGGGCTCGAACTCACGGACCGCGAGATCGTGACCTGGCTGAAGTCGGACGCTTAACCGACTGCGCCACCCAGGCACCCCACATATTTTTGTTTTAACACCAGTCATTTACTGTGAACCTGGCTCATCCCAAATCTACATAAGGACTGGGCTGAAGAAAGCTCGCACAAAGGGAAGGAAGAATATTTAAGTTAATGGCCTCTGCGCAGAGCAAACATCGGTCACAGGTTTGCAAAGTCCCTGAGCCTGGAGTGTTCTGAGCCTGGAGTGAAGGCTTTCATTGATAAAGCACAGGTGCTGTAATGCCCAATAGCCTGAGCTCATGTTAGACCGATTCTGACATGAGATGCTGGTTTCCTGTGTGAGCTCATGGCTGGGATGTCTCCAAGCCATTGTTCCCCTGGAGCTCAGCCCTCCTGAAGCTGGGAGGTTGTGAGAGGTCTGGAAGGAAAGGGCCTTGACTTTGCCTTCTTTATGACACAAGCAATAAACTGTGGACTTGCAGGACCTCCCGGGACCCTCTTCTACCTCTTGATGACTCTTGGATCTCTGGAGTCAGGAGGAGACTTCTTTCTCTGATTACGGGAGCAGTATATCCTGTCAGGAGCCCAGAAGCTTCTCAGAGTGCCCTGCGCTGCATTCCTGGAGTTCAGTGCTGATATTTGCTCCCAAGGGGGACATAATTCCCTGAGCACAGAAAATGAGCTTATTACTTGCTAGGCAACAATGACCTTCAAATATGGTAAAAGTTAGTCAACCCTGACATTGGAAGTCATGATTCAACTGATTCTAAACTTTCTGTGACAGAACTGGTCATCCTTGAAATGCAAGAGGAGAGTTCCAGGAAGTGAAACGACACCCAGAAATGAGCTGCTCCAAATGGGAACTCTTCTCTAACACTGTTTCCAGAACTCTTGACCTGCATTTCATAAATAGTCATGTCTTTTTTGCAGGGATAGTTTCCCGAGCACCGGCCATGGGACGGGCTCTGTATTTTGATGTATTTCTGGTCAGTGACGTGAATGCAAATATACCCCCAAGTTTCCACATCAGCATTTGTACGTGTACAAATGAAGTCATATTGAGTCAAATATGGCTGGCCCGTCTCCATTTGCCAGCCTTCTCCTGTCCACACCTTCCTGAGATGTCTCAGGGAGCCCCAGGGAGCATCTCATGTGAACCCACGACAGGACCCTCACGCAGTACATCGCCGCACTGCCTACCCTGTGCCGTGTTCAGGGACATCCCAAAGGCGCTCCAGTCACTCGTGCTAACTCCTCAGACACTGACTCAACAATGGCTTTATGTCAAGAACTGTCATTATACCATCTCTATCCTGTGCCTGTAATGCCCTGAGATACACAGAACACTCTTCGGCCCCCAAATGTGCGCTTTCTGTCTGGGATACTCCCCGCGACCCCGTCTTTCTCTGTCTGGCCGACTCCTAATCCTTCAACAAGGTGCAACTTACGTCACATTTATGAGGAGGCTTCTCTTCATCTCTCGTTCCCACTGTTGTGGGGAAAATCAAGTCGCCCAGGCTGTGGGGACAAACAGAACGGGCCTCAGTCTTCCCTGTCACCCAGCAGCCGCGTGACTCGGACCATCTCTCTGTCCTTTGTGAACAGGGACAACACGGGCACATTCCTGAGAGGCAGGTCTGAAGGCATAATGAGATACTATAGGAAGAGGTTAGCAGCACCAGGGCCCGAGGTACACGTTCAGCAGACAGCAGTTATTAGAGAATACCAAAGAGGACATTCGAGTGGTTCAAGGGCTATAAGCTGGTCACGTACGGACACTTGCAGCATCTAGGTCGTGAACCGTAGAATGGGTTAACAATAGAATGAGTTAACCTCATCAAACAGGGGAAGTTTAATCCTTCATTCCATGTGCCATGACGACCACCACCAAGGGTCTTGATTGGTCTTCCTTTCGGGTCCCTGATTGGTTACAGTCACCTTCCGGTGGGGTCTGTACAGCCAGGTTCCCCACTCTCCACGTCCATGGCAGGTGACTCCCTCCCTCCTGTCACCTGTGTGGCCCCTGAATGACCAGGTGCCCCACCCCAGGACACGGTTTTGCCCAAGACATGGTTCTCACCCTGGGGATGCTCACCGTCAGACGGAGCAGCAACCCACGCGTCTCCCCTCCTCTGCGCTCCCCTGCACCCTGCATCCCTCACCCTGCTCGTATCCCCTCCTCCAGCCCCTGAGCTCCTCAAAGACAAAGATGATGTCTTAATCATCTCTATAAGCCCCTACTTGTGTACCGACTAAAGCCTTTGAATTTTTAAAAATGTATCTCTTCCCCAGTGATTCGTCTCAGGGGAAAAGAAAAAAAATATCCAGGATGCAAGAATCAGCATGATCGGGGTCCTTAGGAGGCCATGTGAAAGCAGGGTCAAGTTTGGAAGAGATAATGCCGTTCCCTCAAGGTCCCCTTCTGCCCAGGGCACCCCATAGCCTTGGGTTTGCCGGTTCTTACTGCAGCCATAGGCTTGATCTAAATGTCCACTACCTTTTCTAACCAGTGTGGTTGTCACTTACAGGGACCCCAGGCCATTCATTGTATTTGAATTAGAGCAGTCCAAGAAAATCCAGAGGTGCAGATCCTGCTATCACTTATCCTTCCTTAGAATAATCAATGACACGGACTGGCACAAATGGAGAAACCTGGCGAACCCCATTGCTGATGTGAAGCAGTAAAACCTCTCATTTGCACCAAATGATACACATGTGTACCAAGCCATATGGGGGAAAGTGGTCATCTTGGCAATTTTCTCCTAATAGGAATCATTTAAAATAGTCTAGGAGCGACAAGCAGCACATCCCCTTTGACAAAGGTGGGAATCCGGCCAGGGAGGGGGTACACAGGGAGAGCCAATCATAGCTGAAATAGTTCGTTTCTCTCAAAAACTGTCTGGGGGGCGCCTGGGTGGCTCAGTCGGTTAAGCGTCCGGCTTCGGCTCAGGTCATGATCTCACGGTTTGTGGGTTCGAGCCCCGCGTCGGGCTCTGTGCTGACCGCTCGGAGCCTGGAGCCTGCTTCAGATTCCGTGTCTCCCTCTCTCTCTGCCCCTCCCCCGCTCACACTCTGTCTCTCTCTCAAAAATAAATAAACATTAAAAAAAAAAACTGAAACAAATGAGGTAACACATTGGCCTTGACAATGCTAGGCAGGGACTCGTGAGCATTTACTACAGATTGCCCACACTACGACGGATGCTTGAAATATTTCAAAATCGAAAGTAGAAACTTTAATTCATCCCCTGCTATGCATCAGGCTATGTTATGTGTATCGTTTGCCTTTAACTAAAATGTCTTTGAGACAATTATTCCTATCCTTATTTAACAGATGAGGAAATAGGTCTTGAGGCATTTCGTGACTTGCCAAGACCAACAGAGCTAGTAGCTGGGTTTCCAGGTTGAGTTTAATTCTAAAACGCACCTGTTTTGCATTACGGCTATAACCTCTAAAGACAACCATTTTTTTTTTGGAGCTTGTTTCCCATGGTTAAACTCTCCTCCCTTTTACATCTCCTCTCCCATGTCTTCCTGCCTCCCAGAATCAGGCCTTGCTTTTCATTCAATAACCCTCTCAACTGCCTGACGTGGGAGCCCTAGCCCCCGACTCATCAGGTACCTCTGGTTTAAGAGTAGAGTCTGCATCGCAGGTTCCCCACCCTAAGGGCACTGCCTACTGGGAAGTTCTGGTTGAAACCCACTGGTTATTAGTAAGGCCATGGACCTTGCTTGGCACTGATCACTGGTTCTCTCTCTTTTTCCTCTTGGGAACTGGGCAAGAGCGTCCACTGTCCTTGTCCCATCTGCCACAATCCTGGTTGAGGCCACATCCTCCCTTCACTAGACTGCATCCTCATCACTCTGGTCTCCAGTCTCATTGTCTCCAGTCTACAACCTATCCTGTTGACCAGAACGGCCATTCAGTCACTGAATAAACACCTTCTGAGGACCTGCGGTGTACCAGCGGTCTTAGGTTTCAGAGGTGGAGAAGAAACTATCCGTCCCTGCCCTTGACTGGCCTACAGTGGAATAGATCTATACATCTCGCAAAGATATGGCACTTCCTTGCTTAAAAGTGCTCAGCGACTCCCCAGGCCCACTGATCAGACCCTCTGTGGGAGGTGCCTGGGAACAGGCAACTGGTCAGCTCCCCAGATGACTCGAGCACGACATTCTGAGAACCCTGGACTAGAGGGTAAAGCCCAAGGCTCTTGAATTGGGTGTGGCAAAAAAGAAAACAGAGTGGTCCACCAAGATGGTGCTTGTGAAGTGTGCCTAAAACGTGGTAATGGCCCACAGATGAGGAGACTTCGCTCCCAACCATGCCTGTCCCAGGAGAGGTTACGAGAAAGTTCGGAACACCTCGCTATTTTGAAGCAGACTCCTGACTGTGCGAGAAAGACTCCCGTTCAACTGCCTCTCCCCCCACCAAAGTAGATGGGGCTCAGACAAGTTCAGAAATACGAAAAAGAAGAAACCCGTAAAGCAGAGGACTAAAACTAGAGTGCCCACAGGTCTCATTTGCCCGGGACAGTCTCATTTCACACCTGCTATCCCAGTATAACCATTAATAGTGCTCTCTCTGTTCCCTGAATTACAGGCTTGGATGATAAATTATTTGGCCACCCTACCTAACACTTGTGGGGGGAAATAGCAGCATGTTGTGCAAGGCCATATCGGACATAAAATAAAGGGCGATAATTCGTTGACCATTTTCTGGGTCTCTCCATGTGTTGAAACTTCGACCTCAATACTTACATCCTAAGAACCAAAACTAGGCAAATCCCAGAAAAGAAGTCACCTCCATTTAGGGAAGTGCCCGATACAAGGGTCCAAAGGGAACTTCTTACACCAGCAGTGTAATGCTGCTTCTGTTTTCCCTTGACTGCTCCTATGAGAAGAGGTGCTTCGCCTGCTCTCTGCCAATCTGCACAGGCCTCTGCCCTGTTGGGGTGATGATTCCTGTCACCTCCCCCAGCCCCCGATACTCCAGATCCTTACACGGTCATGAGGTGCCGCAGCTCTCCGCACAGAGGCTCCTTGGGGGTCTCGAGTGCCGTGGAGTTTAGGATGACTGTTCTTTGCTCCATACTCATCCAGGGTCCCTGCTTGGGGCCAGCTCAGCTACTGGCCACCCCTCGCCAGCCAGAGCAACGTAGACCCTCTGCCCCTCAGGCTCCCTCCTCCTCTATGAGAATCCTCTCGTGGGGTCTAACATTCCTTCCTTGAAATCTGGTTTCCACTGCTCCCCTGTGGTACTACCGTCATCAGAGACACTGATACCGGTCTCATATAGCGGTCTGGCCCGCTATAAATGTGGTTCATGTTTCATCCCTGGGAGAAGGGGAGAAAGGGTGAGAAAGGCTCTTAGTGGAGAAGGCCATTGCTTAACTCTTGACCAGACATGCCTCCCTCTTACTTCTGGCCGCTCCAGAACATGCATACATATATATATATAATGTATGAATGAGAGAGAGAAAGAAACAGAGAGTGATTTTTTTTTAAGGCATCGGCTCCTGTGTTTGTGGAAGCTTAGCAAATCCAAAGTCCGATGCAGGAGCTGAGCAGGCTGAAGTCTTAGGGAAGAGATGCAATTCAAGGTCAAAGGCCATCTGCTGGCAGAATTCCTTCTGGATCGGGGAAGGTCAATCTTTGTTCTCTTAAGGTCCTGAACTGATTACATGAGTCCCACACACTACGGAGAACAATCTACTTTACTCAAAGTCCACCGATCTAAACGTTAATCTCATTCAAAGAACAACTTCATGGAAACATCTAGAATAATGGTTAACCAAATATTCAGGCAGCATGGCCCAGCCGAGGTGACTCATGAAATTAGCCATTGCTGTTGTCTCTTGTACCGTTTCTAGGGTTTATAGTTGGGAGCAGGGGAAAAATGGTCTGCATTCTCTTGGCTGGACTGGAAGTTTTTTAAAAAAATAGGAAAGCCAATTTGTAGGCAGTGAGAAGGAGGCTGACTCACAGAGAGAAACAGGGATGAAAACAAGCGAGAAAAGGGGTCTTTTCCAGCAGGCTCTGTGTCCCAAGCCTGGTGCCTCTGTCCTTACTGAAACTTAGTCTTCCAATCACTCCTTAGATTCTATAAGCCCATAAAGTCCTGTTTTGTTTAATTAGTTTGACTTGGGTTTCTGTCATAGACACCCAGCCAAAGGACGTGGGAGGACTGGTTATTTGAAATGGTTCTGGCTATTAATATACTTGGTTAAAATAGGTATTGATAAGATCGGCCATCTGTAGTGTCCTTGGCACAATAAAACTAAATGTCAGTTTAAAAAATAAGAAATAGTAAATGAATAAGATATTGTTGGCTTGCCCAAAAGCTCAGCTATTCCAGCAGCTAGCTACTCTCTTCTGATGTCAGCCCTGTTCTGTTTCCTGCCTTCAGACAAGGGTAAATGTGGAAATGGAACCCTTAGCTGTGCTGGGAGTGAATTCCCAGCAATCAGTTGCATCGGGGGCCACCTTAAAAATTACACACCGGGGGAGGGGGACATCAGTCTTGGGAGAGCAGCCACTGGGGTCCTGTCTGCTGACAAAATTGGGGCTGTATCCGGAAATGGGGTCAGGAGACAAGGATCCAAAATAGGTCAGGGTGTCACCACAAAGCGGCAATGGAGGAAGTTTCAAATTCCTTGAGCATGGTGACTTGTGGACACATCTGTCCAGACTGTTGCAAGTTTATCGACAGAGTCATAACGTCCTCAAGTCCACGCCTTCTATTTCTATGAGGCCCCACTGAATGCACCACAAGAATTCTAAAGTATCTTCAACTCTGAACCCGGGGCTATTGGATTTCCTGGACTGCAAAGCCAGTATCCGTCAGTCTGCCCAGGGAAAACTGTGCATGAGAAAATGTCCCAGACCGGTTGGGTCCCTTATAACCAGACTTGCTTCTCGATGAGGTGAAAACCCAGTTGGAATTGGAGCCTTTCAGACTGCACTTGACAATTGAACCTTTACATTTCAGCTGAAAACACCGAAGGGAAAAGCGGAGGGGGGGGGGGGGGGGGGGGGGGCCGGGGAAACCAGATGTCTTTCTCAAAAAAAGAGAGAGGGAGAGAGAAAGAGAAACCACACCACTCTAACCTCAACTTTATTTGCATTTTATACATTTTTATATATTTCATTTTATGAAAACAGTCAAGCCCCAACCGCAAGATTTCACAGATAAGAGGAAAAAGCCGGACTGTGCTTAATTCAATATTTTAGAGAAATGCTCCGATGGGCGGTCCGTTAACGGCAGCTTGGCCAGACCGAGACTGCTGACGGCTCTCAAAAATGCGCCTGTGATTCATACTGGGACACCGCATCTCCTAACACGCTGTGTGTGCGAGGGGCTGTAATTACGAAATGTTTGCAGTTCGGCTACGTGGGTGCCGAAATACAGATGTTCCTCGTTGACACTAATTGGACCTGACGTGGCTTTGGCCTGCTTTATAACAGTGGCCGGAACGCGCAATGCGCTGCGGTGCGGTCCTCCGAAGGCCTCTGTTTCATATCGCCTTTACCAGGGGGCTGGGGGGCCAGGGGAGGATTGACATTCACGCCGGCCTCATCTGTCCCAGAGCTCGGTGGAAAATGCCTTTCAGCCCGCTCGGAGGGGCACCCTTCTCAGGGGCCGACCACGCACTTTCATTCAGCGACTTCTCTTTCTATTTAAAAGGGAAGGTTCTTCCCTGGCGTCCCCTCCTCCCCCGAAAGAGGACTGAGTGAAGGTGCCATTTGCCTTCATGCCACTTCTTAATGTGTCCAAGATGTTATGGCTCTCCGAAACACATCAACAAAGAAAGCCCTTCTCTGACGCTCTGGGCTCTCTTCCTGCTGACCTTGCCTCCTCCACGTAGGCTGGGAGTGCCCGAATGCAAAAGGCCACCTCACTGGAGGCGTTGGTCGACACACATTTATGCGTACCTACTGTGTGTAAACTCTGCTGGGAATGGAAAGGGAAGATAAACACAGGCGGGCTTGCCCCGGCTTAGTTTATAGGAGCTTCATGCCGCTTATTAGGAAAGAAAGGGACGGGGGCCTAGGTCGGACATCTCGTCTGCCCCCGGTAATGTTCAGACAGCCTTTCAGATGGACGGAGTGAGGACAGTGGTTAAAGAGGAAGGCTCCGGAATCGCGCTGCCTGGGGTTCACACAGCTTAACCCCTGAGACGTGTGGCCTGGGCAATATGACCCTCAGTTTCCTCATCTGTAAAAGGGGCTGTAAAGCTTGCAAAGATGTTGGGGAGGACACAAATGAGTCGGTGCATGTAAAGCCTCCACGGAGTGCTCGCCATATATAAAACGGGTGCTCCATGAAGCTAGCCTCAACTTTAAAACTATCTCCCTAAATATTGCAAAATAGCATTACAGGTGCAGATCTATCTCTACGTAAGCCTGTCTGTCTGTCTGTGTCTGTCTATCTATCTGTCTATCATTTGTTGAGCCTCAAGGAAAGATTTGGCTATTCTTATTAAAAAAAATCATCACCTATTTATTTATTTAAAATGAATGGACCAGGACACCTGGGTGGCTTAGTCAGTTAAGCATCCGACTTCAACTCAGGTCATGATCTCACAGTTGAGCCCTGCGTCAGGCTCTGTGCTGACAGCTCAGAGCCTGGAGCCTGCTTCGGATTCTGTGTCTCCCTCTCCCTCTGCCCCTCCCCTGCTCATGCTTTGTCTCTCCCTCTCTCTCTCAAAAATAAATATTTAAAAAAAATTTTAAAAATCAAATGAATGGACCGTTAGATTAAAAATAAGATCCTACTTAAGGTAACATGAAAACATATTTTTGCAAAGCAAATAAACCAACTTTAATGGCATAAAAGAAATACACAAAAGTTACAGTGAAGGCAGTAATCAAACGAACCAGGCGACAAAGAAACGTGAGGTCCAGCCTATCTGGATTTGGTGATTTTTTTCCCCAAGACTACACATCCCTCTGAATTCCCTCTGAATTCCCACCTTCCTTACAGTTTCTCCATTTGACTCTCCATTCCACTTATCTGCTGTTGGAATTTAATAATATGTGACAGCAATAGACGTTTATTTTCTCACAGTCTCCATTTTGGACAATGCTCAGTGGGGTCCACTCTTTTCTACTCCTCCTGGTGTCAGCAGGGGGCAGCATGAAGGCTACAGAGACACGGAGACTGGGGGCTGGAATCATCTGAAGACTTAATTAGTCATTTCTCTGTCCAGTGGTTGGTGTTGGCCTGTGTGGCTACCCAACTGCCTTGCATCAAGGCACTGGTTTCCAAGAGCAAGAGTCTCAAGAGAACAAGGCAGAAGTGCACTACATTTTTATACCCAGCCTTGAAAGCCACATCATTCATATCACGTATTTTGAGAGAGTCACAAAAGCTTGCACAGGTTCAAGGGGAGGGAACATAGACTCCACCACTCAATGGCACAAGTGTCACTGGTACATCAGAAGAAGAACCTGTGGGATGGGTTCTTTGGAAAATACAGTTGGTCTCATCTTCTGACTTTGGGAGGACTTTCTTTTTTATTTCTTTCGTTTTAATCCCAAAGCTTTATACCTAAAGCTTCACGTATTGCCAGGACGCTCCTATTTTGCTTTTTTTTGATATGAGTTTATTGGAAATACTTGCTGTTGAGGAGCTCATAGTCAAGTGGGAGAAGCAGATGAATAAATAGAAAGCAAAAATACTTGATAGCAAGTGCTCTGTTGGGGACAATCAAAGGAGACTCCAAGCCCAACTGGGGAGTTGGCAAGTCTCTGAGCAGAGGAGCCACTGAACTGAGTATTTAGGCATAAGGACAAGGGAGCAATGGTGGTTAACTTCATTTGTTAACTTGGCTATGCCATAGTCAAATGCCCATTGGCCAAACAACAACTGGTTAAGCACCAATTTAGAAGTTGCTGTGAAGGTATTTTTTTAGAGGAGTTTACATTTGGATCAGTAGACTTTGAGTGAAGCAGTCTCATTTTATCCTCCCCTCTCGCCCATTTCTACCTCCCATTCTTACTTTTTTTTAAAAAAAAATTTAATGTTTATTTATTTTGGAGAGAGAGAGAGACAGACAGAGTGTGAGTGGGGAATGGGCAGAGAGAGAGGGAGACACAGAATCTGAAGCAGGCTCCAGGCTCTGAGCTGTCAGCACAGAGCCGGATGCAGGACTTGACCCCACAAACCATGAGGTCATGACCTGAGCCAAAGTCAGACACTTAACTGACTAAGCCACCCAGGTGCCCTCCATTTCTACTTTTCTATAAGAAAATCAAGTTCCAGAAGTAGTTGCCATCTGAGAATCCGAGGAAGCTTAGGCACGGAAGCTTTGGTTACCAGGTTGCTTGTGGATAGGAAACGCTCTGTTGCCATGCCCAAGACAAATGTTGAAAAATAATTTTGCTCATTAGGGAAAAGTCATGTTTGTTATTACGACTTTGCCCAAACAAATGAAAAGAAACTAGACATCAAAGCTATGATTTGAAGTGACATATTGGTTATTTAGGGAGAAGGTGGGCAAATCCCTTTAACCAGTCATTACAGTCAGAAGGATTGTTTGGATGATCTAGGTAATTGATTCATTTCTCCGTTTTGTTTGAGCTACAGGCTAAGACTATTTCTATATGTCCACAGAGGTGGAGTGGAGGGTCGAGGAAGTTTTCAAGCAATGTCAGCAACCACAGCGGCATCCATTAATGTGCACGTGTGACAAGTGCCTACTAAGTACATGCTACGTGTAGATCTAGGTGTTAAAGTTGCAACAATAGGGAAGACCCAGCCCCTTCCTTCTAGATGTTCGGAACTTACTGAGGCCAATGACCAATGAGACTGGTTATCTGTTCACTACGCCTGCTTGGTTTTCCTCCTGGGAGCACCACAGACTGTAGTGTTCGTTTTCTCTTGCAGCTGGGTGAGGCCTCGAACCAAGTTCTGCCCAATGGAATAAAGATTTTTACAATTTCTCATCGAGTTGGTGGAGCTCCTGGGTGTCGAGGGAGGAGGTGTGTCGGAGAAGACTCCCCAGGGGGGGAAAAAAAGGATGACATTTGAAAGGTACCTCGAATAGGGAATGGGATGGTTCCAGGCAGTGAGTGAGGGAAAAGCATCTAAGCCAAGGGAACAGCCCGTACACAGACTTTGGGTCTGCAAGTTCATGACCCATTCAGAAAATGGCGAGCTTTCTTGCAGGACTGGAGTTGAACCAGCCCAGGTGGGACAGAGGAAGAGGACGTGAGGAAAAGAGGTTGACACTGGGCCATGAATGCCATGGTAGGATCTATCTGAAGATAATGAGAAGGTAGTGAAAAGTTACAATAAAAAGCCAGTGGGGGAGCAGTGGCAGGGGGCCGCAAGTGAGATTGGCTCTGAGTCTCCATAAAAATCACCCGAGTCCCAGGGTAGCATGATTGAAGTAGGAAGAAACTCGAGACAAAGAGCTCATATCTCTGAGAGGTCTTTAAACAAATTGAATTATCTTAATTCAGCATTTTACTTTTTTCCGTGTCTACATGTCCGCAAGACAGAAAATCATTTCACAATTCAGTTACAGGGAGGAGCGGGTGGGGTGGTCAGTTCAATATTTTAAACCAACAACAAAAAACTTCAGTCTGGCCTCAAGTTAGCAAGATGTTTTGATTTGTGGGTGGTTAAACTTAACTCTCATTGAGTCAGGGTTTTATTGACTCTTTGGCAAAGCCTGATTTCATATTTTTGAGAAAAATAAGCCTTGCGACTTCCAAATGGAATCGGAGGATTTGTTGGCTATCAAAAGTTCTTGCTAACTTGGATTTCAGTACTTTCGTGTAGAGGAATCAAAAACATTTAAATCAAATTTCCCTTTGAGGAGACAGCAACTTGAAAATGATGGGGAGAGTGGATTGGCACAATGTGTTAAGGGGCTTGGTGGGCTAAAATTATTTGGGGGGAAAAGTAGATTTAAAGGTTCGTAATGAAAGCAAAACATAACAGAGTTCACCTAAGTCCCAATCAAAATGCCAAGAAACCCAACCCAGAGGCCACTGTCCCTCCTTGAATTTCAAGATCGTTTGAATCCCAAAGGGAAGTCTAATGATTTTGTCCAGTTGGAATGGATTTTTCTCACCTATTCTCCACCGTGGTGAGGATTAGCAGCCAAGCACAAATTCCATTGTTTTGAGACTTTCTCTGTAGTAGGTAGCCTCCACGATGGTCCCTGATGATCCCCCCTCCTGGTATTCACATGCTGCGTAGTGCCACCTCCCATTGTACCAGGGTTGGTCTGTGTGATAAACAAAAGATGGAGAGGGCACGTCACTTCCGCGATTAGGTCGTAGAAGACTGTGGCTTCCATCTTGGAGACTGGCTTTCTGTTCTGAAATTATTTTCTCTAGGCGAAGCAAGGTGCCATGTTGTAAGCACATCTTTGGAGAGACCCATGTGGCAAGGGATCTAATCGCCAGGGAGGAGAACCCGGTGAAGAACATAATTGCCTGCAATAAATTATGTGGGTGAACTTGGAAGCAGATTCTGTAGTTGTACTTGAGCCTTCAAATGGCTATAGCCCCAGCTGATGGCTTCATGTGACCCATGAGAGACTGAGTCAGAACCGCTTGCCTAAGGTACACCTGGACTTCTGACCTTCAGATACGGTAAGATAAGAAATATTGTTGTTGTTTTTTTTAATTTGCTAAATTTTGAAGTAATTTGTAATGCAACAATCGCCTCATATACTCTCTGTTGTGAGAGGTAGTTTTCATTTTTTGGTTTTGTGTTGTTTTGTTTTGTTTTGTTTTTACATGAGCAGGGTCTGATTTCCTGTAGAACTATTCTAGTTTTCCTTCAGACTCATCCCTCCTTTCTTTGTGTAAGCTTATTTCTATGTGGGACTGCCTACCAATGAGTCAGTTTAAAAACTGTATATATTCCAGGCATAAAGAATGGGTTTTGTTTTTACAAACTTCTGAATTAGAAGATTATCGTACTAACTTCTCTTTCTGTTTTCTAATACTTCTCTTTAAGGCTATAAATTTCCCTCTAATGGTCCCTTTAGCTAGAGTTCACATATTTCAACAATATTTTCATCATCCACTGTAATTAGTTAGTAATGTTCATTATAATTTCTTCTTTGACAAGTTATTTACAAGTATCTTTTGTTGGTATTTCTAAATGTATGTTGTTTACTCGTACCCTTTTGCTTTCGGTTTTAGGTTTCATTGCATTGTGGTTAGAGGGTTATCCCTATGACATTGATTCTTTAGTATTTGCTGAAGCTACTTTAAGCATAATATCTGCTCAATATTTGCATATACTCCATGTGAACAGGAAATACATACATGTTCTGTTTCTTGGCTGCAAAATTTTATATCTGTTCATTAGATGAGCGTTGTGTGTGTCCATGTTGGTCAAAGCTTCTATATGCTTCTTATTTTCCTCTTTCTTTCTAGATCTTTCCATCACTGAGAAGTATATTAAAATCTCCATGATGATTATGAACTTGCCAATTCCTCATTGAATTTCTAAAAATTTTTCCTTATTGCACAACTACGTATTCATTCCCTCAAATTAGAGGTCGTAAAAAAGGACACACAGTTAAACATTGTGTTAAACAGAAGTCTAGACATGACTGAGATTTATTATAGAAGAAAAAAAGAACTCTCACTCCCAAGATCATGCGGAGTGAGAACATGGCATTCCAATGTCTTAGTTCTCCTTATCCACAGAGATGAATTTTTTCACTTGCTTCTTACCCCAGCCCCAACCTCAGAGAAATAAATATCAATTGACTTGAACTGAAGAATCATTAATGCCTGAAACGATGGTCTGAAGGCCCAGAAAGATAATGAATCATCATTGTATTACGAATAGTGATTGTTATACAAGAAAAAAGAAAAGAAAAGAAAATTCAGTTAATGAAAACCCCACTCCACAGATGTTCTGCTTTCCTGCAACAATGTGGTACACAACGAAAGAACAAATCTGTTTACCAAAAATAGTCCCAGGTCCTGGCTATTGGTCACTTCCTTTTAGCAGGAATCTACACAGCAACTCCTAGTTTAATAATGAATACATTTGGCATACTCATTTATTGCTTCCTTAAACAAGATCTGATTATTACTATTATTATGGTGGTGATTTTGCTATTATCACTCCTCCTCTGGTACCCGGGAAAAATAACCGCCAACTCTTAGGGGTTTCCCTTCCGAACAAAGGTTTATCGCTAAAATTATTTTGATTGTTAAAATTATTTTCATTTCCAGGCGAGTCTAGCTCCTCGCGTCCTTTCTCTGTCTCCACGACTACAGTGTAAGCTCCGCGAGGCAGGGCCCTAGTTTGTTTTTTCTCGAGCTATGTGTGTTAAAGATGCGGAACGAGTGTCCACTAAAGATTTGAATTAGTGAAGCTTTGAACGTGTATCTTATCTAGACCCCTTGGGTTCAGTTTTAAAGACTGTCTCCGCGGCATTTGTTTGGACAGCTCTTGCTGAAGGGTGGGGACCCGGTGTGCATTTCCCGACGTCACCTGCCTCACTGCGGCACCCACGAGAGTCGGCTCCAGGGCTGGCAGGCCAAGGACAAAGGAAGACAGAAAAGGTTGTTTCAAGTAAAGAAAGTGAAGCTCTAATTATCTTCAAGTGAGTCGTCAAACAGAGAACGAATGGTGATTATCCCCAAATAAGAGGCCTCCTCTCCAGGCCTTTAATTTGTGGGACCCATAACATAATCTGGTTTCTTCAGGGTCCTTGAAAAGAGGCTTTGTTCACCTGGGTGACATAACCCCAAGGGAAGGGCGCAGAGGAATGAGCTAAACTATTGTGAATCAAAGAACTGAAGCCGGGGAGGCAAACTGGACAGCCTCTGCAATTAACCACAGGCGTCTTCCTCCCTGGAGCACAAGGGTTCTCAGAGTCAGTCTGTCTGCTGGCCTCGAGAATGGCTTCTTCTTCCCTGGAGCTCACCTACCCGGGCTGTCTCGCTCATCAATATACCTACCCTGTGCCTGGCCTGGTGCTGGTTGCACGAGGCTAGTTCTTGAGCTTATAAAGTGATAGTAAGGAGGGGCGTCTGGCTGCCTCAGTCCGCAGAGCACGCAGTTCTTGATCTCAGGGTCATGAGTTCCAGCCCTCCGTCCGGTGTAGAGCTGCCTTAAAAAATAATAAATAAAATAGAGGAATGGTAAGGGAAGCGAAGGAAAAGAGGCTCCCGCCTCCTCTTGCAGAATTTTCTTGGGATCTGGGAACTCCATGAATGGACTCATCCGCGAAGAGTTTCTGGACTCCCCCCAAGGGCCAAGTATTATCCACTATGGAGGGTTTAGAAAGAACGGCTGGCCATAGACAAAGGATTAGGATGCAAAGGCTTTGAATACAGGCAGATATGGGTTCTAATCCCGGCTTTGCCCCTTGCCAGCTATGCCACCTTGGGCAAGATAAGGTGCCTCTCTGAGCCTCAATTTTCTCATCTACTACAGAATGGTTATGTTAATATTTAGCTCTTAGTTTGGTAAGATTTGAACAAGCTAATGGTTGCAAAAAGCCCAGCCTGATCTCTGGCACAGACCAAGTGATCAACTAATGTGGGATTCTTACCTTAGGACACAAAGGGGTACAAACCTAAATCCAAATCAAGTCTTGATTAACAAGAAGTGGGAGCATGTAGGATTCCTAGTTAATAAGAAGATAGTATTCTACTTGTCGTTTGTATCTCAGATGCCCTAGCACATAGTAGGGGCTTTAGTGCATTTTGGAGAGTTGGCTCTCCCAGTAACCCGGGCCTGTCCATCTCCTGTGTGGGCCTGTTTCCCATCTTGCAGCAAGGTGGTGATCTCTGTAAGGACTTCTGTCCTGAGTGACTTTGATCTAGTGATTTGACCAATCTGTAGGTGGACAGGTACACATAATTACGGTGTGACTATTACAAAATTCAGCACTGGAGTCCTCTCTCACAGCTGTGAACTACAAAACAGAAAGTAGTTCATGGTCTTCTGAAATGCAGATCTTAATGCTGATGACAACTAGATCCTAAATGGAATCTTCTAGAAAAAGAAAATCATATAAAAACAGAGAGGGAGGCAAACCATAAGAGACTCTTTTTTTTAAAAAAAAAAAATGTTTATTTATTTTTGAGAGAGAGACAGAGAGAGAATGTGGGGGGGGGGGGAGGGGAAGGGAGGGACAGAGAGAGGGAGACAGAAGATCTGAAATGGGCCTGAGCCAAGATCATGACCTGAGCCTAAGTCGAACGCTTAACCAACTGAGACACCCAGGTGTCCCAAGAGACTCTTAAATATACAGAAGAAACTGAGGGCTACTGGAGGGGAGATGGCGGGGGGGTGGGGGGGTGGGGGGATGGGCTAAATGGGTGATGGGCGTTAAGGAGGGCCTTGTTGGGATGAGCACTGGGTGTTCAAGGAAGTGATGAATCACTGGGTTCTACTCCCGAACCCAATACTACACTACACTATGTGTTGACTAACTTGAATCCAAATTTAAACAACTAACTAAATAGATCGACAAATAGGTAGATAATACATAGATAAATAGATATAGATAAATAGATAGATAGATAGATAGATAGAACCTTCTAGCCCAAATTCTTTACGGAGCGCTTTAGGGGATGTGAATGTGTAAACCCAAGCAAGGAGTGTGCAGTGGGCATGTAAGGATCTGTTAGAATTTTGCAAAATGCAAATCAGACCATCAGCGCCTAAGCTCCCCAAATCAAGTTACAACAGCGTTGACCCTCCCTTTCCCGCTCTGCTCGCCTCAGCTCCCCAGCTACAACTGTGACGTGACAATTCTGTGGCAACTGCCACCAGACTTACTGGAAAACTTACTAACGGAGAGCCTTTCCCAGAGACAGGTGACAATGGCCTTTCTCTCATACTTTGTGGACCCACACACGATGCCCGTGCATCGTACGTGCCCACAGAGCCTGTGTGCTGTGCCCCCCAGGTCCTCCAGGGGAGCCCCAGGACTGGCCCACAGGACTCATAAAGCATCTACTGAATGCCCGGCCTTACTGAGTATTACTGATGATACGAAAAGGTAGGGAAATAAGCCTAACTCGTTACATTCTAGGAAGCGTTACGCTATGGTGAAAATAGATGAGGGATGTTGGAGACAAATGAATTCCATGTTGACCCCCATCTTGGGCAGCTTGCGCTGCGATAACAAAACAACACAGACGGGGTGGTTCACACCACAGAAATTTATTTCTCACCCTTCTGGAGGCTGGAAGTCAAAGATCAAGGTGCGGGCCATCCGGTTCCTGGTGCTCCCAGCCTGTCCTGTGTGTGTGCCCTGCTTATGTCGCCTAGCCTCCCCACCTCACCTCTCATCACATGGTACTGTGGTTGCCTACCTCATCGCCTGCCTTCTCCACAAGACAAGAAGCCCCTTACGGCCAAGAGACTGGCCTCGTTCATTTCCAGAACCTCAGCGCCTAGCAGAGTGCCAAGTTCATGGTAGGTGCTCAATAATGGTTAATAAAATGTGGTTCTAAGCAGGCTGATTCATCTCCCTCTGGGATTTGGATTCCTCATCTGGAAAACCAGGGCTGTTGTGGGGATGAAATGAGGGGACAAATGAGGGGAAGCCACCAGCTTCCCGCCTGACATGAGGTGGGTGCTCAGCATGTCCTCGTGTCTCTTCCCTTTTCCTTTTCCCCCGAAGTTCTTGCTGGAGAGCCCAGACTCCTTGATATGATATGAATGCAAGACAGGAGAAAGCCACGCTGAAGATTCTGCAGTCTTTTTATTTTTTATATTATATTTTTAGCTTTTTAAATGTCTATTTCCGAGAGAGAGAGAGGGAGGGAGAGAAACAGAGCACCAGTGGGGCGGGGCAGAGAAAGGGACACACAGAATCCAAAGCAGGCTCCAGGCTCTGAGCTGTCAGTACAGAGTCCCACACGAGACTCGAACCCACAAACTGTGAGATCATGACCTGAGCCGAAGTCGGACACTTAGCCGACTGAGCCACCCGGGAGCCCCCACATGCAGTCTTGATACTAAGAGGTTTAGGGAAGATTTTCTGAAATTAGTTGGGCCTGGGGCAGGGGTGCAAAATCACTAGGGTTGCCTACTGGGTTACTACTCCACATTTCTCACATTTTTAAATTTTTTTATTTTTTACTGCAGCAAAATATACATAACATAAAATCTGCCGTTTTAATTTTCAATTTTTTTAAGTTTATTTATTTATTTTGAGAGAGGGGGAGCAAGGACAGAGAGAAAGGGAGAGAGAGAACCCCAAGCGGGCTCTATACTGTCAGAGCACAGAGCCCAACACAGGGTTCCATCTCACGAACTGTGAGATCATGACCTGAGCCAAAATCGAAGCAGGACGCATAACCAACTGAACCACCCCGATGCCCCTAAAATTTGCCATTTTAACCATTTTGAAGTGTTCAGTAGCATTGAGTACAAGGGCAGTAACACGCAACCATGATCTCTAACCATTTCCAGAACTTTTTCATCTCAGACTGAAACTTTGGCCCCCTCAAACAATAACTCCCCACTCCCCATCCCGCCCCCAGGCCCAGCCCCTGGAAACCACCACTCTACTGTCTATCAGTATGAATGCGACTATTCTAGGAACTTCTATCAGTGGAATCATACGGTTTTTGTTCTTTAGTGTCTAGCTTATTTCATTGGGCACAACATCCTCAAGGTTCCCGTATCTTACAGCATGGGGTAACATGTTCTTCCTCTCTACAGCTGAGTGGTAGTCCAGTGGATGTATACATCACATTTTGTGTCCCCATGAATCCATCAGTGGACCCTCGAGTTGCTTCTACTTTGGGTTATTGTGAATAACGCTGCTTATGAACATGGGTGTGCGTGTACTTGTTGTGGTCCATTCTTTCCATTCTTTGTCCATTCTTCCTGGTATATACCCCAAAGTGGAGTTGCTGGATCGTACGGCAAGCCTATGTTTAATGTGGGGTGGGGGGAACCTCCCTACTGCTTTCCACAACGGCTCCGCCATTTTACATCCCCACCGACAAACGCCCAAGGGTTCCAATCCCTACACGCGTTCTCCAGCGTTGGTTATTTTCTGCTTTTGTTTTTCCTTTTACCACAGCCATCCTAATGGCATTTCCCAGATGCTAAGGCACCGCTCTAGCAGTCCTCAAAACCTCTGTCTACATGCACTCAGCAAAAATTCATTTAGAACTTCCAACGCACAGGCACCGATGTGGTTGTGGGGCCAGAGGAGCAAGCAAAATGAGTTCCCTCCACTGCCTTTCTAATGGGGAGCGAAAAAATAAGCAAATCTAAGCAAATAACAAATAACATGTCAGATGGTGATATGTTCTGCGAAGAACAATATAAAGCCAGGGTGAGGGGATAGCGTGATCATGGGTTGGGGGAGGACACAAGTGGATAGGATTTCAGATTTGTTTGTAATGAAAGCCTGACTCTCTGCGAGACTGGTTTTTAACTCCATTTGAGAATTAAGGAAACCGAAGCTCGGAGAGGGTATGTGACTTGGCAAGTCTGGGCAGCTAAGGTGGGAATTCAGCCTCAGATGTGCCTTCGAGACAACTCAGTAAGCTGCATACTTATGATTTGTGTACTTCGTGGTATGTGTGTTATTCTTCCACAAACAGTCTTAAAAATTACAGCGCTTTGCTTCAGAATTTGTCATTTTTAAAGGACACTGTGCATCGTCTGCCTCCTGTTACCGTGGGAGAGCTGAGGACGCAAAGTGTTGGGTTCAGAAGATGGAAAGATTTGAACCAAAACGGTTTGGAACCACCGGATGACTGGAAGGGGGCCATGGGGACCGCGGCCGTGAGCTTCGCTGTTGCATTTGATTACCCGCTGGGCTGGGTCCAGGGTCCAGCTCCTCGCCCTTTACTCTGCTCCGTGGCTGCGGACACCAGGCTTTTCCTCAGAGGCCACTCAGGAGACAGCAAATGGCGAAGGGCCTTTCCCCTCACTGCAGTCCCACTCCCAGCCGGCATGCCTGCCCCAATAGCACTGGGCAAACCCAGGGGAGACCTCGTTTCCTGGAGAGATGAATCATGGTGAGCACTGCAAGGTTACAAATGAGGTCAGGCAGTCACTCAGAAGTTGCAATAAAGTTTGGAATCTGAAATAAAGGCCTCCTCAGGCTCAGGAAATCGAATGGCTGCCCACAAGGGTGTTTGCAGACAAACTCTCTGCGGGTCACCAGCCTGTGCCTGCAATGACCACATGACTCATTCTCTAAAGGGCGCTTCTGGCTGCTGCGAATGATTTACCCGTGGGTCCCCGAGGCTCAGGCCGCGCTGGAAGATTGACACAGCGACAGAGGCAGACTTTTAGATAAGATCTCGTGGTTGGGGTTGGTGGGGACAAGATATGTAGGAGGGTTTCCTCATCATAGAGCTTACTGGGGTGTCGGACTCCGTTCGTTCGTGCGTTCGTTCATTCATTCATTCATGAAGGTTTTTTAAATTTTTTTAATGTTTATTTATTTTTGAAGGAGAGAGAGAGAGAGAGAGAGAGCGCGCGAGTGGGGGAGGGGCAGAGAGAGAGGGAGACACAGAATGTTCCAAGCTATCAGCACAGAGCCCGACACGGGGCTTGGACTCACGAGCTGCGAGATCATGACCTGAGCCGAAGTCGGACGCTCAATTGACTGAGCCACCCAGACGCCCCATCCATGAAGGTTTTTTAGTACCGAACATGTACCAGACTCTAAAGTACCACAATATAACGTGGCAGAAGACATTGTCTCCGCTCTCAGGGGCTCACACCTTCCAGAGGGGGAGGCCAGCCTGTTCGTAGGCCCCTGTAACAGTGAGACAAGTGTTCCAACGGAGGGAAGCATTTGGGGCTTGGGATACTGGGTGTATGTGGGGGGTGCAAGGGAAGTGTCCCAGCAGAAGTGAGGTCCAGGATACGTTTGGAGAGAACATGATGTGCAAAGACACCGTGGCATGAGATCCTGGTGCATTTGGTACAGAGGATGGGAGGAAGGCCTAGAACAGAACAGGGCCCAGGACGTGATGCCAGGCTGAAGATGAGACAGGAAATGACATGGGGACCCTTGTGTTTTAGGGTGATGGGCATGAAGGGTGTTGGAGGAGGAGGGACTGGAGGCAGGAACACCAGGGAGGCGGCTGGTTCACAAGGGGGAAAGTGAATGGTGGGAACAGAGATGAGGCAAAGTGATAATAGAGTCAAAGGGCTGTAATTGACCTCCCTTGACAATGACTGAGAGGAGTCCAGGATACCTGGGGAACCAGGAGCAGAAGGAAGTTTGGAGACGGTTGAGGACGATCCTGGGTACGGGCACTTGGGTGACGGGTGGGGGCCATTGGTAACACAGGACGATAGTGTCTTCGGGGGGCTGTGACACTGTGCGGGTGGAAGATGTAGCCCGTGTGGGGGCCCAGCACATGCGCTCGGGTTCACCAAATCATCATTGCATTTCCGTGAGGGAGAAAGCACAAAACCACGTGTGAAAACTGTGAGATCCGATTTGTGGCTGTCTCTCCTCCTGTCATCTGGAACGGGCTTCCGAGGCCTATACACAAGAGGAGCCTCTTAAAGACACAGGCTCCTTGCTTTTCTTCGGCGTGGGGAGCACAAAGTCACAGCAATCACCTGTATACATGTCTGGCTCCCCCTCTGCTCTGGCCAGGCAAGAAGCGCGTCGGGCTCACCCCTGCATCCTGAGCACGTGACAGCAGGTCACCTGAAATACCCGCTGAATGGACAGAGAAGTGAGGGTGGCGCTGTCCGGAAGGGAGGTTGGTGGGTACGTGGACCCTACTCCCAACCCCAGGAGAAAAGCCTGCATAGAGATGGTTGTGAATGTGGGAGTCATCAGCATCCAATAAATGCATGTGAATTCAAATCTGTTCAGGATCCTCCCTGCAGACTCCTGGCTAGGAGGGCATCTGCCTTTCCATGACGTCCCATCCTCTCCTGGCAAGGCCATGCCTTCCCCCTGGAGTTGGGCACCATTGGACCTGACCTACGGCAAAATCTGGTCGGAGGCCTCTTGGGACAACCGATGCGTTCTTCTGTCCCTTGCTTCTCCCCAGCGTGGCAACCTCGGGTGGTAAAAAGGACCTAGATTTTGGAGGTGGGCAGATGTGCCCTGGAATCTGGCTCCAACCTCACAAGCGAAGTTTTCTAGTAAGTTTATCCACCGTTCTGAGCCTTAGGTATTCTCCTTATAGAATGGGGATATGGGTACCCAGAGGTTCACTAGCAAAGCCCTGCCGCCAAGTTGGGAAACGCGTAGGGGCTGAGGTAGAGGGTCTTACCCTGACCCTTAGACTCCAGAGACCTCAGGCAAGTGACTCCCAGCTCTGGGCCACTTCTTCAGGGGGCACGTGAATAGCACCAGCCTCATCAGTTATAATGAGGGTTTGATGAGTCTGGGCCCAGCTCCTAGTCAACATCACCACATGGCAGCTATTATCATCATCGAGTAGAATTCTATATGGAAATGCTACGACACTCAGTAAGTGCCCAATAAATGAAAGAATCCCCTCCGCCTTTATTATTAACCTTGAGCCTTCTCTTCTTAGACAATTTACCATCCTCTCCCTGTCGACGACACACCTAACTGCAGAAGAACTTCTCAGCGTGTGCCAAGGCCAAGGAGGAAAATGGCTGGAATGTGGAAGGCTGCTTGGGACAGTGGGATCTCTGCAGTGAACTTGCAGTGCAAAGAAGCTGAGGTCAAACCTCAGGTCTACGACATCCTACCCCCAGGAGGCTTGTCCTCTCGCTCTCGCGTGAGTTTTGCTCCTCTGAGCCTCGGTTTACTCATCTGTTAAATGGGGATGACAGTTCTTTTTTTTAAAAAGCTTATCCATTTATTTTGAGAGAGAGAGAGAGAGTGAGCGTGAGCGGGGGAGGGGCAGAGAGAGAGGGAGAGAGAGATGCTCAAGCAGGCTCGTGCTGTCAGCCCCGAGCCGGACGACCGTGGGATCGTGACCAGAACCGAAGCCAAGAGTCAGACCCTTAACTGACTGAACCACCCAGGTTCCCCAGGGTAATAATTCTTCCCTCATAAGAAGGCCATGGAGGTTATGAACTAACGGGATGGTGTAGCTCTCGTTCTCCGGAAACAAAGACCGAGACTGAGGAGCTGTGGAGCACGACATGTTTACCGAGGGCACCGCCGGTGGAAAGAGGGGCAGCTGGGGAAAGACACATTGCAGTGCAGGCCCAACAGAGCCTTGGTCAACGGAGCAGAGGGTTTGCGATAAGGACGGCCATTACAGTGTCCCCCACCTCGGGGTCCTTGCACCCCTGCCGTGCTGAGTCACCGTTTGCAAGCAGGGGGCAGGGGGTGACCTCGGGTGATGACTGAGGCAGACCCTGAAGGATCCGAGAGCAGGACACGGTCTGTGGATCAGATCCCCATGGCTGGGCAGTAAGTCCCGCCCTGAAGGCGGATTTGGGGGGGCACCTCCTTTTGTCCATTCCCCGAGGGGAGTCCCTGGCATAGAACAGGTCTTAGTCTGTAGTGAGTCTCAATCTGTACCTGGTTGTGTTTTGGAGTATCAGCAAAGGCTGTCACCGGGTCACTCAATGACCGTCGGGAGCCTAAAAGGGTTATGAATACTGTTGTTTCTTTGTTCCCTTCCGAATTTCTGCCGAAGAGCCTCTTGGTGATCCCCACTCCTTGCCGACGTGATTTCGCGGCGGTTCCCCTGGCTTCTGTGGTGGAGAGGCTGTGGTCCACCACCTTCCGGTTTCCCCGGGGCTCTGATGGGTTCAGTGGGCAAACCTCTTCTTGGTAACAAACAACCTGGAACAAACCACGGCAGAGAGCAATGTGGTGTCTTCCTTCACCCTAATCGACACCACCCCCACCATATACACTCACCCTACCGCAAATCCAGCAACATCCAGCCCCAGATGAACCCGTGCCCCGAAGCCACAAGCGCGCCATGCCGAATTCACACCGCAGGCACGCCCACCCAACCCCAAATCCCCCAAACAAGCCCTGTTTGGGGTTCATCAAAGATACCAGCATTTCTTTTCAAACGCTTTGGGTTTGAGAAAACCCCGAGCAAATGTGGCCAAACTGTTCGTACTCTTTGGTTCATGCGTAATTTAAGGGAAATTCAAGCCACGTGTTGCTGGTTTGTTCGCCATTAGATTCTCCCGGTGACTGCTGAAGAAGCCTTTCCTGGGGCCTGGGTGGCTCAGTCGGCTGAGCATCCGACTTTGGCTCAGGTCATGATCTCATGGTTTCTGGGTTCGAGCCCCATATCGGGCTCTGTGCTGACAGCTCAGAGCCTGGAGCCTGCTTCGGATTCTGTGTCCCCCTCTCTCTGCCCTTCCCCTGCTCTCACTCTGTCTCTCTTTCTCTCAAAAATAAAATAAACATTAATTTTAAAAAAAGAAAAAAGAAGCCTTTCCTAACTCCAGGGCTTTGTCTGATGCAGATGCTTTCTGGCCAACATGGAGTAGCAGTTCTTAAAATTTGGAGGGAGTGGTAGAACTGGGAATCATCTTTTTAGAAAAAAACACGTGTATGCAAAACTCTGGATCTAATTTCAAAAGGTTTACAGACCTTCTTGAGGCCAGGTGAAGATCCCAGACTCTGGGAGCCAGAGTTGCCTTTTAAAAATCAAGAAGGAGGGGCGCCTGGGTGGCGCAGTCGGTTAAGCGTCCGACTTCAGCCAGGTCACGATCTCGCGGTCCGTGAGTTCGAGCCCCGCGTCGGGCTCTGTGCTGACGGCTCAGAGCCTGGAGCCTGTTTCCGATTCTGTGTCTCTCTCTCTCTCTGCCCCTCCCCCGTTCATTCTCTGTCTCTCTCTGTCCCAAAAATAAATAAACGTTGAAAAAATATATATATATAAAAATCAAGAAGGAAATAGTAGAAAAACCCAGGTTTGAAACGTCAATCCCACTGCTGACTACATATGCTCCTCTAATCATAATACACCTGTCCACCCTCCAGGGTCTCTGAGACTCAGTTTCCCCATTCCTAAAGTATGGTGAATAATACACAACACAGCTATTTCAAAGATTAAAAGCAGTAAGAACCGCAAAATGGTGTGGGATAATCAGTCAGGACTGGGAACTTCCAATTCATATCATAACATGATTTTTCGATGCGAAGGATGCCGCCTGGTCACCTTTAATGGATCTGAGCCTCTTCCAGATTTCTCCATCACATTCTTGGAAGTCAGTTTCCTGGGTCATGGCTGAAAATGTCTGACCTCACTCATCAGGTATATTTAAAATAATATAATTTGGATTTTCTTATTTGTAATAATTTTACGAAGAAATATCTGTTCTTTTTAGGAAAGAATTATAAAATGCAAAACTAGCAGCAGAAAATGAAAATCTTCCACCAATTTATCAATCTAAAGGAACTGTGAATATTCTGACATGTTTATAAACAGTGATATAAATGCAAATATAACCCCAAGTTTCCACACCAGCCTCTGTGTTCAAATGGGGTCCCGTCAACTTAAGTGCAGCTATCTTGGCCCCCATCTGCCATTCTCCCTGACATATTTCGGGGGGCCAGGGGGAATCTCAGATAAGCTCACAATAAGGCCCTCATAATCTGCTATTCTGTAACCATTACTCTGTGCCCTATTTTTTTTTTTTTTTCAACGTTTATTTATTTTTGGGACAGAGAGAGACAGAGCATGAACAGGGGAGGGGCAGAGAGAGAGGGAGACACAGAATCGGAAACAGGCTCCAGGCTCTGAGCCATCAGCCCAGAGCCCGACGCGGGGCTCGAACTCGCGGACCGCGAGATCGTGACCTGGCTGAAGTCGGACGCTTAACCGACTGCGCCACCCAGGCGCCCCACTCTGTGCCCTATTTAGGAAACATCTCCAGGGCAGTTCCCACCTTGGTCTCTGCTGTCCGCGTCGGTGCCCTCTGAGGCAACGGTGACATCTGGGCCAAAGGCCTGTCTTCTGATGCCCCTGAGGGACCTGAAGCCACCCTATGTTTCAGAAACCTTCACTAAACCCGGGCCAGAGAGCTGTGCAGAGAAGTGTGTATACTGTGATTTATGATAAAAGTCTATGCCTTTGATTTTTGCTGTTTCTGGCAGAGAACTCTGCAAACACTTGGAATTTCCCAGGTGGTGAGAGAAATAAAGGTGCCTTGTGTTATGTTAATGAGATGACTCTAGGACCCCACCTGAGGTCGGGACTGGTTGCCAGAGTTGGAAGAGGGTTGGAACTCTCCAGCGTCCGGGGAGGGGAGAGGGGCTGGAGGGTGAACGTGTTGCCGATGGCCAACGATTTCCTCAACCATGCCTATGTAAGAAGGCCTCCATAAAACCTGGAAGGACGGGGTTTGGAAGGCTCCTGGTTGGTGAACATTTGGGATATGAGAACAGCAGAAGACACTCCTTTTACCACAAACTGGTGATCCAGTAAGTAAGCTGCCTTCCTGAATTCTGTGAGCCACTCCAGCAGATTAATCCAACCCAAAGAGGGGGTTGTGAGAACCTCCCAGCTATGGCCTGGTGGTCAGAAGCGCAAGTGACAAGCTGGACTTGTGACTGGCATCTGAAGGAGTGTGTGTGTGTGTGTGTGGGGGGGGGGGGGGCTGGGGGGGGGTGTCTTATAGGACCGGGCCTGTCACCTGTGGGATCTGACGCTATCTTCAGGTAGAGAGTGTCAGAGTTGAGTTTCACTACCAGACACACAGCTGGTGTCACAGAATTGATGGATGAGTGTGGAAAAGACCCACGTGCGTCGGAATTGGTGATCAGAACCACTGAGGTGGGAAAGGCCCCTCTTCTCCATGCTCTGCTCGTCGGCACCAGGTCACAGAGTCCTTGCACACGGCTCCTTCCAGGGCCGCAAGAGGACTCCTTTTCTCACCAGGACCTGTAGGACAGACCAGGGGGGGTTCCGGGCAGGGTACAGTCCTTCCCCTCAGTCCCTCCCCATTTCTTTTCCAAATCTCCTCTCTGGTGTCTCGTCTCCTCCACTGAGACAAACTCACACAATGAGACACTTGTTTCATGAGTTCATTTAACACACAGAGACATGTCTACACCTGGTGGTCCCATGAGCTTTCTCTGTGACTGGCAAGACAAGTGCCCTGGCCAAAGATCAGCCTTCTCATTCACAAATGGATTTTCCCCAAGGTTTCTTTCACGTGTCCAACTCTTCAATCGAAAAGTCGATGTTTTTCATGCCCTTGGAACAGAAAGTCTTACCTAAGAAGGAAAGGCATGCCCTCAGCGAACTGTCAAGGTCAAGCCCTTATAACAAGGGTTGCAAACTGGTGGCCTCTGGGCTGAATCTGCTCATAGACTTGTTTTGTTTGGCCAATACCACCCTCGGAAATTAGATTTGAATCCTTTAGCCGCACCCTCTTCAGTTGGCCCTACGATCGCCACGTTTTTCATGGTCTTTTAGTCTTCCCGTCGTGTTGCAGTACCTGACTTCCAAAGTCCTTTGATTTGGCTACATGCTTTATGTCTCAGCCAATGACTTTGGTCTTACCCATTTGACTGCAAATTAATTAATCAATCAACTAATCAGACTGATCGAGTGCTTATAGGGTCCTCCTACGCGCTGAGTTCTGTTTCATAGAGAGGCAGGAGAGACAGACAAGTAACGCATAGGGACATACGCCTCAACAAGCAGGAAAAGAGTGGGTAACGATAAGGACTATAATAAAGATATTATATAAGTGTGTTCCCAGAGCGTGCATCCATCGCCACAATTAATGTTAGAACATTTTCGTTATCCCAAAAAAGAAACTCCGCATTTCTTAGCCACCATTCCCTCAAGCCCCTCACCATCCCCCTACCCCTGACAGTCATTGACCTACTCTCCATCTCTACAGACTTTTCCTCTTTGGCCTCGCATAGAAATGAAGTCATACAATGTATGGTTTTGTGGGTGGCTTTTGTGTAGCGTCATGTGCTTAAGGTTCATTCCTTTTCACTCCTTCCTTCATTCCCTTTCATGGCTGAATAATATTTCATTGTATGGCTGTCTATTATCTGTTTATCTGTTTGTCTCTTGATCTGGGCTGCTTTCACTCTTTGCCTGTTGTGAATAATGCTGCTATAAACATTGACATACAAATGTGTGTGTGGACATATGCTTTCATTTCTCTTCGGTAGATATTCAGAAATAGAATTGCTAGGTCATATGGTAACTCTATGCAGAACTTTCGGGGCCACTGGCACACTATTTTCCAAAATAGCTGCACCATTTTACAATCTCAGCTGCAGTGTATGAAGGTTCCACTTTCTGCCCATCCTTGCCAACCCTTGTTATTCTCTATCTTTTGATCTTAGCCGTACTCTGAATAGAAAGTGGTATCCTGTTATGGCTTTGATTTGCATCTCCCTGCTGGCTAATGATGTTGAGCATCTTTTCATGTGCTTTTCGTGTACCTCTTCATAGAAATGACTGTTCAGATCTTTTGCCCATGTTTAAGTGTGTTATTAGTCTTTTTTATTACCGAGTTAGAACAGTTGTTCATAGTCTAGATAAAAATTTGTTATCAGATGTGTAATTTGGAAATTTTTGTCTCCCATTTTGTGGGTTGTATTGTCATTTTCTTTAGGGTGTCCTTGAGCACAATTTTTTTTAAATTTTGACCGTAATCGGTTTATCTGTTTTTCTTCTATTGCTTGTACTTTGGGTAACATGTCTATCTTTTTTCCTCCCCTCCTTTGCTTTTATGTACATTTTCCCCTTCCTGAACCTTCTACTTATCCTTTGGCAACTCTGTCTCAAAATGTCTCCTCTAGGCAACCTTCTCGAGTCCTCAAAATGGAGCTAGCGACCTTCCCTGTGTTCCCCACACCTCCAGCACTGTTGTACCTATCTACTTGCCCCTCTGTCCCGGTAGACTGGAATTCCTCGAGGAAAGGTCTTTCTTTTCCTTCCTGTTGAATGCCCCAGGCCTGGGACAGAGTAGCTCTCCGTGTTGAAAGAAAGAAGGAAGAAAAAAAATAGAGAGTGGCCTGAGCAGAGTGTGAAGACCAGACAGAACAAGGTATTCCTGGGGACCAGAAAGGAACACCTTTGGCCAATGGTACATTTTATGTAGAAGGTAAGGCCAGTAGTTGCATGTGGGAGGTAAAGCTGAGAGACGGGAGGTGATTATTCTGTGGGGGAACTTGAATTTCAAGTTTAACATCTACTATTTCAGACCCAAAAGGAAGCCACTCAAGCTCTGAGCTAGAACTTCATTTGTTTCTACGAAGGAAGTGAAAGGGAGAGAAATCAAAATGTTTTCCCTACCCCATCCCCACAACCCCACATGTTTTAAAATCTCTAGGTTCCCTGTAGATAAAAAAGCTCTGAATTTGGAGTTAAGTGACTCTGCCCCCAGATCTCACAGACTTGCTGTGCCTTTGTACGGGTCGCTTAATTTCTCTGGGTTTCAATTTCTTTACTGCTATATTAATTAGTTTGTTTTGGCTCTAAGGTGGAAATTAAAAGGGTTATTTTGGAAGGTTGACAGGGGTCAATGGACGCGAGGGGTAGCTGGCTAACAGGCCTAGAGCACAGAAAGGATCCGGGACTTCTAGTTCAAGAGGCTGGAAAGCAGACCATGAGGGGAGACCTAGTAATAGAACAATCTGTCTAGGAGGGGCTTGGGTGGGAGGAGAGCCCCATTCTGCTCCACCTCCTTCATTTCTGGGTTTAAGATTCAACTTCCAGGCAGGGAGGATCCACTGGGCTGGTGTGGGGGTTGTCCTGGCCCCTTGGCTAAGGCAGAATGGGAAGCTTAAGCACCCCCATCAAGCTATATCTGACAAAGAAGATGTAATTCCTCCAAAGGATTTCAAAGTGAAGGGAAAATAGATAGCAGTATTACAACAAATAAGCATCCCAACAGTAGCAATGGGCAGGGGGTTGGCATCGTCACTTTCAAAGTCCTTTCCACACCCGACAACTCGTGATCCTATCATTCTAGGGGGGGAAAAGTAGACATCTTTCTACCCCTCCCCTAAAAAAGCCAACATAGGAGTGGATAGTCTCCAGTTTTGTAGACTTTGTTGAGTTCAGTGTCCTCCCTCTGTTAAGAAGTAGGCTGTCAAATCCCGTCCTGTATTGAAAGGTAGAAATACCATAAATTCTATTTATCTCAGCCCGACACACTAGAAGCATCAGGTATCAGATACTGTATTAAGAATTGTCGTACATGTTTTCTCACTGAATCTCTTCAAATGGCCTTTCACAATAGGAGCTACACCCATCGTATAGATGAGGAACCCGACCGAGGCTTGACGTTCAAAAAAAACTTACCTAAGGTCACCGAATGAGTGCTGGACCCTAATTTTGACCTGAGGCCTGTCTGTCTCCCAGGGAGGACTTCTGTTGAAGCTGTGAGCTTTCCGTGGCTTCTCATGGGGTCAGAAATGTTCAGCTGGTCTACCTGGCCTGTTCGATCTGATCTCTGCCTCATGTTGCAATACAAGGGCCTTTACTCTCTTCTCTAAAACCACACCAGCCTTCTTTGAGTTTGTTGACCATGTCTTGCTGCCTCCCGCTACTTTCTCCTACACCATTTTCTCTGCTGGGATTGTGGTTCTCTGGTTCCTTGTCTGGTCTGCCTCTAGCCTCCTTCAGATCTTAGCCAGTGCTTCCCTTCCCCGACTCCCCAACTAGATGGATCATCCTATGATGAGTTCCTATCACCTTCTTTGCAGTGGATGGCGATGACCTTATTGATACCTTTCTCCACTAATCTGTAAGCTCCAGGGGGGTAGGTGCCGTGTTGGGTTTGCCCTGAAGCGTGTTTCTCCTGCTTACCAAGGACCCAGAACATAGTAGACATTCAAGAAACATATGTGGAGTTTATGAACTATGCCACATCATCCAGTCTACTTTGCAAAGTTGGCTGAGGGCTGAGCTCTCCATGAAAAGGAAGGGCAACAAGAAGCAAGTTCTTCACCAAACCCTGCCTCAACATTCGGCCCAACATGCGTCAGGACTCTGTCTGCAGAGTAAGCAAAGCATCCTTTTTCCTTTTAATTGTGGCTGAAAAGCTGCTTCTACTCCAAGAGAGTAAAGGTGTCTTTCGCCCAGATTCCTGACGGAGTTAAAACAGTAGGCACATGATGATTATGAATTCCCTTTGTTCTGCTCTCTCTTCCTCTCCTCAGTCCCCAAAACATCTTCAAAATCTAGAAGCTGTTCAAGAAGAACAAATAAAGGGAGTAACTGCATAATCTTAGCTTCCAAACCCCCCTCTGGCCCAGCCCTGAGGTCCTGCTGACCACCTATTTGCAAGTCCTTTGAAAGCCAAAGCCCCAAGGAAAAGTCATTAGATCAGATGGGGCATTTTGAACAGGGACACTTGGCCGTCCATTGTTTGTGACACAGCTTGGGGAATATTCTGGCATCCTTTGGGATCTGTATGTCCCTAAGTCGTTTGTTTCCCAAATTTGATTAAAATAGTGAGTGAAAACAAAGCAGCTACTGTTTGCACACTCAGTGCCTATGATTTGCTAAAACTTCCTCTATGTTTAATAACCTCGCAGAAGGGTAGACAATGGAATCAGAGCATCGTCGAAACAAACTGAGCTTTTATGACACCATGACGAACCCCCAGAGCAGACCAATAGGCGAGGGTGTGGCACAGACACAAGCTTCCTGAGAGAAACGACTTCAAAGAAAACCACCCATGTCTTTGTAAAACTGAAACCCCATTGAGTTTGTCCTGTAGCCTGCAGCTTCTTCCATAGACCTGAACCATTTTGGTTGATGGTGGAGTCTATTTCAGCCAATTAGCTAAATGTCAGTTACTTCTTAACTGCAATTCCTAATTTTTTAAAAAACAAGTGTCGTGGAGGAAAATAGGCAACAAAATTTATTTGCATCGAATCTGCGCAGACTGCTAACCTTGGGTAGAAGCACCAACACCCGTGGCCAGATCCCTGGACAAATCAGCACAGTTTTTCCTGCAGAGGTGGGGCAGTTGCAGTCACCTGTAGAGTTCACCAGTGTTGTTGTTTTTTTTTTTTTCTTCAAATTGCGGTGTAACCGGCACAAATCCGTTCTTTTCAGAAAGACCTGGTGTTGCCTTCAAGTCCCAGAATGGCCTTTGAAAGCTAGAAGGAAACGCTGAGATCACCCTTTCCAAAACATCTCCCTCCCCGCCTCACACATTTCGTAGATCAGAAGCGGGGATCCCCAGGAGCTGGGTGAGGTGATATAGACGCAGCCACGTAGACGCAGAGTTTTGGCTGGAATGCCGTCCTAGGTCCCACTCTGCCTCGAAGGCTCCATGTGATCTTGGTACATTTCACCTCCTTTTTTGAGACCGTCTCCTTAGTAGTAAAATGAGTGTAAACCCATCTCCACTGTAAGGATGAAAGCAGCTAACTATGCAGGTGTGCTTCCAGACCACACATTCAAAAAAATATTGATTCCAGAGCCCACGCTTAGGGAAGGGAGAGGAGCCCTTGGCCGTCTGCAAGATATCCTCATCATCCATCAAGAGTCACGGCATGTATTTTTTCAGCAGGATCCCTTCTTGTTAGTAACAGCACGTACATTTATTGAAAGCTCACAATGTGCCAAGTCATGTGTGAGGCATTAGGCCCCAGTGCCCACCCACGTTCTTGTTTTCCCCTTCTCTCAGTGCCCCCAGCGGAACCCCATCTTTGAGCCACTCCTCTGGTCGGCTGTGGTCACTGGGCTGTGGTAGGATGCCCCCTCACCCCCACTTTCCAGACCTGGCCCTTCTTCCTGTGATCTTTGCTCTCCTTCCCCAGCTGCCAGCTCAAGGGAGAGAAATCTCAGAATCAAGATGGAAGGAGACTGGGTTCCCGAGAGGCACAGTGGAGGAAGTGTGCTACGAGTGGCTGAGCTCAGGGATTGAAGGGTTACAGTAACTGGTGATACTTACCCCCCCCCAAAGCACTGCTGTGTCTGTGAGTGACTCCCAGGTATTGCCTCATGCATCCTCACAAATCTTTCCATCCCGAGTTCAGATGAGAAAAGTTGAAGCGCAGAGAGGTTAGGTGACCTGCCCAGGTTCTCACAGCTGGGGCAGAGCAGAGCTTGAGCTCAAACTGGCCCTAGGGCATGGTCTTCACGGCATTCTAGAGACTTTGGCAACAAGGAGCTATAGACACCATCTATTTCGTTTGGAGTACTCAGCCTTCTTCCCTTCTCCCTCCTTCCCCCTTCCGTACGGATTCCTTTCACATTTACTTAAAGTCCACTCCGTGCAAGGAAGTGGACCATGCAATTGGGTGCGTCAGACACGGTCCCTGCCTCAAAATACTCATTGCCTCGTGGCGAAAGAGACGGGAGAATGGATAATTGCCACGTTGGGTAGCCAGGGCTTTGACGGGATAAGCAGAGCGTTGTGGGGGCACAGATGGGGGACATGGTGACCCAGGTCTGGTTGTTTCAGAGAGATGGCTCCTGGGGAAGCCCAGCATATACAGGCCTGGACCGTCCTGGAGCCAGGATCAGGGGACGGGTGCTGATGCAGAGCCAGCAGTGTCCCCAAGATCCCAGCTCCCCCTGTCATCTGATCCAGGCAGCGAGGCTGCTTCCCGTCCTCTTATCATGAACAGGGACACCAAGCAGTTTATCTCCTCTCCTCAAGAGCCTTCCAGAAACAGACTGACGGGATGTGACAACTTCAGGGAGCGGCGCCTCCTCAAGCTTCAGACAACCTCTCCAAGGCAGCTCTTCTCCCTTTCCAGAATGGGGCCAGGAAGCTGGCAGTGTTCAGGTAACTGTTATCAGGGAGCATTTAAAAATAAAAAAGCCTTCTCCAAAACCAGGGAGGTATCTCCAAAATCCAAGAGCTCAGCCCTCAGAATCCAAGCCACCTCGAGTAGCTCTTAATTCAAGCTTAGAAGCAGAAGGACAAGGTCAAGTGTTTAGAGATTGACCTGTGAGTCCACAATATGAATAGGAGTTATGTGATCACTGTCGGGGGAGGGGGGGGAGGGGTGTCACTCAAGGACAGGATTAGGTGTCCAGTGGCTTCAAGGAGCAGCGTTCCCTGACCAACTCAGAAGTGACTTTGTTTTCCGTAGTCATCGGAATCCAGGATCTGGAAGACAGGTCAGCAAGCAATTGCATTTTATTGGAGGTGCATTCACGTTGCTAAGGGCTTGCCCATCCTGGAACCTTCTGTGGAGAGCCACCCCGCCATGTTCTTTCTGCCTGAAATTGGTGGGGTTTCTCTTTTGTGCAATGGGGTCGGGCCTGGACATCCCCGATTAATTTTGGGTTAATGGATATTGAGTAGAGGTGGGAAACAAGAGCCCCGGAGTCAGGCCATCAGAGTTAACCTCCCAGCCCAGACTGCCAGTGTCTTCTTGTGCTGTGAAATTGGGCAAGTGACCTCATCCCCCTCTACCTCTTTTTCTGCCTCTGTGACATGGAGAAAAATAAGTTGCCTCGTATTAGTATTATGAAGATGAAGTGAGATACTGTCTGTGAAATCACCCAGCTGAGTGCCTGCATGCAAATGTTAGTTCCTTTCTCTCATGTGTGGAATGCAAGTGTATGTCATAGGCCTTATGCTTAATTATGATTATCATTCTTTTGAAAACGATAGTATTTACATGTGCAGGGAACTGCTGCATATTCAGAGTATGCTGTCATTCCACATGGGTCTCCTGCATATCTACTGGCAGCCCTGTGAATTTGGCAGGCCATGGTGTGGTCTTTATTTCATGGACCAAGAGGCCAAGGTTCTCACAGGGCACTTGGCTTGCCCAAGTCAATGGCTGGAGCCATGTGGACTATTACAACTGTTGGTTTCTTTCCCCTTCCTGTTCGGGATGGGTCCAGCAGAGCTGTGTGGCAGGGAATGCTCCCTTTTGAGCCAGTGCTGGGTGGCTGGCGAGTGAGCTCACACACACCCTCACATGGCCCTCCCCTCGGGGGTGTCTGTGGGCACCTAGGCCCACCACGCTAGGACACCATAGATCCATCATCCCTTTGCTGTCTTGGGCTCAGTCCCAATTCTCAGCAAAGTTCTCCTGTCTCCCCCATGTGTCTGAAGGAAAAGAATCATCCCATCTGTCCCCACAGCCAGCGTGGGCACTGGGCCAGAAATAGAATCAAGTTCTTCCCAGAATGGCCAGCTCAAGTCAACTTGAGTGCCTGGGCAGAGCCACTAAGACGATGCAGAGTAGGCTCTTTTCCTATCCGTGGCAGACCTCGGGAGGCACAATTTGAAAGTGGGATGAGGTTAGATGCCTGAAGGCTAGTATTTTCAAAATAGTAACACGAAGTCCGGACTGCTTAGAGAAAGAGGCACCGGACTACTTATTTGGTGTTAGGAAAAACTTCCTTTTCCTCCTTATGAGCTGTGAGTCCATTTTCTCGGAGGATCCGTGTTTGTTCACGGGGCTGGTGTGGGTGCGCGTGGGTGGGTGCATTCGCATGTGTGTACTTAACACACCACAACTAGGTCACATTGATGGTAACAGCTGCCCTCCGAACAATGCGGCAGGTAGAAAAGCAAGCCTGCCACCCATGGGGAGGAAGACCTCCAGGGCTCTGAATGGTGTCTTCAGGCCAACTTAACCCATGCTTTGAGACCTAGATGACCAGAGCACTCTCCTCTCCCCCCACCGAAGACCCACATTCACTGCTCCACAAGTAGCCACGGGGACAGGAGACTTTCCTAAAGTGATGATACCCAGGAGTACCGACAGATGACCAGCAGGAAAGTGAGAAGCGTCCCCCTGCCGATTTGGGGAGACATGAATGGCGTGCTGGAGAGAAGACAGGAAAAGTATCCTTCCCAAGATAAACTACGGCAGTGGTTTTCAAACTGCAGGACAAAACCGATAGGGCCATGGAATCCGTAGGGCAACGAGCAATAGAGTTGCTCGTGACCAGCTTTAAATGTAAAAATAAATAATAATAATGGTGAAAGAAAGACATAGAATAAACTGGAATGTATTGAATGACATTAAGAATAACTTTTGTTCTTAAAACTTTTCTGTGATGTAAACTATATTCTGAAAGCCCATAACTAAAATAAGCTATCCCTTGAGAGAGAGTAAGGTAAATATATTAGCAGTATTGAGCACAATGAGTCAAGTGCCATTTTTATTTTGGAGAGTTACCGCCTATTTAAGCATTTACATATGTTTTCTTTGACTCGAAACAGACCTAACAGGGACAACGGTAATTGTTAACCTGAGTATTCACGATTTTCCACCTTCTCCCACGGCTGTGGTGGGAAAGATCCTTGCTGGTTGACTCGTCATCAACAAAGGTCGACGATATGTGGGACATCAAAATGAAGTTCATTTGTTTCTTTTTACTTTGTGCAAGGTGACCAGCAGAAAATTTTAAATTACGTATGTGTCTGTCATTATATTCCTATTGGCCTGGACTACTATAGACTATTATATAACCATTACATGAGCAGGGTCCATCTACAGACACTGTCAAGAATGATCGAGAATATAAACTTACTATCGAGAAAGCCAGTTAGACAGCTAAACGCATAACCCATTAAAAAAAAAAAAAAAAAACTATGTACACATTGCAAAGAGAAAGATGAGGAAAAGTATCCCAAAGGGTCCCAGGGGTTTGGGACAAGAGTGTGCTCCGAGGTTGCAATTGAGCAGTGGTCAACAGGAGAGTCCGTGCAAAGTGTGAGCAAAGTCAGGAAATGTCGACGGAATGGGCGAACCACCCTGGGGAGGGGTTGGGCTGGGGGGAGGGGGGAATGCGGGAATTTTATACTTGGCTATGATTTCTTTTCTGTAGATTTTAAGACAACAAGCAACTTCTTGACTAGAAATTGATGATAGGACAGATGATCATTGCTGATGAGCTGACTCGGGTTGTGGAAATGGCATCAAGATCGCGTCAACTGTCGGTCCATTTCATCTGGCTCCCAAGCGCTGCCTTCTCTAGAACGTTATTCCATGGAGGCAGCTTCGTGCCCCATTTGATAAATGCATTGTCGATAGCTCAAGCCAACTGAAATAATAATGAGAGAAACTGCCGCTTCTGCCAAGAATTGAGAACTGGATGACGCTGGCGAGTGTTTCCTGAAGCCCAAGGCAGGTTTCCTATAATTAGAAGCAATTTGCTAGAAAGTTTACCAGGCTCTTCCAAAGCATACAATATGGCAAATTGTTAAAGGTTTCTTTATTTTTCCTTTCCTTTTCGTGACACATCACAGATGGAGAGCGTGGAATTCTCCCTTTTCCTGGGCTGGAGCTGTTATTTTAGAGGATCACGCCTTTGCCGCGTCAGTGGGGTGGGAAGAAGAAAACCGACTTTTTGTATCGTTGTGGGAAATGGGAGCAAATTCAGAATCTTATTCTAAACATTTTGACGCTCGAGTCCTTTCCAACTGTCTCCGCTGAGAGACCTCAGCTTTAGCCAAGCAGGATCTAGCAAGTGAAATATATACCAAGACCAAATTCATCAAATTTCCATTCGGTACAGAAGAAAATAGGAAACTCAGATTGCATTTACACAAAGAGCTATTCCCATTTCTGTATTCCAGAAGCCAGCCACAGAAGCTGGAGGTGCTGGGATGGGTAGACTAACATCTACGGAGCAGCTAGTATATTCCCAGCTCTGTGCCAGGCACCTTGCGCATTCTGTACAGCGCAGCCCTCACTATCACCCCACGCCCTCACCAGCCCAACAGCCCTATTTTCAATTTACAGACAAAACTGAGACCCAGCAAGGCTAAGACATTTTCCCGGGATCAAAGGCAAAGTTAGGATACAGCACGAGTTTGTTTGACTCCGAAATCAGTGCTCGTTCCACTACACCCATCTGCCATGCTGTAGGAGCCAGTCTTCAACGGATGGAAGGCTGGCTATCAATTCCAAGGCTGACTATGTAGGATTCACAGACCCTCCCGCCTTGTGTCCTCTAAGAGAGGGAACTGGAGACTTGTACCTCCCCCTGGTCTAGGAGTTGTAGCTCTACGGCATTTGGAACATCCACCTTCCTGGGAGCCTTCTCATCCAACTTCAGCTGCCCACTCTACTCGACGACGTAAGTCCTTGTGCAGCTGAGCAGTCCTGGAAAGGCCTTGACTCTGGATGCCACTGTTTTCAGCCCTGTGTTCTAACTGCAGGCATACTGTGCTCCACAACACCGGGAGTTGGCCTGTGCCATTCTGATGTCCCATTACTCTAGTGGAGAGAGTGGAGGTCGGTGCTGGGGAACATGCAGGGCGTATGTAGAGTAAGGCTCAAACGAGAGGTGGGTTAGACCACGAGACGTTCTGGATGGACCACCCATCCGTCCTTCCATTACCCCCATCTGTTCATCCATCCATCCATCTGTCCATCCAGCCAACGATTCAACCAATGCTGTATCTGAGACAGAACAGATAATAATTGAGGTAATAGCCCGAACTGGGGTGGGGGAAGTGGGGAGCTACTGATCAAATGATACGAACTTTCAACACAAGGTGAGTAAGTTCCGGCGATCTGTCGGACAGCATGGTGATGACCGTGGATAATACTGTATTTTATACTTAAAACCTGCTGAGAGAGTAGCTCTCGCGTGTTCTCGCTGCGCACATGGAAAGCAACAATATGAAGGGATGAAAAGATGAATTCGCCGAATTGGAGGGCTTACTTCACAATGTATTCCTATATCAGAACATCACCTTAAATATATGGGATGAGTATTTGTCAATCGAACCTCAATAACACCGGGGAAAAAAGAAGGAAAAAGGGTGGGCTTTGGCGATAGAGAGGTGTGAAGTCAAATTCCGGCTGTGCCTTTTCCAGCTGGGTGAGCCCTGAGCATCTTTCTCTCCTTGTTTCCTTGTCTTCCCCATGAGGGAAGCAATAGTCATGTCCTCAGCAGTGAGGAATGAGTGAGATATCCAAACCAGACAGCGCGCGTATGTAGGGTTACCCACAGGAGGGCTTGGGATGCTTTTGTTGAATGGATAAAGAAGGAGGAGTCTGCAGGAAGGTGGGGGGCGGGGTGCTGTGTTACCCGAAGGTGATGAATTCTAATTGATTCTGTAACCAAAGTTCACCTTTTGTCTTTCGTGATTAGGTAACGAGTAGATAACCCACAGGATAGGCTTTGCCTTTTGGAAAGCGAGGGGAAAACAGGCGATGGCGCTCCAGGGTCTTGTTTTATTAATTTTTTAATGTTTATTTATTTTCTGAAAGAGAGAGAGAGAGACAGAGAGACAGAGCATGAATGGGGGAGGGGCAGAGAGAGAGGGAGACCCAGAATCCGAAGCGGGCTCCAGGCTCCCAGCTGTCAGCCCAGAGCCCGATGCGGGGCTCCAACTCATGAACCGCGAGATCATGACCCGAGCCTTAGTCGGATGCTTAATCGACGGACCCACCCAGGCGTCCCTTTAGTGCCTTATTTTAAACCTCTTTACCAAGCTGGGCACATTTTCGGTCTGATTTGCCTTTGAAACTCGGCAAGTTCACTTGGCCCAGGAGGTTAAGTGCTACTGGGGCCCTGGATGAAACACTGTCCCCGGAAGGGAACTGATCACACAGACCTTCCAACTACCTTTTCTTCAGCACCAGGGGTCAGCCCGGTGGGGGGCATGGGGGCGGCTGCAGTGGGCATCAAGCAGGAAGGAAGCTTCTGGTGAAGCACGGATGAGTCACATGTGCACCTACAGGTCTGTCTTTGTCACGGTGAGAAACCGGAGGCAACTAAAATGTCCCCCAATAGGAGAGTGCTGAAACCTTTGTGCTCTAGTCTTTTTATGGAATGCCACACAGCTGTTAGAATGAATGAGGTTCGGGGCGCCTGGGTGGCTCAGTCGGTTAAGCGTCTGACTTCAGCTCAGGTCACAATACCGCGGTCCGTGAGTTCGAGCCCCACGTCGGGCTCTGGGCTGACGGCTCGGAGCCTGGAGCCTGCTTCCGATTCTGTGTCTCCCTCTCTCTCTGCCCCTCCCCTGTTCATGCTGTCTCTCTCTGTCTCAAAAATAAAATGAACGTTAAAAAAAAAAAAAAAAGAATGAATGAGGTTCCCCTCCCTACTTGTTCTAAGAACGAGATTTGTCCCAGATGTATCAGTAAGGAGAAAAATCATATCCCATCATAACAAACATAACAAAAATATTGAGAAATGAATGGCACGTGTGAGGTGATGCTGTGAAGGCCAAAAAAAAAAAAAAAAATCTGTACCTCCGAATTATACATTTACATATATTCATATACATGATTATAAGTGTGCACCAAACAAATCTGTAGCAATAGACGAAATTGTTTATTTCTGCTCCTGTGAGGAACAGAGTTGGGTGGGAGGGATGGGAAGGAAGGGAGGCTCATTCTTTTATCGTTTACATGTATGTATATATATATATATATATATATATATATATATTTTAAACAGCTTTATTGAGATGCAATTTACATACCATACAAATTTTCCATTTAAAGTACACCGTCCAATGTTTTTAGTGTATTTAGAGTTGTGCAACCGTTACCATAACCTAATTTTAGAACATTGTTCCAGCACGAATCTCATACCTACCCATTAGCAGTCATACTCTATCTCCCCCCTCCCCTCGCCCGAGGCAATCACTAATCTACTTTCTGTGTTTATCAATTTTCCTTGCTAGACATTTCATATAAATGCATTTTTATATTGAGTTTTTCCCGTTTACAAGTATGTGCTGTTATGTAATTAAATAAACAAATGGCATTTTGTTCAAAGAGACAACAACAAAATAGGGCACAGATGTTTCTGGGGACCCTGGGGTGGAAGGCGGGAGGAGCGAATTCACAAGGCTCTGAAATGAGAGCAACCAGGGGCTGGACGCTGGACCGAGCCCCTGGCATAGGCATCTTTTTAACCCTCCACCAAATCACGTGATGTGATTGTTACGAATTGAATGGTGTCCCCAAAAAAGATACGAAGAGACTTTATTTGGAAATAGGATCTTTGAAAATGCTGAGATGGCATCGTGAGGGTGGGCCCTATCCAATACTGAGAAGAGACACACAGAGGCACACAGGGAAAATGCCGTGTGATGACAGAGGTACAGATTGGAATAATGCGTCTACAAGCCCAAGAATGCCAGGAAATGCCAGCGACACCAGAAGGTAAGACAGAGGCAAGGAAGAGGGTCTCCCCTCAGGCCTTCGGAGGGAACGCAACCCCTCCATGCCTCAATCTTGAACTTCTCGCCTCCAGCACCGTGAGACAGTGAATTTCTGTTGTTGACCACCACCTAATGTGTGGTGCTTTGTTACGGCAGCCCTGGGTAATGGATAGTTATCGTTCCCATTTTGCAGGAAAGTAAACTGAGGCTCAGACAGGGAAAGAGGCGGATCCAGGCGACACTGTTAAGAGGTGGCTGAGCTGGGTTCCAAGGCAGCCAGGTGGGGAGCGCCTGGGGCTCTGTCTGAGCCCATGGGATTCTTTCCAGCTCCCCCACAGACAGTAGTGCTCCTTATTACACTCCATCGGGTAGTCCGGCAGATCTATTTGACTCGCCTCCAATAACATGTACAAGGAGGATAATAAGAGGACTACACCCAAGGCATTTGCCTCCCGAATGCCAACGGCAGTTTAGGGGAAAGCGCCTTCTGCTTGGTTCTTGGGCACATTTCACGGACACACACTTTCGCCTCCCCACCTGCCAACCAACCGTTCCTGAGGGTCAAGCCTACCAAATCCTGAGAAAGGAAGAAAAAGTTCTTTTCCTCTGGCTGCCTTGGTGGAAGCTGATTATGTGTGTATGTGGGGGGTGGGGGGGAGGTGAGGATGGGGATGGGGATCGGAGGCAGGGAACATTCCCTCAAGCTTTCCCTACCTCCGGCAGAACGGGCACCCCGCGGCCGAAGAGTAGGTCCAGAATCGGAGGCAAACACTCGGGGTGTACCCCCGTCCCTCCTTCTGTGTGTATCCAATCAGTATGCATTTATGACCTCCCCCCCCCCCCAGAATGACCAGAAGGCAGAAGGTGGCTCTTACCAATACAAGGTGGTCAACGTTGAATCCTCACAATATGGCCTTGAATTCATTACTCAGTTTTCAGCCCTGGAAAGGGAGGCTCAGAGAGGGGTGGTAACTTGCCCAGGCACACACAGCTAATAAGAGGCAGAAGCAGACACGGACCTAGGCAGCATGACTCCAAGGCTAACCAAGCCCTGTGACTTTCCCCTGCGCTTTGGAACCAGGCAGCCTGTGTTGAAATCCCCTGCAGATTCTGAGGCGTCAGGCTTCAGGCTATCAAACTCGGATAATATTCACATCTACCATCAGATTGTCAGGAAGATTGACCAAATGCTTCCCTCAGTGAGCATCTGGCGTGCATCAGGACTTTATAGAGGAGGCAGTTATCATCCAGTCCCTGTCCTCCTTCTGAAATGTCTCTCTTTGCCCTTCCTCCTCATCAAGATCGAGGTCCGGGAGGGGAGGACCTATCTCTTACAATTCTTCATCTCCCACAGCTGATAGACACATAGTAGGTCCTCAGGACAGTCCTGCAGAGGCAATGGGATGATGTCAGAGCGACTTGGGGTTTGGCTCCAGGTAAGAGGGGCTTGGCGAGGGGACCTGAGGTCACATGGGGACCTTGATGATTTCTGATGGTTAAGTTTACGTCTCAGTTTCCTCAACTGTAAAATGGGCCCATGATGCCTCCTTCTTAAGATTGTCTGGAGGACTTACCAGATCTCACGTGTCAAAAGTACCTGCAAAGGCAAGTGCCCATTAAGTCTTTATTTTACTTTCCCTTTCTTCCTTTTGTTCTTCCTCCCTTTCTGAGCTTCCATTTTCTCACCTACAAAACAAGGTGAATCATAGGTCCGTCTCCCTGGGTCATTGCAAACAAAGGGTGAAAGCCTCATATAAACTGTAAGGCACTGGACACGCCAATCGAAACTGAACTGAGAGAAAACATCTAGAAGCACAAAAATCACTTGCGTTTCCTGCCAGGGAGAATTGGGTCTATTTCCCGCCTACCTCCAATCAGAGAAGCCAGAAGCTAAAGGATATAATGCTTTCTTGGCAAGAAAAGAATGAAGTCCTGCCGAATGAAGAAAATTCTAACACACCTTTGCAGATTATTATATCAAGTGAGAAATGGTTTCAGCTGAAGCTGTCTGAATAAATTACTGGCAGTCAGAGGGTGAGGAAATTGAGCTGTGAGTGCATTTATATAATGTACTTATATGTCAAACTTTGCTCCTGCTCTGTATATCTTTGTGGCTTTTAGACATAAGATATTTTACCAGATTCTCCTTCCCTCAGGAGGCAGTTGTGTAAGTTAGGGAAAGGCCCCAGACAAATCTCCAAGTAGAATATAAATTCTTCCCTCCTCCAATTTTTTTTTTTTTGTAGGAAAAAAAAAAAGGTGCTTTACCGTTGAAATACAAGTTCAGGGACATAATTTTTGAGGCTGAAATGGAAAATATTTGAATGTAGCCTTCAGATGTTCTTCTTCTCTTTCTCCTTGATAGACTCCTACACATATGTCAAAGCCTGAATCAAAGTTGCCCTGTTCTGTGAACCCCCCCCCCTGCCTGCTGTTATTGCTAGTGGACCGCTCTGTCCTTGAACCACCTGTTATCAATCCCCCTGTCACAGTACAGAGCCCAGCACAAGACCTGCCTGTCATCTGGCAAGTGCTGAGCTAATGGCTTGATGAGTCATGTACCTGCTTTCATTATAGTAGAAGTGAACACAAAGATATGGAGAAACATGGGCTAGAAGATTATTCTGAAGAAGGGAGATGGGCCGAGAGGTGGCTTGTAACATTCTTGAAAAGCCACCAGCAATGGACAGACAATATTAAGAAACAACCCATTCCATACTATGGAGGTTGATCATGTTGAATGCGAAGTCAACACCAAGTAAAAGTAGGAACAATCAAGACTCACACTGCGAATACTCCTAACTCCCCATAAATCACCAAAAACATGGCTTTGTGTCTCCAATCTCATAGACGGTTTTCTCTGTCATCTTTGGTGGTGACCCTCAATTCCCCGTTCAGTTTTCTCTTTGAAGAAGCAAGATTTTATTATTCCTCAAGAGTCTTGTCTTCACAAAACTGGATTCCACTCAACTGTGATGGCTGAGAAGCCCATGAAATCCTCCCCACTCTTTCTGTCGGTGTGGGACACACACACACACACAGACCATGTCAGGCAAGAGGACCTCCCTGCAAAGGGGCACGTATTCACGAGCTAAGTGCTATTTGATATTATGTCACTGGGTCATGGTACGAGGAGTATTTCCATACTTATTTGTCTTTTCATATAAAAAATACGACTTAACACTCTAGTTCCTTAAAACGTATATGTGCCACAAAATGTACATACATCACACACAGCATTTGCAAATGACAGAAACCTCTTATCAAGTAGCTTGAGGAAAAGAGGGAGATTCTCCATCTCATTTCATCAACCTTCCCAAAGGGCCAGACTAGAGTGGACCTTAGGGATGGCTGGGTATTCTCTCTCTCTTTCTCTCATTCTCCCTCTCTTCCCACCCAGCCCCCGCAGGAGACAGGCTTCGCACACGCGTTGGAGAACATGGTTACTGCCAGCCACAGAGCCCCATTTTCCCAGCTCTGTAACTGGAATCACAAAGAAAACTCTTCCCTATGGTTCCAGCAGAAAATGCCCAGGGAAGGACTCTGATTAATTCAACTTAGGTGACATCCCTCTCTGAATGGTAACAAGGTGAATGATTAGGTCCTGGACAGAGATGATATTAACTATGACAGTATATGATTTGCTAGACTTCAGGTAGATCCTGAAATCTAAACTTTCTAAAAAAATTTTTAATTCCATCATCGTTAATATACAGCATTGTATTCGTTTTGGGTGTACAATAAATATAGCGATTCAACCCTTCTGTTCAACACTCAGTGCTCATCACAAGTGTCCTCCTTTTTTTAAAAATTTTTTTTAATGTTTTATTTATTTTTGAGACAGAGAGAGACAGAGCATGAATGGGGGAGGGTCAGAGAGAGAGAGGGAGACACAGAATCCGAAGCAGCTCCAGGCTCTGAGCTGTCAGCACAGAGCCCGACGCGGGGCTCAAACTCACGGACCGTGAGATCATGACCTGAGCCGAAGTGTGACGCTCAACCGACTGAGCCACCCAGGCACCCCACAAGTGTCCTCCTAATCCCCATCACCTATTTCAACCATCCCCCACCCACCTCCCCTCTGGTAACCATCGGTTTATTCCCTATAGTTAAGAGTTTGGTTTTTGGTTTGTCTCCCTCTTTTTTCTTTTATTCATTTGTTTTGTTTTTTAAATTCCACCTATGAGTGAAATCATATAGTATTTGTCTTTCTTTGACTGGCTCACTTTGCTTAGCATTATACTCTCTAGATCCATTCATGTTGTTGCAAATGGCAAGATTTCATTCTTTTTTACTGCTGAATAATATTCCATTATATATATTCATTATATATAATAATATATATTATAATATATTTATAATATATAATATATATATATATTATATTATAATATATAATATATATATATCACATCTTCTTTATCCATTCATCTGTCGATGGACACTCACCTCACTTCATTAATTTGGCTATTGGAAATAATGCTGCAATAAACACAAGGGTGCATGTATCTCTTTGAATTAGAGGTTTTGTATTCCTTGGGTGGATCATAGGGTAGCTCTATTTTTAATGTTTTAAGGAACTTCCATCTTCCACCAACAGTGCACAATCTCCACATCCCCACCAACACTTGTTGTTTCCTGTGTTTTTCATTTTAGCCTTGGAATTTGAACTTTTAAAAATTCCATATGTGATTCTGATGTGCACTCTCAATTGAAAACCACTGATCTAGGGGCGCCTGGGTGGCGCAGTCGGTTAAGCGTCCGACTTCAGCCAGGTCACGATCTCGCGGTCCGGGAGTTCGAGCCCCGCGTCAGGCTCTGGGCTGATGGCTCAGAGCCTGGAGCCTGTTTCCGATTCTGTGTCTCCCTCTCTCTCTGCCCCTCCCCCGTTCGTGCTCTGTCTCTCTCTGTCCCAAAAATAAATAAACATTGAAAAAAAAAAAAAAAAAAAAAAAGAAAATCACTGATCTATACGTATTAAATAGGTTATTTAATATAGTATATCAGGTAATACAGAATAACATATTATGTCCCACTATATTATATCTATTATGCTATGTTACTCAATAATGTAATTATTATAATAATTATATAATATAGTATAACATATTGTAATATACTATAATATAGTCTAGCCATGATAGTATATCAAGTAATATATTCAAAGAGCCCAAAGTGACTCAAAGAAATGAGCTAATCTCTATATCCCATCACTACGTAGGCGTCTACTCTGTCTTAAGTTTAAATATGCAGACCAATAAGACTTTGACCCCACCATTAAGGAGCTGCTGTTTAATGAGAGAGACAGATGCAAATCAAAAGTGACAACTGAGCATACAGTCTTGGTTATCTAAGTACACAGAGAAGGCAGCACAATGCGTTTGGCATCATTAGGGAAGTCTTTCTTGATGAGAGGGCATTTGAACTGAGTCTTAAGGGATAAATAGAAGCTCGCTACTTAGGTCAGGCAAAGAAAGCGTATTTAGCCACAAGGGAATGGGACGTTCAAGAATGCGATGGGGTGCAGAGCCTAGTCCTTGCGTGTCACTTTTAAGTCAGGCTTCATGCGTTCAAATCCCAGCCTTCCCACTTTGCAGGTACATGACCTCAGAGAGATACCCAAGTTCAACACCGTTTACCTGCCTTAATCTTCTCCTTTACAAAAAGGAATTAGCAACCTCATTCTCGTGGCTCATTGTGAAGATCACATCAGTTGATGTTATAAAATTGGATTGCACACCAAAACTTTGAATCACACCAAGCTAGGTGTATCGTTGCTTGTTCATTGTCATCCTGGACAAGTGAACATTCTAGTCTCTGTTCCCTTAGGTTAAACATGCGGATCATAGCAGTGCAGATTTCAAGGGCATTTCTGAAGCCTGAGCGAAAAATAATTCATGGAAAATATTTGCCTGAGATCTGGTACATGAGAAGCACTAAATGCACATTGCGTGTCGTTATGGAATAATTACTTCGCAGAGTGCTTAGTTGTCACATAATAGGTGTTCAATTTTTTCTCCCTATTACAGTGAAGCCTGGCCCATGGCTAGGAATTGCCATTGAAAATCTAGCCAAGCCACAAATCTCCACCAAGATGCCGAGAGGGGATGGGGAAATAGCCCCCAGATGCATCCCTGTCAGGGTTGCATGTTGGGGGGCGGGGGGAGGTTGTCTCCATTGAATCCCGCTGAGCTTTCTCAGGCAGAGGCCCAGAGTCTAATGAATGGAAAGCTGTCACACCAGGGCATTCATTCTGTGGAAGAGAATTAAAGCCCATTAGAAGAAAATACTTCAATCGGCTGGCCCACTCCTCACGGAGAGGCGTCCTGGCATATGTAACGGAATTACTAAACAGTAGGGATGGCGCAGCCCTCCTTTCCTCGGGGTGTTGGGGAACCAGAAAGAATGTTCACACGGCCCGTACCAACAGGCAGCTGAATTATGCTAATAAGCAGCCATGCCTGCTGGGAATGAGCGGGCATGAAGTCAAGAAGGAACCAGTGCCTGGGCATCTCCACATCCACAGGCTTAAGTGACTTGTTCTGTTTTCCAAGGCTTGCATTCAGGCCAGGAGGAGAGAAGGGAAAATCACATGGTCCAGGAACAGCTTGGAAGACTGTCACCAAACAGGTGACTTCTGCCCTTTGAGCCAAACGTCATCAAAGGGAGGACGGTAATGTCTACTGATGCCTTCCCTTTGCCAGGCTCCAGATCACCGTGGCCCCTCGGAACCGAGACACTGAGATAAGCAGGAAAGTAACGTGCCCAAGGTCAGCGTCGCTTTCCAACCAGGATCCGCCAGGGGCCAAGCATTGGCTCTTTCGCTGGAAAGAAGCTGGCTCCGATGCCCTCACTTGTTTCGGAGCTATCCAGATGTGGGTGCTGCGGCCTCGTAGTCGTGTGACCCTGAGAGCCCTGATTTTCCCGATCTGCGAAATGGGACCCGCAACGCCTACTTCCCAGGATCATGGTGGGGATTCTGTTGCGATAAGGGCTATGAAAATACCGTGAAAACTCCACGTTGCCCGTGCACACATGCAGGGATGATTTTATTCTGCTCTCCCAGAGGGACTCAGAAACGGGGAGGGAGGGTGGCCAAGAGGGTGAAGAATTAACCCTTAAAGGTGGCAGCGGGTCCTTATCGGGCACCTACTCAAGGCTTAGCAAAATCTTGGCGCACAAGGACGTAAAAGAAACGCAAGGCAGGGAGGTCTTAAAAGCCAGCACCGTGAGCCCTTCCAACGTGGTGTCAGCAGCCCAGGATTTCGCAGTATGCACAGCTCCTGGGCCGGCATGGTGACACATTCACCCGTCCACGACTGTGGGAGCGAACAAGGGGGCTGAAGTTCCAAGTGAGGCCACAGGCCTGTGTGCAGGGTGGAGGATGGCTGATGAGGCCTCTCCCCCCTTCCCTGCAGGTTCTTCTTCACCTGTGCTTGGGATACTCTGTTCTCAGGCCCAAGTGCCTTTCTCTTCTTATAAAACCGAGCGAGAAATGTGGGCGAGTACGACGTGTGTGTTTCAAGCGAGAAATGTGGGCGAGTACGACGTGTGGGCGAGTACTCGAGCGGTCGAGTGAGCAGCAGGTTCCAAAGCTGTGGGGCTCTGCCAGGAGGGAGAGGCTGGGGTCCTGGAGGGCCTCGCACAGGGCACCCTCTGCGCTGGGCCCCAGGAAATGGGGAGAGGTGGGTCGGCCGGGAGGCCTGTGGGGTGGGGACGGGCCAGGACACTGTCGCCAATCACAGGCCGGAGGCAGGAGAGTTTAATCTCCTTCAAGAAATCCCGAGAGCGTACAAAGTCGGGTGTGATATTATAAAAACCCTGCTGAGAGGTTTTAATGGGAGCGGACACTTCGGGAGCATTCTCTAGCTCCAATTTTCTCATTATAAAACTGACCGTCGTGTAAGAAACACCCAATGCATATTTAATATCTCTAATATGTGGCTGCCTTCTAGCCTCTGGAGAAGGACAGGTATTCATTTTCATAAATTACTTTTTAACTATTTTTTTTTTCCAAAGGGGGATGGGGGGAAAGAAAACAGAGACAAAACAGATGCCTTCAGCCCTTTGATCAGCCTCACTGCAGACAAGCAGGCTGCCCCCTAGCACCTCTTTAACTGCAGCTTGCCAGGAGGAAAATGAATGGTTTGAACTCTGCAATTACAGTGCCTGCTGAAGGCCTGTCATCGAAGCCAGAGGGACCAGGTCCCGACCAGCTCTGCTACCCCCAGAATTACAACCAGCGGGGCAGAGCGTTAAAGACCCCCTGTGGCCGGCGGCTTCCACGGCCCAGGAGCTCCGGGCCAGCCACCGGACCCCCTGCCCGCGTTCCCCCACCCCTGTTGCTATAAATACAGAAAACGAAGACCATATATACACTGGCCAGGCCAGGCCAGACAGGAGAGAAGGAAGCAGGAGACAGCAGCCTTATCTCATGCCCGGGAGTCGGGGAATGCAGCGGGAAAGGGAGGGGAGGGTGGAAAAGGCAGAAGGTCAGATTTCTGGAGCGTCCTGTGCGGAATGGGAAGAGCCCATGCCCGGCTAGAGCTGCTTACCCGAATCCCTGAGAGCTTACAGGCTGCTTTGGGAGATAGTAAACACCAAGTGTTTCAGACTGCCCCGTTTCAGAAGGGAAAAGAGGAGAGGGTGAGAAAGAGGAGAGTCAGGCCCTTATCCTCAGGCTCTGCTCCGGGCGATTTATGTGCACGGTCCCATGATATTCGGCCAATATCTCAACATACCCAGGGACCAGGCACGGTGCCAGGCACGTGGTAGGACCCTGAAAAAAAAAAAGAAAGTCAGTGCGATAAATGAGGGATTGCCACATTTTTAGAAGACAAAATTGAAATTCGCAGAATTCAGTGACCTGCTCAAGGTCACCGGGTGGGAGGGCTAAAGGCAGGATTAGGACCCAGGTGGGCCTGCCCACAAAGCCAGTTCTTTCCAGAAGGGTGTGCTGCCTGTGTGAGAAGGGGTGGTGGACTTTCCAGGCAGGGAGTATGGGTCCGAGACTGTAACCTGACTCCCAGGGCTGGCACTGGGGTGAGACACTTGCCTCGGGAGCAGCATTTCAGGGGGCATTGAAAAAACTCAGCGAGGGGCGCCTGGGTGGCGCAGTCGGTTAAGCGTCCGACTTCAGCCAGGTCACGATCTCGCGCTCCGTGAGTTCGAGCCCCGCGTCGGGCTCTGGGCGGATGGCTCAGAGCCTGGAGCCTGTTTCCGATTCTGTGTCTCCCTCTCTCTCTGCCCCTCCCCCGTTCATGCTCTGTCTCTCTCTGTCCCAAAAATAAATAAACGTTGAAAAAAAAAAATTTTTTTTTTAAAAAAAGAAAAAACTCAGCGAGCAAGATTGGTAATATTTTTAGTCCAATATTTTCCAACCTCAAAGTTAATGCCCAAATCCATGATGAACAAAACACCAAATTTTAAAATGGACACCGAATCAGTTTTACTGATCACGTTTTGCCTCAGCCTCCAATGACACTGTGGACTTCATTTGCTGTGTGACCTGGGGCATCCATTTTCCCTCTCTGGACCTCAGTTTCCCAGTCTGTCCCAAAGGAGCAGACCAAAGGCTCCTGGGGCCCCTTCCAACTCCAGCATGCTGGTATAGGGGTTCAAGCCTCAGCCTGGCCCGTCCTTGGTCGCTGCTGTGGGGGCGGGTGCCGCGGAGGCGTCTGCCCGTCTGCAGCGGTGAGGCTGGGGAAGGTAAGGGATGAGCACTCACTCCCAGAGGCCACTCGCCTGCCCGTCCTTGTGCAGCATCTGGGTTGAGTTTCACAAGTGCCTCCCCAAGAATGTGAAGAAAGGCACTGGGAACCGAGGTCAACTGCAGACATGACGTTGGTACATTTTTGGCTCCGTGGGGGCTGGGATGGCTTGAGGGGAGTTCTGCTGGCTTTTCATGGCGACGGTGATGACAGCCTGTCATGAAGTCACTGATGGCTCCAGCCTGTCCTCCTGGGATGCCAGCTCTTGGGGTCACTTCTTTTCATTCATGTGGCTTTTTCATTTCCCCCCCCCGCCCCCATTAGCAGAAATTCTTTTATTTTAAGAACAATGCGAGGGACAGCTGGAGAACTGCTACAGTTATTTGCTTAAATTCTTCTGACATTTGCTCATTGCTTTGTAATTACATTTCTGATTTTGTCTTCTCCCACAAATTTGTACAATAGATTGGTTCCAGACATTCCCTAGCTCATTCATTCATTCAATTACTTAAATAAAATTTACTAATACCTCCTGAGGGGACTAACATTGGTTGAGTGCCCCCTTGGCACAATGCACCATGCAAGCCATCACGTATGGGTCCATCCATTGACCCGTCCAGTTCCGGTACGTGTCAAGCACCCATTACGTCCCAGGTACCTGCGAGTTCTGGATTTACACGATGGAGCAAACCAGCCACATTACTAGTCATGCGGGGCCGAGGACAGACTGATATTAACCAAACAGTAATAGGCACAATGTAGCTACCATCTCTGTGTTGGTTCCTGGAATGTGTCAACTTGACCTGGCCAAGGGGAGCCCAAATATTTGATTAAATATTATTCCCAGGTATGTCTGTGAGGGCACCTCCAGATAAGACTAGCTCTGGAACTTGGTAGGATGAGTAAAACAGGGTGCCCTTTCCACCACAGGTGGGCCTGATCCAATCAGTGGAAGGCCTGACTAGAACAAACAAGGCAGAGGAAGGGAGAACTTACTCTCTTTCTGCCTGACTGTTGAGCAGGGGCGTAGATCTCCTCCTGCCCTCACACTGCCACTCACACCATCAGTTCTCCTGGTTCTCAGGCCTTTGGACTCACACTGGAACTACACCACTGGCTTTAATGGGCCTCCAGCTTATAAATGACAGATTGTGGGACTTCTTGGCTTCCAAAATCATGTGAGCCAATTCCTTACAATAAATCTCTGTACACATATGAACAAGATGTGTGTGTGCATGTGTGTGTGAATGCTGTGTGGGTTTTTTCGGTTTGTTTGGCTGTTTATTTTTGGGTTTTGTTCTCTGGACAACCCTCATACTACCTCCTGAGAAGAGCCAGGAAGAAAAGTCACACAGTGGTCTGAAAGCACGTGGCAGGAGTATCAGCTCGGTCCAGGGGCGAAGGGAAGCTTCTCCCAGGAAGTGGTTAATAAAGCTCGGATGTTAGAGATGGCCAGCAGTGAACTAGGTGAAGAGGGGGAGGGAAGTTCATCTGGTACAGAGAATAGCGTGTGCAAAGGTCCTGAGGTAGGCACATGGGTAAATATGAGAAATTGGAACAAGGTTCAGTGGCTAGAGTGCAGAGATCCACGCGACTTGGGGTGGAATTAGGCGGAAGAGGTACAAAAAGGCCAGATCATGCAGGGCTTCACAGGCCATGTTGAGGGGGTTGGGTCTTGACATCACTGTCTTGACTGTACTCGATTTTAGTGTTACGGCTCTTGTTACCACGATCTTTCAGATGAAGAAAATAAGGCCCAGAGAGGTTCATTCATTCATCCATTAACTACTTACTGAGCACCTACTATGTTCCAGGCACTGTGCTGGGAGCTGGGGAAATAGCGGTGACTGGACAGGCAGGGTCTTGCCACTGGGCACCTTCATGCATGCACATGCCACAGGCAGGATGAGGACTTGGGCTTGCCTGTCCCAAAGGCTTTGCTCTCTGCCTGCCTATGGCTTACTGGCCCCCACCCTGGGATGAAAGATGCCCAGCGTCCTCCCCATCAGGTGCTCAGGGTGTAGTGGTGAACTAGGGGACCAAATGCCTCCCCTCTGTGGTTCGTTCCCTGGGCGCATGCCCAGCGTGTCCCTTCTAGGAGTCACGGCCACACCCCAAATCTCCGAAGAAAGAATCTGAAACTTACAAGCCGGCTTCTGACCCTGACCAGCGAAGTGGCAGAGGAAACCCCCCTATCCCTACCAGATCTGGACCCCCTCCCAGTCTCGTTTTTATTTCCCAGAACTGAAAATGGTCACAAATTCTTCTCTGCTCCTTTCTGCGAGGGGCAGGGGCTATGTCTCCGCTTCCTTACCCTGGGCTGTCCTTGGGACTTACTTTGACCAATGCGATCAGAGTGGTGGAAATGACAAGTGCCAGCCTTGTCCTCCATGCTCTGGGAAGCAGAGTGAAGTAGCTTAAAGTGAAGTAGCTCAGGCTAATCTGCCGAAAGAGAGGAGAATATGTGGAGGGGGAGGGGGCGGAGGGCCCCAAGGAGCAAGCTGAGGGGGCTGAAGGCAGTCCCACCAGCAACCCAAGGCCAGACCGGCAGAGGGCGTGTGCGGTGAAGCCTCAGACTCATAAGCAGTATCGGCTCATTCATTCTGTTTTAAGCCACGAAGTTGTGGCGGTGGCCACAAAGTTGTCCGTGGAGAGGTAAGGGACACCCCGCGTTTACACCTCAGGGAGAAACGTAAAGAACGATCTACGGAGAGAGGACACGTGTTGCGTTCACTCAGCCTTCGTTTCCTTTTCTTCGGCTAAGCACACCCCCAGTTCCTTCCCAGGGCTCCCGGTGGCGGGCCACCCGTGCCCCCAACTCTTAGGTGGGAGGGGTGGGTGGGGCTGATCTTCCGACAGCACCTAGGAGGGGGCAGTTAATCCGGGAGTGGCCAATGGGAGCGTGGCTTCCCCCTGGCCGTGGTGATTGGCGCAGAGATGGGCACGTGATCCGGTCGGAGCCAATCAGAGTTCTTCTCGGGACGTTTCTACAAATGACCGGGAAAGGTGGGTTCTCTCCGGCCAAATTTGAACCCGAGAGGACGGGAGCCTGGAGCTCGTAGCGGTTATCGTACCACCGCGTGGAGCTAACCTGTCAGAGAACCGAGCTCCTCCCAAGGAAAGCAGAGCCGCCAGGTGGAGACCTATTGTGAAGATGTCGTGGAAGAACCTAGATGTCGCTGTACCCGGAGAAACGCTGCTTCTGGATTTGGGGGGTGTGCGAGCACCCAAGGCTTTTCCTGTGGTGGCTGTGAAAGTGAGCCCCTCAGACCTGTCGCTGTGGTGCATGGTAGACTGAGAGCCCCGCTGCGTCCCCCACCACATCTGTTCCCAGGCCAAGCTAACCCCCCGCCCACGTGGAGAAATCGCTCTGTAGTCTAAGGCTCTTTCTACCCAGCCCGTCTTCTTTCCTTCTCTCCTTCACAGGCTCGGACCTGAATCACCTTGACTCTTCCCCTGAACCTTCCCAGGTGCTTCTGTCTCTTGCGGGCCTATTCCCATCTTGGCACCTGCTTCCTGAGAGGAGCTGAACTCACCCTTTGACCTCCTTTTATTACTTCCCTAAGCCAATGTGAGGTGGATTTCTGTCGCTTTCAATTGAACAGTTTCTGAAAAACACAATACGTCCCCTGAGGAACATGGGTCTTGTCCAGAAGGTGATGGAGACTCTGGGGGGTTTTAAGTAGAGGCTGTGGTCAAATCTCTGCGGTGGGGCCCTCCTTGTGCGCTGTGAGGGGTGGGCCGGAAGGGGGGACTGGAGGAAGGATGCCAGCCGGGGGCTATGGAACAGTCCAGGGGGGCATGATGTGGAAGCCAAGCCAGGCAGTGGAATGGTGGAGGGAAGGGAGAGGATGGGTTTGGAAGCGGGTCTTGGAACCAAGGATTTGATGACTGGTTGGAAAGCAGGATGGATGGGGTGAGGAGGGAAAAGCAGAAAAAGCCTCCGGGTTGTCAACTCTGCGGATCACAATAATGATGTGAGGGCTCCCTGTGGACTCTTACCTTTCTTAGTTTCACAACTTTCTTAGTATCACAACTGCCCTCCGGGGTAATGAACATGATTATCCCATTCTAAAGATGAGAAGACCGAGGCTGAGAGAAGTTACAAAGGCTTGGCCAGTGTCTGACAGCCAATGGCGCTGGGATTTGAACTCAGGACCGTGAAGGCTCTAAAAATCAGTGTGCTGAGCCGCCACCCTATGCGTCACCATCAACGGTGGCCCTTCTCCTGCTGCCCCCTGAGCTGCCACCTCCCAGGCCATCCTTAGATTCGCTCTGTCGGAATGGGCAGGAGAACAGCCCATTTTTCATCTTCTTTGCTCTTTTTCCGAAATCATCGATTGTACTCTTGAAACAGCTAGCTCCTCGGCCGGAGAGAAGAAAAGAATTTAAAAAAGAAAAGACGTCATGGAATTGTATTTACCTCACCGTGGTATTGTCACCATTTTGCCATATTGCACTCACTCACCATAGTGAGAGCTAGCAACATCTTTAAATGGACGGCAGTCCCTTGATCCCAGCGCTACTATTTTCCTGTGTCCACCAGGACACGGCCTTACCTGTCAGAGGCATCTGACTTTTGAAAATGAACCACTGTGCAGTTTTGCATTCTGGGAAAGGAAAGCGATCTCGCAAAGAAAGCCGTCCTCCTCTCGTCCTTGGGGAGCAGAGGGCGTGAACACGGCTGCCCACACTTTTTGACAAACATGGGAGCTAAGTTCTTCCTACATAACCTTTCCAAACAGATCCCTTATTTGTGTGTGCTTTACTCTTCATTTCCCACACATCCCTCTGCATTCTTTTTTTTTTTTTTTTTTTTTGCGGGAGACTGACTTCTCTGATGCCCAGGTAGTCAGCTGGCCTCTCCGTGAAATGGGGATGCGAAAACTTAGAGGCAAAAGAGCAAATTCTCACGATCAGCTCCGATAAAAAAAGAAATGGAATAAAAATGGTTTCATGGGGAACTGACGCGAGCCAGGTTGACGCGGGGAGACTCCTGGCCCGTCCCGTGTTTGCAAGGGAGCAACTGACTGCATTGAGATTGTGTCTGCCAGATGCACGGAGATGATGGTTTCTCGAATGCCCATTTGGTTCCAATTGTCGTGGTGGCTATGAGTTAGCTTAACAGAGAGTAGGTACAGCCTGACCATAGCCAAAATAACCACACAGGGCATTGCAGGTTATTTTGTGTGAATGAAAGGAAAGGACGAGGGCAGGGAGGAGAAAGCATGGAAGAAAACACGAGTGAGGACCACTCACCATCTGAGGCACACTCACCGTCTCACTAAGGAGCCCCAGGGACCTGCCAGTGAGATGTCTTCGCTTGCATTTTGCAGGTGAGGGGAGCAGCCTTCAGAGAGGTGAGGACACCTTTTTTGTAAAGGCGGGGCGAAGTTTTGACTTCAGCCCCGTCTGACTCCAAGCCTGACACTCCGCTTTCCACCAGGACAGAGGCGGGCACCACCTAATCAGTGACGTGTCTCTAAAGATCTGGCCAGGCAGGGCGTGCCTGGGTGGCTCCGTGGGCGAAGCATCTGTCTCTTGATCTCAGCTCAAGTCTTGATCTCAGGGTCATGAGTTCAGGCCCGTGTTGGGCTCTTCTTTGGGTGGGAAGCCTACTTAAATGAAAGGAAGGAAGAAAAGAAAGAAGAAAGAAAGAAAGAAAGAAAGAAAGAAAGAAAGAAAAGGAAAGAAATAAAGAAAAAGAAAAGGAAGAAAAGAAAGAAAGAAAAGGAAAGAAAGAAGGAAAGGAAGGGAGAAAGAAAGAAAGAAAGAAAGAAAGAAAGAAAGAAAGAAAAGAAAGAAGGAAAGGAAAGGAAGGGAGAAAGAAAGAAAGAAAGAAAGAAAGAAAGAAAGAAAAGGAAAGGAAAGAAAGAAGGAAAGAAAGAAAGAAGGGAAGAAAGAAAGAAAGAAAAGAAGGAAGAAAAGAAAGAAAGAAAAGGAAAGAAGGAAAGGAAGGGAGAAAGAAAGAAAGAGAAAGAAAAGGAAAGAAAGAAGGAAAGGAAGGAAGGAAGGAAGAAAATAGAGGGAGGGAGGAAGGAAAGACCTGGCCAGAAGATTACCTCACAAATTTTCTCCTAAGAATGAAAAATAAGCCAATGCACCAGCACAGCCCTTTAAAGATGACGTTCAGATTTCCCCGGGGCCGCCCACAGTGTCACCCCCGGCCTGACTGCGATTGCATTGTAACTGCCCAGCCGACACTGTACAGGCTGGCCCCCTCCAGGCATGCACACAACTCGCAGAGCCCTGGAGGGTCCCACAAGAGCCCATGCACAGTCTTCTTGTCTTCTGCTCCAACCACATCTCAAGGCCCACTGCCACTAAGTTACTTTGTACCCTGGTCCCACATGGCTCTGTGGGCGCCCCAGTCTCTGGCCCAGGGATTCCTCTGGCCAAAGCAGTCTCTCAGCAGCATCACTGGCCCCTGGATACACAGAGCGGGTGCCCAAGCTGAGCTTGCAGGACAGACCCAGGGGCTCCTGGCCGCCGCCTTCCGAGACTCTGGTGCTCAAAGCTGTGTCCTCCTTCTCCTTTAGGCTTAAACAAGCAACCAGAAATCTCATGAAATTGACTCCTTAGGAGCCTGCCCAGGCTTTCCCCCCACAGGCCCAGGCTTGTCTGAATTCCAGAGTGGGCTCAGCTAGAATCCTCGCCCTCCGCCTTGGTCTCTAGGAAAAAATTCTCAATCTACTCTCTCACATGAGCTTCAGAATAATCCGCGAAGTTGGCAAGAGGCATAGTTCTTTCTCCTTTGCAAATGGGGGGGGGGGGGCGAAGCTCAGAAGGCGGCATGGGGGGAGGGTCAAGGTCAGGTTCCCAGTCTTTTGAGAGTGTGGCTCCCACCCTTCTGTGCTGTCTCCCTTCCCTTCCCCTCGGGGGGCTGTGGCCCCAGCATGAGTCTGGAGTCAGACACCCTGCCTTCCACTTCAACCCCGGCTCCTTAGTAAGTTCCTGGACTTCCCTCAGCCTCACCTCTTTGTAAAACCGACATGGAAACCCTCCCTACCTCTGAAGGCTGCCACAAGGATCAAACGGAACAACCCCTACCCGAAGGACCCGAGCTCCAGGCACAGAGAAGCCGCTCACTGGCCCTCAGCATCCCCAAAGACAGGCCAGACGCAGTGAGGTCCCAACCGAAGCATAGAGCTCTGAATGACCACCCATTCACCTGTCGTGTGGGGAAATGGTCCCCCACCCCAGCTCATACTTTTGATGTAAAATGGGTGTAAAAATACATTTTATTCTACGGAGCTCTTGTAAGGGTCAAAGCAATAAATGTGATTACTTTTTTGGGAAACCAAGGCAGGCCCATCAATCATTACCGTCATCACCAGCGGTCCCCAGGTGTCACTAGACTCCCTAGAACCTTCTTTGCAATGGACTTTTAGGGAAGATTCTTCCAAGTATGGAGAAAAAAACCGAGGCCCGCCCTGCTGACTGTGCCCAGGATGGGGCATGCACATTTGCCAACATCAGCGCCTCCACGTCTCACATGGGGCCCTTCCCTTTTTTACAGACGAGGAAACTGAAGCTCAGAAGGGTGGCTCAACCAGCCCAGGGTTGCGTGGCCTGTGACGGAACAGCTGGAGAAGCAGGAATTCGGTCCACCTGCCTCTCCCATGCTGAAAGAGCCAGGAGAAGGGGACCAGAAAGCTCATGGACAGCACATCCGCACAGCCTCTTCTGGTCACGCTCCACGAGGACTTCTATTAAAAACCAGGGCAGGGGCTGGTCAGAGGTGAAAGAAAGAAATGGTCCAAAGGTAGCCTGTTAGAAAACGCTCCCAAGTGGGAGGCCGGGCAGAGGCTCCTTGGATAGGACTGTGCTGGTAAGGAGGGCAGTGACGGGTCTGAGGTGGCCGCCCCTCCTTCCCCAGTGCCCTCAGGGCCAGCGCAGAAACCGGATCCCAGAGGTAGAACAAACAACTTGGCTGTGGCCAGGCTGGCTGCCTCTTTGTCGGGCAATGGCGCCCTCTTCTGGCAGCACAAAGAGAAGCAGCTTTAAGGAGAGGTCGTCAGCAGCAAGGTCTGGCACTCACCGCGAATCATTAAAAACAGTAACACTGATGATGGTATCACAAACAGTAAGGCTACATAAGGAGGAAGAAGAAAGGCTTCTATGAAGCACTTAGTGCCAAGCACTGAGCCCATGTTTTGCAGGTGTGCTTCCCTTTTCCCTTGAGTACGAAGGTTTTTGTGAATTTGCGGAAGAGTGAGATCCAGAGAGGTTAACGCACTTGTCCCAGGTAAAGACAGGCATGACTTCGTATGCCTGCCACCGGCCTGCACTCTATAGCTTGGGGAAAGGCACTTTGGGCACCATTTCCCTTATGCCCCAGTCAGAGTCTTGACAATATGGTCCCTTTTTTTCTTTTTAATCCTGTCCTGCAGGGACAAATTCACCATGCCTCGTGGATTCAGTGCAGTGCTGCAATGGGGGGACACAAAAGCAAGATCCCCAGCCTACACGGTTTGCTAGATTTAGCAAATAAATACACAAAACGCACAGTGAAAATTGAATTCCACGCGAACAACACAGCGTGAGTGTGAAAATATCCCCAATATTGCCTAGGACTGACTTACGCTTACACAAACTTACTGTTTACCTGAAATTTGCATTGAAGGAGGTGTCCTGAGTTTTACCCAGGCCCCCTCCCTAGATTAGGAATGTCTGTGCCACATCCCAGTTGAGTGACCTTGCATAGACTCTACGACCCTGAGCTTCAGCTGCGGTATAGTAGAAATAAGTTCTGGAAAAGGCAAGAGAAAGAGCTTCTGCCTCCAAGAGTCATCACGATGAGCTGGTAGCCTCCCAGCAGTCGTGATTCCTTGGGCATGACGCCTAACCTTCTCTTAGCCTTGGGACCCTCAGGAGCCAGGAGGGCCCAGGCCTGGCTCATTCAGCAGATGACAGAAGGGCCTGGGTCGGCTTCTTCAAGATCCTTTCAGCCTTCGCCTCCAGGTCACAAGGTGTTCATGCCTGCTTCTGACACTGTCCTCACAAAACTGTGTCCAAAGGCAAAAAGGGGGTGGGGGGTGGTTTCCGGGCCAGTCAACTTTCCCTCATTGTCCAGAACTGGGTCAAAAGAGGCTGGGGAAACGAGTACCTGGCATTTTCGGCCTCGGTAGCAGTAGATGACCTCTACCTGCAAAGAAAAGACCAGAACGATAGCTGTTGGTTAAGAGCAGATACAGTACACTCATCCCAGGCTGGGGCCGGGCTGTGGGAGCGGTCCTAGAAGGTTAGAGCTCAGAATGTGTGGGCCACTGAGCCCCAGTTGTGGCTCTTGTGCTGCGGTGGCCTTTGTCTGAGCACCTCCGGGTCAGGGCTTGACCAGGTAGTCAGGAAATGATTGAGGAATGAGTGGGGAAAGGACAGGGACAGCCCGGCTGGCCTCAGGCTGGGGTGCAGAGACCCCCGAGGCGGAAAATAAAGGGGTGAGGGCATGAGTCATTTCTAAGCGGCACCCAGAGAAGGCTGCGATTTGGGGGCGTTTGGAAAGTTCTCTACCAGCCAGGTCACTGGTGCTCTGGGCCACTACAAACGTTCCCTCCCTCTCCCCAGCTGCTGTTCTGGGGGGGGGGGGGGGGGGGACAGCCATGTTGCAGGAGGAAGAGCCAAACCAGCAGCCAAGAAAATATGACTTCGTTAAAGCTGAAGAAGCAAGGAGTGTTCATTTAATTAGTGAAAAAAAAAAAAAAAAATCATGGATTCATGTCTTACTGCCTTCCCCGAGCTGCACGTCGGAGTCAAGCCTACACCACACACTTGCCCCTCCCAGGCCTGCCCCCAGGGGCAACTCCTCGCCCTCCCTAAATCAGGGCCTCTAGCCTCATTTTTATATTCAGGCAGCATAGAGATTAGTAATTTGTCTGCCTTTGACCAGATTGGAAAGCAAAATGGAACGTGCATGAACATCCTTCCCGTCCGTGGAAGCTTGGTTCAATGATTATGTTCTCAACCTTCAGCGGAAAACTACACAGCTGGTAAAATGAGTGGGCTGGTCCAGCTTGCAAGTTTGGAATGATCTCTAAGATATCTTCTTAAGTGGAACGGAGTGAATATATGGCATGATACCATTTTTGCCTGAAAAAGTTACGTGTATGTGTCGTATATCTATACGTACGAGTGCATATACGCACACTACACATGCTAGAAGAATGTACTAGAAGCTGATGACACTGATCTCCTTGGAAAAATGGCTGGGGGATGGGAGGGAGAATTTACTTTTATTGCATAGTGTGGTTTTGTTTGAATCTTTAGGATAATGTGTGGGTGTTCATTAAATAATAATAAGCGATAACATTTATGAAGCACTTACTATGGGCCAGGCATGGTTCTAGGAACCCCACACATATTATCACATGCAGCCGCCTTCCCCCTGTGGAGTGGTACATGTGGCCTCCTTTCTGGGGAGACAGCTGACCAGCCTGGGACTACATTACCCAGCCTGCCTTGCACCCACTGGTGGCCCCATGCCTGGTTCTCACCGGTGAAATGTCTGGCGTTGTTAGGATGAACCTCTGAGAAACCAGGGTGCCCTCTGTGCTCACTTCTTCCACCGTAGGACGCAGAGGATCGGCAGGCCCTAGATGAAGAGGAACCACAAAATGAAAGGCACTCAGTCTCCTGAATTACCTCAAGGAAGGCAGTCTCCTGCCGACCAGGATCACCCACATTGGACGATGACGGAAGACGTAAATAGAATTCTGTGGAGTTAATTCTATGGGTGAACACATAGAATTGTAGAGTGTATTTCTTACAGCAGCCAGTGTTGCTCTAACTCGCACACCAAAGCTTAAAGGAACTTATCGATTGCTAAGTGCAGACTAAACTGGCCCGGGGCTCGACCGTGGGCATGGGAAGCCCAGTCAGGAAGTTCCCTAGGGGAGACCAGCAAGAACAAGTGTCCTAGTTAACGTCCTGCCAGAAAGCTTACAGGTTCCCTTCTCCTACACATAGCATGGAAACTTCTAGAAGCTTGACTAAATCCCAGGTGAGTGACTTTTTTGGCAAGAATACTTTATAGGTGGTGGTGCTGTGTACTTCCTACTGTGTCTGGAGACATTTCATGTCAGGGTGTCCCCACTTTGGTGATACTAAATTGTCCGACGAGTTAATGTAGTGTCAGCCTAATTGCATCACCTAGCGCAAGTGAGCACATCAGTCTATCCCTGGAGAGCTTTAGCGGACATTAATGAACGTTGCCAAGATGGAGTGTTTAATTTGCAAAAAGTTCATTTTCCAACTCCATCATTCCTCCTGCATTTTCTAGTTTTGATCCTACTAAAGAGAAGAACATTTCTTCCTCAGCCGTTTGCTTATCCTGAAAGATGGTCTGTAGAGAAAAGCCAAGATACACGTTTCATTCTTTCCCTTTATCGATCAATTTTCAGAATAATGAACTGATACCCTAGCAGCCTCCAAAAGTAAGTAGTAACATCATTATGTCTTTGCCTTATTTGGATCCATCGCAGCCAGTATTCTTTCTGATGAAAGTCATCCCACCTTTAGACAGGAGAGGGGTCCTTCAGATTGGCTCCTCTCCCATTCTAGATGTCTTTGATAGCTTCTTACTTTCAGGCAGGACGAGATATTTTATACTCATCTTCCACATTCCCCGTCCCAGACCTGGATTCGGATATCACTCCAAGGGACTCTGGTTTCTGCTAGTGGGGAACGGTATTTAGGCTTTCAAACCCTTCCAAAATTTAAGAGAAACAATGATAGATACAAAATTTTAAAAATCCTTCTCAGCAAAGGAAAACAGGAAAAAGTGTCTACAGCGCCGGGAGGAGAGGATTCTCTGCACATAAAAATGCAGAGAAGGTCCTACCATCATGATGCATCACAGGGAAAGAAAGAGATGCCTTCCCGAGGAGGAAAGCAAAGGAACCCAGCAGACCCCCCCGGCTGGGACTAACAAGAGGAAAGCCGTGTGCCCTGAACATGCGCCTTGGGGGAGGAAGCACATTTATAACCCAGCCCCCCATACACTTGCACACATTCCTGAGCCAAACCCTTTCCACTCAGCCCCCAGAAAAACTTTATTAGCCTCGCTTCAGAGATAATGAAACGGAGGCTCTGGGAAGTGAAATGACTTGCCCAGGGGCTCACAACCAGTGAGGGGCTGCTGTAGGCTGAAGGCTCAGTTGTCACTCCCAAACCCGTGCCGTTGATTAAGAAAAATTATTCATGACGTTTGTTGTTACTTACTTATGTGTTTTCTCTCATATGCGTGTCTTAAAAGTTGGGGTGCCCACTGTGGGGGCTTGAACCCTTTGCCCTTCAGGGAGAAGCTCTGGGTTTGGAGTTCCTCCTGGGTATGGGTCACTGCACTGGGGTTGGGGTTTATGGCAAGGTTGGGTCCTGTCTTGATGTGGCTTTCTTCTCATTTGCCAAATGTGTGCCTGGTTGTCACTCAGCCAGCCCCTAGGTGTTTTAAAGGGGAGATTGCACCCTATGCACTTGTAGACTCAGCGTGGCCATGAGAGGAAGGGGTTGCCATCTTGCAGGCGCGTCCATGACATTTGTTGAAGACGTAAGGATGACTTTATTCAAGAGCCATGTCAATAGATGTAGGGACCGCTGCAATGGGGTCTTACAGCAGGGGACAGAGATGAGCTCAACTCCGAATACAGCATGGGCAAGTGGGAATTCATAGCCAAGGAGCAGGTGGAGGTCAGTCCCTGGAAAACGACAAGGAGCACACACAAGGGGCAGGGGAGTGTTATGACTGCTAAGGAGACACTTGTTAAGTGGAGCATGGGATGCTGGATGGTGAGCCGCCATTCAACAACAGACTCCAAGAGAAATTAATGTGGACAAATTTGTTACTCACAGGTTCAGGAGGAGGTACATCGCGTGCCTTGATGGGTTCCGGGGCTAGGGCCAGATTAGTCAATTCACACCCAAAGAGCGGCATTGTGGTGAGCCCCCCGGGGGTCTAATCTAAGGGGTTCCGAAGGCACACAGGCAGGGGGAGGTGGGGAGACTGCTGATCGCAAAGGCTGTTGGGAAGTCAAGTTGAGCGCATACATTTGCGTGTGATTTACAGCTGCTATCCAGGGCAGAGCTTGCAAGGGAAGCTAGTGTCAATGTAAGGACCCCCAGGCTGCTTGGCCAAACAGAATGGATGCCGGGACGGCAATATCACAGAGCAGCTGAGCTAGACTCTTGACATAGGGATTCTGGCTTAATTGACCCTTTCGGATTCCTGCTGAAGACAGGCCAGGGTGATCAGACATCACCTGGTGGGCAGAAGGATGAGTGACCCAACTGGATAGTGAAGGTGGGGGATTCTGGTCAGACTGGCTTAGCAGGATTCTTGCAAAAATTGGACAATGCAGAGGTGAACATGAAAGACCAAGCCCTCATTGAAAACCAGCTCTGAGGAGCCTTCACGGAGCTTGGTCAAGGGGCGAAATTTTGTCACCGCTCTGCCTCCATCAACACCCGAGTGCTCCAGTCTCAAATTATCTTCAGCGTCTTCAGCAGATTCACGTGCTGCCTGCTCTACAGCAGCAATTTCCTCAGCGACACTGTATTTCCCTTGAGAATATGAACCTTGGTCTTGACATTTATTCATTCATGCATTCAGCCAACAAACGATGGGTGTGAGGAACCACCCAAGGTTCCATTCCTTTGTGTTCCTTCCAGAGCCTGGAATACTTGAGGGTGTTCCCTGAATGGCTAGTGATGAAAGACCAAGTGAGGGCATGAGTGAATGGATGAATGGATGGACACATGGAGGGAAAATGGCAGAAGCAGCAGCCATGATGGTCAGGCCCCTCAACCCCCAGAGCTTTCCAGTCTCTTCCAGCAGGCAGGGAGACAAGCCACACCTCCTGGAGCCACCATGGGCTTTCTCTGAGTCCCACAGGGCAATGGGAGAAGTCATTTCAGGGAATGTTGATTGGCAAGAACAGCAGCCTGATGCAGCCATGATGCCGTCTCCCATCCTCCTGTCTGGGGCCTGCAAACTCTACGTATGAACGGGACGTGATTGATGTCCCCAGGAAGTCAGTCAGAGCCCACTGTGGACCTTTGGTGACCTCCCAGGGCTGGCTCTATATTCACTCAGTTTCTGAAGGCAACCCTGTGGTTGGTGCCCAGGAAGCAGAACCATAGGGAAGACAACACCTCCACCCGATGGGCCACAGCTGGCACAGAGGTACGGCATCTCCCCTTCCAACACGGGGGGCTCTGTAGGTGGCCCAAGGACTATGACTGGCAGAGATGGTAAACTGCAGAAGGACGGGCCTGGGTGTCAAGGAGTGATCAGATTTTGCCTGATCAAAGAAGAGAGAAAGGGAATTGTATTGGGTTCCTACGATGGGTGATGTTCTGTGATTCAAGGTTATGATCTCTGGTGTATAGATGAGAAGACAGAGGCCTAGTGAGGGGAAGACCTCGGCCAGGAGCACCCAGCTCATAGGTGATACAGTTGATCCTTGAACAACATGAGTTTGAGGAGAGTGGGTCCGCCTATACACGAATATTTTTCCGATAAATACAATACTTTACCGTGGATGTATTTTCTCTTCCTTATGATTTTCTTAATAAGGTTTCCTTTCCTCTCACTTACTGTATTGTAAGAATACACTAGATAACATATCTAACACACGAAACATGTGTTAATTGCCTTTTTATGTTATGGGTAGGGGTTTTGGTCAATGGCAAGCTATTAGTAGTTAAGTTTGGGGAGAGTCAAAAGTCAAATGCGGATTTTCGATTATGTGCGGAGTCAGCGACCCAACCTCTGTGTTGTTCAAGGACCAACTGTAGTGAGGACGTGAATCATGGCTGCTTTCCTCATAGACCCTGCTGGGAGCTTACAAGGCAGGCCTGGCGGGAGTAAGGGGCTGCCTCTGCTGGAGAAGCTGCTAGAACCCGCCTGTACTCACCGCTCCCCTTCACCAGCTGGGTCCGGTTGAAGCTCAGCGTTCCTCTTACTGACCTGAGCTCGGGTCTGGGAAGCAACCACCTCCCCAGTTATGCTCTGCTTAAGAGCATATTAAGATATTAAGAGCATATTAAGATATTCATGAAATCAATAGCTTTTCTAGGCATTCACGCTAACCATTTAGAAGCAAAAAAAATTTATTTGAATGACATTACTTAAAGACAAATTATAAAATACCTAGCCACCGCCAACACAAAAGATATAGCACCTGTGTTAATTCAGCCACACTGTCTCATTGAAGACCTAAAACAGGACAGTCAGCAGGAAGAAATTTTAGGTTCTTCAATAGGAAGATGAAATACCAGTAAAATGTGAATTCTTACCATTTAATTAATTCCGGTTAAGATCTCATTTTTTTTTTTTTTTGAAAAGGACAAAATTATTTTATTTTTTAATTTTTTTTAAATGTTTACTTAGTTTTGAGAGAGACAGAGACAGAATGTGAGTGGGTTAGGGGCAGAGAGAAAGGGAGACACAGAATCTGAAGCAGGCTCCAGGCTCCGAGACGTCAGCACAGAGCCCGACGCGGGGCTCGAACCCACGAGCCGTGAGATCATGACCTGAGCCGAAGTCGGACGCTCAACCGACTGAGCCACCCAGGCGCCCCAGGACAAAATTATTTTAAAGTTCTTGTGGAAGAATGAGTGTCAAAAACGGCAAAATATTCTTGAAAACAGAAAATATTTAAACTCGTTCTAAAGCCAGCATAATAAAAATAGTACGGTCTGACCACAGGAAAAACAATAACAACACCACCACCACAATAGACAACAAAGCTACAATAGGATGAGGGCCAACAAGAGAACGATGATGCAGGAGGCCGTGTTTAGAAACATACCCCAAGTTTACACAGAAAGTTACTCTTCAACGTGGTGAGATTTCATTTCCATGAGAAGTCAATGGTACTTTACATCTGGGAGAAAACAAAAACTAGACTGCATTAATCACACTAAATTGTTTGAAAAGGTTCAAAGTGCATTCAGAATCTAAATGTAAAATACAAAACGACAAGAGTAGATGACGTTTTAGGAAAATGACTTTGGATGGAGATGAACTTCTTTTTTTTTTTTTTTTTACAAATTTTTTTCCAACGTTTATTTATTTTTGGGACAGAGAGAGACAGAGCATGAATGGGGGAGGGGCAGAAAGAGAGGGAGACACAGAATCGGAAACAGGCTCCAGGCTCTGAGCCATCAGCCCAGAGCCCGACGCGGGGCTCGAACTCACGGACCGCGAGATTGTGACCTGGCTGAAGTCAGACGCTTAACCGACTGCGCCACCCAGGCGCCCCGGAGATGAACTTCTTAAACAAGTCAGGAAACCCAGGTGCCTTACCGGGTCGGACAGACAGAGCTGACTTCACAAGGCACTTAAGTTTTGTGGAGTGAAAAGTACCACACGTAAAGTCAGACGGTTTGGGGAAAACATCGCATCTATGATAAGCAGAGAGTCAATTTTCCCCCATATATGGAGACCTCCTATAAATTGATAAAAGACAACCGATGCACTCTAAAAAGGAGCAAAGGATACACAAATGCAAGGGAAGTGAGAAATGAAATGTGATCTTGGTGGGGTACCTGGGCAGCTCAGTCAGTTAAGCATCTGACTCTTGATTTCGGCTCAGGTCATGATCTCAGGGTTCAGGAGTTCGAGCTCTGAGTAGGGCTCTGAGCTGACAGTGAGGAGCCTGCTTGAGATTCTCTTTCCCTCTCTCTATGCCTCTCCCCTGCTCACTCTCTCTCTCTCTCTCTCTCTCTCAAAAAATGAATAAACTTCAAAAAAAATGATGAATCCGATTCTGATGTGGGGCAATCATCATTCTCATACAGCAGGCGTGGGGGCATTAACTGCTACGACCATTTTGGAGGTGTTGATTATAGGTTCGTACACACTTACCTTTGGACCCAGAAATCCCACTCTCGAAAATCTATCCTCTGGATTATAAAAATACAACTGTAAAGATTCATATTTCAACACTGACTGTGGAGACAGAGGAGGAGGGATTCTCCCAGCATGCACCTGGATGGTCCTGGGGGGGCTGGGTAAATAAATCCAAGCAATCCCTCCAATGGCTCGCTTTGCACCTGTTACAGAGCAGGAGACAGACCTACCTACACCAACCGGAGAGATGGCCCTAATCCTTCTGCAAAACTAGCAGATTGAAGAGAAATGTGTGAGGCACTTTCTCATTTTATGGCGGACAAAAGCCCCAACAGATGTGAACGTATGTACGAGCACAGAGGAATAGTTGAGAAGCTAAGACCTGCTCAGACCTAAAGACTCCACAGCCCCAAGCACAGGGGACTCCTCTGAGAGTTTGCCACTCGGGGAAGGTCATATTGAGAACATTTGTAGCACGGAAACCAGAAAATGCTGGACCTTCAGGCTTTACCCCCATAACAGCCAGTTATTAAACCAGTATCAACATGTTATGGCCATAAGGGGCTGAAAGGAGGGGTGGGGGGGCGGGTGCAGGCCTTGCGCCCGGAAGCCCTTACTCAAAGACACGCTTATTCCCTACACCAAGAAATGCATGGACACGGATTAATTTTGTAGCACCCGCAAGATGTCTCAGCTCCCATTATCCAGGACTCTGGGCTTCCTCTCACGGAACACCATCCTTTCCAGAGGATTCTGAGGGCTGTGCGCCCTAAGAGAGTGCAGGAGAGGCTATGCTGCATCCTCACCACTGGAGGGCAGTGTTACCACACCACCTGGAAGAGCTTGAAAGGGGTTCCCAGCCTCGGCCAGAAGCCAGCAGTTCCTGGGCCCTCAGGGACCCCCGTCCCCACCCCGGGGCCCTCCCCTGGGGGGTGGAGGAGAAAAGAGGGCGGGAGGACTCAAACCTTAGTGTCCTGCAACTCAGCTTACAGGCCATATGGGACAAGTCACCGCACTCCCCTGAGCCTCCCGTTTCCTCATCTGTAAAGCAGGGAGGTTTTAGCATTGACTTCAGAGGGTGTTGTGATTCAACAAGCTTAGAAGGGTGCCTGGCACGCGGTGAGCCCTCAGCAAAATGTCAGCCGCCGTCCTTATGGCCGTTTGCCCAGGGCCGCTATGATCCCTCCCGTTCTCCAGCTCGCCCTCTGACGGATGTGCTATTATCTTCCGTATCACGGAGTAGGAGACCGAGGGGCATAGAAAGGAAGTGACTGTCCCCAGGCCACACAGTGAGCGGGGACAAGCAGGGACTTGAATCTGGTCTAGGTGCCACCACGGGGCTCTCCTCCCGGACTCAGCTCAGCAGGGGTGATGGGGGGTCTGCAGCTCTGGGTCTGGGGCCTGAGTCCCCCCCCCACCCTTCCATCCCCCTTCACCCCCACCTGGGTGGGCTACCCGGCGCTCAGCACCCCCTGCTCTCCGTCCCAGCCGCTTCCCTGGAAAGCGAGACTTGCCATCACAGACTCCCGGGGAGATTCGGTGACAGCGAGCGCACAGGCTTCAAAACAAAAAAGCCACGCATTCGTGCCGTTATGCCACTCGGTTTGTTGGGCTCCAAGTGTAGGCCCGGCCCGGCAGCCGGGCTCCAGTAACCCCCCCAGGGGTGGCCCTAACGGGCTTGCAGTCTGAATGTCTTGCCCTTGGCACAAGCCGTACTCCCTGGCAGGGTCTGCGGGTCTGGCACTTGGAGGGTAGGCGAGGTGCCTGAATTTCAGCACCCCCCCCCTCCATCCTTCCCCTTACGCACTCACATGCACGCACATGCGCACACACGGGGTGGGGGGGGGGGTGGGTCGTCGTTTGCGGGGCAAGTGACCGAGCAGCAGAGGCAGGCGGCAGGGGGGCGGGGGGGGGGGGCGGGATGGCTGTCAACCTGCAGCAGCTCAGCGCGACAAGCACGGCCCCATGCCGACAACAGCTGGCTCGTTGGGAAGATAGCTTTTCTGAGCCTCACCCAGACTTCGGAAGCCGCTGTGCCGAGCGAAAGTCTGGGTGTCCAACGCTGGGCACCGGGAGAGGACCCCCCCCCCCCACCAGCTCGGAGGGTTGCCGTCAGGTGGCCACGCCCATTTCTTCACTTGGCTTTCTCCTCTGCAAGCCGTGGAGGGTGCCGGGCCCCCCACATCGCGGCGGTGGGGGACCTGACCGGGGATCTGTAACGGGAGCACTTTGCAGAGTGCCTGGAGCCCGTGAGCACTGGGGGAAGAGTCCACGCTGACTTTCTCATGCCCGTCTTCACCGCTCAGCTCACAGCTCCCGTTCCAAGCTGACGATCGCCTCTCCTCTGCCCTGCCTCGTAATAGACGGGTGTTCGGGACCCCGCCTGCAGTGCTGTCCGGAGGACAGAACAGGACAGAGACGCCAGTGCCCGACACACAGGCTGGCAGTGCGAAAGAGCAACCCCAACCTCCTGTAGACCCCCATCTCCAGCCTTGCAAGCGGTTGGGCCCAAACCTTGTCTCATGCTTGACTCTCTCCTGCCCCACATCTGGTCAGTCAGCAAATGCAGCCCAGCCTGAGCACGGCTCACCCGGGATGATGACCCCCATCCGTAAGCCACATCATCCCCAGGCCTGGGCCCCCTGAGCTGCCTCCAGGGGAGCAGAGCTGTCTGGTCTGAGGTCTGCTCAGAGCTCTCCAGTGGCTCCCTCTTACCCACTCCTCAAACGCTTTGCATACTCTGTTCTCTCTGTCTAGCACGCCCTTCCTCAGACAGCCACAGCGGGCTCATTCAGGTGCCTGCCGATGCTCCCGTGACAAAGCTGCCCCTTCAAGATCATGAGCGGGGTAGACAGGTGGGCAGCGCGGGGAACTGAAAAGCCCTGAGGAAAAGGGGCTCCACGCAGACAGTCAGAATGCGAGTTCGGGGCACCGTGTTCCAGAGGGAATAGAAATCCGAATTTTCATGTGAAGTTGCCCGACTATTAAACGCTGGTAGTCACCTCTGCAGCTCATTTCTGATCCTTAAGATCCCATCTATGGTGAGTCGCTACATCATAGAAACACCAGTAAGAGAAAGCAAAAGGAAATAGAGGGCAACACCGTTTTTCTTTCTCTCCCGCCCACCGCCCCCCCCCATGCTTCCGGGTATGGGATGAGTTGTGTCCCCCCAAATTTCATGTGCTGAGGTCCTAACCTTTGGTCCCTCAGAACGTGACTGCATTTGGCGATGGGCGCTTTAAAGAGGCAATTATGTTACAACAAGGTCATTGGGTTGGGCCACTGTCCAACGTGACAGGTGTCCTTACAAGAAGAAACTACCAGGCAGACACACAGAGGAAGGTCATGTGAAGACACAGGAAGAAGATGGGTAACCGTGTACAAGCCAAGGAGAGAGGCCCCAGAATATGACACCTTGATGTTAGACTTCCAGCCTTCAGAACGGCGGAAAGATCCAGTCCTATTGTTTAAGCCCCCAGCCTGTGGTACTGGTTACCTCAGCCACAGCAAACTAACTCATTCTGTCTTTTTCACTCTTTCTCCCCCCCTCCCCCCCCCCCATCTGGTGGGACAGAAAATGATCAGGTTCAAGAGGGAAGAGGGAAAGTGGCAGATTTGGTGAGGCCAAGACAAACCCTCATTGCAGAAACGGGGTAGGGGGCGCTAGAGGCAGGAAGACCTCAATCGGCAGCATCTGACGCTACAACTGAGGGACCACAACCAATTCCCCCACTATCCCGGGAGTTGGGTGGCTCCTTGCCCCCATTTTATATGGGGGGGAAACTGAGGCTTTAAGCACGCTGAGCCAGCTTGTAGCCAGCGCGCGGCAGCGCGGGGATTCGGTCCTGGCTCCCCTGCACCGCCCGGGCATCGTGCTCGGCGGTGGAGCTTGCCCAGGGGTGCGGGGGGAGGGGGGGCGGGGGGACCGACCTTCCAGAATTCCCAGCAAACCCTGGCAGTAGCTGCAGCAGGAAAACAAAGGGACGGCTCGCTTGCTGGCTGCAGAGGAGCGACTCGCCACCAGGGGGCAGCGCGCGCTGGCAGCCGGCCGGCCGGGGACCGCCTTTGTCCGGGTGAGGCCCCCTTCCCGCACCCAGCAGACGCGGGAGCTCCCCCGCCCCGCCCCGCCCCGATCCTCCCGGCCCCGCGGGCGACCAGCTACCCCGGACAGGCCCCTGCACCCGGCACGCCGCAGAGCCTCCCCTCTGCGTCACCTGGCCCTCCCTCCTTTCTGGCTGCCCAACGGATTGCATTTCCTGTCATCTCCCAGGGCCCGGCTCAAAGATCTTTCCAGTCTCTCGGCTTTCATGGAGACTTCCTTCATCTTGTGCACACGCAGGCAGATCGATGATGCTTCGTAGCCACGGCCCAGCCCTCCCTCCATCAGCCCGCTCTGGGCTGTGAAAGCATCTCCGGTGTGCAGTGAGCACGGGTCAAATCTAGATCCCCCACCCCTTTCCCGGTTCTGTCCGTCGGGACCCCAGAAGCCGTCCTTCCTAGAAATCCCCAAGCTGCCCACCTCCTGGGCCGAGAGGGCAGCCAGAGCCTGTTATCTGTCCCTGTGCTGACCACACGGGCCTGGAAAGGTCTGTTTAGGGACAGAGACCTGTTGGGACCGCAACCACATCTGAGTCATCCCTGTGCCCCAGGCCCACCTTGGTGGCTGCTGGTCAGTCTTTCCTTGGGTTCCCAGGGCTGCCCCGGTGCCTGGAGGCGCCCCTCAGGTGTGCCCACCCTCCTGCAGCCGGCCTTTCTCCTGGGGGTGGGGCGGGTTGCCTGGCCTAGGGAAGAGAGTTGCCAGTCAACATACCTGACATCTCAACTCAGGCAGGCGGCTCCAGTGGCCACGCCCCCTGCCTTCCACACACACACACACACACACACACACACACACACACGCACGCACACGCACGCACACACGCAGACACAAAAGTGACGTTCACCTGCTGCTGGAAAACATCCTTCCTGTGCCTTTCCTCATTTCCCCCTCAAACAGCCTTACAGAGTGGAAAGGCCGCCTTGCCCATTCCACAGATGAGGAAACTGAGGCAGAGAGCAGGGGCCTGTGCGAGCTCTGTCTCCATCTGACAAAGCTGTGCCCTCCTCCTGGAGCCTGCCTGCCCTCTCCTCCTGGCCTTGGCCTGCCACCTCAAGTGTTTTCCCCCTGGGTCTTATGCCTCCCCGTGCTGTTTCTTCAGAGGGCCCAACACTGGACACTCAGGTTAGTCTCTCGTGTGACCGTGACTGCCTGTCTCCCCCCGTCAGCTCAGCTTCGCGTATAGGAACCGTGTGAGTCTTCTTCACCGTGGTATTCCTCACACAGAGCACTTTGCCGGGCACACAAGCAAGTGGGTTGAATGAAATGACTCAAAAGTCAGAACAGGCCGAGGGAGCGTGTGACATCATCCCCGTCTTCCCCGTCATCCCCAGGCCGGGAGTGCAGGCTCATCTGGAAGAGAAGGAACCTTTGTGATAGATAACACCAGAATGAAGCAGTCTATCGAAGTGTATTTGGTTATAAAGTTGATAGATGTGAAGTGACATGTCTGTCAATTGCACGTGTTAATAGCAGAAATAGAATGGACTGAAATCAGCGACTTAGTAAAAGGCGTCCGGGGGGTGCGAGCCACTTGAAGACAAAGGGGATGGAATGAGGCTTTGGAGTGCCCGTGTTGCTGCTCCCGTGGGTGGGCAGTGAGCCGAGGACGCAGCTGGGGTTGGAGCCCGCGGAGCAGACGGCCCGGAGGAGGCTGCCTTGGTCATGGGCCCCCTCCTCCTGCTGATGAGATCATGAAAATAACAATACTTGCTACAGGCATTAAAGTCAGCCATGGGGGACCAGCCGCTGTGACCTTGCTAGCTGTGCCCGGGGGGGGGGGGACATCAGGAGGCTGGTGGCGAACTTGGGTTGTTAAGGGAATGACTGCACTGACAAGGGTGCGGGCCTGCGGCGCCGCCCATGTTTACATTGTCCCGTGGGCTTGAGTCTGCATTGCCCCTCCTGTCGGGCTTGTTCCCATTTGTGAATGAGAGGAAGCCGGAAAGGGAGAGGAAGGGGTCAGCGCAGAGAGGGCGGCCAGCTTGCTTTGGCCTCACAGCGGCAGTGGCGGGGAGAGGCTTGCCACCCAGGTCTCTCAGTCAGCAGCACGGCTTCCGGGGCTGTGCACCGCGTCCCCAGGCTCACCCTGCGTGGAGCCCAATCTTGGCAGGCTTTCGTCTGAAGCCCCAGTCCTGTGACTTGAATTATTCCTCCAAGGTGACTGTCCGGGGCTGCTGCTGGTGACTTCTCTGGCTTTCGATTTACGATGCTTCCTGCCAGGAGGATTCTGGTGTCAGAGCTGGAAGATGCCCACGAGAGCCCATGGCAGTTTCATGCCCTCCGCACTCATTTGTCGGGCCCACAGCACGTGCCAGGCAGTGGACATAAAGCCCCATAAGTTCAAACCTCAAGTCTGCATCTTACTAGCCGTGTGATGTTGGGGGAACCACTCTACCTCTCTGGACACTTTCCATTTGTAAAACGGGGTCAACCACTCACAGCAGTTTGCTTAAGCAGCTGAGGAATAACACACAAAATGTGAACGCGCCTGATGTAGTCGGGGCAACAAAGGCACTGAGTTCCTGGCCTCTAATCTAGCACTGTCTCTAGGTCAGAAGGCAGGACATCCTCGGAAGGCCAAGTTGTGGGTCCTTTGAATACTGGATGCTGAACTTGGATTTCACCCTGGGAGCCATGGCGGGATTGGAGAGAAGTACTCAGATTTGCATTTCTGGAAAGACCCGTGAAGACTGGATCAGAGGGGTGAGACCGGTCAAGCCAGGAGATGCCCAGGAGTCCCCCAGAGTGATGGATGGAGCAGATGAACCCAGGAGCCAGTCAAGGACCAAAGAGCCACCCTCTTTCCATTTCTGTTCCTCTTAATCTCACGTTTGTGCCCCAGCATTGAACACCCACACGCTCAGACTCCCTGTGATTTGGGGGTTTCCTCACTCAGCTTTTACCTAAATCCTTGCTCCTACCCCTTTCTGCCCATCCTTTATGCAACACGGGGATATAAACATTTTCTTTTAAAGGAAGCTGCATCGTGTCAAGAAAGAGCCCTGCGCAAAAGGCAGCCCCGAGTTGGGCACTCTGCCCTTCCTGACACTCACATAGTACCTGGGGGCAGGAATGACGGTCTCAAAGATGTCTGCGTCCTCATCCCCTGGATCTATGAATGTCACTTCCCACAGGGAAAGGGACTTTGCAGATGTAATTGAGTTGAGGATCTTGAGATGGGGAAATGATCCAGGACGGGGCCAGAGGCGGCCAGTGTCGTCACAGGGGTCTTTGTGAGTGGGATTAGAGCCTTCATAAGAGACCCCAGAGAGCTCCCCAGCCCCTCCCACCACTGAGGACACAAGGAGAAGTCTGCAACCCGGAAGAGGGCCCCACCTGACCGTGCTGTCACTCAGATCTCGGACCCCAACGTTTCTGTTCTTTATACAGAAGAGAATCAATCTGTGGCATTTTGTTACTGCAGCTCGAGAGAGACTAAGACATTCTCCTGGAGCCTCAGGAAGGTCCACGGCCCTTCTGACACCTTGATCAAAGCCAGCCAGACCGGCTTTGTAGTTGTGACCTTGACCTCCAGATCCCCGAGACAATAAACGTGTTTTGATTCAAGGCAGTAAATTCGAGGAAAGTTGTTACAGCGGTAATAGGAAACTAACGCACGCCTTCGCCTCTCTGGGCCTCTGTTTCCCTGTTGAGGCTGTGGACACGGGGAAGCATTATGCACAGGCGTAAAGTGAAAGTCAAGGCGGAGCAGAAAAAAAGCATGCCCTTCTGAGGAGGCCTGGACCTTCTCTGTGCCACCGCGGACTAGGCAGAGTGGACATCCCAAACTCAGATGCCTGCCCCATCTAGTTGCAGAAGTGGGTGAGGTGGGCAGGTGTGAGAGGCGCAGTGTGGACTGGTGGGGTCTGTGGGAAAGGACCGAGCAAAGGCACTGACAGTAGGGGTGCCCCCCCCCCACGTTGCCAGGTTAGAAGGTGGGTCCCTGTGGCCGGTCGCCCATCTCTGCTTAGAGAAGTCGGGATGATGGATTTTCATGTGAAATATCTCAATCCTTAGATATTGCCAACCAATTAGAAAAGAAATAAACACTGAGCCGGCCAAACCAAACACATCTGCAACCCAGCCTGGCCTCCAGCTTGTCATTCAAACTCCGGGCTTTGGTGTCGACATGTTCGGGCTGGAATCCCGGCTCTGCCCCAGCCGACGCACCTGGGAACTTGCCTGAGGATGGGCAACTCTGAGCCTCAGTTTCCTCATTTGTTTTTTTTTTAATTTTTTTTTCAACATTTATTTATTTTTGGGACAGAGAGAGACAGAGCATGAACGGAGGAGGGGCAGAGAGAGAGGGAGACACAGAATCGGAAACAGGCTCCAGGCTCTGAGCCATCAGCCCAGAGCCTGACTCGGGGCTCGAACTCCCCGGACCGCAAGATCGTGACCTGGCTGAAGTCGGACACTTAACCGACTGCGCCACCCAGGCGCCCCCTCCTCATTTGTGAAAAAGGGGTAAGAATGCTTACCTCGCTGGGTTGGGGGAGAATAGGTTGTAAAGAAGGGCACAGAGTACAGAATGAGCTTCTTACTAAATGTTCTTTGGTATTTTTATTACCGTTGTTCTACTGTGAGCAAGGAAGACGTTTTTCCAACCTTCTATGCCCTGGCTGGTCCTTCCTGTAGGAAGGGCCTCCGTGCCAACCACTGTGAGCCTGAACTCAGAGAAGAGAGCCCTGCAGTTGGCTGTGCCTGTGGTCCCACCTCGGGGCGTGTGAGGTGTTGTGAGCCCGTCACCCAGAGCCTGGTGCTGGGGCGGGAGGGGGCCAGACTCAGGAGGCTCCTAAAAGAGCAAGGCCATGTACACTGAATTAAAATCACCACCTTGCCACGCCAGTGCCCCATCCTGCTCCTTTCTTTTCTTTTCTTTTCTTTTCTTTTCATTTCTTTTCTTCTCTTTTTCGTTTTTTGAGAAAAATAAATGTTTTTATTATACCATCACTTACTCCTTCGCTAATACACTTCCTTTGTTAAAGAATTATGAGGGGCGCCTGGGTGGCGCAGTCGGTTAAGCGTCCGACTTCAGCCAGGTCACGATCTCACGATCCGGGAGTTAGAGCCCCGCGTCAGGCTCTGGGCTGATGGCTCAGAGCCTGGAGCCTGTTTCCGATTCTGTGTCTCCCTCTCTCTCTGCCCCTCCCCCGTTCATGCTCTGTCTCTCTCTGTCCCAAAAATAAATAAAACGTTGAAAAAAAAATTAAAAAAAAAAAAGAATTATGAGTTAGCATACAGGGTAGTATTCATTTCAGGAGTAGAGTTTAGTGATTCGTCCTTTACATGTAACACCCGGAGCTCAGCCCAACAAGCGCCCTCCGTAAGGCCCATCCCCCGTCTACCCATCCCCCACCCACCTCCCTCCATCCGCCCTCAGGATTCTCTGTATCTAAGAGTCTCTTACATCCTACTCCTTTCTTTCTTTCTTTTTTTTTTTTTTTTAATTTTTAACGTTTTTTATTTCTTTTGAGAGAGAGAGCGTGTGTGGGGGAGGGACAGAGAGAGAGAGGGAGAATGAACTGCACGGTCGTCGCAGAGCCCGACGCAGGGCTGGACCTCACGAACCCTGGGATGGTGACCTGAGCCGAAATCAAGAGTCAACGCAGGCGTCCCCCATCCTGCTGCTTTCGAAAGCAGCATTCACAAACCTCTGACTGCCAGACTGAGATCCGGCTTGCAGTCCCCGATCCCCCAAGCCCCAAAGAAATGTGGTGAACTCAGGGTTTCCCCAAATTTAACTCTTACACTACAGCCAGTATCTCCTATCATTTGCATGTACTTCTTTTTTTTTTTTTTTTTTTAATTTTTTTTTCAACGTTTATTTATTTTTGGGACAGAGAGAGACAGAGCATGAACGGGGGAGGGGCAGAGAGAGAGGGAGACACAGAATCGGAAACAGGCTCCAGGCTCTGAGCCATCAGCCCAGAGCCCGACGCGGGGCTCGAACTCACGGACCGCGAGATCGTGACCTGGCTGAAGTCGGACGCTTAACCGACTGCGCCACCCAGGCGCCCCTCGACTCGTTTTTCTTATACTTCTGCAAATCCAGCCCCATCTCGGGAACACTATATGTAAAACAATGGTTTTGATGAGCTAATTATTATTTTCTTCTTATACATGGCAAGACAAAAAAAAAAAAAAAATGTCTCTATTAGAAATTTACAAACTCATCCGGGTTCTGATGGCAAATCTTCCCGCCTGCGCTCACAATGGTCAGGCAGCCCCTTCGGGTTGGTTGAGGTAAAGAGCAGCATGATCTCACTACTGCTACTCCTCCCGGGAGGTTTCCCCCAACTTTGGTTCCCCTGCCATGGACCCTTGCAGAGGGGACGGGGAAGGGAGGAGCGAGGAGAAACTGGGAACCCTCCCCAGGCATCCTTATCAGCTCTTGATTTTTTAAAAATGGATTTGACAGTGTGTTGGAGTAATTCATTCATGCCTTCTGCCTGGAAAATGGTTCCCAGTCCTTTCATTGAAATTCAGTGTGTGAACTAAACATGTGGCTTCAGCAGCTCCCCGTTTTCTGTGGGACTGAGACCAAACCGTGGGCAGGGCATTCGAGGCTCTTCACAGCCCTCACTTTCCAGCACCCTCTCTTCCAGCTGTGCCCCCCCTTGAGTCTCTGTGTTCCAGTGCTGTCCAGCCACTGATGGTCACCCTTCTGTGATGTCCGTGCTGCAGTCACTGTTAGGAAAAACCCCTTAGACTTTGTTGGCTAAGCACACTTCTTTTCAATCTCCAAAACCCTACTCAGCACCACTTTCTTTGTGGAGGTCCCCTCCCCTGATTCATCCTGTGAGCTCAGTCCCTCCCCCAGAAGAGTTGCTTACTCCTTCTCCTCTACCAAATGTCCCAAATCCTTCTGCTTCTTGGCATCTTCTTTGCCAGCACTGTGGGCTGAGCCCACAATACCTGCCACCCCGCTGATGACGAGAGCCCCCAAACACTCCCTACACCCCCTTCACACCTCCCACCTCCTCTAATCTGATCTCTCCACGGCAGTGAGAGTGATCACGGAAAAACTCTGGCCAGAGCATGCTGCTCCCCTGTTTAAAATTCCCCAGCGGCTTCCACTTTACCCAGGATATAATCCAAGCTCTTGGAAAAGCCCCCCGAAACCTGGCATGATCTGGTCCCCACCCACCTCTCTGGCCTCCTCCTCCTCTTTCCCCCAGCACACTGGCCTACTCTTCTTGTCCCCAGAGTTTGCAGCTGCTGTCCCCTTCTGGAATGTTCTGTGCCTACCTGCCTTCCACACAAGTTCCCACCCACCCTGTTCCATACACTCACATACTGTCTTCACCCGTCCATCACTCGGGACTCACCTGAACAGTCGTCCCCTGGGGAAGCCCTCAGTGCTGCCCCCCGTGATTGGGTGGTCCTGGAGGGCAAGGATTACATCACATTGATTTGTATGTCCCCCGGCTGGGGACAGAATAAGACCTAGACTATGTGTGGGGACAGACCCACGGGCTTCACAGGAAGAACGAAGCGGACCCTCTAGCCTCCCTTGGGCTTGTCCCAAGCAAACATGAATACTCCTGGCCTGGTTCTTGAGGGCTGGGCAAGGCCACCGCCTGCCTGTACATCAGGGAGTGGATTTACAAAAAAGTGGCCCACGCGTCCTTTTGAGTTATAGAGACATGTACCTAGCCAGTGAAACAAGTTTGAGTACAATGAGCATAAGAGTCAGGAGAAGCCAGTCTGGAGGCTTTGCTCTGTCCTGGGTCGGTGCAGCCTGGGGCAGCGCCCTGACCTTGCTGGCCATTTCCTGGGGGCGCCTGGAGCCTGCTTCGGATTCTGTGTCTCCCTCTCTCTCTGCCCCTCCCCCGTTCATGCTCTGTCTCTCTCTGTCTCCAAAATAAATCAACATTAAAAAAAAAATCATTTTGGGGGCGCCTGGGTGGCGCAGTCGGTTAAGCGTCCGACTTCAGCCAGGTCACGATCTCGCGGTCCGTGAGTTCGAGCCCCGCGTCGGGCTCTGGGTTGATGGCTCAGAGCCTGGAGCCTGTTTCCGATTCTGTGTCTCCCTCTCTCTCTGCCCCTCCCCCATTCATGCTCTGTCTCTCTCTGTCCCAAAAATAAATAAAAGTTGAAAAAAAAAATCATTTTGAAACTGACATTTTCTGACCATACTGGTGAAAAGATAAGTACAATTCCAGCTGGATAACATTCATTCTTCTCCCCTCTTACTTGAAAAAAAATTGAGGGCACTTGGGTGGCTCAGTCGTTTAAAGCACCCGACTCGCACCCGACTCGTGATTTCGCCCCAGGTCACGATCTCACGATTCGTGAGTTCTAGCCCCGCGTCGGGCTCTGGGCTGACAGCACAGAGTCTGCTTGGGATTCTTTCTCTCCCTCTCTCTCTCTGCCACTCCCCTACTCTCTCTCTTTCTCTCTCAAAAGTAAATCAACTTAAAAAAATAAAATACATTGAAACATTTTCTTGTAAGAGTCTCTGCTCCCCTCCCCTCCACTACCCTATGTCTCACGTTCTATTTGATCCTCACCTGTCCCGGATCCCAGGTTCTGCCAGGGGCTCTGATGTCAGCAAGGGGTATGAGGGGGTCAGCCAGGCCAGTATAACCTAGTGCATACGCCTGTCCCAGTAGCAGGCCTGCTTTTTTTTTTTTTAACGTTTATTTATTTTGGAGACAGAGAGAGACAGAGCATGAACGGGGGAGGGGCAGAGAGAGAGGGAGACACAGAATCGGAAGCAGGCTCCAGGTTCCGGGCCATCAGCCCAGAGCCCGACGCGGGGCTCGAACTCACGGGCCGTGAGATTGTGACCTGAGCTGAAGTCGGACGCTTCACCGACTGAGCCACCCAGGCGCCCAAGCAGGCCTGCTTTTAACTCACTCAGTGTTGGTTGAACATCTGTCATTGTTGGTACTGATAGATTCGTTGGTGGTGATAACTTCGCTGGTGTCATCTTGTGAGTTCAAGAGTGTCCTCCAAAAACTCATGTCCACTTGGGGCCTCAGAGTGTGGCCTTATTTGGAAATAAGGTCATCTCGCGTTTCTTCAGACCTCGAGATGAAATCATCCTGGCTAAATTCGATGACGCATCAAAGATTGTCAGCCGTGCGTCCTGGCAGCTACCAGAGGCCAACAGAGAAGCATGGGATGTTATCTCACAGCCTCCAGAAGGAACCAACAGCCGCAGAGCCTTTGGCTTCCTGAGCAGTGAAAGGATACACTTCTGCAGTTTGAAGTCACCCGGTCTGTGGTTATTGGTTACAGCAACGCTCGCTGTGCTCAGCCCCATGGCAGCCCCGCCCGTGAGGAAGGCACTATTCCTGTCCTCCACGCAGACATCAGGACAAGGAGGCTCAGAAAGTTCCAGAAGCTTGCCCCAAGTTACCCTTGCCCTCCCCCAGACTCTGGCTACAAGCGGGCCCAGCATGCGGGGACTTGGGTCGTGGAGTGGACAGGAGATGAGGCGTGGAAGGCGTGGGGGATGAGCCTGGAGGGTTGAGACAGGGCACGGCCACCAAGGGGAAGAAGCATTCTGCCTGCATCTGCTCTGTAGGACCCGCTCTGCGGAAGCTGCCTCCCTAGCCAAGCAGAATCCACCCTGGCTGGCTCGTCAGCGTCAGCAGAAAGACAAAAGGAGGTCTTCATCCCCTGCCCTGCCATCAGAGCACCTTCCAGAGCCCAGGACCTTATGCGGTGGGGTTGGGGGGGTGTGGAGGTGGGGGGGCTGGGAGGAAGGTGACTTGCCAGGAGGGCTCATCTGCAGGGTGTTGGGTGCACAAAGTTTCATCTCCCCAAGCGGTAACTGAACCTTTTGGTGTCAGAGCCCCCCAGCCAAGGGATGGGGGTCTTCAAGGCCATGCTAATTCCTTCCAGAGGGTGTGAGGGTACGTTCATGTCTCTAGTCCGTCATTCATCTCTGCACATTGACAACTACATACGGAGCCTCCACTGAGGGCCCGCCGTAATTCTAGGCCCGGTGATCAAATGGTGGACGAGATTCGTGTGACCTCTGTGCTTGAGCAGCTCCCAGGCTGATGTGAGGGACAGCCATCTTAATTAGCCCACAAAGGATGTTTCGTTCCCAAAGTCAAGAAATGGAGACTTGAGACCCTGTCCGGGCCCTGTAGGGCCAGTTTCTCCCGGGAAAGGGAAGTTTGAACTGAGAGCTGAGGGGTGAGGCGGGGTTGGGTAAAGAGCGGAGGAAGGCAGGTGGCTGTGTGGGAATGGCATCCAGGCAGAAGAACAGTGCGTGCAAAGGTCCTGCCTGAGGCAGGAGGGGACGTAGCGCGTGCAAGGAAAAGAAAGGCAGCGGAGCCTGGGCAGAGGAAGTGATAAAGAGGAGAGATCTGAGACGGGGCTTCAGTGAAGAGGGTTAAGGGACGAAGAATCAGGCCACACAGGGCCTGGTAGGATCGACGGTGGTTTTGGTCTCTGGCCGCAAACAGTAAGAAAGGCCGAAGAAGCTTAAACAGCTGGGTGACATGACCAGATTTGAACCAGACTGGGGACCTACAATCCAGGCTGGAGCCCCCAAGACACCGTGGGGCTGGGGGTGAGTCACTGCATTACTCCAAGTCGGTTTCCTCCTTTGTAAAGTGGGAGTCAATAGGGCCACCTCCCTGGGGCTTTCCCATTTAATTGGATGTCTACCGAGTGCCATGCTGCGTGGGTAGAACCCTCCTCACTGTGGACGAGGAAGCGGGGGCTCAGAGAGATGAGGTGACTTGCCCAGGGACACCAAGCAGGAAAGCTGCAGAGATCGGTAGGAACCCGAGTAGCCCGTCACTGTCGCAAGCTCTATCGTTGGCCGGCCTTGAAATGTGGCGACATTGAGATGAGGGATGGTGGAAAGTGGACAGAATGACGTGTGGTCCTGGGACCCTCTGCCCCGATTCTGTCTTCCAATCCAGCTTCGTCAGATGCACAGGGAAAAAGACCAGGTAGCCTCTTTGTGTGTGTGCGTGCGTGCGCGTGTGTGTGTCTAGTTATTTTTGGCGGCAAGGGAACTTAATTAAGAATCGAGTTCACAGCTTTCCCACTGAGAGTTAGCCGGGGGTGCAGGATGGAGAAAGGGAGTAGAAAGGGCAGATTGTGGACAGTGTCACCAAAATAATGAAGCGGAACCTTAGGGCTTTCCAGGGAGGAAGGGAGGGGGCACGGATGCTATTTTGGGCGCTTGTCGTGCATCACAAAGCCAGTGTGCTAATATTCTGTATTCGCAGGCAGAATTCTTTCGGAGCCGGAGTTGGAGCAGAGGCCGGCAGGCCGTTGCCCTTGGTGACGGCAGAGACAGTGTCATTGGCTGGAGGGTGTTGAGACAGGAGCCGTTCCAGAAAGAGCCCCGGACCTGGAGCCTGCCCCCTTCCTCCAGCAACTCCATTGCTTTCCACCTGCCGCCTTGTCACCTGGACCTTTCCCTGTGACCTCTTGAGCTCTGGACACCATGGGCCCTTGCCCCCTCTTTAGGATTTCAGAAAGCTTCCTGGAACATCCAAGACAGGCAGCTATGCAATGAATCCAGTTTGGACACAGGTTTTATTTGGCCTGCATCTTTAAAAAATGTGCACCTGTACTGTGAAAAGAGGAGGTTGCGTGCAGAGAGCATAGCTGCGGGCCGGGCCCTGAGCCAAGTGCTGGGAGCACAGTGGGAGGAGGGCAGAGGCAGAGGCAGACCGATGGCAGGCACCAATGGCAGACCGATGGCAAGCATTGCGCAACGATGACATTATTGGATGGTGATAAGAGCCGTGGAGGAGCATCAGCGAGACAGGGAGGTGGTGACCTTTTACTGGGTGCTCAGGGAGACTTCAAGGTTGAGGTGGAGGCCACCGGGGAAGGAGAGGGAAGCATTCGCCAGAGAAAGGACCTGGTCCTGGGAGACCAACGAGTGCTCAGCATTTGCAGGACTGGAGCTCAGCACACAGGCCAGGTGGGCCACGGGAAGACTGAGACAGGTGGGGTCAGAGGACAGTCGTCTTGCAGGTCGTGGACTTTGTCATCAAAGGGGCCAGGGGTCCAGAAGGTGGGGAAGAGTGTGTGGGTGTCGGTAAGACATCATTGTTACTGATTGGTTGCTACTGTTGTAACTGCTACCCTGACCAAGAATGACGCCTGGGAGGTGGTCCAAAAGCAGCTTTATTTTTGTCTCCTGCATTAGCGGGCAGTCCCTGTGCCTCTCTGGGCTATTAGAGACAGACTTAAGCCACGTAAGTCCCCGGCTGCGAGCTCAGTTCTGGAACTAACGATGGCTGCCCACCCATGCCGCTCACCAGCCGCTCTTTTCATATCCCAGCAGGGGTGGAAGCAGGGAGAGGAAAGAGGAAGCGATTGTTTTCTACCGGACGAATGGCTTTGCATCCTCCGGCTGAGGCAGGGGTTCAAGCCTACTTTTTCTATGAGAGTGCCTCTGTGGTTCTCAGGAGGCTCCCATGCTAGAAGTCCCCTGGCTGTGACTCCCATAATGGTGATGTCTCTCTTTCGGCTGACTGCCCATCTCTTTAGGCCTTCGTTTCTGGACCATCTCTCCATTCAGTGCTAGCTGCCTCTTCCTGGTCAGCGGAATGTTAGGCTACTCCCAGCTGGCTTTCTCTGCTGCTGGGACTACATCTGGTCCAAGAGAGCACTCACATATTCTTTGGTCTGCCTTGAAGAAAGTCCATTACCTCATCATCACCATCATATTCATCATCTTCCCTTTCTCCTCCTCCTCCTCCCCTTTCTCCTCCTCCTCCTTCTTTTTCTCCTCTTTCTCCTTCTCCTCCTTCTTCTCCTTCTTCTTCTTTCTTCTTCTTCTTCTTCTTCTTCTTCTTCTTCTTCTTCTTCTTCTTCTTCACCTTCTTCTTTCTTGTTCTTGTTCTTGTTCTTCTTCTCCTTCTTCTCTCTTCTTCTTCTTCTTCTTCTTCTTCTTCTTCTTCTTCTTCTTTTCTTCTTCACCTTCTCCTCCTTCTCCTCCTTCTTCTCCTTCTTCTTTCTTCTTCTTCTTCTTCTTCTTCTTCTTCTTCTTCTTCTCCTTCTTCTTTCTTCTTCTTCTTCTTCTTCTTCTTCTTCTTCTTCTTCTTCTTCTCCTTCTTTCTTCTTCTTCTTCTTCTTCTTCTTCTTCTTCTTCTTCTTCTCCTTCTTTCTTCTTCTTCTTCTTCTTCTTCTTCTTCTTCTTCTTCTTCTTCTTCGCCTTCTCCTCCTACTTCTCCTCCTCCTTCTCTTTCTCCTCCACCTACTTCTTCATCATCATCACCATCAACACTGATCTAAACCAGGAGTTGGCAAACATTCTTCTAAAGGAGCAGATAGTACTGGGGCGCCTGGGTGGCTCAGCGGGTTGAGTGGCCGACTTTGGCATAAGGTCATGATCTCGCGGTTGGTAGGTTTGAGCCCCGTGTCCAGCTCCGTGCTGACAGCTCAGAGCCTGGAGCCTGCTTCCAATTCTGTGTCTCCCTCTCTCTGCCCCTCCCTCACTCACACTCTGTCTGTCTCTCTCAAAAATAAATAAACATTAGGAAAGAAATTAGAAAAAAAAATAATAAAGGAGTAGATAGTAAATATCTTAGGATTTATGGGCCATTTGGTCTCTGTCACAACTACTCAATTGCCTCTGAAGCCCGTTTTGAACCCATAGGAACATAGAATAAAAGAGTTGGCCACGTTCTAATAAAACTTTGCAAAACAATAGGCAGGCTATAGTTTCTGATTCCAGACCTAAACAGGCGTCAGAAATACTATCTCTCCCACTGCATGAGAGTGAGACACCCATGCTGTCCTCTGTCACAGGTCACAAATCCACCTTGCTATGGCACCTCAGCCCATGCAAATCTTCAAACATACGCCAAAGCAGAGAGACTAACAGTGACTCCCCTGGACCCATCACTTTGCTTCAATAACCACACTGCCATTCTTAAGACCATCTTCCGAGAAAAAAACCGAGTGGTAGTGATGGGGGCTAGGAGGCAGCTGGCTAGGATGTAAGATGAAAAAGGAAACAGGAAAAAGAGCTCCCAGGAAATATCTTCTCTCTGCTGGGGAAGCCGGTAACTGTCTCTTTACGTCCTTTCAGAGGCTCTGAAGGTTTGAGGTCAGAGGACTCCCAGATCTTCAAACCTTGAGGCAGAGATATGTTCTGACACAGCTGCCCTGGCCCCGTCTGGCTTCCTAGAAGGGCTGAGGAGAGCTGCCAGGACGAGTCTCCTTTGTAAGTAAAGGCACTTTGTTGATTCTTGCTGATCGCAGCATCCTGGAGCCATCGAAGGTCTAGGGGCAGCTGTGAATTTGAACACCTGAGCCTCCCTCTGTCACCTTGCACAGGCACTTTGCTTCTGGAGCCCATTTTCACGCGGCACAATGGGCGAGTAGTATCTGCCCCCAGAGGGAGGTTGCAGGAATTAAGGAAATAATCCATGCCATGCAATGTTTTCTGAAATATCTGTGGATTTGGTGGGGCTATAAGAATGAGCTGTTGTTTCTCTCCCATCTTGCTTTCTGTTGTGGGTTGTTAGAACTTGCTTTTCCATCCTTTGTCAGCATCCCGGGCAGATGATGGTTACATATGAGCCCCATTTCCTTGGATCCATCCAAACCTGTTTTCTTTTGATTTCTTTCCATTGCCAGACCACTAAAGACCCTCGTTTGTTCATTCAACAATGCACACTGGCATCCGTTTCATGCCTCTTGGCACAGACATGAAGTGGGAAGGTTTCCGTCTCAGAGCTTGAGGTCCAAGAAGTCAGTGACATATGGCCAACTGACTGGGGTCCTCAGATGTCCAAGGTTAGACTGCCCTTGAGGCATTGCTAAGAAGGACACAATCAGCACCACAAAGCCATCCCAAACCTATCTCACACCTTCCAGGCTGCACAAAGCAGAAGATAAGAAGGCAAGGAAGAAGAGATCTTTGGAATTTTGAGCCATCATCTGAGTTCAGAGTTCAGGAGCTTCATCCCTCCCCTCCTCCAGGACCCCAAAATGTGCCCATGTGAGAAGCGTTCCAGCATCTTCCACACAGAGGCTATCAAAACCCCAGCAGTGGTGACCAGAGGAGCAGTGATGATCAAAAGATCAAGGGGACCAAGAACAGCCAGTGAGCAGAAACTTTTGTACTCTTCCTTCTCCTCCTTTTTCTTGACCCTAGAAGAGGGAGCAGACGGGGGTGTCTCAGAGAGCTGGCTACAGCTCACTGTCTTACAAGGTCAAAAAGAGAAGGAACCAAAGACCAGACTATAGCCTCTCCCCACTCTTGAGTCCCCAAGCCTTCAGTCTGACCGGTGATAAGGAAAATAGAAGGAAGAGACGGAACTTAAATCAGAGAAGAAGGTGTAGTTCTTAACATTTGAGACCAGACTTCTGATAACCTACAGTGTTTGGATAGCTCTGAGTATCAGCCAAGCACCTTATGGATGGCATCCCATTCAAACCTCAACACAAACCTATGTGGGAGTCAGGACTAATTTAGTGGCTAGTTAAGAAAAACTGATTCACGAGGCGCCTGGGTGGCTCAGTCGGTTGAGTGTCCGACTTCGGCTCAGGTCATGATCTCTCGGTCTGTGGGTTCGAGCCCCGCGTCGGGCTCTGTGCTGTCAGCTCGGAGCCTGGAGCCTGCTTCGGATTCTGTGTCTCCCTCTCTCTCTCTCTCTCTCTCTCTCTGCCCCTCCCCTGCTCATGCTCTGTCTCTCTCTCTGTCAAAAATAAATAAGGATTAAAAAAAATTAAAAAAAAAAAGAAAAACTGATTCAAACTAGATTAAGCAGAAAAAGGATTTATTACTCACATAATAGGGGAAGAATAACGGGTTAGTTCTTGAAGGAGGGCCTGTAAGTGCCAGGGCCCCATCTCCAGCCCTCTCTCTCTCTCTCTCTCTCTCTGCCTCTGTCTCTCCCCCAATTTCTCACCCATTGTTAGTTTATATTACTTATTTATTTATCCAACAACTCTAGGCTAGGCAACTACTTGGATGTCGGTATTAATTTACAATTGCTGCTATAACAAATTACCACAAACTGCATGGCTTAAAACAGCACAGATTTATTCTTATTGTTGTGGTGGTCAGAAGTCCAAAGTGTGTCTCACTGGGCTAAAATCAAAGTGTTGGCAGGCTTATGTGCCTCTGAAGGCTCTAGAGGAGAATCCTCGTGCTTACCTTTTCCAGTTTCTAGGTAGGTGCTTCCTGTTTGGCTCGGCGTGTGGTCCCTTCTTCCATCTCTGAAGCAGCAGTGGCCAGTTGAGCCCTCACATGGAACTCACTCCACCTCCTTCTTTTCCTTTTAAGGAACCTTATGATGACATAAGGATCATCCAAGTCTCCAGGATAATCTTCCAATTTTTTTTTAAATTTTTTTTTCAACGTTTATTTATTTTTGGGACAGAGAGAGACAGAGCATGAACGGGGGAGGGGCAGAGAGAGAGGGAGACACAGAATCAGAAACAGGCTCCAGGCTCTGAGCCATCAGCCCAGAGCCCGACGCGGGGCTCGAACTCACGGACCGCGAGATCGTGACCTGGCTGAAGTCGGACGCTTAACCGACTGCACCACCCAGGCGCCCAATAATCTTCCAATTTTAAAGTCTGCTGAATAGTACATTTATTTCCAACTGCAACCTTTAATCCACTTTGCCATGTAAGTCACATATTCACGGGTTCTGGAGATTAGGGTGTGGACCCCTTCGGGGGCCATGATTCTGCCTGCCATGCTGTCTAACAGTCATCTCAAGCTTGACTCGTCCACATCCAAACTTCTGCTCTCCCCCCCACCACCCACAAACCAGCACCACCCACAGCCAGCCCAGTCTGAGCTGAGGACAAGACCCACAGAGACTTGGCTCCCCTCTTTCTCACAACCGGCCTCCAATCTGCCAACTACTCCTGTCGGCTCCACTGGTGAAAGCTTCTCACGTCTCACCAGCCCAGACCAGCTACCTGGAAGATTGCAAAAGCCTCCTCTCAGGCCTCCCTGATTCTACCCTTGCCCCTCCAGTCTAGTCCCATCGGGACAGAGAAAAAGGTTCTTTGAAAACCTGGGTCAGATCAGGCGGCCCTTGGTAGGTAAACCCATCTGCCTCCTGCACTTCCTGAGCGAGAATCAGGAGTCAGAGAGATGGGGATCAAATGCCACATTACTACTGAAAAAGCTGTGCTAGAGGACTTGGCTTAGGCACGACAAAGGGTTGGTGAAAGCTCCCCTGAATTGAATTTACTTGCCCAAACTTCAGGCAGAGCTCTGCTAAGATAGCCAAGCAAGCAGACCACACAGATGTGGTCACACAGATGTGAAGGAAGGTGAGGAGACAGGTCTGAGCCAAGACCACCTCCCCAACTTCCCAGCTGGAGGAGAGAAGAAAGGGTGGGGAAAGAGGCCATGAGTGCCCTGGGGATGGCCTTTCACAGTGAAGCAACCAAAGTCCCTTTTCACTTCCTACTAATGTTTTGGTATGAAGGGGATTCATTTTCATGGTGCAGAGAAAGGTTCATTTCTATACCTGGATTTGCCTGGGAAGTGAGATGGATACGGGTGGTGGGAGCATGGGGACTAGAGAATGTTATGGAGAGTGACACTCTATCATATATGGGAGGTGTGGGAGGCATTTCTGACATGACTCCCGTGGTTCCCACCTCCTGATAGTCACACTCTGGTGTAATCCCCTCCTATTGAGTGTGGGATGGATCCAGTGACTTGCTGCTAATGAATAGAACATAGCAAAAATGATGAAATGCCACTTCTAAAATAAGATTACACAAGACGGTGACTTCCAGCTCACACTTGCTTGCTTACCCTCCCTCCTCCCCCTCCTCCTTTTTCTTCCACTGCTTCTCCTCCTCCTCCTCCTCCTTCTCCTTCTTCCTCTTCTTCTTCTCCTCCTCCTCCTCCTCCTTCTTCTCCTTCTCCTTCTCCTCCTCCTTCTTCTTCCCCTCCTTCTCCTTCTTCCCCTTCTTCTTCTTCTTCTCCTCCTCCTCCTCCTTCTTCTCCTTCTCCTTCTCCCCCTCCTACTCCTCCTCCTCCTTCTTCTCCTTCTCCTTCTCCTCCTCCTTCTCCTTCTTCCCCTCCTTCTCCTTCTTCCCCTTCTTCTTCTTCTTCTCCTCCTCCTCCTCCTTCTTCTCCTTCTCCTTCTTCCCCTTCTTCCCCTCCTCCTTCTTCTCCTTCTCCTTCTCCTCCTCCTTCTCCTTCTTCCCCTTCTTCTTCTTCTTCTTCTCCTCCTCCTCCTTCTTCTCCTTCTCCTTCTTCCCCTTCTTCTCCTCTTCCTTCTTCTCCTTCTCCTTCTTCCCCTTCTTCTCCTCCTCCTTCTTCTCCTTCTCCTTCTCCTCCTCCTTCTCCTTCTTCCCCTTCTTCTTCTTCTTCTTCTTCTTCTTCTTCTTCTTCTTCTTCTCCTCCTCCTCCTTCTTCTCCTTCTCCTTCTTCCCCTTCTTCTCCTCTTCCTTCTTCTCCTTCTCCTTCTTCTCCTCCTTCTCCTTCTTCCCTTTCTTCTCCTCCTCCTCCTCCTCCTCCTCCTCCTTCTTCTTCTTCTTCATCTTCTTCTTCTTCTTCTTTTCTCCTTCCTGGCTCTTCCCTCATGCTTCACCTGATGGAGCAAGTATCATGGCAGATCCACGTGTCAAGGAACTAAGAGTGACCTCCAGGCAGCAGCCAGTGAAGAACTGAGGCCCACAGTCCAACAACCCATGAGGGACTGAACCCCGTCAGCAACTATGTGCGTGAGCTTGATGGCAGATCCATCCCTAGTTGAGCCTTGAGATGGCTACAGCCCTAGAGGACAACTTGACTGCAGCCTGTGAGAGACCAGAAGGAGAGGCCCCTGCTAAACCATGTCCAGATTCCTGATCCACAGAAACTGAGATAATAAATTGTGTTGTTTTAAGTCATTATGCTTTGGAGTAACTTGTTACGCAGTACTGGCTGACTAATACAGAATTCCTTAGCACAGTGCTTGGCACATAAGTGCTTATAAAAAAAGACACTAATTTTGTCACATCTGACTCCAAAACCATTTCCTCAGCTATCTCTCAAGAGTTCCTGAGAGATACTTCTAAGGTTAGAGCTGTTTTCCAAATGTGTTACTTTCTGCAGTTTTCAGCTCTCTGTAAGTCTCAGAAAATTGAGGAGCAGAGGGTGGAGAAATGCTCTTCTTCCCTCTAGCTTGGGAGAGAAACTGAAGTGAACTGGTATTTTTCCCTCCTACTGTGATTGTGCTAGTCCTGAATCCTACTCACCCTATGAATTTAGTTGCAGCCCAAATTCAACGTTAGCTGAATAGCTCCAAAATGGTGCCAGATAAAAACAGCACGGTCCACATAGAAACAAGCCTCCCATCTCACAGTTGCCATAGAAATAAGGAAACAGGTGACTAATAAGAAATCTTTGCCTGGATCTTGGTAAACGGACCCAGCCTTGATGTCTGGGAGATTGATCACACACAAAGTCCTCTGAAGCTTTATTCTGACGAACAATTCCAAGAAATCTGGCTCCCCTCAGTTCTCAGAAATGTTGTGCATAGACTCAGAAGACAAATCACACTTTGAAGGTGTCAATGAAGTTATTTTTTATGACTAATAATAATTTTCCTTGGGCACCCACCCCATCCCTCCCTGGGCTGTACCAGTGATTTCTTCCAGATGGGCACATGCCCCAAGCCTGTCAGTGAGGCTTCATTCTGGGATCTTGCTGAATATACTTGGAAAGAGAAGCATTTTCAAATATCTTAGTAATAGGGGCACCTGGTGGTCTCCGTCGGTTTAGCAGCCAACTCTTGATTTCAGCTCAGGTCATGATCTCATTGCTTGTGAGGTTGAGCCCCACGTCGGGCTCTGCACCGACAGTGCTGAGCCTGCTTGAAATTCTCTCTCCTTCTCTCTCTGTCCCTCCCCTGCTTGCTTACTCGCTCTCTCTAAAAATCAATAAATAAACTCCAAAAATTTTTTTTAATTAAGTAATTCAATAGTAGAACGTAAGTGTGGGATTGCTTGGGACTGTCATACCAGGATAACCTTTCTAGAAGAAAGAGAGCACAGAAACACATGAGAAAGAAAAGGAGGGAGGGGAAGACAGAGTCCTCATTGTGAGGATATGTACCACTTGAACATTTAGATCCATGTGTTCTGATCAGATTTCAACTCTAGACTCATTGGTCACATGAGTAAACCAACTTCATTTTTGCTTAATTCTGTTTGGGTTGAGTTTCTGTCCTTTGGAGAAAGAAAGAAAGAAAGAAAGAAAGAAAGAAAGAAAGAAAAGAAGGAAGGAAGGAAGGAAGGAAGAAAGAAAGAAAGAAAGAAAGAAAGAAAGAAAGAAAGAAAGAAAGAAAGAAAGAAGAGAGAAAGAAATGTTAGGGGTTGCATTGTGTTCACCAAAAGATATGTTGAAATCTTAACTCCCAGGACTTCAGAATGTGACTTTTTTTGGAAATAGGTTCATTGTCGATAAGGTTCATTAGTTTAGATGAAGTCATACTGGAGTAGGTTGATGTCTAATATGGCTGATGTCCTTGTAAGAAGGGGATGTGGGGTCACAGGGAGACATTGCCATTTGATGGCAGAGCAGAGATTAAACCCACACTGCCAGCCAAGGCATACCAAAGATTGCCAGCCAGCACCAGAAGCTGGGAAGAGGCAAGGAGGGGTTCCACTCAGAGTTGAAGAGGGAGCACGACCTGTGACACCTCACAAGTTCTGAGGCTTCTGGCTTCCAGAACTGGGAAAGAATTCATTTCTTTTTTTTTTTTTTTTTAATTTTTTTTTTCAATGTTTATTTATTTTTGGGACAGAGAGAGACAGAGAATGAACGGGGGAGGGGCAGAGAGAGAGGGAGACACAGAATCGGAAACAGGCTCCAGGCTCTGAGCCATCAGCCCAGAGCCCAACGCGGGGCTCGAACTCACGGACCGCGAGATCGTGACCTGGCTGAAGTCGGATGCTTAACCGACTGCGCCACCCAGGCACCCCAAGAATTCATTTCTGTTGTTTTAAGTCACTGAGTGCCTTGTGCTCTGTAACTACGGCAGCCTTAGAAAGCTAATCCAACACCTGGCTGATAGAAACATCATGAAAGGAAGCCAAGATCTGGCACCAGAGTCAGAGATGGGATTCCTTGCCCTCTGTCTCTCTCTAGCTGTGTTACTCTGGGCAAGTCTCTTCACCTCAGTCGCCTTGTCTGCAAAACGAGGAGCAAATTGCTCCCGCAGAGCTGTGGCATGTGCTTGGGATACTGTTCGCGAAGGGACCTAGCAGTGGCCATGACTCAACAGCCCTTTACTGAAAGAACTGTGAGGGGCGTGTGCTAACGGATCTCAGCTTTAAAAACGAAGACTCGCTTCGCAGTTTTTGTCTTCTTTTTCTGTTCATTTGGAGTATATTTAGATTCCCTTTTCTTGACTTCATCTCCATTTCAGAGGATCGTCTTGTAGGAACTTTCGTATCGTGCCCAGTCTTGTTTCCCAGGAAAGGCAGTTTCTTTCATCCCGCAAAACCCAGCCTTCTTCTCGTGGCAGGTGACTGACAAGCAACGGAAGCTGTCACACTGACAGACTCCAGCGAGGGGACTCAGCCTTCAGTTGCAGGCTTTAATTTATCTGGGCGAGTTCCCGATCGACAGCAAAAGGAAGACAGAAGCATAACTTTTGGCCTTTTCTCCAGTTGTTGACCTCTTTGCACACCCTTGTTGTTCCTAATGGGATGGGGTGGGGACATTGACGTTACTGAAACTCCTTGTTCTGTGTCTTGGGGGGAGCCTGGGAGTAGCCATGGTGCTTCAGGAGTTGATGGAATGAGACATTCTGGCAATGGGCATTTCGTGGGAGGATAAGAGTGTCGGGAGCAGGGAGGACCCCACACAAATACACCTGCTAGATTGTGGTTTTAAAGAGATGGTGGTTCCGGGGGCACCTGGGCAGCTCTGACGGTTCAACGTTGGACTTCGGCTCAGGTCATGATCTCACAGCTCATGAGGTCGAGCCCCACATTAGGTTCTCAGCACTGGGCCTGCTTCAGATCCTCTGTCCCCCTCTCTCTCTGTCCCTCCCTGAATCATTCTCTCTCTCTCTCCAAGTAAAGAAATAAACTTAAAAAAAAAATGATGGTTCTAGAAGGTCTATTCACATTCTTCTAATGTGAGCCACTTCAAAAAATTTTATTACACTGTGTTATATTTTTCTGCCCTTGTCAGTCTCCATATCCTCAGTGTTTGGCAAGGGAGCAGCCCACAGATAAATGACATTATCAGGCTTTAACCATGATCATGCATCTTTTTTTTTTTTTTAAATCAAACTAATCCAAACTAATCCACACAGACTTCATCATTTTTCCCTCCTCTGCGCTTCAAACCAGGCACAAAGTTCTGAGATCGAGTCCGTTGGTGAAGCCAAATGATGGAACACTGCTGTGGCCTGTGCTGGTTGGAACGCCAGTGTGTAGGCTGTGAAAATCATTTGATGTCTATTACATTTGTGCATGTTTTATATTCCATCTGTGTGTGTGTGTGCGTGCGTGTGTGTGTGTGTGTGTGTATCACTACTGTTCTCAGTAGAACTCAGGCTGACCAGACATCCTTGTACCTATAGATCTTATTGTCGTGAGCCACCGTCCGATGGCTTTAAGAACACAAGACTCTTTCATTAGATTTCTCCCAGTTTAAGAGGGCTCACATACCCAGGATTTCTCTGCCTCAGGCCCTATGACAACTTAGACACAAAACTCAGTGCCAGCATTCGTGTCCAGAGGAAACCCTTGTAGGCAAAACGCTTGGAGAATCTCTATAGATCTCAGCGAAGATGCATGGGTAATGGGTTTGGGGACAGGTCTAACATCTGCCCACCCTCTCTGCCAATGTGTTCTCCTATCTCCATATGGGATCAACACAGATTGCTCAACATTTTTTATTCAGAGAAGTTAAGGAAAGGGCTTTTGTGGTTTAAATATCCTAGGGGGTGGGGGTCCTCATCCTCCAACCTAGGTGGTCCAGGTAAGTACAATTAGATGTTTTCTTCTAGAGAAATATCAGGGAATAAAAATGTCTCCATTTTTATTTTCACATTAGTAAATATGTCCCTGTATTAGTTTGCTAGAGCTGTTGTAACAAAACGTCAGGTGGCTTAAACAACAGATATTTATTGTCTCACGGTTCTGGAACCTAGAAATCTGAGATCGAGGTGTTGGTAGGTTTAGTTCCTTTTGCATGTTGTGAGGGAATGATCTGGTCCAGGCCTCTCTCTGTGGCTTGCAGACGACCATCTTCGTGTGCACAGGGCTCTCTCTCTGTATGTGTGTCTGTCTCTCGATTTCGACTTTGTATATGGATCCAGTTACATGGGAATAGGGCCCGCCCTGACGACCCGACTTTAACTTGACTACCTCTGTAAAAACTCTCTCCTCAAATCAGGTTACGTTCTGAGGTACTGAGGATTAGAACTTCAACGTAGGCATTTGAAGCAGGACGCAATTCGGCCCAGAGCAGTCCCATTATCCAGTTTAAGAACTCCTGCATCTGAAAGGCCTCAAGTGTTAAATGAAGAAAAAGTTGAAAGCATATGCCCACATCTCTGGTGGTCTTTATGCAAGCAGTGGTTCCATTCAGAGGATGAACCCCACCTTGGACAACGATGGAGAGCTGTTTCCCTCGGCCATGGGGTAGGTGGGTGCTGTGGTCTGCGAAGGCCTTATTCACATGAGATCCCGCCCATAAGCATGGCTACTTTGCCAAAGCTTATTTGGGAAGCCAGAACGTTAACTTTGCCTTTTGAGTTATTAGTGTTGCACACATGATTAAAGCCTGGCTCTTCAAAGTTTAAGTAATTAACACCTTTGGTGATTCTCTCCAAAGGGATATCAGCTTGACTGAACGTGATAAACTTTTAATTAACTCTTATTATTGGCAACACAGGATTTCCCGTCAGTGTGGGCCTGTCGAGAGGTGTTCCATTATGTTGCTAAATATGCTGTCACCTTGCTGAACTGTGGCGAATGCACACCCTCAGCCTGCCATATAAAAAATGAAAAGGACTCCAGATGGGTTGGAGGAGTGATCCCAATGTAGACTGAGTGTAAACCATAGAGCGAGGCTGGGAAGTGTGTTTGCTCCATTGACACCACTCAGCTAAGCTAGTGTCATTTCTTGGGCAGAAGTTTATGCCGGGACTACAGAACTTCTACTTGGTGTTCGAGGGTGAACAACAGACCCGATTATAATAGCTATAAGAGAAACTTACAGAGGAGGAAACACTCAGCTTCAGAAAAATTAAGAGACTTGCCAAGGGTCATAGGACATTAAGCAACAGAGCCAGAACTAAGACTTAGATTCGATGCTGCAAAGTTGTTTTGACCATATAATGTCAGTCCAGCCCTGTAGCGGCCATCTGCTCGGTTCAGTCTGGGTTTCCTTTTGAGAATCACCATTCCTTCACTCTCAGGTCATTGGCTCAAGTGAGGCTGACTTCACCTATCCCATTGCAAGGTTGGGGTTGGACGCATGACCCAGCCTGGGTAAGCGAAGTCTTGACAATGGGTTTTCATGGGCACGTGACTCAAAGTAAGCCAAGGACATCTGACGGAGGGGCTCTGTTCCTGTGCTAAATTTGGAGCCGCCCGTGGTCATCCTCACCTACACTTTGGAAGAGCCTTCTTAAGAACGAAAGCATCACAAAAGAAAATGGTCATGGCTAAAGTCAGAGTCATCCATAGGCTTTTCAGTTACGTGAGCCAATAAGTTTTCTCTTTTGCTTAAGTCTGTTTTGACTGAGTTTTTGGTATTTGTGCTCGGAAGAGTAGAGATTAATCCAATCCTTTTGGTTAAAGGGTCCAAAGCACAGGGTTGGGTGGTGCCGGAAGGGAACAATCTAGCAGACAAGGAACGCGGGGGGCCAAAGGTATTTAAACTCAAGTGCACATGGGTGGTGACGTGGAGTCTTGGGGACCTGTCTGTGGTTGGAGCATGCTGGCAGGAGGCCTTCTGATACGTAGGGGGCCCACGCAACATAGACCCTGGTCTCACTTTAGCCGGTGTGTCTTATTTCACGAGCTAAGTTAAAAACAAACTTGCGGCTCTAACAGTCACAATGGGCAGATCCAGATCACTTCCTGTCTTCATAAGAATGCCCTTTCCTCCACAGCATTCTAACAACCCCTCAATCAACAAATTTAAGAATTCCCGGGACCTCATTTAAGTTCCGATACCTTTAAAGGGAAACAAGAAACTGGAAAAATTTAATATCCAGGTGAAGCTCGTTTATGTTTGTTGATATAATTAATATGTCTGGTCATAGTTCTAGTTATTTTGTTTATTTTGTTACAAGATAAATATCATAAAACTCTCATGTTTGGTCTCTGCCGTTTTATACTTTATTTTTGTATTTCGTTTAGTCTTTAAGAAGTTTCCTATGTTTGCTCCTGTGATTAACTTTACATTATTATCTTTACATAATGCCTTTGGTCACCCTTTTTCCTTTAGACAATGTCTATTGGCTCTCTACTCTGAGCAGTATGTGTTAGGCTGCAGTCTCTTCCTCTTCCCTCCCCTCCCCTCCACCGACTTTCAGTCTATAGAGTTATCTTTCTTATTTGACCTTTCCACTTTTAAGTAGGCTTAACCTTCTGCTATTTCGTTTGTCAGCTTGAAGTGATATTCTTTGATTCTCATCTATTACCTTTAAGGCAGACAATGAACATACCCCATTGTCCCTCTTACCTCCACCTTCTCCCACTTTAAAAGTTGCATTATTCTTTTTTTTTAATGTTTATTTTTGAGAGAGAGAGAGAGAGGCGAGCAAGGGAGGAGCAGAGAGAGAAGGAGACACAGAATCCAAAGCAGGCTCCAGGCTCCAAGCCATCAGCACAGAACCTGATGCAGGGCTTGAACCCACAAACCATGAGATCATGACCTGAGCTGAAGGCAGACGTTTAACCGACTGAGCCACCCAAGTGCCGAAAAGTTGTGCTCTTCTTATTATGTCAAGGTATTTGACATGTGCATGCTATTCCTCTCCCCTTACTGCAGCCTGCCTTTTTCATGTTAGTTCTACAGTTCAATATAGTCGATGTTTTCCAGCAATCATTTATTTGCCAAAGTTGATTGGGTAAAGTTGGAGATTTCCTAGATTCCTTAAAAAGAGTTCAAGGGTACAGTTGTCCCCAAGCTCTTGCATATTCAAACTATTTTTTCTCTTGCCTTGCTACTTGAAGTAGTTTAGCTATACTCAAAATCCTCAGGGGCACCTGGGTGGTTCCGTCAGTCAATCGTCTGGCTCTTGATTTCGGCTCAAGTCGTGATCTCACAGTTTGTGAGATCGAGCGCTGTGCTGGCTCCGTGCCAACAGTGGGGAGCCCTACTTGGGATTCTCTCTTTCCCTCTCTCTCTCAAAATGAATAAACAAACTGAAAAATAATCCTTGACTCACTTTTTCTCTTCATATGTCTTGTAGATACGTTCTTGCTCTTGACAAGACAACCCAACTTTCTAACTTTTGGAGGAAACTTTGAGTTTTGTCTGTTTGTTTTCTTTTCTTTTCTTGACTAGAGGTCCAGAGAATACTTTTTCCTTATAGTTAGTCTAATAATTTTATCAGGATGTTTTGGGTTTATGCTCTCTTGGTCAATTTTCCCCAAATACATGGTATACCCTTTCAACATGGAGAGGCAGGTCTTTCATTTTGGTATAGTTCTTGAATTAAAGGGTAGAGGAAGAGGTGTTTGGGTGACTTTTTCTATTTCTCAATTCTATTTCTTTTTCTATGTTCTACAATGAAGGGCAAAAAAATTTTTTTTAATATATGGCATCTCTTTTGAAATTTAGTTTTTTTTCTGAACTTCTTTCTTCCACAGAAAAGTAGGGTGACTAATCTTCCCAGTTGGCTTGGGAATGAGGGTGTTTCCAAGGATGTGGGACTTTCAGTATGGAAACTGAGATAGTCCTAGGAAAAAAAATTATGATGAAAAAAAAAACCAGTGTGTTCCCATGACTGTCACTCTGGTCCTGTTTCCTTCCAACTCTCCCTCTTTTGCTCACCCATCACATTTTAAAACTGATCTCAGTACTTCCCAACCAAAGGAAGGTCTCTCTCCTTTCTGGATGAACCTTGTTGGTGGGTTCTGGGTTCTGTTACTGCTAGACCCCTGCTTCACACTCTGTTCTTCTACATAGCCCCCACGGCTCTCCCTGCACTGGTCAGGATTTGACTCTAGCTCAAATACATGCTTCTTGATTGAAGTATGTGGTCTTCTCTTCCTCCTTGTGAAGCTACAGCTCTTGTAGACCAGGGGTGGGTTTTTTCTCTTCTAAGTGGTCTATGGATTTTTAGGAGATGTGCAAAAATTAAAATTGAGGGTGGCCATTTTTATCCTTCAGGAAGCCAGATGCCCAGAAAGTTGGAAAATTTGATCAATCTACTAATGGGTCCCAAGCTCGGCAGCCATCATGGGCATTTCTGTCGTACCATTGCTGTTGAGCTTTGAGGAGCTGAAGCTCCCTGCCTCACCAGTGCATCTGGCAACTACTCTCAGGTGGGCAGGCTCAGGAAGAACCATTTACCAGGCATCTTGTCATTCCAGAAACTGTGTTAAGTACTTTCATGCCTCCATGCCTTTGCTTATGCTGTTACTTCTGCCTCGAATACCCTTTGCCTACTTCTCCATCTGGAAAAATTCTATGCATCCTTCAAATTCAGCTCAAATGTCAGCCTTATTTATGAAGCTTCTCCACCTCCTTTCCCCCCTATCACCACCAACTCATTCTGTTGTGTTAATGCATCTCTCCTTCTGCTGTGTTATAGCATCACTTGGCTGAAACCCCTATATTGTAGTGCTTATTCCATTGGCTCTAACTTGACATTCTCTCTCTTACTAGACCCTGAGGTCTTCAAGGTCAGAGGATGTGCCTGATTTGTCCTGTGCCCTAAACACCCAGCACAATGCTTGGCATAGAGTAGTTGCTCTCAAACCTTTACTGAATGAATAAGTAAATAAAATAGCTTATGCCAGGCTTGCATCTAAGACAGCTCCATGATGTAGACAGCGATCACACAAAGCACTTCTCACCATTCACAAAGGCACAGCTGACATTGCAGACTTGGCCTCCAGTAAGGAAGCACTGGGCTCTTTTATTCTGCTTCATTATTATTTTTTTAAAGAAACAATATGATGTTTCCTTAGTGCTCCCCAAAGCGCACCAATCAGCATACTAATCACCCCGAAGTGTCATCTGAATCTGCCAATTTCATAAATTTGCATATTTTCCAATCAGTTCTTCATTCCCCTCCCCCCTCTTTCATTAGCTATTCTCGGAAGAGCTGCATTCCTTCCATATTGCTCAAACTGACTTGATTTTATTTCTCTTTGTAAAGACAGATTTGTGAAATGATGAATTAGTCATTGCCAATTTCATGCATTTACGCTTTGTGCGTTAACACCTTATATTTATTCAGCCCCATTCTCCCCTTCTGGCTCCAGATGGTGTGGCAGTACAGCCTTGAGTGTGGAGGGGAGAAAACTCATTCTCTCTCCCTCCCCCTCCCACAGTTTCAGCTCCAGCTCGACTGTGCCAGATTTGAATGGTGCATCACCCTCTGGCAAACGGGGCTCCGTCTGCAGATTTCACAGCCGCTTAGGAACTGGGAGATGTGAGTGAGACAGTGGGAACTGTCAGATACAGACTCTTTTCACTCCGGCCACTGTTCCCCAAATAAAGCCGCAGTGGGATGATATTTTGATATGTTCGCAGATATGAGTGTGTGTGTGTGTGTGTGTGTGTGTGTGTGTGTTCTCCTAGCGGCTGGGGGCCACGAATGTCTCAAGAGGAGACTGACACGATGGAACTCTGGAACAAAAGCGTCAAATCCGTAGATTGCTAAAAGCCGGAAGTTCTGGTGAGACCAAAAGATTTGAAAGAACATGCCACCAGGTAACACTGAAATGGGAGTCTAGATAAATCTACGAAACAAGGACTCATGTGGGTGGAGACACATGAAGGGTCGAAGGGTCGAAGGGTCGAAGACAAAGGGTCGAAGGGTCGAAGACAAAGACATGGTGACCCTAGGGCAGGAAACAGACCACAAGGCAGGGAAACCCCAGGTAAATCTGGGGGGTCTCACTGAGAGTGGACAAGATCTATTCCTTCCTTTCCAGATGGGGCCCAGGAAGGTGGCTAGCTTGTTCAGTCGCTTGTCCCTTAGGCACAGTAGAGTAGAAACGGTGATGTGTCACATCCAAATGAGGAAGGACAGAGGCCAGCATGCCGCATCTTCTGTGATCAGAAATTTTCCTATTCGCATAAGAGAAGGGCAGCCGATGGGGTAGGACCTGGAGTGAGTCAGGAGGGAGGGCACTACACGCAAGGGTGATATGGAGCGGTGGGCACTTGGACCTCACCAGCATGGCCATAGAGCAACCCAGGAACAGATGACCCACTTCCCATGATGCCATGGCCCTACATAAGCCTCTGAGAACTCAGATGCAGTGGGGAGGTGAGGGGAGTAAGAAAGCCCCTGACTTGGTTAAAGAGACTCTAGATTGATATCAACTTCTAGAATCAGCTGAAATTACCCGCAGTGGACTGGAGACAGACATTAAGGCCAGTTTTAGGGCAAATATAAGAGGTTCACACTATGCACCTCTGAGCTGGGGCCTGGGGTTTACAAACACTATGTGCCCTCTTGAGCAACAGTACACGAGTTGACTTCAAAGTTTCTGTGAATGCTAGACTCCTAGCTCTCTCTGTAGAGACCATGCAGGGCAGCCACATGTTTTACAGTTCTGGACATGGTATGCACTGAGTTGGCCAGAATCCCAAAGCCAGTTTGAAGGAGAGATGGATGTGTTTGTCCTGCAAGCTTTCCAACCCCTCCAAAAGCCATGAATCAAATCAGAAAAGCTAATCACATGTCTCAACACAGATGTCCACCCAAAAACATTTTACAGGAATATTTTTAAACGTCTGTGGGGTGTGGTGTGTGTGTGTGTGTGTATGTGTGTGTGAGAGAGAGAGAGAGAGGGAGAGGGAGAGGGAGAGGGAGAGAGAGAGAGAGAGAGTTTATGTGGAACACAAAAGGATGGAATGACAAAATGCTTCTGGAAACAGAGGGTCTTAAACTTCTTTAAATGGTGGAGTCCCTGCAGGTCATAGGCTCATCATAGAGCACTGTGAAGAAGGGACATCTGGACCGGGAAAGATATTACTGGCAGAAATATGACCAATAATTTCACGTTGCTTGTAAAGCCTAAATATAGTTAATTTGCAGGCTGTGAAATATAACGAATTATAAAAGGAATGGCCAAATTAAGCCCAAGTGGCTTTTCCTAAGTTTTCTCATTAATTTTGATTTGCTTTGTTTGCATCCTGTATGTCACTTGTGTCCAATCTCGGTAAAAACTGGCTTGAAGGGTAAGCAGAAAATCTGTGGAGGAAGTGTCAGCCATTGTTTTCACTCATTAGGCAAAATGGAGGTGGGGGGTAGGGGAGGGAAAACTAGACTCTTTGATTTGGGAAGCAATTTGGTTTATTTTGGTAAATGCTCATTGAGCGCAAGCAATAAGCCAAGAACTACAGTTGGCACTGGGGGGATCAAGGTGACCAAGAATGGTCTCCTTCCTGAGGAGCCTCAGGGCACGGTGGCCTCACCACGCTCCATCTGAGAGCCTGGCCCGTCAGGGGAGCACCGTGGGTGGAAAATGACGTTAGCGAAAGAGAGAGAGTGGTTGCAGTGATGAGGCCAGAGTGAGTCATAGAGGGAGCATCATTGGAGAACCACGGCTCCAACAGCTTACACGGGAGGCGATCCCAGTATCCACATACACAAAATCCCAGGACATGGCAGCGCCTGCAAGGTCCGGATGACCACCCCCACTTTGTTCAGAAGGTCTCAACTCGGAGCTGGAGGACAAAGAGAGCCATGCTATGTTGGCAAGCAAACCACCCTAAAGAGAGTTTCGTGAAAGCAAGTTATATAGGACATTAGTTCTCTTTATCACGCATTTTAGCAATTTATCTTTGCTTGCCCAGTCAAGAGTTATTGGTTGAACTCCCACCCGGGCTGGTGCCATGCAGGACTCGACAGACATGTGGCAGACAGAGGCAGGACCGTTCCTGACAGTGTGAACAAGGCATTCCCATGTCCTCGATGGGGAAATCTGGTTGCCCTCCCATTCATGCTCCCCAGAGCTCCCCTGCTTGGGTCTGACGTGGCTTTTAGGGGCAATGAACTCCCAGGTGCTTGCGCTTTCAAAGAGTAGGTTTCAGTTTCCTGAAGGACCCATGCAGAGCCCAGTAATTGAAATCACGCTCAATCTGAGGACAATACTTAGCTTATTTATTCAGACATGAGTCATTGCCCTCAAGGAACTCACTGTCTACTAGAGAGATAAAGAATTGAAGAGTGTCAACGACAAGGCAGGGTGGTATTTTCTGCAGGAGAAGGTTGGATTAATTTTGTCTGGTTGGAGATGTAAATGTGTCTTAAAGGAGGCTATGCCTAAGCTGCGTTCTGAAGAGTGGGTGGGAGTTGGCCAAGCAACGAAAATATGTGGGAAGGGTGTTTCTAGCAAAAAGAACAGCATTTGCAAAGGCTCAGGGTCGTGAGACATTAAGGTGATCTAAGCTGGCAAGGGGTGGTCAAGGGAGCATGAGAGTCCTATCTTACTCTCCCACCCCACAGATCCAGTGCCAGGCAAAGTAAGGATTGGCTGGGATGACCCTTCGTAGAAACCTTCCAGAGCCAGTGAAAACCCAGTTGACTCAGTGCTTCCATATCCAAGTCCTGGGCTTTCATTCAATTAAATGCATAAATGTTCACTTAGCATGCCTTCTGCGCTTGGTCCTAGAGGCACACAGAATAGATGGGACACAAAGACATGATCCCCGTTGTTGGGTTCCTCCCAGTTTAAGAAAAAGACAAAGAGGGGAGCCTGGGTGGCGCAGTCGGTTAAGCGTCCGACTTCAGCCAGGTCACGATCTCGCGGTCCGTGAGTTCGAGCCCCGCGTCGGGCTCTGGGCTGATGGCTCAGAGCCTGGAGCCTGTTTCCGATTCTGTATCTCCCTCTCTCTCTGCCCCTCCCCCGTTCATGCTCTGTCTCTCTCTGTCCCCCAAAAAATAAATAAACGTTGAAAAAAAAAATTAAAAAAAAAAAAGGAAAAAGAAAAAGACAAAGAAAAAAATGGGTCCGTGAAAGGTGGAGCATGAGAAGCAGGGCCGAGGCCAAAACCAGTAGTCCTTACAGATGTTCTAGATAATAAGAATTGTACCCAAGTGCAGATACAACCCACAGCTGTACTTTCTTTGGACCACCATGCTTTCCCTTGGTAAAAATGTAATTGCTGATATTTTTATAAAAAGCAAGTGCCAGGGCGCCTGGGTGGCTCAGTCGGTTGAACATCCGACTTCAGCTCAGGTCATGATCTCGTGGTCCGTGAGTTCGAGCCCCGCGTCGGGCTCTGAGCTGACAGCTCGGAGCCTGGAGCCAGTTTTGGATTCTGCGTCTCCCTCTCTCTCTCTGCTCCTCCCCCGCTCACGTTCTGTCTCTCTCTCAAAAATAAATCAAGATTAAAAATAAAAAAATTTTTTTAAAAAAGTGAGCTGTCAAAGAAAAATGCAGATTTCAGATCTCTCTTGAAAAATCCAAAAGTTCTAGCCATAGTGACCTGCCTGTCAACACGGCCACCTATTTGCCCACGGCCACATAGCAGGGGCTCCATTTGGATGGGGCGTGTCCTCACCAGTACATCACCTGGCTTTCTTCATTCAGTCTCATCAGCCGTGTGGCCTCTGAAGCCACCTGACTTAGAGACCCAATACATACAACCCCCCGCCCAGCGTTTGACATATAATAGATCTTCCAACAGTGGAGACCGGTGTAATAAGAGCAATAGAAATTATAATTAGTCCCCGGGTTGCTTCACTGAGCAACTCTTAGGTTAGTCTGCAATTCTTTTTTTTTAACGTTTTATTTATGTTTGAGACAGAGAGAGACAGAGCATGAACGGGGGAGGGGCAGAGAGAGAGGGAGACACAGAATCGGAAACAGGCTCCAGGCTCTGAGCCATCAGCCCAGAGCCCGACGCGGGGCTCGAACTCACGGACCGCGAGATCGTGACCTGAGCCGAAGTCAGACGCTTAACCTACTGCGCCACCCAGGCGCCCCAATCTGCAATTCTTCTAGATACCCTCTCGGGCTTCTGAGAATCTGATGAGCCCTAAGGCTCTCATTCAAGCATCACAGACACAAGTGAAAGATCCAAGAAGACCCCGGCCTGCAGTGACGGAGGCCATCAAGGACCAAGCTGCCACCAAGGGAGGGAACACTGGGACAGCTTCATTATGGGAACAACAAGCATTTGTTCCACGAAGGAACAGCTGCAGGATAAACAACAGGGCAGCAGCAAAGACCCGCGCTCCACTTTGCAGCGGGCAGCGCACGACTGCAGCCTGGCTGGCATCTAATTGACAGCAAATGAACACGTTTCTAATTGAGCCAAATATGGCTCCTTGCTTGGGTCCCATCTAGCCAGACACCTGTTTTGCTCCATCTTCTCCTGGGAAATCAGTGTCCCTAGGGAGCAGCTCAGCAATTATGACTTTGTGCCTCCACCGGGGACTCTTGTTCCTCTTTACCCCAATTTTCTCCCTCCATCTGGGTATACGTCCGTGTCTACCAAGCACGTCCCACGGCTGTCTTATCACTGTTTTATGAGCGTCAACGCTGGGTAGGGCTGTGTTCCCCTGGGTATTCTGTGGGCGGTGTGTAGAATGAGGTTAGAGGGTATGTGGATGAACATTTTCAGACTTGAACTAACATTGATGAGGGTTGTAGACTGAATTGTGTTCCCCCCAAATTTGTACGTCGAAGCTCCCAACTTCACAGTGACTGCATTTGGAGACAGGGCAGTCCTAATCCAATCGGACTGACGTCCTTATAAGAAGAGACACCGGGATTGTATATGCACAGTGGATAGGCCATGTGGGGACACAGCAAGAAGGTGTCCCTCTGCAAGCCAGGGAAAGAGGCTCCACCAGAAATAAACATTGCCATTACCTTGAACATGGACTTCTAGCCTCTAAAACTATAAGCAAATGCATTGCTGTGATTTAAGCCGTCCCGTCTATGGTATTTCGTTATGGAGGCTCTTGTAAACTAATACAATGTGTACTCGAAAAAATAGATAATTGGCGTATCAAAATGCACTATCTCAGATGATATGGCTCAGAGTGATGCTTACATTTTTGAGTTGGAGAAAAATGTCAGACAAAGAATTTGGAGGTATAAGGAATGGCAAAAAATTGTAAAGACGTTCATCCAACGAATGGAAGGTTAGGTGACACTGGTCGAGTGGAGACGTAGTTTTGGAATAAGACAGCCCTGAGTTTGACTCTAATCTGCGTGCGTTATCTGTGTGACTCTTATCCTCTCTGAAGTCAGGCCCCCGTTGGTCAAACACAGGCAGTAGAAGTTTGTGTTTTAATTTTCTTTTGATGTGTCTGTCAGTTCCACGAGCTGTGAGCATCTCAAGTACCATGCCCTGTACCGTGTCATGTCTATGTTCTTGGGACCCAACCCAGGACCTGACTCTAGCAGGATGGCAAGAAGGGACGAAAAGGACATGGGTTCTGCCACTTAACAGCTGTGTGCCCTTGGGAAAATTACTCAGTCTTTCTGAAACTCAGACTCCTCATCTTTAAAATGGAAACGATAATAACATCTACCACGGGGTCTTGTTTTGGGAATCAAGTGAAGCCATCCCTGTAAAGTACTTAGCAGAGTGCCTGGCATATCTTGAAATGTGTACCGTATCATCAGTTCTTAGTAAATCCTCGTTGCATGAGAGAGCGAATGAATGTTTAGTCAAATGAATCGATGAGTAGTTGGTGGATAAGTAGGTGGGTGGGTGGGCTGGTCAAGAGATGGTTAGATGCAAGGGTGGATTTTTCAATCAATAAGTGTAGGTATGTATTTATAAATGAATGAGTTGATTGATAGGTGGTGGATGGATGGATGGATGGATGGACGGTTGGAGTTTTCAATCAATGAATGTACATATGTATTTATGAGTGAATAAACCAACTGACGGATGAATAGCTTAGATGGATGGGTAAACTTTTTGAATGAGGAATGGTTATGCAGGATGAGTGGGTGGGTGGATAGATGGATAGACTGTGACTGATCCATTGAAACATCATCTGTTTCTTTGCATGGCTGAGGGCTCCAGCCTCCAACGTAATGGCCAGAACATTAAGGATAGACAGTGAAGGGGGCCCTGGGAACCAGAGTTTTACGTAACCGTTAAGAGGCAGTTTGAGACTTCCCCTTTGGAAGTAGAAAGCCTGTTTATGGGATCATTGACAGTCTTCTTGTTAAAGACACAGAAGTGAGAGGGTTGTTTTGCATCGGGAGCTTTGGCATTTTTCAGCCTTCCCAGACATTTCACTTCCCTCTCTCAGAAACACATTTGCTTCTAATCTGATAAGCAAAAACTCCTCGAGCAGCAATCAGACCCGGCCCCCAGGTACAGGGTTATTTGAAGACAGGCCTTGGGTAATCTATCATACCTTTTTAATTACCAAGCGCTACCCCAGAGATAATGAGCCTTTCTGTGGAGCCTGGGCAGGTTTTGAGTCGACTGGCCAACTGCCACGAGAGTATCTGCCACAGGGATTTCATCAGAGCTCCGGTTTATTCCAACGATGCTCTCCGAGCCTCCAGAAACACCCGGTTCTCAGGCGGTCAGATGCTTGCGGCTTCCTCCAAACAGTCTGGCAGGAGAGTCAGAGCATCCAGTGGAGACAGTGCTGCAGATCCACTCTCATGAGCTCATAAAGCTAAACAGAAAAAACGTGGTCCGTTACCCACACCTGTTCTCCGTCTCCTCTCCTTCCGTTTTTTTCATTACCCTGCCCCCCCATTTCAGTGCTAATCCATAGTCACAACTCAAGAATGCCACAGAGGCATTACGGTGCTCCAGATACAGCTTCTACCCACACCCACACAGCGGAGGCCTGAGGCTTCCTATGGAGACGCCCCCACTTCGCAGTCCTCTCTGGCCTTCCCTCCAGCAGAGGCGACAACACCCTCCACCCAGGGACTGGACTAGGAAACAGGCTAACCAGGCTTCCAGCTCTTGGGGCCCTGGGCTGACTACTGAATCCCGCTGAATCTCTGCTTCCTCGCCTCTAAAAGGGGGACGAATAAACCCTCTCTGATAAGCTGTTCTTAAAAGACGACATTAGATATACCTTGTGTGCCTCTTTGCTCATACTAAAAACTTTTAAAAATACTTAGCGAGGGGCGCCTGGGTGGCGCAGTCGGTTAAGCGTCCGACTTCAGCCAGGTCACGATCTCGCGGTCCGTGAGTTCGAGCCCCGCGTCGGGCTCTGGGCTGATGGCTCAGAGCCTGGAGCCTGTTTCCGATTCTGTGTCTCCCTCTCTCTCTGCCCCTCCCCCGTTCATGCTCTGTCTCTCTCTGTCCCAAAAATAAATAAACGTTGAAAAAAAAATTAAAAAAAAAAATAAAAATAAAAAAAAATAAAAATAAAAATAAAAATAAAAATACTTAGCGACAGTCAGTCGATATTTCTTTAAACATCAACCACATCTAGAGAGCTGTGCCAGACGCCAGAGATGTAAATGGTGAGCAAAACCGACACGGGGTTTTTTTTTGTTTATCGTCACGGCAGTGTTAGCAAAAGGGAATGTTTGCTGGTATGATATTACTGATTCTCACGCAGAGCGATGGGTTTGGGGCTGGAGAGTGTGGACAGTGTGATGTAAGTCCGCCTTCGTGTGACCCGGCCGTCATTGCCTGCCTCGTCCGACCTTGGTATTTTCTTTTTTTTTTTTTTTTTTTAACATTTTTTTTTTTCAACGTTTATTTATTTTTGGGACAGAGAGAGACAGAGCATGAATGGGGGAGGGGCAGAGAGAGAGGGAGACACAGAATCGGAAACAGGCTCCAGGCTCTGAGCCATCAGCCCAGAGCCTGACGCGGGGCTCGAACTCCCGGACCTCGAGATCGTGACCTGGTTGAAGTCGGACGCTTAACCGACTGCGCCACCCAGGCGCCCCCGACCTTGGTATTTTCAATCGTAGAAGCTAAACGCTACGTTTCCCAGCTGATCTTGCTGCGAGGGGCTACGTGTGGCTGATCTCTGGCCAGCGAGACCTAAGTATGAATCTGCCGGTTGGTTCTAGAGAAAGTTGCTGTTTTCGACATAAAAGTGGCACTCATAGCAGGCTTCCCACTCTCTTCCTTCTCTGAGTCTGGATGGGATACCTGGACAAGTGGCTAGTATGTTACTATAGAGAGACCATCAACAAGCTACGAGGAAAAATGGAATGACAGAGAAGTTTGGTCTTTCCAGGTGCTGTCAGGCCACTCCCCCAAGCCGGCACTACCCCCCTTCAGACTTTCTGTTTGAAAAAATCAGCCCCGGGGCGCCTGGGTGGCGCAGTCGGTTAAGCGTCCGACTTCAGCCAGGTCACGATCTCGCGGTCCGGGAGTTCGAGCCCCGCGTCGGGCTCTGGGCTGATGGCTCAGAGCCTGGAGCCTGTTTCCGATTCTGTGTCTCCCTCTCTCTCTGCCCCTCCCCCGTTCATGCTCTGTCTCTCTCTGTCCCAAAAATAAATAAACGTTGAAAAAAAAAATTAAAAAAAAAAAAAAAAAAAAAGAAAAAAAGAAAAAATCAGCCCCATAGCGGCTTAAGCTCTTGCCAGCCAGGCGTTCCATTGCTTGCATCCCATGGCTTCCTTAACTCATACATCCTCTGATGCCAACGCTAGGTGATGCTTTGAAGACACCGTGGGACAATAGCAGCCAAGACTGGCCAATAAAAGCAGCCTCAAGCCAGACGGAAGCCACACACTGGACAGAATTAATCAAGAGGCTTTGGGCTGGGGCACCTGGGTGGCTCAGTTGGTCAAGCGCCCGACTCTTGGTTTTGGCTCAGGTCATGATCTCGTGGTTCATGAGTTCTAGCCCCGCCCGCATCAGGCTCAGCGCTCACAGCACGGAGCCTGCTTGGGATTCTCTCTCTCCCTCTCTCCCTGCCCCTGCCCCACTCGCACATTCGCTCTCTCTCAAAATAAATAAATAAGCTTTAAAAAAAAAAAAAAAAGTCTCTGGGCCTAATCTCACATTTCTATCTCCTAATGAACGTACACCTTATACTCACATTTGGCTCCTTCTTTGGTTAATAGTCAAGACTACAAGGGAACTTGGTTTAAGTTACTGGTTAGTCAGGGTCCCGACAGGCTACAGACCGCAAACCCAAGGGTTTAGCTGAGGGGATCAAATGGAAAGACTCTTTTTTTTTTTTTTTTAACATTTATTTATTTATTTTTTTTTATTTTTTTTTTCAATGTTTATTTATTTTTGGGACAGAGAGAGACAGAGCATGAACAGGGTAGGGGCAGAGAGAGAGGGAGACACAGAATCGGAAACAGGCTCCAGGCTCTGAGCCATCAGCCCAGAGCCCGACGCAGGGCTCGAACTCCCGGACCGCGAGATCGTGACCTGGCTGAAGTCGGACGCTTAACCGACTGCGCCACCCAGGCGCCCCTTAACATTTATTTATTAAGAGACAGAGTGAGACAGAGCACAAGCAGGGGAGGGGCAGAGAAAGAAGGAGACACAGAATCCGAAGCAGGCTCCAGACTCCGAGCTGTCAGCACAGAGCCCGACGCAGGGCTCGAACTCACAAACCTTGAGATCATGACCTGAGCTGAAGTCAGACGCTCAACCGACTGAGCCACCCAAGCTCTTTATGGAGGTGTGGGCAGGGTTAACCGAACCCACAGGGGCTGATCCCACTCCTCTGAACTATAACCTTCTTAGGCCCAAGGAGCAAGGGAAGGGAACAGGGTATGCAGGGCCTGGAGGCAGCTGAGGAAGTAAAGAGAGGCCATCTAATAGGAGCCATGGCCGTAGAAACAACCAAATAGCAGTGAAGCAGGAAGTAAGTGAGGGAGGACAGAATGCCCAACCCCTCTTTCCTTTGAGCAGACCATCCCATTGGCTGAGCCCCAGAAAGCCGGAAGGGAGCCAGATACTGCGCGGGCTCAGCAGGGAGGGGGACAAGCAGAGAATGACTAGCGCGATGGCCCTTGATATTTTCGTCTTACTGTGCCTCGCAGTCACGCAACACCAAGAACACTTCTAACGCTAACAATGCAAACATAAGAATCAGCACTTCCTATGCGCCAGGCTAAAAATGAAAATTGTGACATTTCTTATCCCACTGGGGCCTCTCCGCAGTCAATAAAAAACTTATAGGATGTACGGACAATCAGGTCTCTTTGGTGCCCAGCTCTGCCCTGCCACCACTCATAGTAGTCCCCTCAGAAAGCATGTCAGGTAAGAGGGAAGGCAGTTCCCAGGCACCTTTGTCTAACAGACAGCCTCAGGCATTGTCATTAAGCTTTTGGTAGATATGCCCAATCACGCTGGTGCAAACTTCTTATGCCAGCAGAATACTTTGGGTGTTCAAGACACTACTGATTTCAGATCTTGCCAAGTGCCTGAATTCCACAGAAGTGTTGACATTTGGGCCACCAAGAATGACTGCTGTGCCCGCATCCACTATGTCTCACCCCTGATTGCCCCTTCTTCATGAGCCCGGCAGTCCTGAGAAGCTCCCACAAGCAGCCAATCCCAGGGAGCCAGCCCCTCTAGGATTTTCAGGGGGGTTAGTGGTGGTTTTGTTTACTTACTTTTTAAACAAGGGAACATAGGACTTCCTTTTACCTGACTTTAAAGAGCTATTTTCTGTTCCTTAAATAACCTGCGTTTGCTAATTAGTAACTCATAAAGAACATGAAATCATGTGAGGTTAGGCAGAGTGAATTATTCATGGCTGTGTTTTCTGCTGTCACCTTCCAATGGTGTCTCCATTTGGGTGGGTGGGTGGGGGGGGGGAACTTAGTAATGAGAGAGTGAAAAATGGTCCCCTCGTCTCCCTCCCACAATATAAGCCCATTGACTATAGTGGTTGAACTATGCTATGGCAGAGCAGCAAAATAATGATTATGATAATTACAGTCATCATCATAGCCAGTGGGGCTTTGCTTTGTTTTGTTTCAGTTAGGAGAAAGGAAAACAAGGTGTGGTACTTCTCTCAACCTTCCATTCTCTATTTTTTTGAAAATTGCTTATTGAGAACCCTACCATCTGGCAACTCTCGATTCTTTTGCGATACGAATGCAGGCAACTTCGTCTGCAGGAATCCTTTCATTTGGATCCCTCCCTTTCAGGGCCCCCAGCCCAGCTGGGTTGGGAGCTGCTCCTGATACTTATCCCACAGCCTTGTAATTTCCCTGGTGCCCCCACCACAGCACCCCGAGCCTCCTCATGGCCAGGATACTATCTCATCCATCCTTCTATCCCTCAGGGCTCATAAAGGCCTGAAAGCTAGATAAGGAATAAAAGTGATACGAGAAATTGAAGATAAGCTTAATAATTTATTCATTTATTAAATAGCTATCAACCCTACCGTATGCCAGATACTCCTCTAAGCGCTTGAAATACATCAGGGAACAAGACAGACAAAAATCTCTGCCTTCTTGAAACTCATATTCTAGTATAAGCAAACAGAAAATAAGCATAATGAAAAAGGAGAATATAGAGTATGCCAGAAAGTGATAAATACTGTGGGAAAAAAAAGAAGAAAACAACTCCACAGCTCAGGATAGAAGGGCTGGGGCGTGATAGAGGGGAGATTACAATTGAAATATGGTGGCCTGTTGGACCTCACCAAACCAGTGATGTTTGAACAATGACTTGAAGGAGGGGAGGGGTTTGGGAAGGTGAATGGGTTCCATGCGAAGGCCCTGTGGGTTGGGTGTGTACCTAGTGGGTATGATGAATTATTCAACGATAAAAATGGGTGCTTCACTAGGTTGTGAGTCCCTTTTCATGGAACTACTCAAGCCGAGGATGAAGGGCCATCCACTATGAATGCTGCAGAGAGGTTGCTCACAGCGGACAGGAGGCTGAATGAGCCCACAGCTAATATTATACTCAATGGTAAAAAATGAAAAATGTTTTCCCTCAAAGATCAGGAACATGGCAAGGATTCCCATTCTCACTATTCTGTTCATCATACTACTGGACATGGTCCTAGCCAGAGCAATTAGGCAAGAAAAAGAAATGAAACACCAAATTGGAAAGGGAGAAGTAAAATGATTCCTGTTCACACAGATGTGATCTTACATGTACAAAATCCTAAAGATCCCCACCCAAAACCAGCAAAAACCTCTTAGAACTAACAAATGAATTCAGCAGAGTTGCAAGATGTCGTCAACACACAAAAATCAGTTGTGTTTCTGTACACACACAATGACAGACGTGGAAGGAAATCAGGAAAATAATCACACTCACAATAGCATCAAAAAGAATAAAATCCTTGTGGATAAACTTAACCAAGGAAGTGAAAGACTTGTTACACTTAACACTACAAAACAGAGATGAAAGAAATGCCTGCTCATACCAGACCAACCCTTGTTCGAAGAATTTCTCAATTAATCATCATGACAATCCAGCAAGACACTAAAATAGGCACAGCTTGCCTGATGAGCTCCTTTCGTTTGATGAACTAACCCACGTCCACTCTGTGTGGCCTTAGTGCCTTTTATTCCCTCCATAATCTAGGTCACAGGAGAGGATGCGTGACCCATGGGGTAGCAATTAGAGTTTTGTCCTCCATTTGACGTTTAGATGCTTCAGATTTCCACCTCCAGCCAAAATGGAGTGCCAGGGAGCAGATTTAGCCTCCTACCAGAATCAACTAGAAACAAACGGACAAAAATATGTACAATAATGCTTTTCAGTCTTAGAATCGGATATTCTTAAGCTTGGTACCCTTTGTGGTTACAAGATGGTTGCCAACATCTCCTAGGGCTACCTGTTTTCTCATCCATGACAGAACGAGAGGAAACATCTGTTCCAGCATTCCAAATAAGAACAACAGTGTGATGAGCCTGACTAATTGGACCAACTGAGGCGACAAGACAACCACAAAGGGCTTCCTCTGGGAGACTGTCTGGTGTTGACTGGCACCCATTCCTGGAACGGGGGGTGCAGTCGGTTTCCCCCTCATCCCTCAGATACACAGAGGAGGCGTGGGCTCCTGAATGAAAATTAGACGACTAGCAGAAGAATACTTACTTGAATTCCGGATCAACAACCAACGGGGAAAGCATGATTGGCCATTTGAGCACACATTAGGGAGCCATGCTTGTCTTTCCATCCATTTCTCTGGTCATTCTGAAGAGAAGCAATTCCTAAGTGTAATCAGATGGGCTGCTTCGTGGGAGCTCTCTCCCCGTCCTCCTCCAGACATGAGAGAAACCAGGTGGTCAAGCAGGCATGACCACTGAGAGTTTTCTGAGCCAGGATTAAACAGAGGCATTGAACATGCCAAGCAATGGTAACACTCAGACGAAAACATCAGCTCCATTTCCTTTCAAAGCATTTTGAATTAATTTTTAATTCACTCTCTGCCTTGTCAATTATGAACAGAGATGCCAGCACCAGCGTAAGAGCTGGAGTGTGGAAGCCCTATAACTAATTTCAGAAGAGGCACAAACCAATGTTCCAGGGCTGGGGCTGGGCAGGGGCAGCAGTCCTGTGCCTTCAGGAGACACATTTTAGCATCTTATACATAATTGCCTCTGTTCTCGTCATAACCACCAGTGGAGGAGTTAGGTCGGCTGTCAATGGCACTTCTAAAGTAAAAATGACCAGGGGCGCATGGGTGGCTCAGTCGGTTGAGCGTCCGACTTGGGCTCAGGTCATGATCTCACAGTCTGTGAGTTCGAGCCCCACGTTGGGCTCTGTGCTGTTAGCTCAGAGCCTGGAGCTTGCATCAGATTCTATGTCTCTCTCTCTCTCTGCCCCTCCCCCACTCATGGTTTGTCTCTTTCTCTCTCAAAAAAATGAATAAACGTTAAAAAATCAGATTCTGTGTCTCCCTCTCTCTCTGCCCCTCCCCTGCTCATGCTCTGTCTCTCTCTCTGTCTCAAAAATAAATAAAAACTAAAAAAAAATTAAAAACCCCATACAAGTTACCATATTAACTTACATTTTTAAGTGTGCAACTCAGTAGAGTTAAGTGAATTCACGTTGTTGTACAACCAATCTCTAGAACTCTTCTCAGCTTGCAAAAGTGAAACTCTGTGTCCGTTAAACAGTTCCCTCCTCTACTCACCCCTCCCCCGCCCCCAGCAACCACCAGTCCACCTCCTGCCTCTATGAATTTGACTACTCCAAGACGTCATCTACGTGAAATCGTGTCGCATTTGTCTTTTTGTGACCGGCTTATTTTACTTGACATAATGTCCTCACGATTCATCCTTGTTGCGCCATGTGTCAGAACGCCCTTCCCCTTTAAGGCTGAATAACGTTCCATCGGCTGTACGCACCACGCTTTGTTTATTCATTCATCTGTCAGTGGACACTTCGATTCCTTGCACCTATCGGCTATTGTGAATAACACTGCCACGAACGTGGATGTACAGACACCTCTTCCAGATCCTGCTTTCACTTCTTAGGGTGTATACCCAGAAGGGGAAGTGCCGGATCATAGCCTCTTTCTAGTTTTTTGTAGAACTGCCATCCTGTTTGAGCCATTCTCATGTTCTCATTTGTTCTTACGACATCCTGTGAGAGACAGAGAATGCTGAAGGAATAGACGCAGAGAGATTAAGTGGCATTTTACAGATGAGGACACCGAGGCTCGAAACGGTCATCAATTTTAGGATTATGGAGCGATGGTTAAGAGCTTGGGTTTGGGGAGCCAGGCACACAGGAAGCCACGGTGGGATCGGACCCCGCATTTTTCTAGTGCAAACACACCGCTTTCTACCAAAAAAAATGCTGTGTTTTCTTGTTTGTTTTGTTTTGTTTTGTCCCTTCCAAGATGTTGTATTTCTATTTCAAATCACTCTAAAAGTTAATTCTTTTCGTTTATTTCCAACCAAATTACTAAGCAAGCAAGAACAAATTTTTTTTATAAATAACCCTGCTAGAAGAAAATGCAGTTTTATTCCATTCACATAGCAAGGATGCTGCACAGAAAATACATTTCAGGGTCTGGTCTAGGCATGAAGAGAGAGAAATGGAAGGGAAAGACAGGAAAATCAAATCGTTTTCTTGGGACATGAAGTTAAAAAATAATCATTCATATTGAACCAAAAGCAGCATAGGTGGCCGGTGGGTCAGATGGTTCCGTGGAGAAGAAAGGACGGGAAGTTACTGCATACTGCCCCCCACACCCACTCACATTAATCCTGAAAATTAGGAGGTACATCATCTACTATGCATAATAGCAAATAATATAATAATAAATATAAATAATAATAATATGGCATCTATATTATAGTACATAATAAATAAAGTTTAACACTTATGCCCCACCTCCCAGTTTAAACAAAGGGAACATTACCAGTACATTATTAGCGAGCAGTTTGCAACTCTCCCATAATACCCTTCTACTTCCCAGACCACCAAGGCTACCTAAGCCCCAGATTTTGTGTTAACCATTCACTTATACGTCTTCATAGGCTTATTAACTATCTGTATATGCATCCCAAATCAGTACTTTACATATTTGGAATTTTGACTCTCCAGTGGTTGAAATCCTGCTGTTTGAACCAATGGAATCATATCGTGCCATCTTTTCAATATTTGATCAATATTTTGGTTTTAACATTCATCAGTGTTAGCTAATGTATAGATGTGGTTCATTTTCATCGTCGCATAGTATCTCATAACTTGTTTGTCCATTCTCCTGTTAATGAACACTTGGGTGGTTTGCATTAATTCGCTATTGTAAACCATGTGGAAATGGCTGTCTATTCCAGGGTATATACAGAGAAACAGAATTCCTGGCTCACACAGTGAGCTATATTAAAACTTAGTAGGGGGCGCCTGGGTGGCGCAGTCGGTTTGGCGTCCGACTTCAGCCAGGTCACGATCTCGCGGTCCGTGAGTTCGAGCCCCGCGTCGGGCTCTGGGCTGATGGCTCAGAGCTGAAGCCTGTTTCTGATTCTGTGTCTCCCTCTCTCTCTGCCCCTCCCCCGTTCATGCTCTGTCTCTCTCTGTCCCAAAAATAAATAAACGTTGAAAAAAAAAATTAAAAAAAAAAAACTTAGTAGATAATGTCAGAAACTTTCCAAAAGTATTCACAGCAGTTTATACTCTCACTAGGAGTACAACTTTCTCTGTTGCTTCACATGTTGTCCAATATTTAATAATAACTAATTTTTTTACTGTTTTTATTTATTTTTGAGACAGAGAGAGACAGAGCATGAGCAGGGGAGGGGCAGAGAGAGAGACAGAGACACAGAATCCAAAGCAGGATCCAGGCTCTGAGCTGTCAGCAGAGAGCCTGACGCGGAGCTCGAACTCACGGACTGTGAGATCATGACCTGAGCTGAAGTCGGACGCTTAACTGAGCCACCCAGGCACCCCTAATAATAACTAATTTTTTAAACGTTTGCAAATGTTTCGGGAACTGAATGGTATCTCATTTGTGGTCTTATTTTGCATTTCCCTGATTACTTATATGATCGATTATCTTTTCATATGCTTCCTGACTATTTGTATTTCCTCATCTCCGAATTGTGTGTTCAGATATTTTGCTTCTCGTTCTCGTAGGTTGTTTGCCTGTGGTGGGTGGTGACGGTGTTTTCTTGCTGATGCCTACAAGTTCTGTGTCTATTCTGCACACTAAATTTTTTTAGGTTTCAAATACATATTCCCTGTTTGTGATTTGTCTTCATTCATGAAGGCTTCTTAACGTCACATGGTTACATTTAGAGAAATTCTTTATAGCTTGCATTTTCTTATTTTTTTTAATTTTTTTTTTAACATTTATTCATTTTTTGAGAGAGAGACACAGAGCATGAGAGGGAAAGGGGCAGAGAGAGGGAGACACAGAATCCGAGGCAGGCTCCAGGCTCCGAGCTGACAGCCCAGAGCCCGACGCGGGGCTTGAACTCACGGACCGTGAGATCATGACCTGAGCCGAAGTCGGACGCTCAACCGACAGAGCCACCCAGGCGCCCCTATAGCTCGCACTTCATATTTCATATTTCAAAAGTTTCCCTCCTCTAAGCTCCTACATTTATTCTAAAAGTTTAAAACTTTTCCTTTCCCGTTTAAATCTTTAATCCATCCCCAATTGGTTTTTCTACGGGGCAGTTATCCGATTTCATTTTTCCCATATGGTTAACAAACTGTCTCTGCACTAATTATTGAATTATTCCACAGTGCCATCTCTGTCATATATCAAGTCATATTACGTGGGTAGGGTGTCTCTGGGTAACTGAGATCCTGTGTTCTTGCCCACTGATATGTGTTTATCCCTCTGCCACGTCAAACCGTCTTGCTGTTTGGTAGGGCAAGTGCCCCCATCTTAACATTCTTCCGAAATTACTTAGCTGTTCTTGGCCCCTCGCTTTCACGTTAGAATCAGCTTGTCAATGTCCGTTAAAAATTATGCTGGGATTTTGACGGGTGAGCCATCAAATCTAGAGATCAATTTGGGGAAAATTGATATACTTAGAATATTGATTCTTCCTACCTATAAATACAGCCTGTCATCCTGCTTATTTGGGCCTTTAAAAACATATATTTAGTGAAGTAAAATTGCCTACATGTTTTTTACATAAAGTCCTGGCATCTCTTTAGAAATTTTATACTTTTGTAGGTCTTGTCTTCTAAATGAAAAATTTCTAATTGTTGCTGCTGTATGTAAATGCCATTGATTCTATATTTTGGGGGTATGTCCAAAAGTCTTACTAACCATTGTCATTAATAATTTTACCTAACTTTTGATTTTTATTTATTTATTTTTAATATATTTCATATATTTTTAATATATGAAATATATTTTAATATATGAAATATATTTTAATATATGAAATGTAATATATTTTAATAAAATATGACATAATTTGTTGTCAAATTGGTTTCCATTTTACCTAATTTTTTAAAGTAGACATTTAAATCATCTTCAGATACTTACACTTTCTTTGTTTCTGTTCCTCACACAGCTCATTTATTTTCCTCTAGCATGAGACTGAGATTTAGTGGAGATGGCAAGCTTCCTTGTTTTCATTACAGATAAAAAGGAAATGCTTTTAACATTTCACCTTTGAGGAGGACATTTTGAGCAGTTTCTTTATTGCCCTTGCTGTTTCATTTTATTTGTTTTGTTTTCTACAAACCTCATCAGGCAAAGAAAGTTCCCTTTTACGTCTAGAAAAGCTTTGTTTTGTTTTTAAGCATGAAGCGTGGCTCAGTGTGGTCAAATCCTGTTCCTTTTTTTTTTTTTTTTTTTTAATCCATTGTTGGACTCTATTTTCTAAATTTGATTTAGGGATTTGTTTTGGTTTAGAAATGTTTTCAGTTACATTCTTGCATCAGATTGGTCCACACTGTCTGGCTTAGATGTCAAGTTGCAAGAACTTCAGAAAGTGAGTTGGGGAATGTTTCCTCTTCTCTGAATTTGTGTGGCATTTGAAACGACCTGTTCCATTACGGAAAAAAAATTTTTTTATTTTATTATCAACTCCCATAATAGTTAATGGGCCATTCAGGTTTTGTGCCTTTGAGTCATTTTTAATAATTTATGTGTTTCTAGTTCTTGTCCATTATGCCTGCTTTGAAATTTATTAAGATCAAATTATTCCTAGGTTATCTTATTTTTTCCTGTTTCAATCTCTGCTGATCTGCATTTGTCTGTTTTCCTATGTTAAGTACTTTTTAAAATTTGAGTCTTCTGTCTTGTTTGAGATTTGTCAATATTGCTAGATGTTTATTAAATTTTTTAGAGTTTTCAAAAAAAAAAACCGATTTGGGGTTTTATTACATCCTTTTATCTTTTTCCCCTTATTTTTCTTATTTTTGCTTTTATTTTTATATCCGTGCTTTCTAATTGCTTTGAGTCTATTTGCTTGTGCTTTTTCTAATTTCTTAAGTGGGACATGTAGTCCGTGTGTTTCTCTCTCATTTTCATCTCTTCCAACATAATCATTTAAAGCTATAAAATTCCTTCTGAAAAGCAATTTAACTGCAGCCCACATTCAGTCACATGGCGTTTTTATTACCACCCGGCTCTAAGTATTTTCAAAATATTCTTTCTTCTCTGTCTTGATGAAGTCATGAGTTATGCAGAAGTTTTGTTTTGTAATTCTAAGTGTTCCCGGGTTTCATTCTGTAGGCCAAGGATGTCCAATTCCGGTACATGTGCTGTCACTTGTCCCCTGCCACACCTATGCCTGGCATGGTGAAGGGGCCCCGCATCGTTCCCATTAGGCCCAGAAGCCTCTCCCGCGCGGCCCTCTGGGCGGCCAGACTCCATCAAGACCCGTAAGTGGGAAAACGACTGAGCATCCCTGCTGCAGGTTGGGGAGACCTGACCGCCGGCCAGGCTCACACTTGTGCTTTAAAAGAAAATGACTCCGATCTCGAGACAGTAAAAAAAAAACAAAAAAACAAAAAACAAAAAACCAACTTTCCTTAGCCCTAGTCTATTTTATTTTCGATCACGAACATTACAGATGCATCCGTTTAACCCAAAAGGCATTTATTGAGCAATTACTGTGTCTACGGCAGCGGGTTGTACATCACGAAGGAAAACTGTTGCGCGCCCCCCTCTCCCCCGGCCCCCAGGCGTTTGCAGTGAGCCTGGTAATAACGAGTCTTTCACTGCGAAAGCCTTGTCAGGGCATTCCTGGCGCCCATCACTGCTTCTTCTCTCAAGTGTGATCTCATTGCCAGCAACTCCAGGAGCGAGCTGGTGTTATCTCCACTTGACAGATAACGAAACGAGACTTAGAGAAATGAAGCGGCGCGCCCGAGATTGGCCAGCCAGCAGGAAAGCCCCAACCCGGAGCCACCCGGATGTGTGGGCGCCGAGCCTCCGCCTTGGAAAAGATTACAAGGTTTTATGTTTTATTTTTCTCTCCCCCATTTCGTCCACATGCTCAGTGATCGGAGGGTGTGATGGAAATGGACGGCTGTGCCCTCCATTCGCTTCTCCACGGCTGAAAGGCCGTCCAATCTTCAAACTGCTCTAAATTACATCGCGGGTAGTTGGCTCCAAGAATCTTGCTTTGGGGGCTTGTTGTCTGTTTTCCTTATCTCTTCAGAATGCTTTGGCCGACCAGGCAGAATGCTTATCTTGCCGCTTTAGGGCCTTGAAAAAAAATGCAGGCTGTGATGCTGAGCGTCCTCCCCTGGGGGCCTGTGTGACACATACTAAATCCACACCCCCCAAGGCAGAGAAGCAGCTGGGGGCCTGGTCTGTGCTCTGGGTAAGGCAGCTAAGGGCCGTGCACAGCATGTTACCCCATAGTGCACGGGGCCCGGACACCGGCTCCCGGTTTCCCCCACCGTCCGAAAAGAGAGAACTCCTATGAAGCCTTTCATAAGCCCAAATGGCCTACGTCGAAGAAGCAGGGGCCATTCATTTATAGGAAAAAAATGTTTTGATCTTTCCCAGAACCAAAACATAACCTCCATAACCTCTCCTTGGCTTTTCTGATACCCGAGGACACGTCTTGCTAACGGATGCACCAAATAAGTCGAGATGAAGCACAGATGCTCACGGACACAGTTCAGAGCTCTGGCGGTTTGATGCTGAGATGCCGAGTGTGGTGCCCGGGGAAGGAGCTGGGCGGGGCCGCTCTCCCCGCTCCCGGTACCTGCTGCCTCCGTTAATGGCTCACAGTAAACACTGCGCACTGTTTTCACTTGTTTCTTTTTTCCCAGAAAAGTGCAAATCCTCTGTGGATTTCTTCCCACTGAGCAGAAAACAGGTACTAACGTAGGTCTTTTCCTAGAAAAAAAAAACGGTATCCCGTTTCAACTGTAATTATTAGAACGAGGATTGTTATCCCCATTTGACCACTAGGAATTGAAGGCGCAGGGAGATACATGATTTACCCAAGGTCGCATAGCCATTAAGCAGCAGAACCGAGATTTAAAACCTTCATCTGTCAGGCTCTGTCTTCTCTTAAAGTTTAGAAACCCATGTTTAGACAGCAGATGCTACTCTGTTATTGCAACTGTACAGGGAGACAGAGGAGCAGATGATGGTGTCCAAAAGGTATATCCTTCTACACTTACGGGTTTTTCCTAAATGGAAAAAAAAAAATTATGCTGTATAATTACTGCAAGAACCATGTTGGGATTTGTCCTCAGTCCTGCTAATGTGGCCCTCAGCCTCCAGTTGACCTGAGCGTTCATCAGAAATGCAAGTTCTTGGGGCACCTGGGTGGCTGTTGGTTAACCGTCCAACTCTTGGTTTCGGCTCACATCATGATCTCGCAGTTTGTGGAATCAAGCCCCGTGTCGGGCGTTGCGTTGACGGTGCAGAGCCTGCTTGCGATTTTCTCTCTCTGCCCCTTCCCCCACTCACTCGCACATTCTCTCTCTCTCAAAATAAATAAGCATTAAAAAAAAACCAAGAAATGCAAGTTCTTGGACCCCATCTTATACGCACACGGTTGAACCAGAGCCCCAGATGATTTACACACACACTGAATTTTACGATCTCTGTAAGACACCGGAAGGCCCGTTAAATGGCTTTTCTTCCATTTACAACCAGCTCTTTACTTGTATATGGAGACAGCCCCATAGGTTTAGGCATGATGTTTGTGTACCCATCTCTGCAGCTCAAAAATATCAGCAACAAAATCCCATTCAAGTATTCCAATACTCCCGAGTATCCAGTTTGACGCGTTTGTATTCTCTCTTTCCCTCCTTTCCTTTCTTACATGCTGATTGATTGATTCGTAGGTTTATCTGCCTCTTGTCTCTTCCTTCGGTCCACCCCCTACGCAGGGTTCCTTAAATCCGAACAGAAGTATGCAGACTCCTGCTTGAAAATCATCAATGGCTCCCCGTGGTTGGCGCGGTGAAATGTCCACTTCTTTGGCTTGCCATTCATCGTCCTCCAAATCTGATGCCATTCTCTCTTTTCAGCCTCATTTGCCCCCCCCCACCCCATTTCCCACCTTGTACCTATGGGTGCTTGATTACCCCGGCTGCTCACAGACCCCAGAATCCTGCATGTTTGTTCCAGCACAGTGACGCTGTGCCGTGCGCCTTCCCTTGTCCTGCCTTGTGAAATAGCCGTGGCTGGAATCTTCTCTCCCCAGCTTACCGTCATGAAAGTATTTCCTCCTCTAAGAAGCAAAGGTATCTCCCAGGGCTATTGGGAGGCTTACAAAAGAAAAAGACACATACAGTTCCTCGCACGTAATATGTGACCAATCAATGCTAAATGGAAGGAAGTCAGGGAGGGAGAGGGAAAGGAGGGGAGGAAGGAAGGCAGAAACGGAAAATCGGCTAATGTTCTGGCATCCTGGGCTGTGAGCGCAGCGTACAGGAAGCTGTCCGTGGGGGCAGTTGGTCCCAAGCAAAGCCCAAGTGGAATTTTACAGGTAGCTGTGTGGTTTGGAACCGTTGGAGCGTTCTAAGCCTGCAGTCTCGGGGAGCATTTTCCCTGCGAATTGCAGGGAGCATGCTCCACTCTGGTGAATAACGGGCAAGACACTTAGACATTCCTACGTGGACGCATTTGGCTGGAGAACGGTTTCCAGGGGAGATTAGCAGTCCCAGGTGCAAACTGTGTCTCAGAAACGGACCGAGTACCAAATGCTGAAGGCGAGGCCAGTATTCACAGGGCGACTCCAGAACCTCTGGTTGGGAGCCTGGTGGCTCTGGTTGACACAGACAGCTGGGGTGGGAGCACTCAGGGACGTGGCCAGGGAGGAAAAGAGCGAGCTGAGTGTGGGTAGAGTCCCAGCCTCCGCAGCAGGCCCTTGAAATACAACTAGTGTGAAAAAAATAAATGTTTAATTTGCTTCATTTTTTAAATTTTTTGTAAAATTTTTCAATGTTTATTCATTGTTGAGAGCGAGAGAGTGAGCAGGGGAGGGGCAGAGAGCGAGGGAGACACAGAATCCAAAGCAGGCTCCAGGCTCCGAGCTGTCAGCACAGAGCCCGACGCGGGGCTCGAACTCACGAACCGTGAGATCATGACCTGAGCCGAAGTCGGACGTTTAACTGACTGAGCCACCCGGGCGCCCCTGCTTTTGTTTCATTTTAATGGATTAAAAGTTAAATTTAAATTGCCGCTGCTGCTGCTTCTTCTTTTTTTTTTTTTTTTTTTTATTGTTTATTTTTATAAACATGGACATCCAGCATCTCTTTGGTGAAAAAAGCTCTGCTTTCCTCATTATTTCTGCCGGCACTTTTGCGGTTTTTCTCATTCTTGACCTGCTCTGAGATGCTGCCATTTAAATCCACCACGATTTTCCAGGTCAGGTTGCCTATTTAAATTGAAATGGATAAAATGAAATAAAGTAAAAATTCAGATCCTCGGTTTCACTAGCCATCCTCCGAGAGCTCAAGGCCTTCCTGCGGCTGTACCCGTGTGAGAGCTCTGGACATTTCCCTCACCACAGAAAGCTCTCCTGGACAGCGCTGACCATGGGCCTCAAGCTGTGAAAGACCAGGAGGTATGATCACAGTGACCCAAGTGGTGGAATCCTCCAGACCAAGGTCTATAAAGGCCTGTAAGGCCTGACCATGCCCAGCAGATGCCACAGCACCTGGGGATACTGAGGTTCGCCCACCCTGCACCCCTCCGTGCTGGCCATCCCAGAGATGCTCTCTGCGGGGAGGGTGGTCCATCATACTCCCCCGAGAGGTTGGAATCACTTCTCCCTGAGACAGAGAAGGAAACAGACTCGGACAAATTCAGTAACTTAACTCAGGCTGTGTGAGTGAAGGAGGAGTCAGCTCCAGATCGGATTCCTTAGTCTGTGCTCTTTTTGATTTGCACGCGGCCCCCATTGGAGGCCGGTCAGAGGAAACCATCGGGCTAGGATTACCCAGGGCATTCACTACCATTTCAGTCCACTTTTGCATCATTCAGGCTGCTGAAGGGCCATTGTCAAGTTCCACTCACAGCCCACCTGTACGAAGCTAGAAGTACATTTGTACGATGACGCACAAGTTCAAAGTAGGAAGCCCAGAGTGTGGAAACCTCAACAACGACAACAACAACAACAAAGGTGGCCTTTGACGACCGATGGCCGTGTAACTAGTATTTCAAGGCGGAGAGAACTATACAGAATTGCTATCCACAGAAAAGGGTCTGTAATTTCTTCGATAATTAGTATAAATAATAATAATCATAATAATGTATTGGTGTTGTGCCAAACGGCCGCCAACTTCGTTGCTTAAAACAAGGGAAAGTCATTGCCTTAAAGTTCTGCATTCTTTCTGAAGGCCCTGGGGGAGAATCTATTTCCTTGTCTTTTGCAGCTTCTGGTAGCTGCCTGCATTCCTTGGCTCGCAGTCCCGTCCTCTGTCTTCGAAAGTAGCTGTGTACTATCTTCCAATCTTCCTCCGCTTTCACTGTACCACCTGTTGTGCTCCTGACCCTCCTGACTCTCCTCTGTAAGGACCGTTGTGATTACATTTAGGCCTTGCCTGGATAATCCAAGACAACCTCCCCATCTCAAGAACCTTAACAGAATCACATCGGCAAAGTCCCTTTTGCCGTGTAAATTTCTAGGGATTAGGACAAGGATGTATTTCGGGGGAGGGGCATTATTCACCTGCCAAAAATAATCACAAATACTACCACCCTCAATCAGGTGCTCCCCCTGATGAGAACACTGGCCTGGGGTTATGCTTCATCCACTCAACAACCCTACAAGTAGAAGGATCAGACAAGAAGAGAGTCTCCCACTGTGTCACACTACAAGGATTTAAACCTTGGGGTCCCTCCCTAAGTCCACCTGATTGTTTTCTCTTAACCAGGTTATCATCGTGGAGAATTTCCTAAGTACTGAGCATTAGACCAGTACCTGCATGATCTCATTTGCAGTGCGTCTCTTCTTCACCCTGACACAGGTTTGAAGACACCATCCCCAGGTTGCAGGTGAGGAAACAGGTTCACAAAGGAGAAACGAGTCACAAAAATCAGAGAACGCAGACGTGACAGAACCTGAAGAGGCTGAAGCCCTCTGCCTCTTCCCTGGACACGGTAGGCTCCGTTGCCGCAGCTTACGACGGCCCCAGGTGGCCCCAGGCCCCAAGGTGAACGGCTGACCGTGAACTCAGGTACACCACCTTCATCTCAGCCAGTCTTCAGGTGCCAAAGCAGAGAGGCTTTCCATGGCTCACCACCAGCTTGTATTTATCAGCTGGAAATGGCTTTATATTCTACTTGCTAAATTGGATTTCTTTCAGAAGAGACTAGGGCGGCAGATAAAAGCAGATTTTATGACCATCCAATCAGAGAAAGCTGAATTTCATTTGAGCAGGTGAGACTAGATGTCTTTCAGCTTTCTCTTTTAAAACCTGGGGGAAGCACTGAGATGTCGAGGCCAATTCATCAAGCTTTAGGAGGCTTTTTTATTAGTCACTTACAGCAAACATTTTCCCCTTTACAGATGGTTACCTAATGCAACAAAAGTCTCCATCTAGGTTCCATGCCAGGCTGAGATTTGGAAAGCCAGGGCAGGATGTGAATGACAGTATCTGATTCCCAATCAAGGACGAGAACACTCACAAAGGCACCAGGGTAAGTCAAAGGAGAAAGAGACTTTCCAACAAATGGTGCTGAAGCAATGAGATGTCCATGTGGGAAAAATGAATGTCAACACTCGGCTCGTGCTGTGTACAAAAATCAACTCAAAATTAATCACAGATTTCAACGTAAAGCCTACAAGCATATAACATCTAGAAGAAAACTAGAGAAAATGTCTGTGACCTTGGTTTAGGCAAACATTTTTACAAGACGATAGGACCCAAAAAGCAAAAGTCATAAGACAAAAAAAAAATTGATAAAATGGACTATATTAAAAATAAAATCTTCTGTCCTTTAGAAAGCACTGTTAAGAAAATGAAGAGACAAGCCACAGACTGGGAGAGAGTATTTGTGAAACACTTACTTGATCATTGACCTGTGTCCAGACCATATAAAGAACTCTTACAACTCGATGATTGGAAGATACACCCTATTCAAAAATGGGCCAAAGATTTTCATAGACAATTATTCAAAGTAAAGATAGGGATGGCAAATAAGCACATAAAAACTGCTCACCCTTGTTAGCCATTAACTAAACTCACGTGAAAACCACAAGGATAAAGCTCTGCACGCCAATGAGGATGGCAAGAGCAAACAACCAAAAACCATCAACGCTGCTATGGTCTAAATGTTTGTATCCCCTGCAAAATTCACATATTGAAATCCTGAGCCCCAAAGATAATGGTATTAGTGGGTGGGATCTGTGGGATGTGATTAGGTCATAAAGGTGAAGCCCTCGTGAATGGGATTAGTGCTCTTATAAAAGAGATCCTGCAGAGCTCCCTCACACTTTCCACCCCACGAGGACACAATGAGAAACCTGCGGCTCCACGGAGGGCCCTCACCTGACCTTGCTGGTACCTTGAGTTCAGGCGTCCAAGCTCCAGAACTGTGAGCGATGAGTTTCTGTTGTTTGGGAGCTACCCAGTCAGGGGTACTTGCTTGTGGCAACCCAAACAGACTAAGACAAATACCTTGTCGGCACACAGAGCAATTGGAACTGGAATACATTGCTGGCAGGAATGCAAAATTGTACATCCGGCCACTTTGGAAGAACAATCGGCCATTTTTTATACAGCCGCACGCCAATTGTATGGATGACCCAGTAATTTTACTCTAGATATTTACCCAAGGAAAATGCTATGTCCACAAAAGACTTGTATACAAATGTTCACAACAGTTCTGTTCCTATTCGTCAAAAACTAGAAGCAACCGAAATATCCTTCAACTGATGAATGAATAATCTATCGATACAATGAAATGCTATTAAGCTATAAAAGGGGGTCAGCTACTGATATATGCCTCAGCATGAATGCTTCTCAAAAAGCATTATGCTAATTGAAAGAAGCCAGACTCAAGAGGCTACGTAAGGTATGATTTTATTTATACATTCCTTGGAGAAAAACCAAAACCACAGGGACAGAAATCAGTTGAGTGGGCTGGAGCGGGAGCAGGGGAGGAGGGGAGAGGGCATTGAACACAAAGGGATACTAAGGAACTTTCTGGGGTGATGGAAGTGTTCTATACCGGGGACTGGGGTGGCAGTTACGCGATTCTAAATGCACTTTGTCACCATGCACTGAATGGCACTCCTGACAAAGAGAAGTTTTACTCTTTGTAAATTATATCTCAATAAATGTGACTTTGAATCCAAAGAGCGCAAGAATTCAAGTCCTACCCTTCCCCCCAATAACAACATACAAAAATGTTCACGGAGATGGAAATAACGATATTGGCCCCATTACTCCAATTGTAGAAACTTATGTCGCAGCCCCTGCATTCAGTAGCGTGCATCATAGCCGCGTTCTCTCCGGAGCACAAAGCCCCTGCGATTGGATAATTGTTCCCTCATCTTCTGTTTCTATCATGAAAAAATGAAAAGGACTTCCATCTTCCGAAACATCCTCTTTTCTGGAAAAAGAGAACATTTCATTTCTTTACACCCTGTTTCAATCCACAAAGGAATAGAGAGGCAGCTTACACGAACGCGCTCAATAAAGCAGCGGTTTTATAGAAATAAAAAAACCAGGGCCAAAGAAAAGATGCATCACGTGAGAAAGCTGGGGTGTCGATGTGCAGATCGTGACTTGCTACACACTTCCTTGTGCAGCCATGAGTTTCCTGACGGCCACAGGAGATGGGAGGGGGGAGGGGAAATTCATGAGCCAAATAATTTACGGAGCACATGACCAGAGCCCTCTAGCTCCAGAGTGGGAGAAAATGACATCAAGGCAAGACCAATCACCAGGGGTATCCCAGGAGCTTCCTCCGTTTCTAACTGACTTCGGTCAGGGAAAGAGGTAACTCAGCCGGTTAACTCCCCTGGAACAAGCATAGCTGCAGATAGAAATTTCTCCAGCTCTGGGGCCTGCCCGCTGGGTCACCATGTTGCTGTTCAGGTGGGCCTCCTTCCCTCTGGCCAGATTGTTCCCAGAAGAAAAGCTGCATGGACTCCCGAAAGGACCCTGGACAAGAAGCAGACTGGGTCCTGGGTCCAGCCCTTGTCTGGACACTGACCGGTTGCCATTGGGTTTGTGCAGGATTTGTGTTTCAGAGTCTTCGAATGTAAAATGGGCATCCGTAATTTAGGAGCCCCACGCGACTGTTGTGAGAATTTGTTAACAGCTGTGAGATAACATCTCATAAACTAGGTGACAAGAGACTCCCATTATGGGTTGAATTGTGTCCCCTTAAACAATGTTGAAGTCTTAACCTGCAGTACCTGTGACCTCATTTGGTGATAGGGTCTTGGCGATGAAGAAGGTGAGGTGAGGTCATTAGGGTGGGCACGAATCCAATATGGTAGATGTCCTTATAAAAAGGAGAAGTGTAGACACACACGGAAAGCAGATGGAGTGAGGGTGCAGGAGGCTGTCACCTGCAAACCGAGGGTGCCTGAAGCTACCAGAAGCGAGGAGAGGGAACAGACCAGGTTCTCCCACACAGCCCTCAGAGGGAGCCAACCCTGCTAACACCTTGATCTTGGACTTCTAACCCCCCAGAACCGCAAGACAGGAAATCTCTGTCATTGAAGCCACTCGGTTTGTGGTATTTCATTACGGCAACCTGAGGAAGTTACTATAGTCCCAAATGCTGTTTCAACGCCAGCCCGTGAGAAACTTGTCAGCGGTTTGAAGTAAACTGGGAAAAGAAACAATAGGGTAGAAAAGTCTTAATAATTCTAAACTTACTCCATGTTTTATCATCCTAGTTTACCCTTTTATCATACTATATGATAGGTTTATTGTTATATCATCACTTGGCAAAATCAACGTTTTATTGATTTTTTTTTTTTTTTTTTTTATTCCAAGAAATCTACAGGTGTAGAAAGCCCTGGAATAAATCCCCATTGAGGAGTCTCTTAAACTTCCCTTTCAGTGATCCCAGTGAGAGGTAGGACACTGTCAAATGCAGCAAGGACGCACGCCCACTTAGATATGACCTCTGGACAGCAAGCACCTCAAAGGACTTTTCTGGCACAACGTCTAGCACAGATCGTAGAACATAGACGTGCTCTGTGATTCTGACTGATGGTTCGGTAAGTTGGTCAGACGGAAGATGGTTTCTGAACTAAAGGGAAATATGGAACTATGAGAAAGCACCAGGAACCCCAGGGAGGACAGACACCTGCTGGGGATGCTGACTCCCCCTGCCAGGTCAGAGAGGGACCTTGATCATCAGTCATGGGCATCTTTTCTAAGCCCTTCTCAACATGGCATTCCAAGCAGCCACTATCAATGAAACGTGGCACATGAGCTGAGTCCAATCTCTTATCTAAATACCCAGGTAACAAACACCCTCGGAGGCTCCACGAACCTGGGAAGTACACTGAAGTCTCAGTACTTAATCCCCCAAATGGAACTTCTGGCTCCCGCTCACAAGCTAGACTGCTAAAAAGGAGCCCCTTCCATGCCTTACTCTGAGTCATGGTGACATAAGGCATGTTGCCTTGGGTATATAGAATAGCATGTGTCCCTTTGGCCACTTTCCCCAATGACCTTATAGCATCCCTTTCTCTCTGGGTACTGGGACCAGAGCTCATATATCTCCTGTGTCTTATATACTCTATGTAATATATACTCTGGCAGGTGGGCATCTCCACAGGGCATCTGCCGAACAATCATGCACCAACCATGTCCCAATCACCTCTTGCTGGTGTCCTGAAGATGGAACCCCTGAAAAAATCTGAGGCAGCATGACTTTCCCACCCACACCTCCCTCCACCAGCTCTCATTCTGATTAAATCCGGTGTGTTAGTTTCCTATGGCTGCTATAAAAAATTACGATCAACTTGGTAGAAATTTAATCCCTCACAGTTCTGCGGGCCAGAAGTCCAAAATCGGGTTCACTGAGACAAAATTAAAACGTCAACAGGTGTCTGCGTTCCCTCTGGAGGCTCCTCGGGAGAATCCGGGTTTTGCCTCTTCCAGCTACTGAAGGCTGCTGCCCTCCTTGGCTTGCGGCTGCTTGTTCCAGGGACAAGTATCTTCAGACCTCTTTCTGCTTCGTGACCACATCATATTCTCCTCTTCTGCCTCAAATCTCCCTCTGCTGCTCTCTTATGAGCATATGTTTGATTGTATTTAGGGCCCATTTGGATAATCCAGGATAATCTTCCCAGCTCAAGATCCTTAACCGTATCGCATCTTTTGCCTATACTGTGATATTTACAGGTTTTCGGGAATCAAGTCTCGGATATTTTTGGGGGACCATTTTTCAGTGTACCATACCTAGGTTTTTTTTTTTTTAACTCTGTACCCCACCCTGGCCATGTCCATTATGGTTAATGCAGGTGATGTATCAGAATCTGTGAGCTGTAATGGGATCCATCATGTTCAAGGTCGGGGTAGGGATGAGTGGTCATTGATGAAGCTGGTCATTGAAAAGAACAAAATCAAGGAGATATTGGGCTTGCCTGGCAGATAGAATAAGACCAAAGATTTTCTCAAACCTCAGGATTCGTGGTCCAGAGAGAAAGAAATTCAATTCTCTACCTTCACGTGTGCCTATGCAAAAGCCTATGGTAATCGCCAGAATTATAGAAAGAGCATTGCCCACAAACGTATGGCAACCCCCTTCTGTTTTCCACGAAATACCTTTACTCAGAGCAGGTAAAATTGGTTATCTACCCAATGTTTATTTCCTCTCTTCTCTCCTTCTCAACAGGGTCCAGACTTGCTTTAGGGACTTTCCCATCAAGGTCTTGGGCTTTAGGAAGGCAACCTCTGCCCTTTAAGCTGCAGAGATAAGTCTAGGTTAATCGAAATGGGTCCCCTTGCCACACCAATGAATGTGAATGATTGTCCTGATCAGATGGCAGATTACTGGTCCATGGGGACAGGAAGCAGTGTCTCCTATGGAATTTTGCTCTTCTGAAGAGACACAAATAAGGTATGGCTTCTTTTCTTGTCTGAGCCTGGTTGTGTCTTGTCGTGCCTGGATGCGTTTTACCATTTAGTGTGTATTTGAAGAGCCAAGGGAAGAACAAATTTCATTTACTGAAACTGGCAGAGTGGAGGGCAGAAACATATTGGTCTTCCATTAGGTAACTGAGCTCCTGCGATAGCCAACCTGGAGAGCTCTGTCTTACTTCCAGAGTTCTCACGATGTGAGATAATAAATGTCCTTAACATTTAAGACAATTTGAATGGGAGCCACAAGTATCCTAAGTCACCTCCTGTCCAAGAACTGATAATGCGTAGCCAAACCCACCTTTCCTTACGGCAATAGAAACAGAGGGATGGCCAATGTTATCCATAGAAGCTTGTGTTAGATTTTGGATCAGGGCCCATTTTTACGTAACACATTCGACAATTTGAATTCACTGAAACTCCTCTTAGAAAGCGATCGTTGTCTTAGTGGGAACAATAGTTTGATAAGCGTTCGAGGTCAGCGCAGAGAATGTGAAGCATTTGAGCTTGAGCGGAACAGAGAAGAGGGTGCCGTTTGTTGCTTACTCCGGTACAGTGTGCAAAAGCCACAAAAGGCTAATGAAAGTGGACCCCTTGTAGGAACCAGTGGCAGTGATGACTGTGGTCTCTAGGGATTATAGGGTGACAGCATGCGAGAAAGCACGCGTATGAAGACAGACGGAATCACAAGTGGTTCCCCGCCAATTTCCCCCAAGTCGCGAAGAGACACTGGGTTCTCATTAGACTTTCGTGTTGCTGCCTCAGCACTAGGGAGCCCCAGGTTATATCTGGGTCACATGACTAGTCACGTTACCATTCCTAACACCTGTGCCTGTACCACAAATCACCCTGGGCTCTGTGGCCCAACCACTCCCAAACTTTGGACCCCCAGTCCCTCAGTGATCTCAGCGTGGAGCACCTCCCCTTTAAGCCAGTCCGCCCCACTCTGTGACCAATGCAAGCCCTGCTCACCAGCCCCTTTCGGCAAAGCACAGCCTTCCGACGGACCTTTGCTCTTTCCACCGCGCTTGTAGCTTTTTCTTTTTTGCTTCCGTGGCACGGTAGGTCCTAGACTTCTCAGCGTGTTAGGGGTTTGAGCATAGCCTTTCCGAAGGAAATGCTCTCCCAGCAGAATTCCCCAGCATGGGCGTTCAGACCTGCCATTTGCATAAGTAAGCAGTCATTTGTACAGATGAAATGAGCAGTTGCATATGTGCAGATAGGTCCTAATAGGTACCGTATGCTTCAATTACCCATTTTCCCAGCCCCCTGGACTGATTGGTTATTAATGCAACAGATGGAGCAATTTAGCACTAGCAAACTCCCCAAATGCCACCCTTCCCTCTTCCCAGACCCACAAGCTTCTCCTGGCATCCTCCACTTCTTTGTCACTGTAGAATGAATGCCACTGAGCAGTATCCAACACATGCCCTTAGTTCCGCTGACAGTTAAATTGCCTTTTTTTTTAATGAGGGTGCCACTCGGGAAACCCAACAGGCCTTCACTGTCAAGGAGACTCTTGACTGATGAAAGCTAGGGTTCTAAACCGCATCTTGTGTGGGGCACCTGGGTGGCTCAGTTGGTTAAGCGTCCGACTCTTGACTTTGGCTCAAGTCACGATCTCTCACTTTGTGAGTTGGAGCCCTGTATTGGGCTCTGCATTGACAGCAAGGAGCCTGCTTGGGATTCTCTCTCTCTCTATCTCCCTGCCCCTACCCTGCTCTCTCTCTCTGTCCCTCTCTCTCAAAACAAATAAATAAACTTAAATAAATAAATTACATCCCGTGTAAAAGCTGGCCTGTTTGGAGTTCTGTCAGCTAAAAGTCTTTGACGTGTCTCAAGTTCAGGGATAGGGAGAATTGAGGTTTGCTAAGATAACCCAGAGTTCTGATGAGATCCTGGGTTCCTCGTTTGCCATCACGGACATACTGATGACATCCATTACACTCCCATCAGTCCATCAAAGACTCAGAAACCTTCAGGGGTGGAGGCAAACGGGAAATCGTATAAGCCAGGGGTTTGCGAGCTGATTTCCTTGAAAACCTGAGGGTCCACAGAGATACCTGTGAGCGAGAGAAGTCTGAGCAGCAGGGATCCTGCCCTTCACAGCCCTACCTTTAACCAGACCTGCTCTGTTTTCCCTTTGAGGGCTTTACCATCTTTTGCGCGTATTCATACGAATAGAAGATTCCACAGTCAAAGTCCGTTGAAAAACCAAACAGGTTATTGGTTCCGGATCTGGCCTTCTAAAATCTTTTAAGTTCTTGATGTGATGGGGGCAGAAGAGATGGTAAGACAGAAGCTATTTTTAAGTATTTTACAAAGCTTAATGACGCTTCTCCATTTACCGAATGCTCCCCCAAATGTCAAGCAGTGATCTCATCCACCCCCATCTCCATCCACCACCTTCACAGCTGTGACTCACAGGCTTCTGCCTCCTGCACAGACCCCTTTTCCAGAATCCAGGTCTGCATCAAAGCTTGTCCAAACTGCATCTCATTCTGTCGCTCTCAAGGCATTCCCACTTGGCTCGTCCCAACCCGAAGGCATAACCTCCTCCCTGTGACTCCCTGCTCCCACAAACGGATTCCTTTCCTGGCATTCTTCTCTCAGCACGAGGCAATTTCCTCTGCTGAGCCCCAGACAATGGAACCCTACAAATCTCCCCTTCTGTGGGTATCTAGACCGTCACCAGGTCCTGTAGACTCTCCCTTCCTAACATCTTCACGAAACACCGACGCCCTCCATCCCTTTGGACTGCATCCTACTCCAAAACTCCCTCAAAGAGGCAACTGTAAGTTTCTTACCTGGTCTCTGCTTCCATTCTCTTTCATCGGCTCCGAACTCCTCCCACAATGCACATTGCATTGAAACTTTTAGCAGGATGAATCCGACCATGTCACTCCTCCTCTTAAATCACGGCTATGGTTTCATATCTTATGATGAACAACACAATCCTTAACAGGGCCAAGGCCTTACAAGGCCTGGCTCCCGCCTCATCTATCACTGTATGGCCCTTTGCTCCTGTGTTCTAAGTGCTCTGATTTTTTTTTTTTTTTTTTTTTACATCAATTCCCTGTCCACATCAGGCTCCCTTCCACCACAGGGCCTTTGTCCATGCTGTTCCCTCTGCCTGAAATAGTTTTTCCTCCCTTCTTTCTGTAATCAACTCCTACTCATCCTTCAGAGCCCAGCTCAAGCTCTATTACCCTTAGCACTCGTTCTCTGGTTTCTCGTCCCTCTTGATTTCTATGTCCCTCCTGGGCAGCACTTGTGACAATACGGTTTGTGGATCATTTGGCGATTATCTAACTCTGTTCTAGATGCAAAGATCCATGGGAGCAGGGGCCACGTCTGCTTTTGGTCATCCTAGTAACTTCAGCTTCCAGCAGAAAGCCGACACAGAGTGGAAGAAAGGCAAGAAGGGAGGAAGCTGTTTTTGCCCCAGGCTAGAAACAGCCTACGTCCTGTGGTGTCACGTTGTTTACTTTATGCTAATGAGAAGCTCCAAAAGCATCTCTGCTTAAAAATGAATAAATGAGGGAGTGATTACTCTTGCTGAGTAGTTTTCTTTGGCAGGGCAGAATCTTTTAAAATGATGGAGGGGGGGGGGAATAGAAGGGATGCTTGATGAAGAAATCAGAAACACTTGTGCCACCTAATCCCTTTATTTCTCTACATTAACCAAGCATTTATTGCTCGTTTAGGCTTTTACCTACATTATCTCATGTAATCCTCTGAGCACCTTCACAGGTAGCTGTATTTTCCTTTGTGTCTTTGATAAAAGAGGAAACTGAAGCCCAGAGAATGTAAGTAATGTGCTCAAAGGCACCCAGCGAGAAGGTGACAAAGCCAGGACTCGAACCCATGTCTGTGTCTCCTGAACGCCTTTCTCCATTTCACAGTGGCAGCACCCGCCCCCCAACACCCTACAGTTGAAGAAACTGAAGAGGACAGAAGCTACTTGCCCCAAGTCATGTAGCGAGTAAATGACAGAAAAGGGCAAGACAGAACCCTAACGCCCATACTACTCTGTTCTTTCCATAATCATGCATGTTTTACTATAGTCAAGCCTCACAAAAGTATGGAAACCATCAGCAATGTAGCGAAGATGTACACCAGACTGAGGACATCTAGTTAAAAATAGGTCCCCTAGTGGGGCGCCTGGGTGGCGCAGTCGGTTAAGCGTCCGACTTCAGCCAGGTCACGATCTCGCGGTCCGTGAGTTCGAGCCCCACGTCAGGCTCTGGGTTGATGGCTCAGAGCCTGGAGCCTGTTTCCGATTCTGTGTCTCCCTCTCTCTCTGACCCTCCCCTGTTCATGCTCTGTCTCTCTCTGTCCCAAAAATAAATAAACATTGAAAAAAAAATTAAAAAAAAAAAATAGGTCCCCTAGAAAAACAGAGCCTGAGGGAAAGCTACATGCTAATATTCCATGAGGGGCCAAGAGGCGACAACGTCAGAGAAGCACAATGTGAGTGCAAGAAAGTGAGGTAGGGAAAGACAGAAAGCCAATACAAGCTGCTTAAGTACGTTCGTTACCATTTCTTGATCACTTGGAACATCCCGGAAGGCTGTACGGACCCATCTGGGTCTCAGAAGTTTCTGTCAGCTTTGGGAGGGTGACCTAATTCAACTGCTGATCTCCAACCCCAATTGGGCTCGAACTCTCCACGTTTCAATGGTGTCACCTGACCTCGGCAGCCCCTGTGAGGCTGGGCTGCTGGCCCTGGGGTGCTCCCAGCTGTGATGGGCGCCGTGGAGGGCAGGATGGCCAGCTTAGATGCTGAGTCCCCTAGCATTGCAGCCGGGCTTTACAAATATGGAAACAGTGCTAAGTGTCGCTGAGGCAACAGCAGCTGAGACCCAAGCCAAGTGACCCAGCCTGGAGGCAGGTGGAGCCTTGGTCGGGAATGCTTCCGGGGAGGGTTGATTTTATGTGTCAACTTGACGAGGCCAAGGGATGCCCAGATAGCTGGAAAAACATTATTCCTGGGTGTCTGTAAGGCTGTTTCAGGACGAGGTTGGCTCTGAGTTGGTAGCCTGAGTAAAGAGGACCACCCTCACCGATGTGCGTGGGAGTCATCCAGTTCGTCGAGGGTCTGACTAGAACGTAAGGTGGAGGGAGGGCAAATTCGCTCTCTTCCTGAGCTGGGGCATCCGTCCGTCTCCTCCAGCCTTCAGACATCAATGCTCCGGGCTCGCAGATCTTCAGACTCAGACTGGAATGCTCCATCACTGGCTTCCCTGGACCTCCAGCTTGCAGATGGCAGATGATAGAACTTCTCAGCCTCCATAACTGCATGAGTCAGCTCCTCATAGAAAAATCTCTTTCTGCCTATCTACATCTACCCTACTGGTTCTGTTTCTCTGGAGAACCCTGACTGACACAGCTCATATGATATAATTATTCACTTCTCAGTTCTGATATAATGGCAGGCATGGGAAAGAGCACAGACTTCTTGGTGAAGTTTCGAATCCTGGCTCCTACCTCATCAGATGTCTGAGACTCCTCCTTTACCTGCAGAATGGGGACAATTGTTGTATCCGTGGCACCAGATGGTGGGAAGACCGTTTTTCAAGTTTTTTGGGGAGCAGTAGGCAGACAAGAATGCATGGGCAATTCTAGAAGGTGGGGGGAGCAGTTTAAAGTAGCTACTACATATATGAAATATCCTTGAAATCAGGGTCATCATTAAAAATGAAGATAAAGGGCAGGGTGGGGCGGTGGTGCCTGGGTGGCTCAGTCAGTTGAACGTCCGACTTCGGCTCAGGTCATGATCTCGCAGTTGGTGAGTTCGAGTCCCGCGTCGGGCTCTGTGCTGACAGCTCGGAGCCTGGAGCCTGCTTCAGAATCTGTGACTCCCTGTCTCTCTGCTCTTCCCCCGCTCATGCTCTGTCGCCATCTCTCAAAAAATAAACGTTTAAAAAAAATGTTTTAATTAAAGAGAAATGAACATAAAGGGGGCGTCTGGGTGGCTCAGTTGGTTAAGCGTCTTACTTCAGCTCAGGTCATGATCTCACGGTTCATGAGTTCGAGCCCCACATCGGGCTCTCTGCTGTCAGTGCAGAGCCTGCTTGAGATCTTCTGTGTCCCTCTCTCTCTGCCCCTCCCCTGCTTATGTGCTCTTTCTCAAAAGTAAATAAACATTTTTAAAACTGAACATAAAATGTGCATTCCAGTCTGTAATATATCATGTTTATTTTAATCATTGAAAATTTCCCTCGACATAATTTTAAAAACCTCAAAGCTTCAGGAAGGGCTTTATCTTCCAAATGTATACAGCCATCCTCTAAAACACCATCAGAATCCCGTATGGGTGCCTAAGCATCTCAATTTAAAAAGCATAATTCAGGATAAGAGACAATGACAGAAACAGCTACGATTGATTGATTCCACATTCGGTGTTCAACTTGCATTTTCTCATTTGACCATTTCCAATACATTATGAGGTAGGAATTGTTTCTTCTGTGTTGCAGGTGAGGATGTCAAGCCTCCGGGAGATTAAATGCCTGACCCAAATGGACACAGCGTGCAACAGCTAAGTGAGAAATTGAATCCATATGCAAAAGTCAGATTTACTCACCAGGTTGTATGGCTTCCCCGATGCATGTCAGGTGCCTGGCCCAGTGTCTGCCCAATTCTCATTGTCGCTTACCCTGTGGTGTGTGGTAGTCAGCCAGCATCCCCAGGAATGGGTATCAGAAAGCCGTGCCCTCTGGACTATGAGCAGGACTATCATCAGGCAGAGACATGACTAGGATAATTTTGCCTCTTGCTCATCAGTTGAGACTAAATCTCTGTCTTTCTCTCTGCCTCCTTTTGGATCAGATAGCTGTAGATCTGCCAAGGAGTCCCCAAAGCCACCGAGCTATTACCATTTAATGGGGAGCCAGGGAACAAGATGGCGGGTCTCCACTCTCCATTACATCAAGAGCTCAGACGGTGAGGTAGCTGCAGCCAAGCCAGGAGCTGTTTTGCAGGTCGAGGCAGCACTCATGGCCCTGGGAATTTAAGGAGGGAAATGTAATGGAAGCTCTGCCTCCCAGTGCAGACATAAAATAAAGGATATTGAGTCCCGGAGTGGAAAAACACTAAGCCAAAATGTCTTTGTGCTTCTTCGGTTAAGCTGTTGTAAAGATTAGAGTATGAGAGTGATGAGAATTACGTGTCTAATGCCCTCTCCTGGGGCAATCTCTTGATTATAGATAGCCACTTTGTGTACAACAGCTGTCCCCGGTTATGTCCATCTGTCCATCCATCCACCCAACCACTTGTCAGCAGAAGGCACCTGCTCTGGGCCAGCCAATACCTGTCCCTTGACTTCTACCAGCCGGAGACTGAGGACGGTGCTACACTGCCTCTAGCACTAGCCTCATCGAGGCCACCCTGAGAACAAACGAAGCCACTCAGCCTGTGACACAGCCCTGAAGTTATCACCTTCCCTCCCCCCGTCCCCAACCTGCTCCATTCATAGCCTGCGTAGTGGTCTCGCCACCTAGAGTGATTAGTTGTGGTGTGGACACAAGCCAACATCCTGAGAAGTTCGCCACACGCCGCATCTCAGCCGATGCGGCGAAGGTCCTCTTTCTATCCTGGTGAAGAAGGAAGGTGTAATTGGACGAGCGCCATTTTGCAGCCCCTGATGAAAGAATGGATTTTGTCGTTAATGATGGGAGGACGTGAACCTCAGGAAAAGAGAGTACGATCGGATCTGAGCTGCGTCCTGCCCACAGTTCAGCATACACCGTCGGGCTGCCAAAGCAGCAAATCTAGACCTGTGGAGCGTCTAGGGCCAGCCACCAAATTACAGGAAATACAGAGGACAAAGGAACTTGTTAAATGCTACCAAGGGAATGCAGCTAGCAAAGTCCAGCCTGTGGGAAACTCAAGAGGGCAAATGACTCAGTTCCTTCGGCGACAATAAATTGCAAGATGATGGAGACGGAATCTACAGTTTAAAAAGAGTCTTAGGGCGCAACTAACCGATCAGAGTGGGTTTTACTTGGACCCCAATTCAAACAAATAAGCTATAAGACAACTGGGAGGTATGAACACTGACTAGGTGATTAATGATGTGAAGAAATCACTATTGACCATTTGGGGCTATGATGATGGTATTGTGATTTTATCTCAGATGGGGAGCTTTTGTCCTAGAAACAGAGAGGAGGATGGCGGTTGCCAGGGGCTGGGGAAGGGGGAAACGGGAAGATATTGGCCAAAGGGTGCAAATTTTCATTTATGCCCAGTGAATAGTTAACAAGACCGTCCTGTGTACTTGGAATTGCCAAGAGGGTAGATTTTAAATCTTCTCACTACACACGCGCGCACACACACACACACCACACACAAATGGTGAACACGGAGAGGTGGTCCATGTGTTAATTAGCTGGATCGTGGTGATCGTTCACAATGTATATGCATCTCAAAACATCAAGGTGGATGGCTTACCCATCTACAAGTTTTACATGTCAGTGACATCTCAATAAAGCTGTTAAAATACAACAGGAGTTTTTGCTTTTCAAGATGCACACTGAAATATTTGCAGATGAAAGGATAGGATGTTTGGGATTCACTTCAAAATCATCCAAGGTACAGATGGGAGGGGGGTGTGGATGACAAAAGGTTATTCACGGATGACAATTGTCAGAGTTGGATGATGGCTGTATTGGGGTGTGATATCCTATTCTCTCTAGTTCTTTATGTGTCTTTTAAATACGCTGTAGGGGCGCCTGGGTGGCGCAGTCGGTTAAGCGTCCGACTTCAGCCAGGTCACGATCTCGCGGTCCGTGAGTTCGAGCCCCGCGTCAGGCTCTGGGCTGATGGCTCAGAGCCTGGAGCCTGTTTCCGATTCTTTGTCTCCCTCTCTCTCTGCCCCTCCCCCGTTCATGCTCTGTCTCTCTCTGTCCCAAAAATAAATAAACGTTGAAAAAAAAATTTATAAATACGCTGTAATTTTTTAAAGCTTTGAAAAATAAGGGGCACCTGGGTGGCTCAGTCAGTGAAGCGTCTGACTCTTGCTTTGGGCTCAGGTCATGATCTCACGGTTCGTGAGTTCGAGCCCTGCATTGGGCTCTGCGCTGACATCACGGGGCCTGCTGGGATTCTCTTGCTCCCTCTCTCTGCCCCTCCCCTGCTCATGCTCACGCTCTCTCTCAAAGTAAGTAAATAAACTTAAAAAAAAAAAAAAAACACCAACTTTGAATAATAACGTCTTCAGCAAGAATCACTAACAAATACTTTGTCAGCACCTACTCTGTGTTGTGCACTAGTCTAGGTACTTAAAACACACCAGCAACAAAACAAAGATTCCTGCTCATCAGCCCAGGCTTTGGAGTCCAAGAGGCCCGAATCCAAATCCCTGCTCTGTCCCTTAATAGATGTGTGACTTTTACACTTCCACTCTGTCATCTTTTGCATAAGCTTCTCCCAGGCTTGGAATGTCCTCATCCTTACTCCTCATATGGCACACTCCTATTTATGACTCAATCCCCAGTCCAAAAGGCCCCATTTTAGGAATGCCGTCCTTGACTTTGTCGGAGTGCTACTAGGAATCCACTTTCCTTACTTACTGGGATAGTTATGTGCCAATGACTAAAGTCTGGGCAAACCGCATCATCTCATTGAAACTTTGTGGCCGCGTGGCTCTTCTGCGGAGGAGATCACACCCATTTTACAGAGTAGGACAATGAAGCCCAGAGAGGTGAATGGCAGAGCTTATACTGGACTTCAAAGCCCTTGATCTTTCCGTTAGTCCCCAGTCCCAGGACACAAGACCTCCGTGGGCCGCTGCAGTGAGAAAGCCTGGCCACACAGACCTCACCCCTGGGGACCAGTGATCGGATTGGCACAGACCTCAGAGCAGTGGGCTCAAGATCCCCCGCCTGCTGCAGAATGAGTCTGTACCTCACTCTTCCCTGAGTACTAGGTCTAATAATTCCCTTCCGTCTGCCCAGCACACAATTAGCATTCAGAAAGTGTTTCTTATATTTCAACCGTTTCCAAATATTTAAATGTCCGCATGTGTAAGAATTAAATAAATGGTAGCTATTGTTATCGTGGTAATGACTATTATTATTACAATTATTTTGCTGTCACGGGTACAAAATTTATGTGGTTGCCCGGCTCTTAATCCATATGTTTGTGAAACAAGTCAACAGAGTGAAAACCCACCAAAGACAACCCAAACAGAGAAAGGTCTTTGGAAAGTGGCCACCATAAGACGCAGTGTTTTCCTGGGGGCTGGCCACCCTGTCACAGCTAAATGGGCTTTCATTTCTCAGCGCGCGGAGCCCACAGCGTAATCCAGGCACGTTTGATAAAACTTCTGTCTTCTTTCCAAAGCCTTAAATCAAAGAGAAATTTGCTTGCAGCATCGACTCTGAGTCTTAAAAAAGCAGCCCATTAGCATCAACAATGGGATTAATTAGGCTTCCCTGGAAACTATTCAAACAAAGGATTGCGCAGGAATCCAGGAAGGTCAGGCTTTTCCTTCTTTTCTGTGGCAGTTATCACCTGCATGCAGGCCCACTCTGTGACAGCCCGCTGCTCTGAGATCTGCGTCATCCCGGATCACTGGTTTCCAGGGGTGGGGTCTATGTGGCCAGGCTTTCTCACTGGAGTAGCAGACAGAGGTCCTGTGCCCTAGGACGGGGAGGGGGGTGGGCAATGGAAAGATCAATGGCTTTGAGGCCCACTGTGAGCTCTGCCTTTCTCCTCGCAGGGGCTTCATTGTCCTGCTCTGTAGAATGGGTGTGATATTCCCCACAGAAGAGGAGGGTTGTCCTAAAAGCTGAAACAAGTAACGTGATTTTCTCAAACTTCAGTCATGGGCACGTAGCTGTCCCAGTCTCCCCAAAATGGTGTACCTCTTTCGACGTTACTTGCTTCCTGTTTATTTTCTTTCAATCGATATATTTTAGAAGACGAGTCTCTAGCCTTATTTTATTTTTTTTATTTTTTAGTTTCATGGTTTTTATTTATTTATTTATTTTATTATTATTATTTTTTTTTAAGATGAAATTGATTGTCAAACTGGTTTCCATACACGATGGCCTTGTTTTAAGAAGACAACAGAGGATTTTGAACTGACACAACCAAAAACTATTCAAGGGAAAAGTGTTTCATTTTGAGCTAAGCTTTGGGGGCGGATCGTAATGTTCGCTGCACAAGAGGAAAATCCCCCTTAGGGCACAGCTGGGTGGGTCTTTGTATACTTTGGCAATTCTCCCTCCGATCTCCCTCCTCCGCCCACTTCCTCCCACCCCAGTCTCCCCACTGGCTCCAGGCAGATCAGTTTCCTTTCCTCACTGGGGTAAAAGATCCTTACTGCCTGGTAAGCCCATGTTTGTATACACTGAAAGGGTGAAGTGGAGAGAGACCCATCGTCCCCTGCCTGGATCCCAACACATCATGGAAGACCCTGGAACGTAACACCACGGCTATGGGTTGGACACGTGTGCTCTGTCCCATGACTCAAAGTGTCCTGAGGGAAACCTACACTTTTTCCCAGTGTTGTTCCAGGTGGACAGGTATTCCTACATGTAGCCTACTGGAACCCTTATTTTCTTTTTCAAACTAATGTATCATCAGTTTTAGCTTTTTTTTTTCGATGCACATGACAGAAAAATCCTTCCTGGATGCATTAAAGTAAACAAGAGGAATTTACCAGCTCATATAATTAAATAGCCAGGAAGGCTTCAGGCAAGGCTTAATCCAGAGCCAAAATTATGTGACTAGAACGAGCTTCTCTGCCCGCTTATTAGCTTTGTTTTCTTCACCGTGGCTTCCTTCTCTGCAAGCTGTCCTCCCGTTGTCATGAATAACTAATGTGAGCTCACAGGGCTCAGGTATCTAAATACAAGCCCACAGAAATATGTAAACCTCGCTGAGGTAGCCTTCTTAGCAAATCATGGAATCTGTTCTAATTGGAAATTTAAGGGCACACGCTGATGCCCGAATCAATCAACTCCTGTCGCCAGGGGTTATAGCTCTTTGATCACTCAGCCCTGGGTCAGTCAGCTCCTCCAGAAAGACCCAGGCGGAAGGCAGTGTGCAGGAGGTGGCCCGACAGAGGGAAACTAAGGAGCGGTTTACAAGAAGAATGAATGGATGTTGGGCAGAAAACACACATGTGCGGGCTTGTCAGTATTATGTTCCGCTGCTTCAAATAGAAAAGTGGAAGATAAAAAAGCCTTTGACAAGATAGGAATACAGTTGTCTCTCGCATGAAAGAAAGATATGGGTTGGGTTTTGCACCACTGATGTCATCAAGAACTTGCACGTAGCTTCTATTCTGCAAGTTGTATCCCGGTCCTAGCCGGATGCTGTAGGTATAACCTGTCATCCCCAGTTGGCAGTCAGAGGAAGCAGACAGAGTATATTTGGGGGGGGGGGGGGGACAGGAGGCAGAGGGGCGCGCTCCCAGCTGAGTTAACCACCACTCACATCTCATGACCGGACCTAGTGCCACGGTACGGAAGGAAGGCTGGATGAGGAAACCCTCACTTCCTCTGAGACGTGGGATGAATCAGAACCACTCACGTCTGGTGTCCAACCTTGAGTGGGGGCTCCATAAATGTCTGTTGATGACTGCCGCGGCGATGGCACTTTTGAGGTGGAGGGCATAAGAGAGTAGGTGGCGGTGGCTGTCACCTGAATGCAAATGGATGCCTACATTATAGATGCTCCTGAGTAATTCGGAAATCAGAAATCGTGTCTCGGGATGGATCCAGCTGCTTAATACTGAGCTCAGCGCTCTCCTGCCACAAAATCACATCACAAGCCGGCAGGCATCTCTGATGCTCAGGACTTTCAGACGTGATGATTTCCCATCAAACCCGCCAGTGGTTCCCCAGCTTCCCTTCTTGGCTTCCGCTAAATGGACTTTTAAGCTGAGACCCTACTGGTGGCCACTCGAATTTGCCCTCTATGTGTTTATTTGCATGGCTCAGTGTTTTTAAGTATTTTTACCTTGCATGTCTTTGGACGGTGCCTGCCCCCATGAGCTGTTGGTCCCCGTGGCCTTCCCAGGGGCTGGCCGGTCCCACACAGACTACCTGCCTGGTGTCTGCAGGTCCTTGCTTTCCATGGATTTTAATTCTGATACGACTTTTAATTTTTTTTTTTTTTAACGTTTATTTATTTTCGAGACAGAGAGAGACAGAACATGAACGGGGGAGGGTCAGAGAGAGAGGGAGACACAGAATCTGATGGGGCGCCTGGGTGGCTCGGTCGGTTGGGCGTCCGACTTCGGCTCAGGTCATGATCTCGCAGTCTGTGAGTTCGAGCCCCGCGTCGGGCTCTGTGCTGACAGCTCAGAGCCTGGAGCCTGTTTCAGATTCTGTGTCTTCCTCTCTCTCTGCCCCTCCCCCACTCATGCCCTGTCTCTCTCTCTCTCTCTCTCTCTCTGTCAAAAATAAAAATGAACATTAAAAAAAAAAAAAAAAAAAAGAATCTGAAACAGGCTCCAGGCTCTGAGCTGTCAGCACGGAGCCCGACGCAGGGCTCGAACTCATGGACCACGAGATCGTGACCTGAGCCGAAGTCGGACGCTTAACCGACTGAGCCACCCGGGCGCCCCAATTCTGTTACGACTTTTAAAGCTAAGCTGTGGATTTTCTTTTTTATTTTTCCAGGACAGCAAAACGGCTGAGTCATGTGGAGCTGTATAAAATCCATCCTCTAAACCGTATTCCTCCAGACCCTATACCTTCAACATTTCCTGTCTTTTTTTTCTTTGTTCCCCATCCCACCTTGTCCACAGAGTTCGAGAGGTATCTCTTTCCATTTAGCACCCTCACCTCCATCTAACCCTGTGCTCTGATCTACGAGATTCTTCTCTGCAGCCGAGGCCAGCTGGCTACCTGCTCCAGTTCTGGGGCTTTCTGCAAGCTCTGGCATCTTTGACTTTGAATCTTCCTTCTCTCCTCCAGTTCCTGCCCTGTGGCCTTTACTCAAACCCTCATCTCCGCCAGGTACGCTGGGGTGGACGGGGTGGGAGATCAGCTTCCCTTGGGGGGTTATGTCTAGTTGGTGAAGAAAGAAGTCCTAAGAATTTGGCCTCGTACAAATAAAAGACAATGGTGCTTTCAAACTGACTTGCAGGTCCCACATTTCACAGGGCAAAGGCCCAGGGCGGATGACTGTTGGATTTAGAAAAATTCATTCTAGGCTCTTTGGGGTTTTATTTATTTATTTATTTATTTATTTATTATTTTTTTAACATTTATTTATTTTTGAGACAGAGCATGAACAGGGGAGGGGCAGAGAGAGAGAAGGAGACACAGAATCGGAAGCAGGCTCCAGGCTCTGAGCGGTCAGCACAGGGCCCGAAGCGGGGCTTGAACTCACGGACCATGAGATCATGACCTGAGCCAAAGTCGGACGCTTAACCGACAAAGCCACCCAGGGGCCCCTGGGGTTTTAAAGCAAAGGAAGCTTAGAGCTTTGTCTGAGGCCCAGAAGGACACTACGTTTCTCTGCATAATCAAGCCAGAGGAATGAGTAGCTTTCCCTGGGCAGCCAGGAGGCAAGGAAGAGGGGTCTGGGGAGCCAGAAAAGCAGGGAAAAGGGTCCGGGGAGAAGGAAAGCCCCAACCACATGGGAGCAGGCTGGGCTGTAGGGAGAACATGGCCCCAGGAGAACCTCGGTAGAATACAGCTGGAAGGTTTAAGAACAGTGATTGGAATAACTTGTTTTCCTGCTCTGAGCTCTAAGGCCTTTGTGACAACTCCCTGGGCCCCAGACAAACAGGTTCAAGACAAATCTGTTAACACCCCGCAGTCAGTATTACAGGGGCTGGAGGTGGGAAGGAAGAGACAGAGAGGGCGGCAGCCTCGGGCAGAGAAGCTAATGGGGGTCACTAATCGTGTTGGGGGCAGGACAGGCGCAAGGGACATCAAGAAGATGAAAGACGGCCACCGGGAATTCTCAAGGGGAGGCCTCACAGCATGTGATGGGGACTCAGGCCAATTTCTGGGCCATTAAGTGTGGCCCCAGAAGACCGGGGCCAGCTGGGTTCCTGGTTCTTGGGTGGAAACCTGGGAAGGGGGGCGGCACTCTGCTGAGCCCTCCAGCCCTGATCAGCCTGGGAGGCTCAGAAGCTGTGCACACACTGCCCGGCGCTCAGGGTCCCGGCTGCTGGCTTCTTCCTCCATGAGGCAGAGATAACCAGACGTCGCTGCCAGGGCATCCCCAGAATCCAGGGGCTGCTTTTTGTCCTGGTCTCTGGCACTGCCGTGTCATGTAGCTCTTCCCAGCGGCTCAGCCTGACCTAGCAGGCCCGGCCTGCCGCCGCCTCCTGGAGAGAGTCTTCAAGGGACCACAGAAGGGGGGCTAGCCGTGGGGTCCGGTCCAGTGTGGATGCCGCCCTCCCTCCCTCCCCCAACTTGGGCCTGACCTGGGCACTCGCATCACCTGTCACAGCCCCGGATGGGGTTCTGTGATGCCTGGGGATCTTCATCTGGAAGGGGTGGGTGGGGATGCCCGCTCGGAGGGAGGAGGCCGTGCGGGTGAAGTGCTGATTCAGGTGCGGGCGCCTTAGGTGCTGCTGTGGGGCGCCAGGTGGGCTTTCTGCCATCGTCAGGACCCCAGCCTGTGACCGGCACGCAGCGCTGTGCCCAGCCCCGACGAGCCGCAGCTGCCTGGAGTCGGGAATGATGTCAAAGCCCAGCCAGCCGACCCTGCTCGAGGACAGACCCCGGTGTGGGATACCCAGCGCCATCAGCAAAGCAGCGCCCCCTCCCACCCCAGGGGTGGGCGAGGCTGGGACATAAAGGCTCTGAGAACACCGAGCCCCACCCTCAGCCCAGACCTGGGCCTCCAGCTGTCCCTCCTGGCTCAGTGAGTGAGGCCCCCATACCTGTCATACTGGGGACAAGCCTGACCCCGTTGCTCCTGCCTCCCACTGGCATGGCCTCAGTTTTCCAGACAGGAGGCCCCAGCCCACCCCATCAGCGAGGCCCCAGGCCGGTGCCCCCAAGCAGGAGCTTGGGAACAAAAGAGAGGGGTCTGGGGCAATCTCTGACTTGGCCCCACCCCGCCCAGCTAGGGGAACTTAAGCAGTCCCCTCCCCTTTCTGAGGCTCCCTTTGCTCATCAGAAAAATAGAGGTGCTGGGGCGCCTGGGTGGCTCAGTCGGTTAATCATCCGACTTCAGCTCAGGTCACGATCTCACGGTCCGTGAGTTCGAGCCCCACGTCAGGCTCTGGGCTGATGGCTCGGAGCCTGGAGCCTGCTTCCGATTCTGTGTCTCCCTCTCTCTCTGCCCCTCCCCCGTTCATGCTCTGTCTCTCTCTGTCCCAAAAATAAATAAACGTTAAAAAAAAAAATTTTTTTAAAAGAAAAAAAAAAAAGAAAAATAGAGGTGCTGTCTAACAAGGCAGGAGAATTCAGTGAACTCTTCTTCCCCAGGCATCGCGAAACCCCTCCAGGGCCGCGAGATGATCCAGTCCCTGTCAGCTGCATACGCCCTAACAAATAATGTAACGACCTCAGTTACTCCCCGGAGAAGGCTAGGCCCCCTCGCCAATCCTTGCGAGTCGGGCCTGGGGAGAAGAGTGGGTCCCCCCCACCCCTGAGAACCCCAGAGTGGACTGTGGGTCCCAAGGTGAGAGAGGTTTGGTGTCCAATTAATGGCTACAGGGGCTCTGCTCTCTCAGCTAAGTTTGGAAGGACATGGGCATCCTAGCTGGGCTGACAGTCCAGGGGACGAGGCGGTAGGAGCTGAGGTTAGGGTTTAGGGCAGGTTGTGTCTACCTTGCAGAGTGGTTAAGAGGACGATGGCGTTAGAGCGGGACCAACGTGGCTCAGCTCTGCTCCTGATTGGCTGCGTGCCCCTATGTCTCCCCCACATTGACAGGCTTGTGATGGGCAAAGAAAGTCTGTAATGCACCCCAGACTCACACAGGGACTGGCTCCTGGTAAGTCCTAAGAAAGCCGCAGTTTCTTTCATCAGATGGACTTTATAAAGAAGGACAGAAAACCCCACCCCAAACTGACTTGAAAACTACCAGATGAGGGGCCCCTGGGGGATGCAGTCAGTTAAGCGTCCAACTCTTGATCTGCGCTCAGGTCATGATCTCACAGTTCGTGAATTCGAGCCGCCTGCCGGGCTCCGCCCTGATGGTGCTGAGCCTGCTTAGAATTCTGTCTCTCCTCTCTGCCCCTCCCCGGTCTGTGCTCATTTGCTCTCTCTCTAAATAAATAAATAAATCAGACTTAAAAGAACAAAACTACCAAAATGAAAAAAAAAAAAAGGGGGGGGGGGGAATTTATTGGCCTTATAATTAAAAAGTCAGGGGTTAACAGCTTCAGGGACTACTTGATCCAGGGGCTCAGATACCCACAGGCTATGCTCCAGCGGGTCCCTCCCTTGGCTCCATATCTCAAAGTCTCTCCACCTCAGCAGCAAGTTGTGTAAGGCAGCTTCTGGGCTAGTTGCGCACACCCTCCCATTTCTAGGACCAGCAGGAAAGGCATAAATGCTTCTCTGGAGGCCACAAGCACAGCCCCTGGGTTTGCTCTGACCCTATTTGATTATCTTGCCCCAAGGCCCGTGCCCAATCCTTGAGCTGGTCACCGTGCCTGGGAGGGCCTGGGGGATGGACTTTGCCGACTGGCCCTGAAGAGCTCCACTTCTGAGACTGAAAACGAGCCTCCGCACTCCGCGTGGGGTCGGGACCGGTCCCCAAATTAGAATCAGGAACTGATACCGTAAGTAAGGAGCATGGATATCAAGCAGGCACGTAATGACTCGTTACTCCACAACAACTGAATCACCTAAGTATATCTGTCTTCCGGAGCCAGATCCCTATGTGGCCTTGACATCAGGAAGGTTCTTCTGTCCCCCTTGAGACTTGGCCTCACTCTGGAGGGGCAGGAGGGCTTCGTCCCTGTACCTCAGGCCCCCGGCAAGTCTTCACCCCCATTATAAACCAAGCACCCCATCAAGGGGTGGAATCATACCTAATGAAACAGGAGGAAGTCTGCTGTGTTCATCACGAAAATGGCCCCAATCTTGGGGGAGCCCGAACTGAGTTTGTCTTCGTAACCACAGAAATCTAATTATCTTCTCTCCAGAAAGTGCGCATGTGGAGACCACTTTCTCTAATTAATTGGTTCTATTGCCTATGATGGGCCTTTCGGGGGGCCTGAGATGAGAGTTCTGTCTGGGAGGCTGCTCAGGGATGCGAGGCCAAGGAGGCCCAAGGCCTCGCATTAGCTGAGCTCAGCGAAGCAGCGATCCCAGGTCAGCGTTGCCGGAGACTCCCTCCTGCTCTCCGCCCTAAAACGTGTGTCGCCGGCACTCAGGGGAGGGGACCCCATCTTCCCTTTTCTCCTCGCTTTGTCCTAAGATCCAGAAAAATGTCTCCTGTCTGGAGTTGACAGGCTGGTTATAAAGGCTACGTCACTTGCCTATCGCCATTGCCCGGCTCACCCGTACACTTCCTCATTTGTCCCTTCTGCTCCTCCCTAACCCCAGCTAAGTCTCTTTCGGGGACAACTTCACAGGGGCTCGCTGAGTAGCCCAGACTGGCTGTGGCAGCTGCCCGGATCCTGCCGACCAGTTGGGCGCGGGCATGGCCATTGAAATATGAATAATGGCCCCCAAAGAAATCCACATGCTTATCCCCAGAACCTGTGAATGTTACCCTATACGGACATCAGGGAGACTGGGTTCAGCTCCCGACACTCGGCAAAGAGGGACACACGCAGCGGAAGATAAAGAAGGAGGCCCGTTATACGTAGTCGTGACTTCCAGAATCTCTTCCGCTCAGACAAACGCCCTGGATCAAAAGTGAATAAGGATCCCGACACTCACTGACCACCTGGTAAACGGCAGGTGCCACGTGCTTTATGTGCCAGACCTCATTAAATCTTCACAATAAACCTAAAAAGGAAGGACTACTGTTTTCCCCATTTTAGAAATGAGGAACTAATAGACTGAGATCACCTGGCTAGTCAGGGGCAGGACCATATAGTTCTTTCTCATTCCAAAGCTTCCCCAGGTGCTGCCCTGCCCCGTCCTACCACAGTCCCTTGGACCTCGCCGGCCAGCTTGCTTTTGAGTGGAAAGTGGACTTCACAGCCACATCCTCGCTAGTTTGCAGGTGGAGAGGAGGCCGTAAGGCCTGGGGAAACCAGCGGCTGAAGGCGGTAGGCTGTTTGGCCGGGAACCTGCAGACTTTCTAAAGCTGGGCTTGCTAACTGGGGCCTTCCAACTGCCAACTGCTGGCCAAATTGGGCCCGGAGATGCACTATTTCTTCCCACATAGTATCAGTGCTCCCCACGCTTGCCTGCTCCTTTGTCTTTTTAATTGGAAAGGCTGCCTTTCCTTCTTTTCTTTTTTCTCGCGTTCGCATCCCTGAAATCGAGACGCGTGTTGACGTCACTGTCGGTGAGGCAGAAGCTGTGACGCATCGCAGCCGGCACCTGTTCCATCAAGACTCGCAGAGTGGGTGTTAGCGGCCTGCCGGAGAAATCCTGGAGGCCTCAGTAGAGCAGGCACAGAGGGTGACAGCGCGTGGCAGAATGCAGATGACCGCGATGCTAGCCGAGAAGCAATAGAAAGCAGGCGGACGCTAGACGGGAAGACGTTTCGGAAGAGCACTCACCGATTAATCTTGCGTGTGATCGCCTTTTCACGTATACACAAGCTTGGTATGTGATAGAAATTCTGTGTCTAGATGAGTCGAAAGTAGCTCTTCCTATGTGTATGAAAGAAATCTTTGGCGATGAGGAAGCCCTGCGTCAGAGTTTTTAACTGGTAAAATGTTCTTTCTTGATGGTGCATGACACAATGACGCAGTTTATAATAGATGACACGCGCGCTTTGATGAGGTGCGGTATTTGCTTCCCCTCACCCCCACACACAAAAGCTATCTCTTGAGCTCCCATCCAAAAACTTAGAAAGTCTGGTAATACAAGGCCTTTACTTCTGCATGACAACCGTTGGCTAGAGGCCTGAGAGGCTGTTGCTCCTTTTGAGGGGGGCATGTTGCACTCCAGTTTGCCACAGTCCCCACCGCTCCCTACTGCCTTACCCTAGGACCTCTTTGGTCATTCTCACTATTATCTGGCCTCTGCGGGTACTTGCGGCTGCTCCCCCTGAAAAGTTCAGTTCGGTCTCATCTGGTTGGGAAAGCAGACAAGATCCAGTTATGGCCCCAGCAGCAAAGCATTAGCCTCTAATTATTTCTTTAGATGTGCTCCAGGGGAGGAGGGGAGATGCGTTCAGACCCAAGAGCGGCTTCAGAGCAACAACACTTGGGACTCTCTCTCCCTCTCTCTCTCTTTCTCTGTAAATAAATAAATAAACATTTAGAAAAAACGAAAGAAAAAAGAAAAAAAAAAAAAAAAACAGTGCCCGTTGGAAGGATACGTTTTTGGCCGTATACCAAGTATATATCCCAGTGTATCCATTTCATGGTTAGCCCACTGACCGGCCTCCCCGTCAGCTGATCAGACGGCAATCGCCAACCACTAAATGCCTGTCATGCCTGTCCTGTGAGTGTCACAGAGACATCCAGGCATGGCTGAAACCGAGCTGGAGGACGACTCAACCCAGGCTCAAGCTGAAATCCCTGCTTCCTATGCATCTATTCCTTCATGTGCAAATTCCTGCTGAGTTGCTCCAGTCAGGCAGCCGGCTGGGCAGTGGGATGTAAAAACGAAATGCGTGGTCTCCGGAGCAGAAGCAGGCACAGAAAACATAATGCGTGACAGGGGGAGGAGTGACAGGAAAAGTAAGGGTGATTATTTCTACCTGGGGACGTCACAGAGAATCTACCGGCAAGTTATTTCCAAAGCTGAATACCGGTCTGAGGGACAAGCGGGGGGAAGGCGTTCTGGACTGTGGAGGCAGAAAGTAATCTAGCACTCCAGGAGAAGGGCCAGCGTGAGGATGACACTGGGGCGGCTGGCGAGTCTTGGAGGTTGGAGTCTGGGCCTTGTCCTGCCTGCCAAAAAGAGGCTTTTAATCGTCAGGGTGGAGGGACATGAAGAGAGATAAAATGAGAGGGAGGGTAGGAGGTGGGCTGAGGGGACAGAGGGAAGGTACAAGACAGGAGGCTGATAAAACAGTGAGAAGAGTGAGGTAGTAACGGGAAAGATGGCCAAAAGGGAACACATTTAAGGGTATTAGTCTCTACCTTAATTGAAGCCTTTGGATCGGATTATAATTAGAGAGTGTTTTAAATACAGTAACCCTTGCTGTGCGAACTGATAAACCCCCCAAACCTCAGTGACTTAAATTTATCTCTTGCTTATATAAAATCCATTGGTGGCTGTACTCCATGTAATCATTCAGGGCCCCGGGCTCTCCTTTTTGAGGCTCTGCGGTCCCCAAGGCCCTCAGAGTCCTAGCCAAGCAGGTGACAGGAAAAGCAAGAAAGGGTGTCCCTGTGCGAGGCGTTTCCTGGGCCAGGCATCCCAGATGTAGCCATACGGCTTCCAACCGCATCCCTTGGCTAGAAGTCGGGGACCACAGCTAGCTGCACGGGAGTCTGGGAAATACGTCCAAGCTGCGTGTCCGGCAGTGGGGGGGACAGAAACCCAGAGCAACTGCCCCTTTCTCCGAAGATGAGGAAGAAAACTCTCTATTAATTCCCCAGTTTCGATGTTGAGCGACCACACAGACGGTGATTCCATGAGCCCACGAGAAGGCGACTTGAGGGAAAGATGGACGGCCAGGGTGACCCAGGACTCGTGGATGTTTGGGTAGAACTGGATATACAGGTCCTTAGTTCAAGGTCAACCTGAGCCAAAGAGGGAGGTTTTGTGAGACTCCAAGAGAAGTTCGAGCCTTACTGGTCTCTGCTCGCAGTCTTGAGAGGCACCGATCCAAGGGTGGTCTTCAGACAAAATGGAGCACACCCAATCTGGCCTCCGCATCCCTTTGCAATTGTCCCAGCCAAACAGAAGCATCCATAAGGAGTGCCAACTGTTACCACAGCGTGAGCAAGTCTCATTTATCTCAGGATTCTCCGAGGGGAGAGAACAAGGAGGGCCTCCAGTCCAGAAATGGGACCACCCTCCTTCCTTTTTCTATGTGTTTTCTCATTTTCTTCTTCATAAAGCAGTGGCGCCTAGGGGAGTCCATGGGGCTCCCTGGACCTCCCCGGTTCCCTGAGTTCATTAAACTCACGATGAACAGAAGAGACGCCAGGAGCTGCAGCTTGGTAAAGAAGCAAACGGGAGGGGCGCCTGGGTGGCGCAGTCGGTTAAGCGTCCGACTTCAGCCAGGTCACGATCTCGCGGTCCGTGAGTTCGAGCCCCGCGTCAGGCTCTGGGCTGATGGCTCAGAGCCTGGAGCCTGTTTCTGATTCTGTGTCTCCCTCTCTCTCTGACCCTCCCCCGTTCATGCTCTGTCTCTCCCTGTCCCCAAAATAAATAAACATTGAAAAAAAAAATTAAAAAAAAAAAGAAGCAAACAGGTTGGATCTCACCCTGGAGGACAAAGGGAAGCCCAGGGCTCCCGGCAGGTGGGGCCTGTGAGGTGCACGTCCACACCCCTCAGAGGAGACCCCAAGTGGAGACACAGATGTCACAGGTCGGGGTCATACTTCCTTCGTGATTTGCACGGTGATGCCCTCCCTCCCCCCGCAACGGTCCAATCGGTCGCATTGAAGACAAGGGTCCCCGTTTGTCCCTTTGGGCAGTTCTGCCCAAATCCCGCGTTTCAAATCGGCCAGACTGCGGAGCACTCGCTCCCCTGCGGGTGGGGCTCATGCAGACAGTGACAAGTAAGAGGCACATGCCCTCAAGGCGTCTGCAGTCTCCGTAGGGAGGCCCAGGCGAGGAAGGTGAAGGTAAGGAGGGGGCAACAGTGAGGCCATCCCTGTTCAGGGTGAGAGCAGACCTTGTGCTGGGCCACGTAGCCTTGGGACGGAGGTCCAGGAATGCTTCAGTCCAGCCCTGCTGTCACCTCCGCCCCTCCAGGGTCCTACCCCAACAGAGCTAAGCAGGAAGCGACAAGCACTTAACCGGGCAACTGACACCAACAGCCTCCTCCACCCACCTTTCATGAAAGCAGAGCTTTCTGGAGACACCTGGGCCGAATCACGCAGCATGGTCGGAGGCCTCCAGAAGCCTCTTCCCTGACAGACTCCGCCGTTTCCAAATCTAAGTCTCGGAGCAGAGCAAACTGGGGCTGATCCGCAGAAAGAATGACGGCGTGAGGGCAGAAAGCCAGAGAGCACAGCGCCCAGCACGCTGATCTTGGAGGAGGCGCAGTGCCGCTCGGCCCCGTGGAGGGCCTGCCTCCCAAGGAGCAGAAACTACACCTCTGGGACCCTCAGCCTGGAGGGAGATCCGAGAGGCAAGTCAAGCTCCAGATGCTGTGCTAGAGAGCTTCTACCCCGTTCCGTGGGTGCCGGAGAGCCACCTCAGAGGCTTACTGGGAGCAAAACTGTGTTGTCCCACCAGTGACCCGGGTAGTCCAGAGGATGGGACAGGCTGCAGGAACGCTGGCTGGCGAGCAGGAGGCCAGAAGCAGGGCCCTGGCAGTGGGGACGGAGGGGGGTTGGCCAGTGTGAGGAGCCCTTGCCAGGCGAGGTGACTGATAAGGTGGCAAGTAGAGGGAATGCCAGGGACAAAGCGGGGATCTGGGGCTACAGGGGGAGGCCCGGATGGTAACACATGAAGACAGGCATCAGGGTGAAGGAAGCGGGACTGGGGGGAGAGAGAGAGGATGAGCAGACATGTTTGGAATCACCCAACACCTGCTCAACGGGGACCATGGTTCCTCAGCTCCAGGACACGAGTGCCGTCACACGGCATCATCTCTGGAACTGGAATGCGTTTTACGCGTGGTGTGTCCAGGAAGCCACATGTCAACGTTTTCTTGGCCGCATTCTCTCTTTCTTAGAGAAACATGTTTTCACAGCCCGTGGTGTCTCAGATTTTCTGGAACAGAATGATGAGCCAGGGGGACGGCTGGGGGAGTCTGGAACACCTACGGATGGGTGATAGCTAAGGGGTGCGAGGTTTCTTTTGGGGGTGATTAAAATGTTCTAGAATTAATGGCGGTGAGTTTGGTAAAAGCCCCTGAATTTTACACTCCAAATGGGCGAACTGTATTCTCAATAAAGTGTTCTAAAAAAACCCTAAAACGTTCTGCCTGTGTTTTATTTATTTATTTTTTAACACTTATTTATTTTTGAGACAGAGAGAGACAGAGCATTAACAGGGGAGGGGCAGAGAGAGAGAGAGGGAGACACAGAATCCGAAACAGGCTCCAGGCTCCGAGCTGTCAGCCCAGAGCCCGACGCGGGGCTCGAACTCACGGACCGTGAGATCATGACCTGAGCCGAAGTGGGACGCTTAACCGACCGAGCCACCCAGGCGCCCCTCTGCCTCTGTTTTAGAATGCTCCCCTTTCTTTCCACCTGGAAAGTAAGTCTTGTGAAATGGTAGCTGTTTGCTGGACCCGTGGACTTGGGGCACAGGGGAGGCGTCCAGAGCCAGGGTGAACCTGAAGGTCTCTGTGCAGAGTGCTGGCGAGGTGATGAGGGAGGCCTTCCGGGAGGAGGGGACCTGTCTCTCTGGCTCATGCTCACCCCGCCTCCCCATGCCACAATTCCCGTCCATCTGGGGAGCTGTGAGTGGGATGCAGTGGAGGACGAACTGAAAAATGTCACAGAGGGAATAGACCTGTTTTTGCAACGCTTCCGGTTCAGAAGGTCTGTCCAGGGGTCGAGCCCTCTGGCCGTATTGAGACCACACTGCGCGAAGGTTTGCTGCTGCGGCTGTGGGTCTGAATCCTGGATCTCCACCTTCCGTGTGACTTTGGGTTACTTAGCCTCTTGGTGCCTCAGTCTTCCCATCTGTAGAAGGGGAATAGGGATCTTGTCGGAAGAGGGTTTTGGTGGTTTTTTTCATTTTTATTTTTTCTTTTTTCTTTTTTTTTTTTTTTGGTCCTACAGTAAACATCTTTTATTTGTATCGGGGTCATCGGTATGTTTTTTAAATGCTTAAAGCAAAATTTCTCTTTTTCTTTTCGTTTTTTTTTTTTTTTTATTAAATATGAAAAATATCGTCAAATTGGTTTCCATACAACACCGAGTGCTGAAGAGGTTTTTGCAAGCAAAGCCAAGACTGGGACAAGAAGGCACAGAATCGAAGAAGGCACACACTCTCACTATGTATGCAGTGAGCGCTCTTTAGATTTGGTGTCCTAGGCCCTTCACCGGCCCGCCCTAGTCTCTCTGTCCTGCTTATGAAGACGAATTGACGAAGAGCTTTGCACAGGGCCTGGCAAACAGGGAGCTCTCATTAAAGGTCGGCCCACCCGGCAATTGTCATGAAGGAAATCTCTTAAAATTCTTGAGGGTTGCGCTTTCTTTCCATCGCATTATCTTCCAAGCTACCCGTCATTCCGAAGGGTAATCAGAAAATCAGTCCGGGTGGCCTGGGTTATGGTGATCACTGCACCGCTCTGTGTTACTCGCCCCTGCAGGGACGGCAGGAAGGGTGGGGGCTGGGCGGGTGCCAGCTTCAGAGATGACTCCACCCACCTGCTTTTCTTCTCACCTCCCAACACCCATCCTCCCTTCGCCTCCACAGCCCGACCCATCTCTTCCCTCCACCCCTCCCCCCCGTAGGGATGTAACATTCTCTGATATATTTACACATTTGAAGGGGAGGGGGTGCGGCAATGATCAAACTGGAGCCAAAATGCCTTGGGGAGAGAAGCAAACACTCCAGCAATTAACAGCCTGAGAATCACAGCTCTGCTGGCAGTCCACACCCCTCGCAAGCCTGCGATCTGGGGGGCTGTCTTTGCTTTGCCATTGCCGAGAACACAGAGGGAAATCATTCTGGTTCTTTCCTCCCCTCCTCCCCTCACCCTTCCCTCACCCCATCTTAGCATCATTTTCATATTTCATGTATTTGTTCATTCATTCCATTTCCATTCTTTTTTTTTTCAAGTTTTTTTATTTATTTTGAGAGAGAGAGAGAGAGCGTGCACGCATGTGAGTGAGCAGGGGAGGGGCAGAGAGAGAGAATCCCAAGCAGGCTCCACGCTGTCAGCCCAGAGCCCAGCATGGGGCTGGAACTCACAAACTGGGAGATCATGACTTGAACTGAAATCGACAGTCGGACGTTCAACCAGCTGAGCCACCCAGGCGCCCCTCTTCCGTTCTTTTTTCAACAAGCACGTTGCATTCGTTATTTCATTGAAGTCTCCCAGTTGTCTTCCAAGGTGGACGTTATCCTCGCTTTACAGGTGAGGAGACTGAGGTTTGGAGATGAATAATAAGCAATTCCCCACTCTAAGAGATCCGAACTTTCAAAGGGGAGACGAACACACTAATATCCTCGAGTAGACATGAAGGAAAGAATGGCGTTGTCCATTCAGGCTTTTATTAGTATCCCAACTTAATGGATAAGGAAATAGAGCCCCAGGAGATTTTATGAGAATTACCTTTGGTCACCAAGCAGGGAGTTGGAGTTGGAGTAGATCCAGGATCTGGGTCGGTTTCCTGAGATGGTAAGAGACGATGATGGTATCTTCTCCACTGGGAATACTGACTGGACTTTGGACACAGTGTTGTCACGATTACTCCAAGAGTCCAAGAGGAGTAACGTGGTCCCTCTCGCCTGCTGGTCTCTGACCACAAGAGCACAGAACAGCCGTCTGTGTATTGCTCTGTCTGCCCATCCACGTGCCCCTCTGCTGGGAACAGAGACTCCCTATTTAGGAAAACCCCTTCCCCTGAGCTCAGTCCATTGGCTTTGGGAGCAGCCAGCTCTTCTCCCGGCTCAGGGATGGATGTATGACCAGATGTGGGCCACCAATCACCCTACCTCTTGGCCCCATGATTGGCCCAGGGATGGACATGCAACCCGCCAGAATCAGTGAACTGCAATTTTGTGACCTTTCTGAGGCATTTCTGGGGTAGCTTCTCACCACAAGAGGAAAGGGGGTGAGATCGCAGTTCCTGAGGTGGGAGGCATCACGAGGGATGGGGCTGCACGCTGTTAACACCACATGACCCTGGAAATGCCCTTTGCAGAAGCCAAGAAATTCCCTTTACTGCCCCGTGGCAGCTGGGGGCCTGTCCTTTGAAACAGTCTTGACAAGCGCAGATAGATCAGATACACATAGTTGTGACAGGTATCAGACCCCAGCAGGACAGATCAAAGGGTGTGGTTGCTCGGAGAAGGAAGGAATAGAGAGCTGTCCAGGATTGGAAGATATGACGTGGACCCTGAAGACAGAAGGAGTGTGCCATGTTGGTGGCCAGAGTAGACATGAAAAGCAAATCCCAGGTCGCCTGGGTGGCTGAGTCAGTTAAGCGTCCTACTTCGGCTTAGGTCACGATCTCACGGTTCATGGGTTCGAGCCCCGCGTCGGGCTCTGTGCTGATGGCTCAGAGCCTGGAGCCTGTTTCCGATTCTGTGTCTCCTTCTCTGTCTGCCCCTCCCCTGCTCATGCTCTGTCTCTCTCTCAAAAAATTAAATAAATAAACATTAAAAAAAGAAAAGCAAATCCCATTCCCACAGTGCGGCCCCTGTGGGGTTTTTCTGCCTCACCTCACCCCTCCCAGCCGCTCCAGGCTCCATCAGTTAAAAGCCATTGTGCGGGCTGTCTCCATCCTGCAGAGACCCCTTGCCTGATTCTCTTACCATCCCAGCTCAAACCCTTTTCCACGGCCAGAGTATCCATCCAGCACAGGCGGCATGGTGCCCTGAAACTATCGTATACTGACAAAATGTTTTCAATTCGGTATAGTATATATACACAATGGCATATTATTCAGCCGTAAAAAAGAAGGACATTTGCCATTTGTGACCATGTGAATCGATCTGAAGGGCGTTAAGCTACGTGAAATAAGCCAGACAGAGGAAGACAAATACTATACGGTGTCACTTATATTTGCAATCTAAAACAATAAAAATTTAAAAAAAAAAAAGCCAGCTTCATGGAAACAGAAAATAGAATGGTGGTTGCCAGGAACCAGGAGAAAATGGGGAGATGCAGGTCACAAGGTACCAAATATTCGGTTGTAAGAATAAGTTCTGAGGGTCTAATGTGCTGCATGGTGGTTATAGTTAACAATATGGTGTGTAGACTTGAAAATTGCTGAGAGTAGATCTCAAGTTTTCTGAACACACACACACACACTCACAAAGTTGACTACTTGAGGTGATGGATATGTCATCTTTCTTGATCTTGGTCGTAGTTCCATTATATATATATATATATGTATATATATATATATACACACATAAACATATACATATACATATATATATCAAACATAAACATATACAATTATATTTGTCAATTACTCCTCAATAAAGTCAGGAGGGAAAGTTTTTATTTTACTTTATTTTATTGTATTGTATTTATTTTAGAGAGAGATAGAAAAAGAAGCAAGTGTGCGCAATCAGGAGACAGGCAGAGAGAGAAAGAGAAAGAGAGAGAGAAAGAGAGAGGATCTCAAGCTCGGCACAGAGCTGGACTCAGGATTCGATCCCACGAATGGTGAGATCATGACCTGAGCCGAAATCAAAGAGTTGGACGCTCAGCCGATGGAGCCACCCAGGTGCCCTGCTTTATTTTGAAATAAGAAAACAAATGATACGATAATAATGAATATATATAATTATGAATCCATTCTGAATTATATCGATTTTTTTAAAATGTTTATTTATTTTTGAGACAGAGAGAGACAGAGCATGAATGGGGGAGGGTGAGAGAGAGAGGGAGACACAGAATCCGAAGCAGACTCCAGGCTCTGAGCTGTCAGCCCAGAGCCCGACGCGGGGCTCAAACTCACGGACCGCGGGATCATGACCTGAGCCGAAGTCGGATGCTCAACCGACTGAGCCACCCAGGTGCCCCAGAATTATATCGATTTTTTATCAGCATACCATCAGAGTCATAAAAACATTTTAATCTGTACCCATGTTTTGATGGAGGAAGGGCCCCCGGAAGGCGGAAGTGCCTAGGGCCCATGAAAGTCACAATGAGACTCTCTCCGTTTTCCCCAAGGAAGCCTTCCCTGATGCCCCAGGCTGCAGAAGACTTCTCCAACCCTGTCTGGGTATTTATCATTTATTTTTATAAAGTAAAAATTTTAGTGTTTCCATTTATTTTTATAATTGCTTGCCATGGCCCCCGCCGGACTACATACTTGGTGATTGTAAGCCTCTTTGTACCCTGATGTGGTTGAATGAATGGATGAATTTTGTCCTGAAAAAAGGCCTGTGCTGCTCCCGCAGCTTTTTGTCCTTTAAGCAGCAAGGTGTCCTCGTAGCCTCTGGCCTGGGGGACTGCAGCTTCCAGTCCTGTCACCCTAGGCAGGAACCGACTTGTCAGGAAAGTCACAGCTGCTGCTGCATGTGTATGGAAAGAGACCCTGTGTCAGTTGCAATTCTCGTTCTTTCTTTCTGTCTTCGTATCATTCTTCGTTCTTTCTTTCTGTCTTCGAGGCCTTTGGGATGAGAGTGTAACTTTTGGCAGATTTCTCTACATTTGGGAATAGCATTTGCATGGGGTTCACCCTCACTCACTTCCTGAAGCTGACACCTTCAAGGCTCATCACCCGGAAACTGGCTTAACCCCGGAGTTCTTTTTTCTTGGTGCTCATTTGTGAAGTCTTTGTAACTTTGGTTGATTTGTCCATCCACTCATGTGTTCAACTGATACATATCAATTAGCACCAATTCTGTGGGTGCAGTAGGCTTTACTCAAGATGGACAGTACTGATTGGAACAGAGCAAGGACCACACAAATGTCCTTCTCTCCCAGGCCCCTCCCTCTCACTGGCCGTGGAGAATTTCTGTTGACAACCACCTCCCTCCATCACGTGTACTCATCACTGCCACTCTCTCCCTTTCCTCCTGAGCTGCTTTGAAAACGCAAAAATCTTCTCCCTCCGGTAAGCAGAATAATTCACTTCTCTCCAGCCCTCGCTTCATCTAACAGGACTCATTCCACTTCTCTCCAGCTTCATTTACCCGGACCCATTCTTTTCCCTTGTTTTCCTTTTCGTTCTCCTTGGAAAGAATGTGTGAATATAAACAGAAAACGAAGTTCTGTTATATAGTTATTTGTAGTCTCAGAACTTCATTTTAATATCTTCCTTATGGATCTTTGTTTTTGAAGAGAAATGCTATAGGAAAGAGAAATTTGTCCGTGACTTTATCTGCGTATATCTTGGGATCTTAAAACCAAAGGATGAGTGATTATCAGAGGAAAAAGTGTCCTTCCCCTTTTCTAGAGGTTTTGGACCGTTAGATTTGGGAGAGTGTTGGTGGGGAGGAGAATAACCATTAACAATAGATATGAGTTCCTTGCCTAACTGAATTGTTCGGTGTCACCTTCAGGAGAGGCATGATCCAGCCACTCTAATAATGTAGCCTAACACCTTACATTTCTGCCTTCCCAGAATGGTTTCAGTCACATAGGCTCAGGACTGCACGTTGCCTGCCAGCAATTTCCCGGGTCATGTGTTTCCATATTCGAATCCAGTAGTTAAGAAAGAAAATCTGCCTTACTAATGAATCTGAGCCAATAACCTAAAGGTAAGTCATGTTGGCTCTGATTGGCCTGAGTTAGATTATAAGTCTGTCCTTGAACCTATCACCGTGGCCAGACTCAAGCCAATAAGAGCTGAACCTTAGAGCCATGAGTGGAGTCAATCTCACCTAAATTTCAACAGCCAGGAAATTTAGGTGTACCTGGGAAAGGGGATCGGATACTGGAGATTTATCCAATCTATGGGTCTCCACAGAAGATGTGTCTTTGGAATTCATCACACATGGAATTACATGGCCAAAGTCACAGAGGTGAGAAAGCAGAAATCCCGAGGTAAAGGAGGGTTTGGATAATTTGTCTTCTTTCCCAATCCCCTGACTTTTCAGCTCAGTCCCTCCGGTACCCCAACCCCCCAGCCTTCCATCCCACAGGGCCTACAGTCTTATCAACTTGTCATTGTCCCTCCCTTACCCCTTCACCTCCCCTCTTCCCTTTGCCTAAATGTCATGGTTAATCATGACCACCCTTCCTTTACAACATCCTCGACCCCCTTGCCTTGAGATCTGTGGTTCACTTCCAGGTTGTTGCAGCTTGAAGATTACCCAGAAGGCAAAAATCTGCCTGGATTTCATCATGTGGCTGACTCCATAGTAAAGGCATTTGTTGGCTTGACGAGTATACCTGTTTCCTATTACTTCTGACATCAATGACCACAACCTCAGTGGCTCAAAACCATCTAACTTTGTTCTCTTACAGTTACAGAAGTATGAGTTCAGTCTCACTGGGCTAAAAGTCAAAATGCCAGCAGAACCTGGTCCTTCCGGAGGGTCTAAGGGGAGAAGCTGGTTCCTGACTTTTCGGCCTGTAGGGGCCACCTGCGTTTCTCAGCGGCTGCCTTCTGGCCGCATCTTCAAAGCACGTCGCTTGGGTCTCCGTTTCTAGCTTCAGCAGGTTTTCTCCTCTGACCAATTCCTCCTGCGCCCCTTTTATAAGGAGCACGGGGAGCACGTCAGGCTCCTAGCATCATCTCCCATCTCAAGATCTCTTACTTCTGCAGATCTGCAACACCCTTTTGTCATATAAGGTAATAATCACAGGTTTCAGAGATCAGAGTGTGAACATCTCTGAGGCTGTGGGCGGGGGGGGGGGGTGCATTTGTCAACCTGCCACGAGAGCCAAACAATCACTAATATTCTTATGGATCAGGAAGTTGCTTTCTAGTCCTCATGCAGTTGCTGGGAAAGCAGATGGTCTGGCCAGCCCCCAGGCTGGGGTCTGCATGGCTGGTTGCTGGACCCTAGGTGGGTTCAAAGTAAAGCCCACGCAGCCTAGCGCTTAGGGAAAATGAAGGAAATCTGGCTTTGGCAAGCAGCCTTCAGTCCAGATCAGCTAGGTGACACTGATGTCCTTCACAGTGCCCCAAATCTCAGAGATTCAAGACAACAATGCTTTTCGCCAAGTCCAGTGGGATCCGGGCATCTTTCTAGGGGCGTTGATCTGCAACTCAGCAGTTCTCGCTTCTTTGAGCTGTGGCTTCCCCATCCCAACGCGAGGTCCGCTCCACGTCTGCTATGTGCCAAGAAGAAAGAGACCGAGAAGGACTTTTCAGTATGTTGGCCCAGAAGTGGTACTGTCACTTCCATTTAAGTTTCTCTGGTTAAGACTGGTCATATGACCCCAGCCGCCAGCAGGGGACTGAGAAAGGCAGGGTTCTGGGCTTTGGTTTTTTTTTTTTTTTTTTTAATTTTTTTTTTCAACGTTTATTTATTTTTGGGACAGAGAGAGACAGAGCATGAACGGGGAAGGGGCAGAGAGAGAGGGAGACACAGAATCGGAAACAGGCTCCAGGCTCTGAGCCATCAGCCCAGAGCCCGATGCGGGGCTCGAACTCACGGACCGCGAGATCGTGACCTGGCTGAAGTCGGACGCTTAACCGACTGCGCCACCCAGGCGCCCCAAGGGTTCTGGGCTATGAAAGGGAAGCAAAGCCGACATTGGTGAGTGCCGGCCACCATGCCAAGGGTGCTGGTCAGTGGACAGGTATTTATGGGAGGCGAATCTGGGCAAGAAGCTGAGATGTCCCGAGGGCACTCTAAGAGCAGGTGTAGGTACCTCGCGTTCTCCTGCTCCTCCCCCAACGACCCATTGTTTTGACATCTGCCAGGAATGCCGAACGTAGACCCAGGAGGGAGAAAGAGAATTTGCCTTTATCTTCAGATTTCACAGTTCTAATTAAGCTCCTGCCTTCCTCTGCCAGGGGCATGAGCACAAATCAGAATTATCTAAAGAACTCAAAGAGGAATTTAGCCTTCAGACTCTAAATATGTAGTGTTCTTGGATTCCCACTTCAACAAGGCAGAGATGATTAAAAAAAAATGAATTTTGCTTTATGTCAGAAAGTTCAAAACAAGTGAATTCACAGAGAGAGCTCTTGGCAAAGGCTCCAGACTCGGAATTAGACAGACCTAGGGTAGAGGATTTTAGCTCTTGCCCTGTCACTGTGGAATCTCTGTAAGATGAGCTCCCCCCACCCCCACCCCCACCCCCTGGTCTATAATACGAAGCGATAACACATTTCCTGCAGGGGTGTGAAGACTGGATGAAATGCGCACGTCCCCCCGGCCCCTGCCTGCACCGCTTAAGGTGTATGCCATCTCTCCTCCCTCTTCGGAGAGTTACCAGCCGACGGAGATTGTATTGGTGATACACCAGACATGTGGGTAGGACACGATGGAACTTGGCAGAATCACATGCCGAAGGATTAACTGAGATTTTTCTTGTCCTTGCATTTCCTTGCAGCCCTGGTCCCCACTCAACCCAAACAGCCCGGGGCGGGGGGGCGTCCTGCGCTCCCCACCTCCGAGAAGGAATGCCAAGCAGAAGCCCTTCGGTTTTAGAAGCTGAGGCCTTACGGAGAACATGCAAAAATTCCAGACCACACAATAAATGCAGGAGAATACATCGGCATAGATGAACTCGACCCCCACCAGCAAAGCCAGACCCATATTGTCCAGGGGGTGGAAGGAGGAGTTGGGGCAGAAGAGAGGAGAGGTTAGAAGTCAGCGGGTGCCTTAGGGGGCTTGCTGTGGGTTCTCTCCAGAGAGGACAGAAAGTAGAATCCCCAAATCTGATAGCGGTGGGTGCCCTGACCGATTTTCCAGGTAGAGCCCTGGGAGGTGATGACCCCCGGGGCTGGGAAGCGATGTGGTGTATTCTCAGGGGTGGCTGTGAGTAGCTCAGAGATGCGTAGAGCTTTTAATCGAGAGTGGTGGATGACGGTGGCCTCAGTCTCCCCCCTCGCTGCTGGGTTCAGCTGTTCTGCCTCTACCATAGGCCAGGCTTGCAAGATGGCACCCATTGTACCCTGCTGATTTGTAGGTGGCAGGGCACCAAAGAAGGCCTTTGGTGGTGGGAGGGCGTACCCAGTGGCAAGAAGGGCTGGGGACGGGTCCCCTTCTTCCAGGGCAGCCGTGAGGACATTTGCAGGTTCGGGTCCCCACACCGCGGGGCCACGTGGCAGGCGGCATAGACGGTCGTCCGTTTCCACTGCGTGAGTCCTAGGGTGGTCAGAATTTCTGCTGGCTGTGTTGCGCCCGGATGTGAGGCACCTAACTGGGTTCTCAGGTCTTCCTAGAGATCGTGTGCAAAGGCACCCCTTCTGATAAATCCCGCTCGGCTTGAACTGCTAGAGTGGATTCTGTCCCGGGGGGCAACTGGGACCCTGACTGGCACCATGACTAAGCGGGAGCTCATGTGACCGACAGTGGGAACAAGGACGTCCCAGTAAGTGCCAGCAGAGGCCAACGTGAGGACCAGAGGAGCACTTCGTCGTCACACCGTTCCCCCTCTCCGCTGTGACGTGACTCCAGGGCAAGGAACGGCCGCTGCCTTACCTGTGGTCGCCCTTCCCCCACCCGTCAGACTGGTAACTCCAAGGAGACGGCAAATGGTCACACACGATTACAGGAAGCCGTGTTCAGCTACTGCTCCATCAGTGGTCTGAGACTTAGACCCCAAAATGATGCTCGGGTTCCCAAAGAACAGGCTAAGTAAAGATTTCTACATCCCTGCCTCACACGCTTAAGGTGGCGTCTATTAAACACAAAAACAAAGCAAAACACAGAACATAAAAGGTAATGGTGAAAAATGGGGAGAAACTGGAATCTTCGTGCATCGCTGGGAGGACCATAAAATGGTCCAGCTGCTGTGGACTTCGGCGTCGCCATTCCTCAAACAATTAAAGATAGAACCCCCATATGGTCCAGCAACCCCACTTCTGGGCATGTGCCCAAAAGAATTAAAAGCAGGACTTTAAAGAGATGTCCGTACACCCCACGTGCATAACAGCGTTACGCACAACGGCCAAGAGGTCAAAGCCGCCCAAGCGTCCGGTGACGGAGGACTAGCTAAAGAAAACGTGGCAGATACGTGCAAAAATGGAATATTATTTAGCATCGAAGAAAAAAAAAAAAAAAAGAAGGCATTCCGCCACCTGCCACAGCTTGGATGAACCTTGAGGACGTTATGCTGAGTGAAACAAGCCAGAGACAAAGAGGCGGATGTCGCGTGATGGCTGTTGGAAGAGAGAGAGGAGCCGCACTCAGAGAGGCAGGAAACACAGTAGTGGTTTCCGGGGCGGGGGCGGGGGGTGAGACTGGGGAGACATTGAAGGGCACAGCTTCCGTTTTACAAGGTGGGGAGTGTTCTGGGGACGGGTGCGGGTGACAGCTGCACAGCAGTGTGAATGCACTTAATAACCACTGAACTGGGTACTGAAAAATAGTGACGAGGGTAAGTGTTATGCTACGTGCATTTCCCCACAAATAAAACCGAAAGAAAGAAAGGATATCTAAACGGACCGTCAAGAGTGGCTAGCTATGGGGCGCCTGGGGGGCTCAGTTGATTAAGCATCGGACTCTCCTTTTTAATGTTTATTTTTGAGAGAGAGAGAGAGAGAAAGAGCATAGGATGGGCAGAGAGAGAGAGAGACGCACACACACACAGAATCGGAAGCAGGCTCCAGGCTCTGAGCAAGCGGTCAGCACAGAGCCTGATGTGGGGCTCGAACCCACAAACTGTGAGATCATGACCTGAGCCGAGGTCAGACGCTTAACCAGCTGAGCCACCCAGGCGCCCCGCATCTGACATCTTGATGATGGCTCGGGTCATGATCTCACAGTTCGTGAATTCAAGGCCCTGGGTCGGGCTCTGCACTGAGCATAGAGCCTGCTTGGGATTCCCTCTCTCTCTCTGACCCCCTCTTGCTCACACACACACTCTCTCTTTCTCTCTCTCTCTCAAAATAAATAAATATTCAAAAAGCGAGACAGAGAGAGCAGTTAGCTAGAATCCCAGAGTACGGGCACTGACCAAGGCATCCGAGGTCACCTCTATCCCCAGAGGGGAGATCTGAGGCGCAGAGAAGGGAGGGGACAGACATTATCGTTCAGGCCTGTGCTCCTTCTCCTCTCCCTCTCTCGCCCCTGCAGTGTGACAGACACCCAGGGGACTGACATGCTGTCCCCACCCTGGGATGCTCTCTTCTGCCTTGCCAGGCTCTGCTCTGGCCCCTGGCTGCTGGGTAGTTGATGATGACTCACGGACCAGGCCAGAACTAGAAGCAGCAGGCCAGGCCCAGGCACTAATTAGATCTTCTCAGTCCTGAAAGGATGGGTCGGAGCCCCGTTCTTCAGACGGTCGCCTGCGAAGACACGCCATCGTGCAAATGAAACAGCCACCTCTACGGAGCTCTTACTACGTGCCAGATCTGTAGACCCACTGTCACCTCTACTCCCACCCTGCCCTGTGAAGCAGATGCTGTTATTACGTCATTCCAGAAACATGGAGCAACGCATCCGAAGCCTCACGGCGGGCGTGGAACACGGCCGGGTACTCTGCGGGGTCAGAGCGACGGTTAGGATGTTAGAGTCAGAGTATCCTTAGAGATCACTGTATCCACTCTTCTCCCCGTTTGAGGCCAAGAAAGGTTGAGAGGCCTCCAATTTATGGCGGAAGTGAGAGAGAACCCAGGCATCAGATCATCCGCGCTGCTGAATGGCCTTGGCCTTAGATATATAAGACACTGGGAAAATCTCCTTGGTGGCTCAAGTCAGTTCCTTCTTAGGATCCAAACTGAGGTCTTCTGGATCTGCCAGGGCATACCCTCAAATCTCTCAGACTTGCCTCAAGCCGCTGACAATAGCTAAGTACTTACAGTCATGTGTGAAGAAGGGCTCATTGCCTCCATTTTGCACATGTGGCAACAGGTTTCTGAGAGGTGACCCCCCCCCCCCCTTGCCCAGGACGCCAGCCAGTGGACGCGTGTATTATTTTGCTAGGGCGGCTGGAGCAAAGTACCATAGACTTGGTGGCTGAAAACAACAGAAATTTATCTTATTTATAGTTCTGGAGGTTATAAGTCCAGAATCAAGATGTAGGCAGGTTGTTTCTTCCTGAGGTTTATGACGGAAAATCCATTCCAGACTTCTCTCCTCGGCTTTATAGATGGCTGTCTTCCCTCTGCATATACCTCTGGGTCCAAGTTTTCCCTTTTATAAGGACACCAGACATGTTGAATGAGGGTCCACACCGATGGCTCCCTTTTAATTCAATCATCTTTTTAAAAACCCTATCTCCAAATACAGTCCCCTTCTGAGATACTGGAGGTTATATGAATTTGAGGAAAACACAATTCAACCCCTAACGGTGAGAACGCTTTGGAGGCCAGGGACGGGAACTGGGAAAGCCTGGGCTCTCTCCTCCACCACCTACAGCCTCCATGCCAAAGTCAAGGCCAGTGGTTGATCTTCCACGAAGCTTTCACCGATGAGTTATGAGCAGAACCTGACCGCTCTTCCCAGAAGCACAGAAAAGGCAACCATCCAAATGGGTGACACCCCATCTACCTCTGCAGCTCCTCTCAAACCTCGCCATCAAGTAACAGAGAGATCCACAGAGAAAGGAGCTCAGATAATTCTAAAAAAAAAAAAAAAAAAGGCGAAAACATTCTGGATCTTACTTGTGGTAAAAGACAGAAAAAGCTCGACAAGCTATTTTCACCAAACAAATCGAAAAAAATCAAGAAGCTAGAAGTCAGATAATACCCGGTGCTGGTGATGCTGGGGGGAGACAGACACACACGTGTATCGCTGGTGGGAGTATATAACGGTACACCCTCTAGGGAGTGACTTTTGGCTCTACCTGCTGAAATCACAAATTCATGCTCCAAGTGTATCCAGAAATGACACTTGTAAGGATCTATCTACAGCTCTGCTACCACACTTACACGAAACAAAACGGGTACACGGTGTTGGATTTCAGCATTGTGCTAGCAGAAGGTTCCCCCAACCTAAGTGCCCATTAAGAGGATACCGTTTAAATCAATTGTGGTTACAGCCGTACAATGGACTACAACTCTAAAGGAGAATAAGCAAATTATTTATGAACGGACGTGAACAAAAAAAGTAGAAAAGGAAAGCCACAGCGTAGGAGAGAATGCAAAATATGCTATCATTTGTGTGCAAACCTAATATATGTTTATACGTTTGCACGCACACAGAGCACGTGTGGACTGTCACACACAAAAAGCCAGTGTGAGTTGTTACTTTCTGGGAGGGAAGCGGGATGGCTGGGGAGGGGGAGGGGGGCAGGGAACGGGCCTGAAAGGCACATTTTAAATCCGTTCTGCAGGCAAGAATTAGTTATCTCAAAACATATGCAATCACAAAGAAATTTCTTACCATCAAACTATGGGCCCCATTTGGTGGCTTATTCCTCCAGGCAAGACTTGAGCCTTTTAATAGTTTCCCAAATAAATTCAATTAATTTTTATTCGCATTTAATGAATCCAAATTAAACCAGTACCGGCAAGGGGAGAGAGAAGGGGGGGAAAGCTTAGTACAAAGAAGCCACACAGATCAAAAGTCATTCCCGGCTTGCCTTCCTTTTCCCAGCCCTCTCCCTGCAGGAGGCAGAGTTAACCCTTCCCTCTCCAGCACACCGCGATCTGGACCATAGAGAGTGACCGCCATTCGTCAGCGGGTCTCAGAGGCAATGTGGCTCTCAGACAGGCTTTGGCACTGGACAAACACGGCTTGGAATCCCGGTCTGGTTGTGCCCAAGCTGTGTGCCTCTGGGGGTCTGCCCGCCTCTCCGTTGCTCCCTTTCCTACGTGGTGGGGAGGGGGACATCATCGCTTGCTTTCTATGCTTGTTGTCAGGTGGAGTCAGGGAAGGGCCAAGCACAAGGCCAGCCACCAACTGGGCCTTCTGTCAGGACCATTTCTGCTCAAAGTTTTCACCTGTTCTGACCACCTGTGTTGTAGCAGGTGCTGGGAGACACCAGAGCAAGGCGAGTCCTGGCTGTCACAGAGCTTGCATTTGAGACCCTTGGTGGCTGACCTTACCGCCATCATTACTTTCGTGTGCACGCACAGCCTCTGCGGCACTCCATTTCCTCCTCTGGCCTTTCCACTGACTCTCTGATGTCAGCACAGGCTCTGGACCTGGCACGGGGTCCCTGCCCAGAAAGGCCTGCTGAGAACAGCGGTAAGAAGCACATGGGACACCTGCTTCCCCCTTGGCCCTCCTCTCCAGGTTGCAAAACGACACAGCAGAACGGAACCCCAGCAAGCTCCCTTCACGCCCCATCGGGCAGCTGGAGCAGGAGCCCTGAGAGGTCTGCGGTCATGATTTCTTGGTAAGTGCTGGCGTAGACTCCTCAGATGGAGAAAACTGGCTTCTCAGCCCATGAGCCTCCCGTAAGAGAAGCCAAAGGAGCACCCCCCCACCCCCGCCGGCTTCAGAGCGCCATGGGAGGTCCTGCACCATCCATCATCAGTGCTCTGATGGAGGTGGCCCTCACAGAAGGGGCCAGGTAGCCAGCTTGGGTGGTGTAGACAGAACACCACATTCCTGAGGCCAAAAAGAAAAGAGAAGGTTGGGTCCATGAGGACACATTCTCTGAGTGGTTATTTTGGGGCTTTTGGCATTTGTAAAAAATCTCCAAAGTCTATAATTCCATAATTAAGAGTTCCCTCCCACACATTACGACGTCTCTAAGACAATGCAGACAAAACGGAGACGCTGGGCCCAGTTAGAGGCTCGGTAGACGTCAGGAGGAGTGGTGTGAGTACTGAGCAAACCCCTGTCGGCCCTTCCATATCTATCCACATGGGGCTGCGGGGGTCGTAGTCGCGGAACTGGCTGGCGGATCTGCAGAGACTCGGGCCAGAATAATGAAAGCTTTCATATTAATGCAGCTCGTATTTACGTGAAAGAAAGAAAAGTGACCATGAGACAGATCGAGAGAAGAAACCTACATTTTGGGCACCTATCATTTGTCAGGTGCGTTATTTATTTATTTATTATTATTTTTTTTTAATGTTTATTTATTTTTGAGACAGAGAGAGAGACAAAGCGTGAGCAAGGCAGGGGCAGAGAGAGAGGGAGACACAGAATCTGAAGCAGGCTCCAGGCTCTGAGCTGTCAGCGCAGAGCCCAACGCGGGGCTCGAACTCACGAACTGTGAGATCATGAGCTGAGCTGAAGTCGGATGCTTAACCGACTGACCCACCCAGGCGCCCCTGTCAGGTGCTTTAAAAGCATCCCTCTCATTGACGCAAAATCACGCTCTCATTTTAGACTTGGGGACACCAAAGCTTGGAAAAATAGAGCAAATGAGCCCAGTTCCACAGGGAGGAATGGAGGTCGCAGCCGAAGGGCCATATCAGCTGCGGAAGCCCAGGCTCATCTCAGGGGGACACAGGCAGCTGTGTTCCCTCTGTGCATTCAGACCCCACTGAGGGGTTTGCCTCCTACTGACGAGGACACGGAGTTCTGATGTCCTGGTGGCTCTGAAATCGCTTGGTTGTTTTGCCTATTCTCCTCCTCCTCTTCCTCCTCCCCCTCCTCCTCCCCTTCTCTTCCTACTTCTTTTCTTCTCCTTGTCTTCTCCTCCTTCTCCTTCTCCTCCTCCTCCTCCTCCTCCTTCTTCTTCTTTTTCAAGATTTTATTATTAAGTAATCTTTACACCCAACATGGGACTCGAACCCACAACCCCGAGATCAAGAGTTGCATGTTCTACCGACTGAACCAGCCAGGAACCTCTATTCTTGGATGATAAAGTGCATCTGGCCTGGCAGGCTGTGTCATCCAACAGGGATAGGACACTGTCCTGTGCCGGGGCCTTGAACCAGGCATCGAGGAGGCAGAGATGAAGAGGAAGCAGCCTCGGCCCTCAATGGACTGGGCGGGTGGGCCGAATTGGTCTCGGAACCAAGAAGACCCAGGTCTGATCCCACCCTGGGCACCAGCAGCCATGTGACCCTGGGCCAACCCCCTTATTCCTTCATGCCCACGTTGCCTACAGACATCGGGAATGATAATATCCTGTAAGGTTGCTTCAAGGGTTAAATGAGAGGGTGTACTTAGAGTTTTGGCATACAGTGAGTGTTTAATCTTAATCTTACCATATGGCCGGTGGCCAGTCTTACTGTTAAAAAGATATGCTTGCCCAGCCTCCCAACAGTGTCGAACTTTAGGAAATACACTGCGTTATAGGGGAACGGAAATTCAGATTCTGGGCTGGTGACACCCAGGGGTAAGACATTCAACCCAGAGGCCGGGTGGGAAGGAAGAGGGGAGAAATCAGATTGTTCCTGTTCTCCCGAATTCATGTGCCGGAACCTCACTCCCAATGTGATGGTTGTAGGGGGTGGAGCTTTGGGAGGTGATGGACAGCAGAGCCCTCCGGAGCGGGGTTAGTTCCGTTAGGAAATTATAAGGCACCCGGTCTGTGGTCTCTGGTACAGCGGCTGGAACGGAGACAAGTCTCAACATGTCTTTACTATTTGATTTGGCCAATTTGTCTGGAAGCTTGGGATCTGGCGTGTTACGTCATGACCCCCGTGAGGTGGGAATCGTTATCTTGTCCACTTGACAGGTGGAGGGACTGAGGCTCGGACACGTAAAAGTCACCCAGCCGTCAGCGGCACAATTGTTCAGTGATGCATTCGCCCATTCGATCAACAAATACTGAGCGGGGCCCCTCCTATGTGCCAGGCTCTGTGCTAATGGCCGGTGTGCCAAACTCTCTTTATTACAAGACAGACCCAGCGCCTGCCCTCGGGATGCTTACAGCCTAGTGAGGGAGCCAGATGTGTACGGAATACTCCTGGAGGATCACATAGTTGCAAACTGTGAGAAGTACCCTAAAAAGCAAAGCAGATATTGGCACTCATCAGAACAGAATTGGAGTCACCAGGGAAAGGGGCCGGGTGGGGAGATACTTCCAAAGAGGAGGGAACCCTGGCACAAGGTCTTATCTGATCAAGAATGAATCTCTTGGGGACGTCTGGGGAGCTCAGTCAGTTAAGCATTCCACTCTTGACTTCGGCTCAGATCATGATCTCCGGTTTCATGAGATCGAGCCCCACGTCGGGCTCTGCGCTGGGCGTGGAGCCTGCTGGGGATTCTCTCTCTCTTTCTCTCTCTCTCTCTATGCCCCTCCCTGCTTGTGCACGGGCACACGTGCTCGCTTTTGAGAAAAGGAAAAGAATGAATCTTCTGGTTCCCAAGGTAGAACTGATGGCCTCCCAGCCACCTGTAAGATCTCATACAGCCTCCCAGCCGCCTCAGACTTCCTGGGGAGGAAGATGGGGGTTCCTAGCCGAAGAGGTGAGTCTCTCCCTCTGCAGGCAGCAAGATGTCTCACAGCAGCCAGAGTCCCGTGGGGGGAAAGGTTTTCCACATCAGCAAAGAGGTGTGGAGGCCACATTAAGGGGGGTGCGTCTAATTGCTTTAGGCCACGCATGAGTGATGCCATCAGCCAGTGAACATTCTGAGATTTTCACAGAGGCTAGGCGGCGATGAGAGCACGAATGACCTTTCACCCTCGTAAAAACACATGTCAAAAGTCAGTCAACCCCAGCCCCGTGGCCATATGCAAACAGCTGGAGGTGCCTCAGCACCTGAGTTCTGTTGGTTTCAACTACTTTAGAAGCCCGGCAACTAGAGAAAGAAGGTATCATTTACTTGGGGCGGCTCCCAACGCAAGGAGAGGGTTCCTGAATTCTTGTACCAAGAGGACCAGCGCGGGAGACACCCAAGCTATCTCAGACCGAAAGTCAGGTTCAGGTAGAATCGGGAGACACCAGCAGGAGCTGGCCATGCAGTGAATGGAAGATTCTGATCTTTACCCTAAAACTGCTGGGGCGACTGAAGGCGTTTAAGGGGAAATGGCATGGTCCGGTGCCTGCTTTGAGAAGAAATCTCTGCAGCTCTGGGAAGTCGTACCGGGCAGGGGCGTGTGGGGAGCAGAATGTGGGCGCAGGAAGAGGGCACTGGGGGTGAAATGAAGGATCTACGGGAGCGGGGGTGGAAAACACCACGGGCAGGCCACAGGATCTGGCCCACTTCCTCTCCCAAGCCGGCCGCGCCGAGCCACATTTTCTCATAGGGTCCAAGTATCCGGGCAAAGCATCTCAACTGCTGCGAACAGGACCGAGAGCTTTGTTTGAACACTGGGCACTGACTAGAGGAGCTGATGACCGTGAACAGATTTTGAAATCTAAGTGTCTCCAAGATGAAACAGGCCGGAAGCAGAGACGTGGGGGTGGGTGGGGGGGCGGGGAGGGAGCCTGCAAGAGGGGCCAAAGATGCGTGTGTTTCCCTCTGTGCATTATAAACCTCAAGCAGTAGAGTGGAAGTAATAATCAAACTCGGGTTTTATAATCAGAGCGCCCCCTTCTTTCTTCTGTTATGAAGGTGCCTGCCCCCCCGCCCCATCATACAATTTGATGTGAACAACCCTTAACTGATCACCGGACAGCTCATCACGAGAGAACAGAGGACACATGTATCCAATTCTTGGCTTTTGAATTTCTAAATAACAAATAATCTATAAAATAAAGAGGAACGGTCAGGGCCCGTTGCCCCCCTCCCGAAGCTTCCACACCAGTGGCGGGAGGTGACAGGCAAGGGAAACAAAGGACACAGGTTGAAAGAGAGACGAGGACAGGAAGGCCAACCCAGGGGTCGCTGGCAGAAGCTGGGTCGGCCTGGGAGGCCACCTACTTGCACTCCCCTGGGGCTTGCTCTGCACGACAGCCTGCCCAGTTTCTGGAGCAGTGGGCACCATTGGAGGTCACCATCAAGAAGCTGCTCATGAGACCGAAAAGTGCCCGTCACCCGCAGCCCTCACAGCGCCCATGAACACCTGCGTCGGCCCCCACCTGACTCGCCTGGGCAGGCCACTACCCCCGCGACCTCCTGGAACCCCCCTGAGCACCCCTCCCAAGATGAAGGAGGTTGTGCTAAGGACCCAAAAGTCCCTCCTTCCATGCACGGGAACGATCAGGGGCCTCCTCTCCACACAGAACTGACTTCCTAACTCATCGGGCTTGGGGGCTTGGGGGCTTGGGGGTTTTTTGCATCGTGGAGTCAAATTACATCTGTTGACCTGAGACAGGGCTCCCCGCCCCCCCCTTGCTTCACAACACACCTTAGAGGTCTTTCCTTGTCGGGACACAGAAGAGTACTTTGTTCTTTTTAACAGCTGCAAAAGAATTCATAACATGGAAACAGCGAAAGTTGTGAGCACCCTCTACGGTGAGCATTGCATTGTTTCTGTTCCCCACTGTCATAAAACGGATGCATGAACTTGTGCCTTCCTGTGTGTGTGTGTGTGTGTGTGTGTGTGTGTGTGTCTTTGTGCTTTTCGAGTGTGGAATTTCTGCATCATATTTTGATAACTTCTGGCCTTTCGCCTTACAGAAAGGCAGCATTATTAGATCCCCATGTTGTAAATGACTGGACAGAGACTTAGAGGGAAAGAGACGTGGCCCAGATCCCCCGACTGCTGGAGCGGAAGAGGCAGGATGTGAATCCAGGTCCACAACTCCCAGCCCCAGGGAGCAGGTACACGGCAGCCTAGGCTGGAGGAAGTCTCTACTGCCGGGACAAAGTGGGGGCTGTGATGGGTTTGGAGGCACCGAGCATCTTATGGGCCCAGCCAGGTGTGTTCCCGGGCCCAAAGAAACCTGTGCCAGTTGTGTTCCTGTGTTCAGCCCTGTCTCTGCCCCAGCCCGAGTGTCACCACCAGCTTCCTGAGGGCAGTCCCTGCCGCAGAGGCGGGAACTGCCAGATCAACCCATCGGCCTGGAGTCGAGGTTACCAAACAAAACTAATGTGCCGCTGGGCCCCCCTGACGGACGGATGGCTGAGCCTGTCTTTCTCTTCCAAGCCCCGTGGCGGATCTATCTGGGCGGCAGATGTGTTGGGGGCAAAGTGGCTTCCGCGGCACTCAGCAAATTCTCCGACCCAGCCCCAAACACAATCCCCGTTCGTGAGGTCTAATGAATGTCCCGCTCGGGTTTACTTGGAGGCCTCAGTTAATAAAGAGCGAGCCATGACAGATCTTGAGGCTTTATTCCATTTCTCCTTCTGAAGTTGGGAAAAGGGCAATTTCTTTCTCCAAACTGTATTATTTAAGGGCAGTATTTCGAGCGAGAGGGTCAGAGATCAAGAGAAGTTCAGCGCTAATTGGCAAGCAGTCTGAGTAATTTCATTAATCTCCCTTCCCCTCAGTAGGCCAGGCATGCAGCCCGTTCCTGAAACCGGTGGTTAATTCACTGTAGTCCACACAGACTTCCATCACTCCTACTCATTTATCAAGCCAGTGGCAGGTGTCTACCTGCCTTTCTTTCCCAGAACGCAAGCTGCTGACCGTCCCTGGATGCCGGCACCGCGTCACATTCCCCGCCCCCCTGCGCCCTACACAAGGTCAAACACGGAGTAGGTGTTCCATGACCGTCTGGAGCATGGAGGCCGGGTTCATTCATTCACTTGATAAATATTCCACAGCTACGACGTGCCATGCTCTGTGCTACACTTGCGTTTGCCTGATTGGGTGGCCAGTTCCTAAGCAAACTACCACATCTGATGGCACAAAGCAAGAGCCCTGGACTAAAAGCCAGAGATATGGGTTCGGCCTTGACCAACTCCCTTTCTTGGGTGTTAGCTTCCTGCGCTATGCGAGGAGGGGTCCTGGAGGGCCGCCTTGTCCCTCCGACGAGCCAGCTTTGAGGAGGAATTGATCATCTTTATCGGAGTGCGTCGTTCTTTAAAGAAACAGATGTGCCGCTCACTGAGTACCAGATGTTAGACGAAAGCGATCAGTCCTGGGGAAATTAACCGTTTGTCTACGCTGTTCACCGATGGAAGGCGCGGATCAGTCTTGCTGGGTAAGCCTGCGGCCGTTGGTAGGCAAAAGGCAGAGGCTGAGGCCACGACGGGGCGGGCCAGGAAGGTCTGTGGCCCTGGACTCAGGTAGACCGGGGCTTGAAGCCTTGAGCAACTGCTTCCTAGCTGTGGCCTCTCTTGGCAACTAGAGAGAATCTTAAGTAGACTCCATGCTCGGCAGGGAGCCCAACTCCGGGCTTGGTCCCACGACCCTGCTGTCATGACCTGAGCCCAAATCAAGAGTTGGACGCTTAACTGACCGAGCCACCTGGCCGCCCCTCTATCATAACCCCTCTACGTGGAGACCTTGGGCAAATCATTCGTCGTCAGTTTTTTCATGTAAATAATAAGTTATTATTTAGGGCTTTTAAAAAATATTTTATAATTCTATTATTATTTATTAAATTATATAAATTCTTTATTAAGAGAATAATTTTATTATTTTATAATAAACTCTCAATCAATGGCAGCTATTAACACGCAATGCCCTGGTACACGGTAAGTGGTAAATAGAGCCCTTGGTGGGGGGGGGGGGCTCATTTGAACAATAGACTTTGGTGCTCCCAGTGGCTCAGGAAGAGTCCGTGGGAGCATAACGTGCTGTTCAGCTCTGTAGGCGTGGGTGTGTGGCAACATGCAGTGAGCGAGGGTCAGTCCGACTCTTAGCGGGCTTTGGGGGGGGGGACCCTGGCTTTAGACTTGGGCAGGACCATCCCACTCAGCAGTAGAGTCAGAATCAAGACCCTTCCGGGACCCTAAGGGTCAGAGAAGACCATTTGTATTCAGGTGCGGTTCAAGAACCCCAGCTCCTCGCTCGGAACCTGCTATTTAGGGCAGGGACCCAAGAGGAGCCACTGTGACCCACAAATAGTATTTCAAGGTTTATAATGTGGCTTATGATGCTTAGGGATGTGTTTTGGTTCCGTGTGTGTGTGTGTGTGTGTGAGGAAAATCAACTAATAGCATGCCAACCTAGCACCCAGATGTTTCCGACCTGTGTTTGCTGCCCTCATGGTGATTATTGTCCCAGGTGGGGAAAGGAAGTCTCCTGTCCCCATTATATTAATGCCAACAAGAGACTGGATTCGTTCCAGCTTTGGCTTTCCACGCTTTCCCTCGGGAAATCACGTATGACATTTCCCTCTGAGCAGGCAGAAGCTGTTTTCCCACCTTCAGCACTGAAAGGCCATCCGCCAGCGGGAGCCCCTCGGTGGCAGGGGTCCTGCAGGGCCTGCTGACTCGCAGAGGTTCTACAAGCACAACAGGGAACGAGAAGGGGGGCAGGAGGGGCTGGGAGCCCCCCAGGCGGCCTCCTTCTCCACCCATGATGCTGCAACGTGTCCCAGCCACGGTGGCATCTCAGCAAGTTCTTGCACGATGGTTTGAAAACTCTGGATTCATTCTGCCTGGAAACGTGCACACCCTAGCCTGGTCTTCCCCCCTACCAGCAGACTGGCTTCTGCCTTCAAAGCAGGAGGGAGCAGGCCCAGCTCTCCGACCCCCTTCCTCCCCCTTGGACTTGTGGATCTCTCAGAAATATTAATGGCCATCACAAATCTCTGCCACTTAAACAAAGAGGGAACAGCAATGGAGTGCCTGGGGGGTTCAGTCAGTTAAACGTCAGAATCTGGGTTTCGGCTCAGGTCATGATCTCGTGGTTCGTGGGTTCGAGCCCCGCGTCGGGCTTGCTTCTGTCAGCGTGGAACCTGCTTTGGGTCCTCCGTCCCCTCTCTCTGCCCCTCCCCTGCTCACGTGTGCGCTCTCTATCTCAAAATAAGTAAACAACAAACTTTAACAGAACAGCGTAGACAAACATACAGGAAGAGACAACCGCGGTCCAGGGTGGCTTTGGTCAACCAGGAGGAACTAGCCCTCCCCTTCGTCTTGCCATCATCACAGCATTCTCTGGGGCCTGTGGTCTAGGCTTGGAGGCCAGCTGAGAAGGGTCCCTGTCAATGCTCTGACAACGGTCAAGGACATACAGGGCTGTTGCCTAGGCCCCCGGGGCTCCCACGGTTCATCCGATTCCTCATTTTTGGTTTGGGTGAAGTAGAAGGGTACCACCAGGCAAGTCCAAGTGACGAGGGAAACAAAGGCAAGAAAAATGCGGTTTAAATTAAGTTCCCATTCAGCCTGCAGCCCATATGGATAGATGTCAGAGACCCGCAGACTGTTAAGTCTCCCCAAGAAGTTTATGGCTGCCTTAATGCCTTAATGCCAAGCAACCTTGGGGCATCTGGGTGGTTCAGTCAGTTAAGTGGTTAAGCGTCCAACTTCGGCTCAGGTCATGATCTCATGATTCATGAGTTCGGGCCCCGCGTCAGGCTCTGTGCTGACAGTTCAGAGCCTGGAAACCACTTCAGATTCTGTGTGCCCCTCTCTCTCTGCCCCTCTCCGGCTCACGCTCTGTCTCTCCCTCTCTCTCTGTCTCTCTCTCTCAAATATAAACAAACATTAAAAAAATAATAGTAACAAAAGCAACCTCATCTTGACAGTAGCTAAATCTTCAGGGTCCTGTGAGACTGTGCTTTCAGCATCCAGAAACTCCTTAAAAACGAACTTTATCTAGGGGCGCCTGGGTGGCGCAGTCGGTTAAGCGTCCGACTTCAGCCAGGTCACGATCTCGCGGTCCGGGAGTTCGAGCCCCACGTCGGGCTCTGGGCTGATGGCTCGGAGCCTGGAGCCTGTTTCAGATTCTGTGTCTCCCTCTCTCTCACCCTCCCCCGTTCATGCTCTGTCTCTCTCTGTCCCAAAAATAAATAAACGTTGAAAAAAAAAACAAAAACGAACTTTATCTCTACTCCCCCCCAGCCCCCCAGCCTCAAAGTATATAATCAGTCACTCCTGGAAACCCCAATGCAGCTCTTTCTGCCCACGGGTCCTGTCCCTGTGCTTTAATAAAATCATCTTTTTGCAGCAAAGATGTCTCAAGAATTCCCTCTTAGCCGTTGGCTCGCGTGCCCCATTTCACGTGCCGTCACAAGCATGTGACACGGTTGTCCCTCCAATCGCTGGCCTGCCACTGCAGAGGGGAAGCTGGCTGCGTCTAGAGCTGGGGTTGGCCGCGGCCCCTGCTCCAATACTGGACCGAGAAGGCAAAGCACGGGGTTAACAGAAGGACAGACGTTTTAAAAGAACCATACGGCCTTAATCTTGACCTTTTAGGGAAGCGACTGAGACGGTGCCCATTTTCCTTGCGATAAAAAGCCCACTTCTAAAACCAAGAGCACGGTGGGTACGTTCATTTCTTAGGGCGGCTGTAACAAATGACTATACACCTGGCTGCTTCAAACTCAGATTTATTGTCTCAGCGTTCTGGAGGTCAGAAGTCCAAAGTCAGGGTTCCGGGGCTAACCTCAAGGTGTTGGCAGGGCTGGCTCATCTAGAGGCTCTGGGGGCGAATCCGTTCCCCTCTCTTCAGGCTTCTAGAAGTCACTCTCATTCCTCAGCTTGTGGCCACCTCGCTCCAGTCTGCCTCTGTCACCACACCCCCGTGGGTCCTCCCAGGAATTACCCTGGGCCCAGCGGGGTAACCCAAGGTCCCCTGGGGAAATGGAAGTGAAAATACCCCACCGTATATGATGGGGTTCGGGACATGCTACCACAAAGTATGGCGCCTTTGAATATTGAATGTCTCAAGTTGAAGGAGTTTGAGAGAACGGCGGAAGCAGGAAGCTCACTCTGACATCCCCGACCCCCTGCCCTTCTTCTCTGAAACAGGTCATGAAACTCCCCCGGGAGAGGCGGATTCCCTGCTCCTGGAGGAAAGAAGACACATGCCCGCCTCCAGAAACAGGGGACTTGGGGCCGAGAAATCTCAACGTTCATCTTCCCTAGCTCCTTCCTCACCATCCACTCCTCTAGCCCAAACCCCTTGGTCTTGTCGATTCTTCAGTTGTGCCTTGGTCCAAAAGGCTCTGGTCACGTCTCCAAGTGTCCGTCCTCTTACGAAGGCTCCCGTGTCCATATGCACGTTCAACACGGTTCGTCTGCTTTTCTCCCGTTGATCTGTGTTTGCCAGCTTACTTTTCAGGGACGCTAAGAGGGTCAAGGAGAACGTCTTCCTCCCCTGCACGGTCTGATACGGGCAGCATCAGGTCAGGTCAACCAGGTAGATCAGGGCCCGTCTGGCAGCTGATACTTTCGGGCTCTGCGAGTGAATCGTGGACACAAGGGACAACGGCGTGGCGGGGCCCACGGTGTGGTAGGCTTGGGGGCTTCAGGGAGCTGATCCACTCGCCCCCCACACACCCGGCCCTCCAGGTTGCATGCAGATAAGACGGGGCGACATGTGGAAGCATTTCATGACCCGCAAGGCCCTGTGCAAATGGCGGAGACCTGTGGAACCTGGGGCTTCCTCCCCCACCCATGGGCCCACGGCCCCTCTTCTTCGCTCTGGTTTCCATCGGTGCAACAGAGGCAATAATCTTGAAGTGACCTCAGGAGGTTGGTGAGGGACAGAGGAAGCAAAGTGACAGGGCTGTGGGAAAAAAAAAAAATTTCGTTAAATGCCAACACGTCATCTCATGGTCACTCTCCAGGTTAAAAGCCTCCGGTCGCTGCCATCGCTCTACAACAGAAGCCAAAATCCCTCCTGCGGGGACCCCGGGACCCAGCTCAGGCCCTTGCCACTCGGCTGGAGCTATCTGACTCCTCCAACTCCCTCCCTCACCACCCCCTAAGGCCTCCTTCTCACATGCCCCCCTTCTCTCTGTTTCCTCAATACCCAACACGCCCGCCTTAGGCTAGAATTTATAAAGATTTCCAGTACACATGACCTCATTGTTTCTTTCCGTGGTGCCCCCACGTGTGAGCTGATATTTCCTCATTTTATTTTATTTTATTTTTTATTTTATTTTATTTTATTTATTTTATTTTATCGGAAGCAGGCTCCAGGCTCTGAGCCATCCGCCCAGAGCCCGACGCGGGGCTCGAACTCACGGACCGCGAGATCGTGACCTGAGCTGAAGTCGGACGCTCAACCGACGGAGCCACCCAGGCGCCCCTGATATTTCCTCATTTTAACGGGGGCACAGAGAGGCTCAGACTTGCCTGAAGGCACACAGCTCAGTCATGGTGGCCCCAGGCTCCTAGGGAAAACTATGTAAATACCCTACTCCGGGCCCCTGTCTCTAAGAACACTGATATCGGTCTTTTGTTCCGCAAAAAGTTTCTTCTTAACACACTCCCTTGGTCCTTCCACACTCAGTGGAACCAAATCCTCTGCTGGGTGCCTAGACTCAGGCACAGCCTCATTCGTGGCTGGACGGGGGAAGCGAACTCTGAGGGGCACCTCGTTGTCACGGTTGCTACTGGTGTTCCGTTCTGTTCTAGCAAACCCACCCTCCTTCCTTTGGTCACTGCCCTCGATTTCCCATTGAGAAATCTCCCTGGGGTAGGCATGTGTCCTTTGCCTGGCCGGTTCGAGGCATGGTGACTGAGTCCGCTGAGGCACCTGACCCAAGCCAGGACGGCAAGCACACAGTGCTTGGGAATTTTCTGGAAGGTTTAGGAAAAAGAGTTTTCTTTTCCCAAAGGCACTGCTTATCTGATGAAATATAAGCTGAAGGTCACTGATGGTTATGTGAGAATGGACCCAACACGATGAAGCGATTTCTCATCCGTTTCCCATCAGTACCTGGATCGAGCCATGCCTGAAGGTACAACTTTCTTGTTAAGGCCAGTCAGAGCTGAGCTTCTGATGCTGGCAACTGAAAGAATCCTGGCGAATACAAGATGTGTGAATCATTACCATCCCATGCAGTAGGAACACACAGCACGAAGGCTCACCATTTGGTGGCCAGGGAAAGTCTCTTGAAGAGGGGACATTTGAGATGGAACTTGAAGGAAGGGTAGGCGTTCTTGGGCAGAGCTCTAGGTGATGGGAATAGTATGCACAACATTATGGTCATGGGATCAGGCAGGCCCAGTGTTGCTGGACCACAGAACGAGAGGGTAGCGTGGGGAAGGGCAGAGAGGGGATCTGGAGCCCCCTCACAAAGGGCTTGGAATGCCACCCCAGAGTTTGAACTTTATTCTGGGGGCAGTAAGTTCTCATCTAAGAACGTTCAAAAGGGGAGGCTGGGTTTCTGAATGAGCAAACTGTTCAGAAACGCTCCCGAGGGGCGCCTGGGTGGCGCAGTCGGTTAAGCGTCCGACTTCAGCCAGGTCACGATCTCGCGGTCCGTGAGTTCGAGCCCCGCGTCAGGCTCTGGGCTGATGGCTCAGAGCCTGGAGCCTGTTTCCGATTCTGTGTCTCCCTCTCTCTCTGCCCTTCCCCCATTCATGCTCTGTCTCTCTCTGTCCCAAAAATAAATAAACGTTGAAAAAAAAAAAAATTTAAAAAAAAAAAAAAAAAGAAACGCTCCCGAAACAGGGGACCCTGGCGTCCTCCTTCCCGGAATCCTGTCATCTCTTCTGTGGGTGGATTAGCCACCCCCGGGCCCACTGCACTTCGACAGCTGAACGGCGTAATTAAGCCATGCTGGGCATAATTCCAGAAGGGACCCAGCCAAGGCCAATGAAAACCGTGATTCTCTTAGAGTCTCAGATTTCTTTCAGACTCAGAAATTCTGCTTTTTCTCATGTTCGCCTCAGAAAAAAACGACAGTCAGCCTGTAAGTGCGCTGGGCGTGTCGTGGGGTGTGGGGTTCTCAGGGGCTACAATGACTTCTCTGGTAGCTTCCTTGCAGGATGCCGCCTGAATGCTTTAAAGAGAGGGTGCCTCCCCTCCACAGCTGTCCCCTCTTTCTAAAGGAAGACTCTGGACAGAGGACAAAGTAGGCAGTGCGCAGGAATGGGGAGGAGGGCTCAGGCCAGATTCCCCTCAAGGGAACCTTAACATCTTAATGGTGCATGATGGGCAGAGAGAATGAGGGTTGAGCCTCCTGATCTGCCCTTGGGTCAAAGGCCTGGGCTAGCCTTGGCTTCTGTGGGTGGAGGAGACTACCAGTGGGGAGAGTCCCCCTCCCCCTGGATCCTCTGAGGGTGTCAGGATAACCTCAGCCTCCTTGAGCATGACATCCGCAAAGAGATGCCTGGGAGTTACTTGGCGGGGTCATGATGGCAAAGCCGGAAGCAGGGTGATAATGCAAGGCTACCCCAATCCCCCACCTACCTGCTGTTGTCCACCCTTGCTCCCACCGTGCAGGTCCACTGCCCCCTTCACCAGCTCGCCGTGCTGCTCTCTGCACCTGCCAGGGCCCACAGGCTGGCTGGGGGCCCAAGCAGCCACTGAGCTTGCGAAGGAAATTACCCAGGATGCTGGGGGCGGATGTAGCCCCAGGGGCTTGGAGATGGTGCAGGAGGGTCCGGGGAAGATTCCAATCCAATCTGTCAAACCTGGCTACACTACCGTTTCACAGCTTACTGTTCTCTCTGCCCCAGACCATGCCCTCCCAGAAATCCATACACTTCCTCCTCCCCTCCTCCCCCTCTCCTTCCCCATTCCCCATCCTCCTCATTCCTTCCCCTTCTCATTCCTTTTCCCTCCCTTCCTCCTCCTCCTTCTCCCCTTCATTCCTCCCGCTCCACTTCCTCTACTCTCCTTCTCTTTCAGATCATGACGCAAATGTTCCCTTCTCCGTAAAATGACCACCCTATTCAAAAATGAACACCCCCCCACCAAAAAAATGGACACCCCCTTCACTCACACACACACACACACACACACGCACACACAAGCATGCACACGCTCCCAAGAACTCTCTATCACTGCCTTTCCTGCTTTAGTTTTCTTCGTGGCACTTATTGGCAATATATAGACACACATATATCATGTATATTTCGTGACAAATACCATGTATATTTCTAGCCCCTTTAGGGAGTACTCTGTGTGCAGATTGTTCCCCTAACAACCTCAAGAGGTAGCTACCCTGACTGCATTAGCTGTCCACTGCTACATCCCGAATTATTTACAAGTCTGTAGGGCAGAGGTCGGGCCCAGCCTAGCTGGAGATTCTGCTCGGGGTCGGGGTCTCGGTGTAAGCTGGGGTCTGATCAGAGGCCTGTGGCTGTTAACGCAATTCATTTCCTTGTGACCGTGGGACCAAAGTCCCCATTTCCTTGCTGGCCATTGGCTGGAGGCTGCTCTCAGCTCCTAGGGGCCATTCTCACATCCTTGCCACGTGACCCTCCACAGCCACTCTCACAACGCAAACATAAACATTCTCAAACTCACTCATGAATGCTACCCACTCCCCCCAACTCCCAGGACACAGATTCTGTGGGGGCAAAGATTTGTGTTGGTTTTGTTCGCTGCCATATTCCCTAGCACTTAAAACAGCACCTGATACATAGTAGGAGCTTAACACATGTTGATTGAATAAATGGCCACAGGGATAAAGAATGTAGGCTCTAGTGACAGGCGGGGTTCAAGTTCTAGCCAAAGCGTTTACTAGTTGCATGGCGAGGGTCAGCATGCTTAGCCTCTCTGGGCTCAGCTTTCCCATCTATAGAACAGGGGCAGTTGTAATAACAGTCCTTTCCCCCCAGAATTGGTGAGAGGATTTGAGCACGTGACAGGTGCCTTACCCCCAGTGAGCATGGGGTAAGTGTTAACCACTGTTGTTATGATTTCCTTCTAGAGTGTTGGGTAACTGGCCGTTCTCTTATCAGAGCTCTCAACATGTAGATAAGGAAAGCAGTACTTCAGAAAGGTCCAGAAGTTTGCTGAAGGTGGGCGAGGGCCCCAAAGAACTTGAACCCAGGACTGTGTTGCTCAGGGAAAGACACCAAGAGGTAGGGACAGTAGGGAGGTAGGGTGTGAGGGGCAATGGGAAACAGCGAGGCTGTCGCAAGAGACTGGGGAGGAGAGGTGACCTTGGTCCCACAGGCATGGTTCAGGGGATCATGTAGGACCCAAGCTTGGAAGGTGGGCTCTTCCCTCACATCCTCAGTGGGAGAAAGTACACTCCGGAATGTTCTTGCACAATTGTCTACGCGTGTAACTAACTGCACCAATTCTGCTTCCATGCACTGTGTGAACGTCTGTCTCTGCCTGCCCAGTGTCCGCTCCCTTCTCCTCCAGTCCCAGGGCCCTGATTTCACTTTGGAAACCAGCCCTGCCCCGTCCTCAGTCCGTGTGGTTCTTGTGACACTGACCACACCTCTCTGCTCTAAGAGTGGACCTTGTCAGTGATTGGGTCAAAGACAGGCATGTGATTCAGCCAGTGCAGTGAAAGTCAGTCCTGGGGCTTTTGGCTTGGAGTTTTGACAAACAGGCTCTCTTAGGGTTGCTAAGCCAACAGGATGTGAGCAGATGTGCAGGGTCCCCATATGGAAAGAATGTAAATGGGAAACCAAAAAAAGCTAAGACAGAAGAAAAACAATAGGGAGACAAGAAGAGAAAGAACAAGTAGGAGAAAGGAAACAACTTGGTGATAGCCTTTGAGTGCCTGGATCCAGCTGTGCCTGAAGCTAGCCCTACCCCTGTGTTTTTCATTGCATAAGTCAATACATTTCTTCTTTGCTACATCCGTCGGCATTGAGCTGCTATCACTTACTGCCAAGAACCTTCTGATTAATGCACCTTCTCCTCACCCTGACTTAGCAATTGAGCAGCTTGTAGTGTTTCAGAGGTTTAAGAAGACTAGGGAGGGGCGCCTGGGTGGCGCAGTCAGTTAAGCGTCTGACTTCAGCCAGGTCACAATCTCGCGGTCCGTGAGTTTGAGCCCCATGTCAGGCTCTGGGCTGATGGCTCAGAGCCTGGAGCCTGTTTCCGATTCTGTGTCTCCCTCTCTCTCTGCCCCTCCCCCGTTCATGCTCTGTCTCTCTCTGTCCCAAAAATAAATAAAGGTTGGGAAAAAAAATTAAAAAAAAAAAAAAAAAAGAAGACTAGGGAGAAGAAAACTACCATCTCACCTTTCCCAAACCCTAGGAGCGAGAAATTATCATCCCAACATTACCGACGGAGGGACTGAGGTTCAGGAAAGTGATTTCCAGAGCCAGGCTGCAAAGCAGAGCTTCAAATCCTGCACTTTTCCTCTTTCCCATGCAGGCTTCCATGGATTAGGGAGGAAGAGCCTTTAAAAGATGGACTTTCAAGTCTGGTCATAAAGAACGAACGTGGTCCTATTAGGCCAAGACTGAGTAGGAAGGGAGATCTAAGCAGAAGGAGCAACATAAGCCAAGCTCAGAAGCAGGGCCACTGAGAGATGTTTTAGAAAACAGCATGGAGTCCAAATGGACTGGAGGCTGGAGCTCACCTAGGGACCAGGCGGGAGAAGAGATCTGAGAGACGGGCAGTGACCTCGTTGTAGAGGCCTGGAACGTTACCTTAAAGCATTTGATTGCAAGATTGTAAAGAAAAACATATCCATACATCTGACAACTGATGGACTGCAAAGAGGAAACAGAGAGACCTCAGGTTTGGAGTTATTTACAGGAAACACAATGAGGTTTTTCAGACATCAGGAAGTCAGGTACGATCAGGCAGCAAAGACGGTGATCTCCGGACCCCCCACCCCCACCCCCCGGCAGGGCTAAGAGTCTGGGAGTCAGACTGTCAGGCTAGCCGTGGGATGGGTAGCTGGTGAACAGCTGGGCCCAGGAAGGAAGGTCAAGGGCCATGGAGACAGTCCTGGGAGACCAATGACATAAACGTGTTCTCATGACCCCTCTCCCATCCCACGTCACTGGCAGACTGAAGAAGACAGTATCGAGAGAGGAACCCGGGGGTACCCTGTCCTCAGGGTCAGGTAGCAGGGAAAGGCTCCAGCCCTCCCACTAGTGAGCACATCTCAATTCCGGTCCTACTGTGTGGTGTCCTCCCAGCTGTATGATTCTGGACAAGTCACTTCCCCTCTGTGAGTCTCAGTCTCCACCTCTGCAAAATGGGAATCAGAGCCGCCACCTCCAAGGGTTGCTCTAAAAAGAGACGAGCACCGAGTGCCTTCAGAGCTCTTCGAAGAGAGTTCCTCTTTCACCATTGTCCCTGAGGGAGGAAGGGATGTTTATTCAGGGTCTGAAATTTACCTGCAGACTTAGTCTGTCCGGAACAGCATTTTTATGGCCTCATTCCTCTTGCCGCCAGGACAGGAAAGGCATTTTATGGTGCAAGAACATTTTTGCTCAGTTCTTTTAAATCTTCCTTGCAACGCTCTGCACAAAATCACTCAGACCGTAAACAGAATGGGACAAATGACTGAGGTGATTTCCTCTGATACCCTGGGCCTCCCACCTACCTCTGCACGGTGTTCACATTTCTCTGACAGCCCACGGAGTACTGTTTCTGGAAGCCCGAGGTCCTGGATGGTCCATCCCATGGGGACTGATGCATATCTGGTAAGAAAAAAAAAAAAAATCACCAATAATTTGCACAGGGTTTGTTTCTTTTGTCTTTTATTTTATTTTAAGATTTATTTATTTTTGAGAGACAGACAGAGGCAGAGCACAAGCAGGGGAGGGGCAGAGAGAGAGGGAGACACGGAATCCGAAGCCGGCTCCAGGCTCCGAGCTGTCAGCACAGAGCCCGACGAGGGGCTCGAACTCACAAACCGCAAGAAAATACGTTTCTTATTGTCGTTGTGATTTAAGCCCTTAAACAGGAGTCACAAATTCCAATTTCCGCGGCGACCACGCGGAGGAGTGAACAGTGAAGCTTGCTGGGTGTGAGACGATAGGGCAGAGTGGGGCCTCTGGCGAAGTACTGAGCCCAGGCCTCCCTAAAGGGCACGGCTGCCCTTTGGCATCACCTTATCACCACGTGCAAAAGTACTTCCAGTGTCGCCAGGGGCTTCCAGTTTTCCAGAGAAACTGGAAACCGGTGTTTTCACTTGACTATGTGCTGCTCGGGTCTGTGTCAGGTTAAATTCATGCTTATAACAGCCCTAGGAAGTGACTGCTATCATTAAGCCCATTGGACAGGTAAGGAAACTGAGGCTTAAGGAAGGGAAGTGACTGGACTCGCCCACCGGGAAGCAGAGGGACCAGGATTCAAACCTAGGATGTCTGGTTAAAGGGGCGGGGGGTGCTCTCAGCCACCACATTTGACAGACTCCCAGGACCAAGGCCTAAGCCAAAGGAGACCGGAATAGTCCTGGGAGGCCTGCAGAAGGGCAGCAGTGTGGCTCTGATGTCAGCCGATCTGTGTTTGAGTCCCCGGGGTGGGGCCTCGAGCCAGTCACTACACATCTCTGATGTTCAGGGGTCTCCTCTAAGAGATGGGAAAACGCTGTCAATGCTGTTGGAGAGATTCAGCCAGTCAGGGCGCACCTAGTCCCGTTTCTGGAACACAGGACGCCCCCAGAAAAGGGCAGCCGTCGTCACACATCGTGAGAGTGTAGCCATGCAGCCTGTGTGACTTAAGTTAAGTCCTTCCTTCCCAGGTAGGAAGTCAGCCTTCAGATCTTTCCCTAAGAGCCACCCCGATCTTTTAGAGCCTTGGAAGGACGTTAGATAGATCCTCTGCCGCGCGGGGGTCGTCTGTCAGCCGTGAAAGGTCTTTCTTTCCTCCCGACTTCGTGCTTGCAGGACGGACAGCTGGCGAGGAGCTGGGTCTGTCAGATGTAAGCAGCTCACATGAAAGCCTTGTCTACCCTAGACCCGAATCCCTCGTCCTCATCCGGGGATGCCTGCGCAAGGGAGCTACCGAAAGTAAATTCGCAGAACGCGTTTTCTTTTCACCCTATAGCTGTTTCCTTTTGGCTTCCGTCGGAGTTGGCAGAATCGCCTCGGGTTTCCGGGCCAGAATCGTAGAGCAGTTATCACGCACGAGCAGACACATATACGGCTTTAGCTGCTGGATCGTTTTAACCACTCTGCTTCTAAGTGTCCCCTCCTCTTAACTCTGTACCACCTGCTCCCTTCCCACCCACGAGTAAGCTCTGAGTCCAGCTGAGTTCAAGGGACGCCCCGAGCACCTATCCAAACGTGGTCTCTGGGTGGCACAGGGAATTTCAGGGGCATCTCTCAACAAGCCCGCCCTTGAGGAGTGACCAGTTCTGGGGGGTGGGGGGCAGGTCAGATCCGGTCACTCCTCTGCTTGAAACCTCCCAGGGTAGTCTCCCTCTCTCTCTGCCCCTCCCCCGTTCATGCTCTGTCTCTCTCTGTCCCAAAAATAAATAAACGTTGGGAAAAAAAAAAAAAAAAAAAAAAAAGGGGCGCCTGGGTGGCGCAGTCGGTTAAGCGTCCGACTTCAGCCAGGTCACGATCTCGCGGTCCGTGAGTTCGAGCCCCGCGTCGGGCTCTGGACTGATGGCTCGGAGCCTGGAGCCTGTTTCCGATTCTGTGTCTCCCTCTCTCTCTGCCCCTCCCCCGTTCATGCTCTGTCTCTCTCTGTCCCAAAAATAAATAAACGTTGAAAAAAAAAAAAAAAAAGAAACCTCCCAGGGTGTAATGGAGGCAGCTGACTGTTGACCAAGCCAGTTTCTTGGTTTTGCGGGCACACAACTGAACCACATTTCCCAGCCTCCTTTGCAATTAGGTATTACTTTGTGCTAAGTGCTGAACTGCATCCCAGAAAAATTCATATGTGGAAGTCTTAACTCCCAGTATCTCGGAGTGTGACCTTATTTGGAAATAGGGTCTTTACAGGGGCGCCTGGGTGGCTCAGTCGGTTGAGCGTCTGACTTCAGCTCAGGTCATGATCTCGTGGTTTGTGAGTTCGAGCCCCGCGTCGGGTGCTAGGCTGACAGCTCAGGGCCTGGAGCCTGTTTCGGATTCTGTGTCTCCCTCTGTCTCTGCCCCTCCCCCGTTCATGTGGCATGTCTCTCTTTCTCTCTCTCTTAAAATGAAATAAACATTAAAAAAAAATTTTTTTAAGGAAATAGGGTCCTTACCGATGTAAGTAGTTAAAATGATGAAGTCAGACTGAAGTAGGGTGGGTCCCTAATCCGATCTGACAGGTGTCCTTATGAAAAGGGGAAATTTGGACACATCACACTTGGGGAGAAGGCCACATAGAGATGAGGGCAGGGACTGGGTGGTGCTTCCACAGGGAAGGCAATGCCAAGGATGCCGGTGAACCACCAGAAGCTAGGAAACAGGAGCTGTGGCCCACAAATCATGGAACATGGACAGGGGCATGGAAAACATCCTCCATCAGAGCCTGAGGAAGACCCAGCATGCCAGCCCCTTGGCCTTGGACTTCCAGGCTCTGCGAGACAGTACTCTTTCTTCTTCTTCTTCTTTTAATTTTTTAACGTTTATTTTTGAGAGAGAGAGAGAGACAGACAGAGCGTGAGTGGGGAAGGGGCAGAGAGAGAGGGAGACACCGAATCCGAAGCAGGCTCCAGGCTCCGAGCTGTCAGCACAGAGCCTGACTCGGGGCTCGAGCTCATGAACCACGAGGTCACGACCTGAGCTGAAGTCAGGTGCTTAACCGACTGAGCCACCCAGGCGCCCCCAAAATATCTTGTACTTTCGATTCTATCCCATACTATGTATGTTTAAATGTGGATCTCAGGACACCTGGGTGGCTCAATCGGTTGGGCGTCCTACTTCGACTCAGGTCATGATCTCCCGGTTCGTGGATTCCAGCCCCGTGGAGGGCTCTGTGCTGACAGCTGGGAGCCGGGAGCCTGCTTCGGATTCTGTGTCTCCCTCTGTCTCTGCCCCTCCCCTGCTCACGCTCTGTCTCTCTCTCTCTCTCTTTCAAAAATGAATAAACATTTAAAAACATAAAAATAAACTGCTGATCTCTTATGCTAAATGGATTTCATGGTAACTGTTGGGTTGTGACCTAGAACTTGAACATCTCTGCTGCCAGGGCATGCCATTCAGAGCCAGGGAGGGGGCCGTTGAGAGGACGGAGCAGGAGAGGGAGGGCAGGGCAGCCAGCGTCGCAGCAGAGGGCAGCGGCCCAGGCCAGGGGGGCTCTGCACAGGGCAGTGGTTATAGCAGGTGGGATGGCGGGTGAGATCCCATAAGCAGATGGGTGCTTGGGGATTGGCAGGAACCCAAGTACAGGAGACGACACTAGCTTTTTCCAAGGGCTTGGCGGAGCACCAAGGAGTGAGTCCCAGACCAGGGTGGGGGCCTTGCTGGCTGATGCTTGGACGGCTTATTTGGAGAGGAGGGTCTTCAGAGGGGCTGGGAGTTAGAGCCAGAGGGGCATGGGGAAAGGAGGGTGTCCGGGGGGTGTGGGCGCATACGAACCTCAAGAGTGGCCGGGAGGCCTCAGTGCCACCGTCAGCACCACAGGCAAACCCAAACAGGGCTGCGTGTGTGAGTGGGTGAGCGAGGTGTGCATGAGCGTGAGTATGTATGTGCAAGAGTGCTGTGAGAGTTGTATGCGAGCGTGTAGGAGTGCACACGTATGAACGTGTGTGTGTGCGTGCGCGTGCATGAGAGAGTGTGAGAGTGTATGAGAATGTGCGTGAGAGACAGAGTGCTGGCATGCAGGGGTCCCCTCCAGTCACAGGGTGTCAGCCTCGGGTCTCCCCTCTTCGCCCCTCAGGTGGTGGCCTAACCCAGGGTGTAGAGTCAGACAGAACCCTCAGTCACATCCGGACTGCTCCTGCTCCCAGGTTCCGTGAGCCGAATTGCTTCTCTGGGCCTCAGTTCCCACCCCTGTAAAGTGGGTATAGAAAACCCATCCCTGGGGCGCCTGGGTGGCTCGGTCGGTTAAGCGTCTGACTTCCGCTCAGGTCACGATCTCGCGGTTCTTGAGTTCGAGCCCCGTGTCGGGCTCTGTGCTGACAGCTCAGAGCCTGGAGCCTGTTTTGGATTCTGTGTCTCCCTCTCTCTCTGACCCTCCCCCGTTCACGCTCTGTCTCTTTCTGTCTCAAAAATAAATAAACGTTAAAAAAAAAAAAAGAAAGAAAGAAAACCCATCCCTGCCAGGTGGTTTTGTGAGGCCTTTCAAGGTGACATGTGGAGACTTCCCGGCACGGGACTCCCATCCTAGATGCAAAGCATAATCGCTCATTTCAGGTGGCGGAGCGTTCTGGGCTTTACTTCATCTCCCCTGGGAACTTCTGGTCAAATACCCGAGGCAATTTGCCTCTTCTAAACCTCTCTCACTGTGGAGGCTGCTGCGTTATTTGCTACCTTACAAGCCTCTCTCCGCTCTCCCTGTGGCCCCCACCTCCCTACCCTGGAGACTGATGGATCCCTGAGCGACCGGGACTAAGGGCTCACCTCTGCGTTCCTGAGCAAGGCTTCTCTAAGCCTTCCCGTCTGTATCTGTGCAATGGGCGCACGGCTCAACCCTCCCTTTGCGGGGCTGTTTTGAAAAGCTGATGAATTACACATTTAAAAGGGCTTTGTCAACTGCGAAGACGCTTAGGTGGTGGTGATGAGGTAATCGGCGATCGTGGGGATGTTGGCATCTCAGACAAGCCCCTGGCAAAGTCCCCGTGGAGAGCTGGGAGCCCAGAACAATCCGGGTCTGCTCAGGATGCCGGGTGTGGGTGCAGGCTGCCAGAGGCTGTACAGAGAATTCCCTCCTTCCTCCCCTCCTCCCTGCTCCTCCCCCATATCCTGCTTATATTTGGGTTTGGATGTGATTCAAAGGAAGGGGAGCAGAGATGGTTCCGAAGAGCATCCTGGGTGCTTCCAGACTACAGCTTGGGCCTCCTAGTACCTCCTCTGCCCCCCGGGGGCCCCCTGGAAAGACCTAAAGCATCATCTCCACCGGCCCCACCCCCAATCTTCGCAGCCAGCCCTGCTTCCTGGGCAACAGGGATAAATGTGCAGCCTTCAAGGGCTGGAATTCTCGGGTTCTCGCTGGCACCCGGTTCCCATGGCAACCCGAAGCTCTCCTTTGCCACCCTCAGGAATGCGATTAGGCTGCGAGGGGGAGCAGCAAACAAAGGGAGACATGTCAGGCTTCCACTGAGTCTGCGAGGGCCCTGCTGCTGAGCACAAGCCCTTTGTGTAACAGGGGCGTTTTCTTCCCTCGCAAATAAAACACACACACCGTTTCATGACATCAAATCCACGAAGGCTTTGCTTTTCTAAGGGGAAAAGGCAACAAAACTAATAAAACGTCCCTCACGGCCTAGGCGGAGAATTGGAAAATGTATACGATGCTCGAACCACAACGACACAACGCGGTAACAATAAGGACTTCACGTTCAACCCACCAAACCACCTCTTGGCAGACGGGGAAACTGAGCTCAAGACAGGCAAACAGCCCCGTAAGGGGAGGGGCAGGGATGCAGGCCCCGTCTGGGGAGGGGCCCTGCTCAGCACTAGACGACTCGCCCGAACAAGCCCTCCTGGGCAACAGCGATTATGTCATCAGCATCTGTTTTAGGAGCCAGGGGGCTGTGGCGGAAGGGAAGGGTTGGAGGATGCCTTCTTTGCTCTCCACCCCCAGGGGTGCTGATGCAAACCTGGCATTAGCCCAGATTCCAGATGTCTCTGGAGTCCACTTTCCTGCCCTCTTCCAGCTGGGCCACTTGAGTGCTTTGGTCTACCTAACTTCCGCCTCTTCATCCCGATCCCCCCTTCCCCGAGGCCTCAGAATCTATGCAAACACACTCGGGCCTTGTCCTCCCACCTCTGCCCGGACAGCACAAGATGAAATCCAATCTCCTTAGCGTCAGCCTGAGGGTCCAGTATCAGCCCTCCGAAATGAGCCCAATGCTCCAGCCAGACTGACTCCATCTGGCTGACCAAACAGTCCCTGTTCCTTTTGACCTCTTTTCCCCTACGTACGTTGACTCCTCTGCCTGGAACAGTACCCTTCCCTGTGAACCGCATGAACTCCTGTTTGAATATGCAGTTTCAGCCTGTGTCATCTCCCCCCCGGAAAGTCTTTCCTAATTTCTGGTCTCCTCCACCTCCATGCAGACTGACGTCCATCCCCCCCTACTGAGCCCTTAAAATATTTAGATTTCTAGCACTTTCTTCGTTTGCTGAGATTACCTACTCAGATATCTACCCCCTTCCCCCTGGACTGTGAACACTTCGAGGACAGGGACTACAGCTGGTGCGTGACTGTGATCTCAGCACGCGGGGCCTGCTCAGGGATTTTTAAGTGGCTCACTGGCTCGTGCACACACAAACACACAGACGGACGGTGGAAAGAGGCGAGTGTGCAGATGTGACTAAACCGTGTTTTGAACTAAACCAGCAAGAGGCGGTCCTGGAATGAGCTACTTTCCCGTATGAAACTCTCTTTGGAGTTGTTGGAACACGATTTGCGTGACATGAACAAGTCTGATCTAATGTTGGACCAATGGCCAGGCTCCCGGCATGGTTATCCAGTCAGGCTCAAAAATTAACAGGATTAGTCTTATCTTGTTTGGGATCATTGACATCTCTGGCCAGTCCACCCACTTAAAGAAAAATCTATGGCTAAAGCACTTTTATTAAGAACCACAAATGTTGACAAGAAAAGCTTGCATCTAAAAAAGGCAGAAAAGAACAAAATAACCCACTCTCTAAACTGGATAAAGCAATTAAGAAAGATGACAGCAGAAATTAATAAAATAGAATACAAGCAAAACAAGCTCAGTAGATTTGATCAATACAACCCAACACCATCTTTTGAAAAGACCAATATAGTAGACAAATTTCTGGCAACTCTTATCGAGAAAATCAGACAGAAGATATTACAAAATAACTTTGGAAATGAAAGAAGTCAAAGAACTGTAAATGAGAGTGATCATAAAAATGCATTTAAGAATGCTAGGAAGGGGAGCTCGGGTGGCTCAGTTGGTTGAGTGTCTGACTTCGGCTCGGGTCATGATTCATGATTCATGAGTTCAAGCCCTGCGTCAGGCTCTGTGCTGACAGCTCAGAGCCTGGAGCCTGCTTCAGATTCTGTGTCTCCCTCTCTCTGCCTCTGCCCCACTCATGCTCTCTCTCTCTCTCTTTCAAAAATAAACATTAAAAAAAAATGAATACTAAGAAAATTTCATGGCAATGAAGGTAAGTATCTCCATGAAATGAATGACTTTTTAGGAGAATATAGATTATTACAATTGATTCAAGAAGAGTTAGAAAACCTAAATAGATCAATAAACGGAAGAAAATTTTAATGTAACCAAAGATCTGTCCCTTAAAAAGACAATAAACTCAAGTGGTTTATGATGAGTATTGCCAAATTTTCAAAAAAACAAAAATTATCTATGATATATAAACTGTCCCAAAACATAGACTAAGATAGAAATTATTTCTCCTTAGTCTCTGAGCAACTCCTGACAATATTAAAAAAAGAAATAGTAGGCCGTGCTGAATACATATAGACGTGCTGAATGAAATATTAACAAATCAAATCCAGTATATTAGTATCATAATTCCAAGGATACTTTTACTATTCAATACTTATTCAATGCTAGAAAAATCTGTTGATACATTTTACCAGTTTAACAGATAAGAGGAGAAAAGCATATATGACTATTTCAATAGGTGCCACAAAAGCACAACAAAATTAAATACCTGTTTCTGCTGAAATAAAACAATAACGGAATAGTTGATATTTAACAAACATCAAAATTCTAAACAAAGAAAATTGTCATCGTTTGTAGGCAATATTATCATCTCCCTAGAAAATTAGCTACCAAAATAAGAGAACTAACAAGACGCATCAATGAAGGGGGAGTAGGTAGAGATTAGGCAACACTTAAAAATTAAGAATTTCCTTTACTTACACAAAAATCAAGTCTAAAATGTAACTAAGGTTTCCATTCGTAACAAAAAAAACAAAAAAATATACATACAACATCTAAGAATAAACCTGACAAGACTGTGCAAAACCTACATGAAGAAAATTATTAACCCTACTTAAATGAATGCTAGCAACTGCGAAATGTCCTAGATAATGGAAATTCATGCCATAATCCTGGATGGCAGACAAATGATAAGATGTCTTTTCTCCCCACATAATCTTCGGATGTAATGTAATCTCAATCATAAATTCAGCCTGATGTTTAATGAAACTTGGGAAGTAGATTCTGAACTTGACATCAAAACTGTCATAAGAATTCTAAGGAAACTTTCAAAAAGAACAATGAGATAGAACTTTTGCTATACCACATATTAAAACATACTGTAAAGCTACAGTAGTTAAAACAATGAGTTCAGCACCTCTGAAATAGACAACCCATTACTACAACAAAATAGAGAATATGAAAACCAACCAATAGAGCCTTTAGAGTTTGTTTCATGGTAACGCGTGGACGACTCAATAAACAAGAGGTCTTTCTCCGTAGGTGAGAGGGAGGATGTTATTTAAAAATTTATGGGAGGTAATCATTAAAAAATAATGAAAAACATACTCACAAACATGGGAGATTTCCGATACACATTGTAAAGTGAAACAAGGTAAGTCATGGAACAATATGCCTACGGTAATTCCATTTCTGATTTAAGGTGCAGGACATTTTGGAACATAAAGGCACAGCAGAGTTCAGAAGATGGATGTGAGCCTGTTCACAGTGGATACTCCAGGGGAGGAAATTAGAACGGGGAGGGCGGGTGAGAAAATTTCCCACTTTGTTCTGTATTCTAGATTACTTTAATCTCTCATGCTGAAAATGTATTTGTGCATTTCTTGATTTTATGCATTCAATGATAATTGGTCAGGAAAAAAAAAAGAAGAATTCCATCGTCCACCATAGAAAAGACCTTGGATGCCAACAAAATAGATGTGGAGCTATGGGGAGTTAAACAAGCTGTCCCCACCCCTGCCTGCCTGTTGTCCCCGGGCACAGTCCATTCCCTCAGGAGACAGTTCCAAGTCTCTGTCTGGCCCCCTTGAACTTGGTCCTCACTCCGATGACCCCCGTCTCTGGGATAGCCTTCACCTCTGGGCTCTAGTCTTCTGATATTCCTTAGCTGTATTTACCACCGCTCCTGATTCATCCAGCCCAACTGGGGAATCAGAACACCCCCCCATCTAAAGTGTGTGCAAAGTGCATACCGAGGCCACTGAACCTCAGGCACCATCCCCCCCAAGGAAAAGCAAAAAGGCACACAGAAAGCTCTGAGCACCCATTTACTGTGTCCTTCCCGCTCCTCGGTTCTTATGGCATTATTTTTTACATCAAACTCTGTCTGCTGCTGGAATGGGGGAGGGCAAAGACCACACTTTGTTCCCTGTCGGTCCTGTCCGCAGCACCCAGAAGCCTGCTTGGCCCCACAGGCACTCAGTAGTCACCGGATGACTATTCCTGGCAAGATGGCAGTTGTGGACACTTCATTCTGATTTGTGACCTCCCAGGGTCAGGGGCAGACTCCCTTCTCCCTCCTGTGAGACAAGTCTCATTTCCTCTCCCCGGAAGTTTTCAACAATTCAACCACCTTGCTGGTGGGCCTTGGGCCATTTTTCTCCTCTGGGCCTTCAGTTGCATTTCCTGAATAATGTAATCCGTCAATTGCCATGTCAAGGACAAGTCAAGCCTCTTCCGCCAGCACTGTTTGTGGCTTCTGGGACAGCAGTCACAGAATTTGCATTTTTTTTCCGCAAGCTTGATCTCATAAATTCCCCCTGCACACCCTTGGCTGAAGATTCGTCAGACTAAAGATTTTCTCTATCTCTGTTCCACAACCAAACTCAAGGAGAATTTCTAATTTCCTGCAGAGTTCCAGGGCTCAGGGAGTTTCTTCCCCGGGGTTTGGTCTCACCAAAAGTATTGATTTTGATTTCTTGAGGAAAAGCCACGGTTGCTCCAGCCTTCCCAAAGGTGCTAATGAGAAACGCTTCTGCCAACCTGAGTCACTGTCATTCTGTGTCCCAGCAGGAATTTAGGAGAACTTTGTCACAGGATCTGACCAAATACAGTCGCCCAGGAGGGAGACTGATTAATTGGCCCCCTTTGCACTGAGGCGACAACTCTGGTCAAGGCGGCTTTGAAGCATGGAAAACAAAGTGTGTGTAAGAAGAAGAAAAGAAAAGCAGTCCCTGCGTGATCGGTGGGATCCAGGGAACAAGAACTAACTTTCCCGGGCCTCGGTCTCCTCATCTTTGAAATGGCCGTAACCACGCTCTGCGGCTGCAGTTCTGGGACGGTGAGGAGACATGAGCCAGCATGCCCAGCAGAGCCCGGGTGCCCATCAACCGTCCTTTCCCTCTGGACTTCTAGAACCCTGTAACTAATCCCTCCACTAAGGAAACAAGCCTCGCCGACAGTTTTTGGTAATTGTGTGGAAACATCAATGCAAAGGCTCGTTTTGAGCATGGGTTTTGTGCTTAGTACTAGGTCAAAGCAGCTTGGGGATGATAAAGACGTGCTTGGGAGAGTCTATCGTTTGCCTGATGATTTAAAAAGGGGAATATTTGCTGGAGATGGACGCCCCAGTCGAGGCCCCAGTTTGGCTTTCAGGCCAAAGCCCTGGGGACAGAGACCCGGGGAGACCAGCACCCAGGCCCACGGCCACCAGTTGTGCCACGTGGACCCTTACTTAGCGCCGCAGAGCCTCCTTCTGCATCTATAAAATTGGCTCTTTAACATCCACCTTCTGAGGTTGTTGTGGGATTTTACAAAAGCAGACATTTTTTTAACTTTTTTTTTTTTTTTTTTTTTTTTTTGAGACAGGGAGAGACAGAGCATGAACCGGGGAGGGTCAGAGAGAGGGAGACACAGAATCCAAAACAGGCTCCAGGCTCCGAGCAGTCAGCCCAGAGCCCGACGCGGGGCTCAAACTCACGGACCGCGAGATCGTGACCTGAGCCGAGGTCGGCCGCTTAACCGACTGAGCCACCCAGGCGCCCCCTAAAGCAGACATTAAATGAGGTAGGTAAAACATTTAGTATTGTGCCAGGCGTGTCGCCGACCCTCCGAAAATGCTTTTTGAATTTTACAACCAGCTAATCAGGGAATAATGAAGTGCGATGCAGCCGACATCCAGTGGAGCTGCCGGAGATGAAAGGGAATGGAAAACGGTTGAGTCACTATGGACAGCGGTTCCCATGTCTTGATTCACTGTGGCTGTTACTGTGGCCCTAGATTCCTTCTCAGCCGGGAGGCAGGGTGCATGGGTAAGCAGGTGGATGTGTGCTGGGGGCAGGACCGGTTCAAAGTCACCTGCGGGGCGACGCTGGCTATGTCTTCCTAGAAATAGATCTCCTAGATCTCAGCCTTCCATGTCTGTAGGACGGCAGTGATGTCCGTCCCTCCCGCACAGGGTGGAACAGGATGAAACAGTGCAGGCTGCACGGGACTGGACCATGGTGAGGGACAGCAGATGTGAGCCAGTCCCAATCCCAGGAGAGGCTCCGATCCTGTCTCTCTTTAGGGTTGGGGCTTCCTGGGGTGCTGGGGAGGAGCAGGGGAGAAAGGCAGGGAGGGAAGGAAGGGAGAGAGATACAGGACCCTTGCACATGCAGTATGAAAGGGCCTGGGAAGGGAGTCAGCATCACACCAGGAAGAGGGAGAAGGGAAATGAGGTCCTGTGAGCCCCAGAGACCCCTCAGTCCCAGATAAGCCAGGGCAGTTGGTCACCCTAAAAGCGTGACTTGGGGCGCCTGGGTGGCGCAGTCGGTTAAGCGTCTGACTTCAGCCAGGTCACGATCTCGCGGTCCGGGAGTTTGAGCCCCGCGTCGGGCTCTGAGCTGATGGCTCAGAGCCTGGAGCCTGTTTCCGATTCTGTGTCTCCCTCTCTCTGTGCCCCACCCCCCTGTTCATGCTCTGTCTCTCTCTGTCCCAAAAATAAATAAACGTTGAAAAAAAAAATTCATAAAAGTGTGACTGAAGGAGCGGCACAGGGAGAAGCTGGGCCCAGCCAAAAGGATGGTACAGGAGAAAAAGGGGAGCCCTCGGGGGTCCAGGCATGAGGGCTAAGCCCCAAGGAGAGCGTTTCGCAGATGCCCCAGCCACGGCCCAGAGCAGGAGCTCAATGAGGAATATTCACCTGTAAGGACACCTTGTCAAGTACCTCCCTTGCCCTACACACCCCCCAGCACCCCACCTGCTGGCCGGCTTGCATGGACATTGTTTCCCCAAATGGTGAATGCCCTTCATGGCACTGTCAGCACGAGAGGAGGACGCTGGAAAAGCCACTGGCCCTTTAGCCCAACTTGTGAGAGGCTGAAGGAAAACAGACACTGAGAAGAAGGCCAGGCACTACGATTAGAGGACAGAATGAGGAGGCTGAGGCATGCACCCAGCCCCCAGGCAAGGAGCACTGATGGCTGAAATCTTCAGAGGGGTTCGTAAGAACCTACGTGCGTCTAACAGTTTCAAGAATAGGCCTTAATTTCATAAACCATGAGAAGCGGTAATAATCATGATCATAGCTACCATTTCTGAGCATTTGCTGCATGCCGGACGTTGACGAGTTTTATCATTCTTAGCCCTCCCAGTAGTTCTGCTGTGTAGGCATGATCACCTTGCCCACTGCACGGATTCAGAACCTGAGGCCAGCTTGCTTGCCCAGATCACCTGCTATGTCCCAGGCTCTTCACACGCAAAGAACTTTGAGTAGGGGAGGGGTGTGCCCCCACACGAAGCTCTATTACCTGAAGAAGGTGGGGCACCTGCTGGGGAGAGCAGCACCCGGGTCCACAGCCCAGTGTACCCCGAGCCACAGTGTAACCCAACGCCTGCCTTTAGCACCAAACTGGATTCGGTGAAATCCAATCTAAAATTAAGCCTCGCGGGGCGCCTGGGTGGCGCAGTCGGTTAAGCGTCCGATTTCAGCCAGGTCACGATCTCGCGGTCCGGGAGTTCGAGCCCCGCGTCAGGCTCTGGGCTGATGGCTCAGAGCCTGGAGCCTGTTTCCGATTCTGTGTCTCCCTCTCTCTCTGCCCCTCCCCCGTTCATGCTCTGTCTCTCTCTGTCCCCAAAATAAATAAACATTGAAAAAAAAAATTTTTTTAAATTAAGCCTCGCCTAAGCCTTTTTGTGTTTCGGTTATAGTCACTAAACGTGAAAAAAACCAAACAAAAAAAACCCAGCAATGACAAAGAAAACAACCTTCTAGATGTAAAATCATTAGCCACATGCTCCCGGTACTCCAGCCCTCGAAGGCATATTTTCACATTTTGCATCTTCCCAGTTTGGTTAAAATAGTTGTTTCTGACAATGGGTACAGGGCTTTCCCTCAGCCTAAGAGCCCCATTTTTGTCCCCCTTTGTATCTCCGTGAAAACAGGGTGTGTAATTACAGCAACGTAATTATCAGCTCTTTCAAAAAGTGGGGCTGCTTGGGCTGTGTTTATGGTGTCGGACTTGACTGCCCTGAAAACTTAACTTGCACAGTATTATAATTATCATAATCAATACTCTCGAAGCACTAAGTGGGGAGGGACCTCTTTCTGGAAGAAAACAAAGCAAACTCTTTCTCAGCCACAAATATGGAGCCGAACGAGAGGCAGTAGCCTAGCGGTCTGGGTCACCCAGATGACAGTTCCAGTCCAGTCCTGTCCTGACTAGCTTTGTGACCTCGGACAAGTCACCTAGCATCTGAGTTTCAGTTTCCTCATCTGTAGAATGGGGATGAAATGGCTTCCCTCCCACCATCCGATGAGGTTAACGACAACAACAAAATAAAAATGCCCGGCAAAGCAGGTCCCAGAGAGTCTGGCACAAAATAGGCAGTCACTAAATGGTAGCATGATTTCAATTTCATGTCTTTGTATTTGTATTATTTCATCAAATTAAGATGATAAATCATGCGTGCTCTTAGTCCATTGTCAACTCCTCTCCATGTGTTCTCGCTCATTGTCCAGATAGGAAGGTCACCCCCTCAGGCCTGGAAGTCACTCCCCTTGCCTGGGAGAAGCCCAGATCAGAAAGCTCAAAGAGATACGAAAAGACCATCAGCCTAGGCTCCCGGGCCTCAGTTTTCCATCCGTAAAATTGGCCGGTCGTCTCTACCTCACTGGTTTGTTGTGCCTATTGAGGAAGGTATATGAAATGTCCTCCTCGATGCCCAGCACATGGTAACTGTTCCATAGATGAATTTTCTCCCTTCCGGTCCCCACTAAGCCATGCACTGTGCACTTCTAGGAGGGAAGCAGGGGAAGGATCTGTGTTCCCACTGGAGCAGAGAGAGAAACTGGCCTGTGTGAGGTCATTCGGCCAGAGAAGGCTGGAGTCTCTGGTTCCACTCCGGTGCTCTTTCCAATGTTCCACATTGAGCCATCGCATTCATTCACCCAATAAAAGTCTGCTGAGAGCTTCCCCTGGGCCAGGCCGTGGGCTGGGCTACTGCACCAGTCCAGGCTTGATGTAAACAGGGCCTGCCCGAGGCCAGAGCAGGAGAGAAGGAGGGGGGGATGGGCCATTTCTGTGCCTCTCCACTTCTCTTTGCCTCGTTTATTCCCCTCTTATTTTCTTCTCTCCAGGGATTCGCCACCCACACAGGCAGCCACATTCTGATGAAGTTAATAATCAGGGTGTCAGCTTTAAATACCAGTTAACTCAAGGGAGAGAGCCTACTTGCCAGAAAAAAAAAAAAAAAAAAAACCCAAAAACTTAACAAGAGGAAAATTCCGGTTAAGCTAACCCATTACCACAGTCCATGGTGCCCAAGCTATAGGATATGGTTATATTGCATTCATTCATTCATTCATTCTTTTTTTTTTTAATTTTTTTTAATGTTTATTTATTTCTGAGACAGAGAGAGACAGAGCATGAGTGGGGGAGGGGCAGAGAGAGAGGGAGACACAGATTCAGAAGCAGGCTGTAGGCTCTGAGCTGTCAGCACACAGCCCGATGCAGGGCTCGAAATCCCGAACCGAGAGATCATGACCTGAGCCGAAGTCCGCCG